>NW_027120684.1:1876871-2502495 GCF_030686945.1 Centruroides vittatus | reverse complement strand
GGCTATATTACTGCTATTATTAATAATTAAATACTGAGTAATTTGACAATCTTCAGAAGACTCAACTGTATTTTAAATGGAAAAAATTATCTATTGTGATGTCTAATATTGAAACTCTAATATCTTAAAACTTGGATAAGATATAGTAAAATACCTGTTTTTATTAACAAACTATTATGTTTAGAAAATCGTACTCCTAGAACCTATATCCAGTGTGACCAAACAAAAACAAAAGAAAAAGTTCATCACAAATGTTTTTGAACTGCTGTGAGTTCTTCCTCAGGTGTAAAACAGAGATTTTGATGGGACGGAGTGATCAGTTAATGAAATACGAGAAAAAATATTCGAAAGTGTAACATGAGTCGCGCATGTGTAATCGTAGGACTACCAGATCTTAATTAAAGTGTGGAGTACATCAATGCTTGCCAGGCTACAGATAAAACTAACTCATCTTTAAAATTGATGCATGTGTCGTCAAGGGTCGATTTATAAATGTGAATGGCCTCTAGCCATTTTAGGTGCTCCATGTGTGACATAGTGCAGACTAGCTTTGCCTGATTAAAGGCCACCGCGATGTCGGGATCAGAGGCGTAAGTGACGAGGGCAGTGGAGATTGAAATGGTTATAAGGAGAGCAAAGTCCTTCCACAGTTCCTCCCCAACATCTTTTTATACAGGAGATACAACAATGATATTATAGTTTTCTGGAGGATAGTTCTAGATATTTCAGCCTTTGTCAACACTTTTAATGACAGCCCTTTCAGCTTAACCTTAGAGCTCGAACAAGCCAACCGCAAGGAGGTCCACTTTCTTGACATAAGTATCAGAGTGGAGGAGACGAGCATCCTCACATCCATCTACCGCAAACCAGAGTCTACATCCACATACATACCTGTGGGGTCATGTGACTCTTTCTCTTATAAGTTAGCAGCATACAACGCTTTAATCAGGAGAGCGTTTTCTCATTCATCTTCTACACAAGCACTTGCCGCTGAGCTAATTCATATACACCATGTTGCATCCACCCATGGTTTTCCAAGGTTCACTCATAAATTGATTGAACACTATCACTGCACACACTCACAACGCACCATCACAGCTGACATGCAGAGTGACAACTGTCCTAATGTACAGATTGAACATGATAGGGATTCGTTGAACAATGGTTCAATCTGTACATTAAAACGCTTTACACCAAGATTGCCAAGAAGTGTCGAATTCAGATCATGTACAGATGTCCCACTATGTTTGACATCCTTCGCAGTGGGAAAGACCCCCCCCAACCGGAACAGACTACCGGGCATGTACAGTATCCCCATTATAGACAACCGATAGGGATCTCATTTACATTGATTGACCAAACGCTCCTTAGGAGTCAGATTGCAGGAGCACATAGTGGACATACAACATAAGAGAAACTCCACCGCCCTCGTCACTTATGCCTCTGATCCCGACATCGCGGTGGCCTTTAATCAGGCAAAGCTAGTCTGCACTATGTCACACATGGAGCACCTAAAATGGCTAGAGGCCATTCACATTTATAAATCGACCCTTGACGACACGTGCATCAATTTTAAAGATGAGTTAGTTTTATCTGTAGCCTGGCAGGCATTGATGGACTCCAAACTTTAATTAAGATCTGGTAGCCCTATGATTACACATGCGCGACTCATGTTACACTTTCGAATATTTTTTCTCATATTTCATTAACTGATCACTCCGTCCCATCAAAAACTCTGTTTTACACCTGAGGAAGCACTCACAGCAGTTCAAAAACATTTGTGATGAACTTTTTCTTTTGTTTTTTTTTTTGTCACACTCGATATAAGATCTAGGAGTATGATTTTTTTTAACACCTTCCAGTGTTTTGTGTTGTTGATTTATTATGTTTAGATTTAAAATGCTTAAAATATTGTTTTCTAATCACTAAATCAGTGATGAATGAAAGCTGCATAAGCTTACAATGGGTTGCATACATTTTTTTCATAGAGTTCATATTTTAAAGCCTGATGAGTATCAACATACTCTATAATTGCTGCAATACATTAGCTACTAAAATAACATATGCTAATGATATGCAAACTAATAATATATAGTTTATTTTCATGTTTGAATTTGAGAACATAAACAGATTTTTCTTATATAAATGGAGATAAAAAGAATATATTGAGATATATGTATTTTAGGAAGTTTGGTTATTAAAATCCAAGAGGTAAGTATTAACTGAGTCATTCTGCAGATTATGCTTGTATTTGATTTTTATTCAAAAATCATGAAAAAGTAATTGTTCTAATCAAAACATTTAGTGATGATGTAATACTCTATCAACAATTACTGCAGTAGAATTAAATGTTTTTATTTTATGTAAAATTAATAATCAGATAAATATTGATAAAGAGAAGTTATTCAAACTCTAAGACATAATTTTGTTTACAAGATACCTATTATGTGGCTATATAACTTGACTATAAAAAAAGTATGTCGATTTAAAAGTTCTTTATGATTAATATCATAAATGGATTCTGAAACATTAAAATCAGATAGACAATACTGATTTAACCATAAAATAAATCAGGTATTTGATTATCCTTAATTTTGAACAAGTAAGTTAAAATAAAAAAATATTTTTTATAATTAAAAAGTTTTTTCAATTTTATTAATAGGAACTCCCTTTTTTTATATATTTATTTGTATTTAATTGAAAGAATTTTTAAATTGTAATCAAAATTTTTGTTTTAAATTTAAATACATCAAAGTAATTTTTTTTTGTTTAGAATGTCAGTAAAAATAAAGCTTCAGGTGCATCGATTAAAATCGGTGATCATGTTTCAGATGATTACAAAGATTTCACCAGGTAACTATTTTTTTTTATACATAAATTATAAATTTTATTTATATATATTATTAGATATGCACAGTAAAGCAGGCTGCAAATGAGAATACAAAAATACAAGAAATATGATATTAAAATTCATTTAATTAAATAATTATTTGTTTCTAGATAATTTTCTTTTTTCAAGACATATAAGACAGCATATTACAGTAGAGCATCAATTATCTGATTTAATTGGGGACTGGGGTTGGTCGGATAACCAAAAAGTATGAAAAAATACATTAGTATAGTGTATTAGGCCTGGTTTAAATACTAGTCGGTTTAATACTCCCTTTCATGGTCGAGCCAGTGCTGCCAGCTAAAACATGCAAAAATTTAATAAAAATAATATTAAAGTAGCCAAGACATAACCAAATATTGTAGTGCCACATCATTAGCGGACATTTGAATTTGCCGACTAGAACGCGGTTGGTTAATTGGGGGTTGGATAATCAATGCTCTACTGTACTTCTACAGCCTAGCTGATGAGAAAGCATAATATAGTATGTGATGATAGCCATTGATAGCTGATACCTGGTGTAGTTTAATCTAATAGGTTCTTTACTCCAAAAAAGACAGATCAGCCTTTTGACATCATAGTTTTGTTGATATCTTTCTGTATGAATTTCAGTAATTATTTTGATAAATAATTACAATGTTATAATCCTAAAGTTACAAAAAATTTGAGAATTTAAAGTATCTTTATCATCTAAATTATTTTAGATAAAACTGAAAAAATACATTTCAGGGCGACTAATTTTAATCAGTCAGGTTTTAATTCAAATTTTATTGCATATTCTAGAACTGAGTTACTTAAATATCAAAACAAGTGCACAATGAATAGTTTATAGAAAGGATAAATATATGAATTGGAAACATATTAAAATTGGAATATTTAATAATATGCTATATGCACAAATATGACAATGAAGCATTTCAACTAAATAATGCAAGTAAAAAGTGTTTTTATTTAATTTTTCATATAATCAATTGCTTTGTAAATGAATAAAACTATAAAATAAAACAGAATATTTTAATATTTTATATTATTAAAAATTTATAATTTTTAGTCCCAAGAAATTATTAAATCAGTTTTCCTCAATTTCCATTTCTAAAAATTACAGTTTTTGATTTGATAGTATTTATTGTAAGATTATTTAAATTATAATAATTATGATATCATTATCAAAATATTAACTACAATAGTTTACTTGTGCTAGAACTAATTTATAGTCTTGAGAAGGAAATAAGAATTTGGATACGTTATTAACATAAAAAAGAAATAAAAGAACAAAAATCCCCAGAGTTTGTAATCCCCCTGAAAATCCCCCTGAAAATAAATTTAAAAATTAATTTTACAAATTTAACGTTAATTTCCATATCTTTCAGTTTTATATATAAAAAATAGTAAGTACTATAATAGTTTTTGTAAACATAGAGATTTATTTGTTTGTGTTTCCCAATAAAGAATGAAAATTGTGCTTTCAAATATAAAAAATATTAGTTGAGTAATTTGTAATATTTAAGACTTCATCAAAGTAACAATTTACAAAATAAGGTCTAAATCAAGGAGAGACAGACTCCTGGCTTCTTGATTTTAGCTCATGTTTTATACGTATTGTTAACAAAACAATAGATTTAAAAATAATCATTATGCAGCTTGTTTTCCTTATTTACAATAATGAAAGAAATTATTGAGAAATATTTTCCTGTTTATTATATAACAGATTTCTTTACATTATCAATTGTATCATAAAATAATATCTTAAAGTTTTTGTATGTATATTTTGATAAGATAAACATAAAAAATAGGTAAAATTATTATTTGATATTTTTAAAGTTGAATCTTTTGTATAAAACAGCAGTACAAATTATTAATGTTGATTTATGATACTATTTTATATACATAGATTCATATATAAAATATTATGTGAAAAAAATATAAGTAAAATTAATAAATTTATATTTTTTAGTGCTTACAGACAAGTAAACGAAATAAAACAAAATCTTTCCAAAATGTTTGTGGATATTGAAGGTGAAAAACCCCAAACATCTACACCTGTGACATCCCAAGATCATCCAGTTACATCTGATCCCTTAAGAAGTGATATATTCAGACAGTAAGTTATTTATAAATTTTATTAAATTAATACAAAATGTTAGTACTTGATTTATAATCACACTATGCTAAATTATTTCATATATAGCAACATTGTTCCTTACAATAAAATGATAATACTTTCTTATTCTTATTAACAATATTTAGAAATATAAGTAAAACTATTAATATTTAGCATGATTATATTCTTTTGTTATTTAAGAAAATACTCAGTGAATTGTGAAAATGTTGAAATGAAATTTAAAGTTTATTATTTGTTGATGATTATACCCTACATAATATTGTGATGGAGAACAAAGTCCAAAATTTGAACTCTTTTTTTTTAGTGGCACTAGTGCAAAACATTTCAACTTTTTTACTTAGTTTCTTTTAAAATATTATATGAAAAGGTAGAACAATTTTAAGTTAAGTAATGAAATAAATAAATAAATAAAAACTTGAAATAATAAACTGAATTAGATGATGATCAATATTTTATTTTGGTTAATGTGTACCTAGGTAGCCAAGATGGCTGTTAAAAATGTCAGTCTAATGTGATAATTTTTACATCGAAGTGTTAAATTGGATCTCATTCATATAATACCTTATCCTCCACACTAAAATCATTGTTTCTAAATCTTTCAAACCACTTCTGCGCAGTCCTTGAACTAATTACGATTTGATTATGTACAGTTTTTAATTTTTTTGGCTGCATTTGTAGCATTCTCACCACTTAAAAATAAAAAGTATAAAACGTGTCTTTTATATTCGTCGGTTACTTCCATTTTAACGAAAGTAAACAACTGAAATGTTCACAATTCTGAACAGTATTATATGAATGAGATCCAATTTAACACTTCGATGTAAAAATTATCACATTAGACTGACATTTTTAACAGCAAAACAAGATTTTTCTCAAGGTCATAAAAATGTGCACGAACTTATGGACTGACCTGATAGATGATGATCAATATTTTATTTTGGTTAATGTGTACCTAGGTAGCCAAGATGGCGGACCTTCCGGTAATCTCGATCCAGGTTACTTAGTGACGTCAAGATGGCGGCCATCTTGACTGCGATTTACGATGGAGCACATGTGATCACGTGATTCGCTCCGCGATTTATTAAATACTAAATCCCGATTTTAGAATTTAAGGATTTTGTTAAAATAATTACTATTTCGAAATAATAAAAAAATAAATAAAAATAAACGATAATTATATAATGTTATTACTTACGTCATTGTGCATGCTGCTGTTCCTCTCTTTTTTTCCGACGTTTGGTTTGGACAGGAATTGATACCGTTTGACTACTCGTCTTTCTGTTCTTCTTTCTTTCGTTCCTACTTTTATCGTTATCATCATCAGTAATATTGCATTCCTTTCTTTTCTTCACCTTTTCTTTGACCACCTTTTTTACTTTTTTCTGAATATTAGAAACTGGGGCTGCAGGGACTGTCTCGGGTTCTTTTTTTAGCGTGATTTTGGAACGATCGTTTACTTGACAGATAAAACAGCTCTCGTCTTCTCGACATATTCCCCCTACAACCCATTTCGTACTTTTTAGTTTGCGGTTTTTTTCATATTTTCGTTTACATATGACAGTCTCGTCGATTTTGACGGTTTTCTTCGATTTTAAACGACATCATATTGTGCAGAGCAACTAGCATAATAAAATGTATATGGTTGGACCAGTCGACAGCAGCCTTATTCGAAATGCCTACAGCAATACCCGAGGTGGTCGAAGAGCATTCCAATGCAATGTAATGCCATATAAAAGAAAAGATTCTACTTCACGATATTTTTCCACATTTACCTTTAAAGGTTCCTTCGAATGCAGAACTATTTCTTCGACATTTTTTGCATCTCATCACACACGAATCTCGGTCGTGTCGATAAAAAATTTGGCACGAATTCGAACAATTCTTACAAACACTTCCTCAATATGCTGTAATCCTAGACTCACCGCAAATTTAAAACCTTTATCAATTCTGGGGTCCATACCTAATTCGGAAAATTCCGATTCGAGCACTCGATAGAAATCATGGGCGGTGCATGCTGCCTAAAACTCTTGGGAAGAAATATCAAAAGAACTCATAACTAACCAATCAATATTAAACGAAAAACTTTGAAAAGAAAAAAAAAATTACGTCTAAAGTCAAAAATCGCTCCAATCGACACAATTATCACACCTGTTACCACTTTCCGCCGATAACTCTACACGAAATGCGTCGTTACTATTAATTTGCATATCACAACGCGATAGTTCGCAGCTCCCTCCATCTTGACGTCACTAAGTAACCTGGATCGAGATTACCGGAAGGTCTGCCATCTTGGCTACCTAGGTACACATTAACCTTTATTTTTATTGTGAGTGGAAAAATATTTATTCATTTTTTTTAAGTGAATTTAAATATGAACAAGAAATGCTGTATTAGTCTCTGTATTAGAAGTATAAACACATTTGGAATGAATTGGAGTCAAATTTACATATGAACAAGCATGTTTTCAACTATATTTGAACATTATTGCTTATATATAAAGGGAAGAAATCTTTATAAAATAAAAAATTAACTTTATATAAATGTGAAGAAAATTAATAAATAAATTTCAAACATATTGTAAAAGCATTTCATGTTTCAGATTCAAGTAGGTGAACATAAAATTTATTTTTGTAATTTCTTGTAGATAACCCATCTGCAAGAAATTACAAAAATAAATTTTATGAAAGTAGTTTGGAAGTAATTTTAAAGTAAGGTATATGTGGAGCAAATTATATATCAATTTTAAATCCAATTACAAGTTACAACAAAAGGACAAAAATAAAATAAGGTGCCTCAGATGCTTAACTATTATTATTATTATTACAGTTTACTAATTAATGACTAAAAGCTAAGAGCTGAAAATAGGGTTCACTAAAATATGTTTTTTTTATAAAAGACTGAACAATCTTTCAAAATTTTGGAACTACTGGTCTAGATGATTCTTTTTGAGCTGTATTTGATAAAATTGAGTGAATCACAATTTAGAGAATAATAACATATACAAAATTATTAACTGATGTGTATTCCAAAGCTGTCTTTAAGCATTACAAACTTTAAAAAAAAAAAAAAAAATAACGAAACTTTGTTAAAATAAACCATGTACAACTCCTAGACAAAAAATTATAATATTTGCCTTACTAAAAGTTTAGTTTACATTTTCTCATGAACAACACAGAGTGCAAAACTTTTTCGACACTACATAAACAGTGCTTATGTATATTTATTTTATCCATTAATAAGACAAATTAACTCAAACTTTTTTTTTGTTACAAATGGAAATGAAATGACAAAAAATTAGAATAATAGTTAAATGTGGGTTAGATGTAGGAAATACAACAAAATAAACTTGATATTTTGTGGCATTGCCATTTGCCATAATTACTGCTCACAATCTGTTGGGCATGGTGTGGATTAATGCTTCTCATTTGTTTCTGATGATGCAATTCCAAATGTGTCAAATGCATGTCACTAGTTCCTCTTTAGAAGTTGGGCACCATTCATTAAGTCATCGTTTTATGACAATGGGGGAATCTGGAGAATTGCTTGGCCAAGGCAGGATTGCAATCTGTTGTTCTTGTAACCAACGTATTGTTGACTTCGTGTATGAGAGGATGCTCCATCTTGTTGAAATAGAAATGTTTCCTCAACTAAATCCTTTGCTGATAGTATCATAAATGTCTCTAAGATGTCTTGATATGTCTGTGCATTGACATGTTCCCAAAGAATGCACAGTTGTCCTATGCTGTTAGCACTCATGCATCCCCAGATCATGACAGACAATGCAAACTTCACAGATCTCTTCATAGAGTCCTTTTCAAAGGCCTCTTTGGTTGTTTTTCATATATGTGGGCCTTGGTCACCACAGGAGAGACAAAACAGAGATTCATCACTGAAGAGAACGTTATTCCAGTCGTCTTGTCCCCACATGAGCCTCCATCTGCACCATCTGACATGTGCTTGTCATTGCTTTTTTGTTAGAGATGGCTTCGTCTTGGGAACACAACAGTTGAAGTGCAAGTTGTGGAACCTTCAGCATGTGGTTCGACTACTAACGTTCACTCCAGTTGCTCTCCATTGTGATGCAAGTGTTTTAATGCTTTTAAAGTGGTTTTGCATGACAATCCTTCTCAAGTTTCTCTCATCCCTAGCAGTCGTTGCTCATTTATGCCCCATTTCTGGCATTTGTTAGTTAAAACTTGAACACGGTTTTGTTGTTTCAGTAGTCTAGAGCAGTGTTTCTCAAACTTTTTGGTCCATGACCTCCCTTTTGCACTTAAAAATTTCAAAGGACCCCTGAAGAATGAGTATGATGTAGAAAAACATCCCGGAAAGAGGAGATTAATTTAAATTCAGGAGGAATTAATTTCTTTTCTTTAATTAATCTATCCCATGTTGAAATTTCTCTCTGTTGCGTGTTGCTTTGCTTTGAATTTTTGTCAATGTTAAGACTAACGAAATTTTTTAAAAATTATTTTTCACAAATAAAACTTGAAAAATATGAAACAAAAAAAATATATTTCAGAAGTTAATCTAGTCTCAAAACGTTCTGATTCAGCACAACACAGTCCTCAGAAAAACAAGCAAAACTTAACACTCACAATGGGAAATAATGTCTTGTTCAAATACTGGCGCATCTTTAAGTACCCTCTCATGGTCACGCCAGTGCTGCCAGCTAAAAATGCATATCAACTAAAATAATATCGGAGTAGTCCAAGACATAGCCAAATATTGCAGCGCCACAGCACTAGCAGAAATTCTAATTTGCCGACTGAAACGCTTTCGGTTGATCAGTTTTCGGATAATCGATGCTCTACTGTATTTCTAACTCGACTTGCCTACAGATGCAACGCTGCTAGTGAACACCATTCCAAATGACAACATTGTTCTATCATAGTTTAGGCAGAGAGTGGAACTCGGGAGATTCCCCAATAGCGCACAAATTTATGAATATTATACAGTGGAACCTCAGTATACATCTGCTTTAGAATACGTCCAATTCGGAATACGTCCTGTTTGGACAAAACAAATTTTGCTCGGTATACAACTTTTGTTCAGTATACGACTTAATTCAATTATACGCGCCATCTACGAACAAGTAGCACTATCGGTGTACTAGACCAGATTAGATGTTTGCAGTCCCACGGTTTATAACTTTGTTAAATTTCTTCTGATTTTAATTTGTAAGTAAAATTTTATTTTTATTAATCATGAATTGCAAAAATTCAAATGAAAAGCAACAGAAAACTAAAAAAATGACTAGAATCACAATGGAACTGAAAAAAGAGATTGTTGAGAAATATGAAGGTGGCATGGTGTTCGAGATTTAACTGTTGCATACTGTATTCCGAGAACAATGATATCAACAATCGTGAAAAATAAAGACATTATTAAATCTGCTAACGTTGCGAAAGGGGTTTAATCAATTTCTAAACAGATTATTAGTATTAAGGAGAGTTTGATTTGATTTGATTTTGATTTAATGATTTAAATAATATAATACAATATACTGTAATAACTTTAAAAATCTATAATAAATTTTATTATAGATTTTTAATGTGCTCAAACAGTGTTTAAATTATTTTACAACCCCATTCCAACCCTCCGACCTCCGACCGGAGGGTCGGAGTCTCTTTGATCCCTCGTCAGGATGTGACACCACGCAGAGTTCTTACGTCACGCGAGCGGTCGCAGATGAGCGGGTATGTTCGCTGTGGAGGTGGAGGTAGGAGAACCGAGGAAGTGAGTCACTCGGGACACTGGCTAAGTAACAAGAATAACTTTAATAAAAATGTATAAAAATTTACAGCACGACACATAGCTAACAAGGACGTATTCCGAGACACACGGAGAGAGAGAGTTTACAAACGATTCGCGAGTTGATAAATACCTTGGTTAAGGAGATGTGATAGTCCTTGAGCCGCCAGGTATCCACGATCTGAGACGGTATATTCCACAGAGGTTCACAATCCACAGAATAAACAGTCCACAATATAAAACAATCCACGCTAACCAAACGACGACTGACTGGATTTGTCATCGTTCCCTCATATTATTTTTCCACTTGGGGTTTTTCCATGAGGTCAGAATCTCGTTGTTAAGGGTCGGGTGTCCAATACGTGAATTACTTCTGAAAGTTCCGGGTGACATACGTCTAACTAGATGGATCATCCTCAATGAGGAAGCAAGTTCGTGAGAAATAATTTTTATGGGTTTCAACAGATCTTTTGATAAAATGGTGGAGGAAAAAATCGAAAAATTTTTGGTTGAACACCTTCGTCCATTTGTCCGTCACAAATATATCATATCAAGATGGTTTTCTTTTTACATGAGAACGGATTAATCATTTTTACATTACTTCTTATGGGAAAGGTTGGTTTGGTATATGTCCTATTTGGTATAAGTCCAAACATCAGGAACGGATTAAGGTTGTATACCGAAGTTCCACTGTATTTAGGCTCGTATTAAAATATTTATATTGTTTTTATTATTTATATGTGCAATTCATTTAAGTAAAAATTATTTTATATATTTTTTATTTCTATTATTTCTAAACATAAATCCATAGTAAATTTATAAAATATTTGAAAAAGAAAATTGATCTGGCATCAATTTTTCAGTGATCCTTCCCAACTATTTTTTGTGACCCCACTTTGAGAATCACTGCTCTAGAGACTGTTGGCTGTGAGCACTTTACATAATTCGCAATTTCTTTTTGTGTTTTTCCTGCTTTGTACAATGCTATGATAGAATCTTTAGTTTTGTCACTGATGTTGCACTTACGCCCATGTTGTACTGTTATACTACTATGCCCATCAATATGCAAATTTGCATTACAATTTGGTTTTTTATGGCTGTTTTTTGCTAATATTTTAATTTTTTGTCATGGTTAAACTGTTATTCTATTTTTTGTCATTTCATTTCCATTTGTAACAAAAAAGTTTGAGTTAATTTGTCTGATTAGTGGATATAATAAATATACATAAGCACTGTTTGTGTACTGTCAAAAAAGTTTCGTACTCTGTGTTGTTCATGAGAAAATGTAAACCAAACTTTTAGTTAGGGGAATATTCTAATTTTTTGTGTTGGGCGTTGTATTCTTCACAAGTACTTTCAACAACAATAAAATTATGAGGTGTTTATAATAGAAGGAAATTTTTATATTTGAAATATTTTATGCATTTTTGCTTATCAATAACATATTTTTAAAGTACTTTTTATGATTGTATAAAAAAACAAAGAAATTCTAGTAATTTTATTTAGCACTGAATACATTGAAAAATATGTAGTTGTAAATGTATTAAACTTCTATTATTTGTAGACCACAAAATCCTCTGCGTATAGGAGAAGGTGATTTAGATCCATTAGGTTTGAAAGATGGTGGTATGTTAATGGATCCAAGAGGATTTCCTAGACTTGGAGGCCAACCACCTCTAGGTATTCCTGGACAACTTCCTAGGTAATTATAAAATTATTAGATAAGTCAAAAGATATTTGCAATTTTATTTTCCTGAAATTAGAAATAACAATAGAAAATTCATAAATGCATCAATATTTCATATAATCTCCAAGTTTGGTTCACTGCTCTCACATTCCTGGGAATTTCCATATTACATAAGTAAAAATATATGTGCAATTACATATGAACTACATTATCAGTCACCATAAGATGACAAATTGCCACTTTCTTTGAGCATCTCTAGAAGTTCAGACAGATGAAGTTATATAGAGGATATTATTGTAAAAAAAGATTTCAATAGTATGAAGAAGAGAGTAACATTTCTATACTGTCACATAATGAGTGGAATTGTCATTTTATTGCAAATCACTGGCTTCTGTTTGTGTCATAGCGTGATATATTATTTCTAGCAAACTTTTCCATTGTTACATTTGAACTTTTTGCTATGGTAATTGTTGTATACTTTCTTTTATTAATCCAGAACTTGTCAATGATAAGAATATATGACATAAAAACATGTTTTAGACAATACAGGTTCAACAAACATTTTAAAAAAAGACCATATGTAAACTTCTGATAGAGAAACAAAATTATTATCTCATTTGTATACTTTTCTGAATTTTAAATTTTTGTAATGGTAATGTATACTGAATGAATCATGATTAGTGTGAAGCATATTTATTATTTCATCAATATTTATCCTTTGAGAGCATTATTCCATACAGACAACTAAACTATTTGAGATAGACATAGGAAGAAAATATCAAACCACTATGTTGAAGACTAGTATCATATTTGTCATATTTTTATCTTTTTTCACATGGATAGGTAACTTCATGGGGAATAAATAATAGTAATTGTAAAGTTCAAAGGAATGGATTTTATGAATAATATGAAAACATATTTGTAACAGGTATATTTTTCATTTGTGAATCTTATTTCTGGAAACTCATCACAGACTATCACTTTTAGTAACTTTGTTAGTATACTATGTCCATATGGTAATTATTATATACAGATTTAATATTTGCAGCATAAAAAAATTATTAGCATTTACATAAAAATAATAAACATTATTAGTATAGCTAACATAGAGTATCCATTACAGAATTCATTTCATTAAGATATGTTATGGAAAAGCATTACTTCCATATAAATTTTGATCCTAATGACTTTTTCCCATTGAATGACAGAATGCTTATTTTTATATAAATAGATAGGAATTTGATCTTTAGTAGTCATGAGTATTTTGATTTTTGTTTAGCTTGAATATACTATATTTGTACACAGCAAAACTTCAATTTAGCACCTTCATTTCTTCACCCCAAAAATTAACACTAAATTGAATATGGCTCTATATTGAAGTGCTGTACCTCAGATGATGATGATTATATATGATATTTTTGTTAATGACGACAAAGAAAGACCAGAATAACATAAATTATGATAGTTAATCTGTTAAAATTTGAGAAGATTAATATTTCTACAAATTCACAATTGGAATTTCAAATGCATGAAAGAATAATAAATATTGCAAGATTCTGATTTGTAATGAGGACTGAGGAAAAAATACATCATGACTCATTTATTATGCCTATAGAAAAATGTAGGCACGTTTACTAGTTTCATTTCTGATTCTACTTTCTAATTATGTTCTTTTCCTTGCTCATAGTCTAGTCTCTGAATATCACTTCCATAGAACATTTTTATTTTCATTACATGGCTTTACTGTTTTTTTAAACATATTAATGTAATAATTATTAAATGAATAATTTTTATTAACTATGTAAATTGTCCTAACAAATAATTTCTGAAATTTATGAACATTTTTTGAAATCTAACCTATGATTTACTTTCTTCTTTTTAGTTTCAATTCAAGCAAATTTCATTCATGTGACAATTCATAAAAACAGAACTTATGGATTGGAAACAGTACAAACATTGCATTTGAATAGAGATTCAAGTGCAATGTAATTTTTGTTAAAATTTCTATTAATTTAATAAATATCATCATTATGGCACTTTATATAATTCTGAAACAATTTGTAAAAATATAACAAAAAATGATGAACATCAATAAGTCAGCAATTTTTAATTGAAACATTTTCAATCAAATTATTTCAGGCTTCAAAAGCTTCAGTTCTAAACATTAAAATGAACATCTTTTTCTATTCATAGGACTTATTGAATTTATTCGGAATTAACTATTTATTTTATTCAGAATTAACTAGTTCATAATAGTAAATAAATTCAGTTGGTTTTATAACATCTCAAGCTGAAACCTGAAATAATTCAAAATAATATAAAAATGCTTTGACAGAATTCAGTAACATAGAATACAGTGAGTGATCAGTTAACGAACAGTTTGGATTGCGAACAAATCGGACAACAAACACTTTTGCAAAAGATTTTTATGTTCAGACAACAAACACGTGTTCAGATAATGAACACCTCACAGAATAAATACAAGAGAGTGACACTGCATTTAACATTTGCAAAACTATATTTTAATGGCATCTATGAATGGTTTATGGAACTGAGACTTTTACAGTTGTATACATAAGCTTTTTTGCACTAATTAATTTCTGTTCTCTGAATTTTTGCAAGTGCTTTTCTGAACATTTTATTTAAGAAAACTGATAATATTATGGGGGCCTAAAAAGAGTGGAGTGTCAAGAACTATGTTCACTATAGAAATTAAGCAAGAGGTAATAGCCAAGATAGAGTGGGAAGATGTCTGATGTTGCCAGGCAGTATGGTTTCAACAGGTCTACAGTAAGCACAATCTTAGCTAAGAAAGATATAATCAAAAAGACTCAAGCAGATAAAGGAATAACGAAAATCACATCTGAGAAACAAAGATGTGCCATCCATGAAAAAAATGGAGAGATTGCTTTTAGTTTGTTATTACATGTAAATAAACATAGTAAGAAAGTATATAATTTTTTATTTATTTTTTGAGGTCTCCAGAATACATTAATCAAATTACCTTAAAAATCTATGGTAAATCGATAATTGGTTAACAAACAATTTGGGTAGTGAACATTATCTTGGAACAGATTATGATCGCTAACCAATCGTCCACTGTCTAATGTATATTTCTTATATAAGTGTATCTTTATATTTACACACATTTTTTTGTCTATTGTATTTAAAGTTTAGCATAACATATCATGTTAAATGATGATAATCTGTGTATATATTAGCAGTATTATTAGTTAAATCATTGGTCATTTATAATAAGCAGATTTCTTTCATTTAGAAATTCAAATGATATTTATTATAAATTTATAAAAATGTTAAATTTTTTCATTTTTACTTTTCCAGCTGTTGTGTATAACAGAGGAAAAGTGTCACAATTGGTCAAAAATTAACCTCGTATGTTTTTGGGCAGATCTTGAAATGTCAAGAAATGCAAAAAAAAGTTGGGGGGATTTTCTGTGTGTGTGTATGGAGGGGGCTCAATTTTGTTCACCCACTTTGAAGCTTAATAACTCTTGTGCCTTTTGTTGAAAATTTCTGAAATTTTGCAGGAAGTTTCGTATTAGGGGGCATTGATGTTGAATGTTGATGGCTGGAGAGATAGAGGCTGTTGTGGCATATCTTGAGTGGAGTTGGACTTAATGAAGATTTTACTCATTATTAATATTTACAATTTGTTATAAAACTCATCTGTAGCCTCAAATTAATTTTGCCACTTTATAATAATTAATAATATAAAGTTTTTTAAAAATATTTTATAACGGATGGTGTCACATACAATTTTAACTTTTTTGCTGGGAAAGCTACACAACTCATTGCTGGATTTTTATTTTTAGTTGATATTCAACAGTTTATTTGATATAATCAATCAATTTTATATATTATACATTTAAATATTTTTGTGATACAGTAGAGCATCGATTATCCGACCGCGTTCTAGTCGGCAAATTCAAATGTCTGCTAGTGATGTGGCGCTACAATATTTGGTTATGTCTTGGCTATTATTTTTGTTAAATTTTTGCATGTTTTAGCTGGCGGCACTGGCTCGACCATGAAAGGAAGGCTAGTATTTAAACCAGGCCTAATACACTATACTAATAATGTATTTTTTCATACTTTTCGGTTATCCGACCAACCCCAGTCCCCAATTAAGTCGGATAATCGATGCTCTACTGTAATTAATTATAGAACTTATGTTTATAAAATAATTTTTTTATTTAGAGGTGCTATTCCACCTGGTGCTCGTTTTGATCCATTTGGTCCAGGAGGTTTTCATCCAAGACATTTTGGGTAAGTTCTTAATGTTAAAAATGCATTACAAGATTATTATTTTTAAATATTTGTATATTAATTATATATTTTAATCCTAGACCAGATCCAGATCATTTCCCTCCACCTGGATCGTCTGATATGTTTATGTAAATTATGTTGAAAATTTATCATATTAATTAATTGAAGATAAAACAAAATATGTACTTTTGTATAACTATATGAATATTTGGCAAAAATATTTAAAAAGTTATATATTGGAAATATCAAACACAAATTCGTGTTAATAACATTTCAAAGAATAATACAACACGGTTTCACAAGAATCAATCAATCAATCAAAGTTATATATTGTTAAAGTCGATAAAAGAAATGTTTGAGAAAAGATGACAATAAAATTTTTATTATTTTTTTCATATTTCATGATAAGTATATAAAAAAGATGAATATGATATACAAAAAATAAAAATACAATGTTTTATGAATTAGTTGTGCTTTGCCAACAGTGACATTGAATTTAAGAAATTGACTAGCCAAAAATTTCATATAATATATACATTAAATATTTTCAGTCTTCTTATTGTAATAATTTCATGGCAATAAAAACAAAGATTTATTAAACTTAGTATATTAATTTTTAAATAAAATCACAAAAACAAATTTCTTTTTCTTAAATTCAACAATATTAATATGAGGAACAATGAAAAAGTAATCAAATAATAAGCATTTTTAGTGTAAATATAAGAAATACAGCTAAAAATTATTGAATTCTTATTAAATAATTGTATACAGAAAAATATGCTGAAATTTTGAATCAGCTAGATTTATAAAAAGTTGAAAAAAATAATAGATATATTAGTTCTATTCCAATAGATTAGGGATCCTCAAAGTGATTGATAAAACATTTTGAAGGGTCAGTTGAAAAACTTTATTAAAAACCAATGGGTTATGTATATGACAGTTCAGGATGTTATAAATTTGCACACTGCAGTTAGCTCTTTTCTGTGAAAATGGTGTATGGGTTGATAGCGGCTTACCAGATTATTCTTTTTATCATCATTAAATGTACTGTATTAGCAAAAAGGAGATCAATAAAAGAGTCAATAGTCAAAAAAGATTGGGGAACTATGCAGTAGACTCTCAATAACTTGAAATAGAAGGAAGAGAGAAATTTTTGAGTTATGGAAATGACCTTATTTTAATAGGATCATAAGTATCACAATTAAAACAATAAATGTAGACTTAAATGCATTACATTTAGACACATTTATGTACAAAATAATAAAGCATTAACACTGTTAGTGAGAAAAGTCTATCCCACTAGTTTGACAATTCGTTGTTTCTTGCTTGACAATGTTTTTGATGAAGTTGACTTCCTCAAAAGCACTTTTTAAAAAAAATAATTTAGTTTCTAGAAAGAAGTCTCTTAAAAGCTCAAGTTACATATAGATTAACTCATTAAGTTGTTAAATTTTTATGTCGTGACATTTATATATCTTCAAAATCTAAAAATTAAAAAAACTTTATAATGCTAAGATTTGATTGGTCAATTTTCATTTAAGAATATGATTATTACGATTGTTAAATTTTTGAATTTTATGTTGTGGAATCACAGGCATACTTCTATACAATACAAATCTTCACCTTTGTGATAATAATGACAACCCCCTTGAAAAAAGCAAAACAAAGCACACAAGAGTTGACATTTGAAGTCTCAGGATGTTAAATTGAGTTAGCAAAATGTGATTTCAAAACTATTTGACTTAAAGAAACACAGAATGAATTCTAAGGAAGTTAAGTAAGACAAAAATAAAATTTGAGTTAAAGAAGTTTGAATTATTGAGAGTTTACTCTATTTATATATATTTGCTGAACTTTAACTAAGATAAAAATTCATACAAATTCAAGTTTTTTTACATACATTTTCATTGTATGTAAAACTTCTGTTTAGCTACTTTTTTTTTTTGTTTGTTAAATGAAAGCAGCTATACTCTTTAATTAAAAAATTTATTAAAAACTTTTCTGAACTCTGTTTTATTGATATAAATTTATGAAGAAGAAAACTCTTTAGCAATGATTTCTTCAATGTTTATCAAACATAAAAAATTCTTACCAATTTTCTGTAACATGCAATATTTGTTTATAGTAACATTCTATCTAATGAAAGCATTAGAGAAAATTATCAGGGCAAATTTATTATAAAAATTCTATTTAGAAAATATTCCAGTAATAATTTACTGAATTACTTGAAAGTTGAAATATATATTTTGAGAATGAAATATGTTTTTATGAATATATAAAAATGAGGAATAGAAAAATGAAACTATTAAAGTTTGTATTTTTATATAAGTAATGAAATATTAATGGAAACAAAGTTTTAAGTGTATATGAATGTAAAAAATTATAACTTGTTTTAGTTATAGAAAAATCTTATTAGAAGAAATTATCTTAACAGGAAATATTTATTAGTAACAGGAAATAATAAAAGTTGAATAGTAGAGTAGTCGTCTTATCAATTAATATCTTATCATTTTCTTTCACTGATCACTTTTAGATTATTCCTCAATTACACATAATTTGAATAACAAAAAATTATTTAAAATAATTAAGAAATAATAATAATATCAATACCATAGATTAGAATTTTTAAATTCAAACTATGATATATATTGTTTGATTTCAAATAAATTTATTTAAACATATTAAATATAATAAAATATTTGTGACCAAAATGTATAAGCAAAATATTCTTCCCACTTTCATAGCTTTTTCTTTCATACAAAATTAAACAGCTGTATTCATATTCATATTCAAACTAGAACAAAAATTATTTTTATTAATTTATTATTATTTTAAAATTTAAGTATAATAAAAATATTCTTACTTACTTTAAATTTTTACTAGAATCAATTGTGTCATCTATATCATCATATGGTTTAGCACTAAAAAATGTCAATATACATAAAAATTACTTCTAATTTTTGCATTAATTTCAATAATAATATAAATAATAATTATAGAATGATAATTCAAGAAATTGGAAATGTATTGCTTTCATATAAGGAACATCCGTTATTTATATATTAATAATGATACAGTAGAGCATCGATTATCCGACCCCCGATTAACCGACCGCGTTCTAGTCGGTAAATTCAAATGTCCGCTAGTGATGTGGCGCTACAATATTTGGTTATGTCTTGGCTACTTTAGTATTATTTTTGTTAAATTTTTGCATGTTTTAGCTGGCAGCACTGGCTCGACCATGAAAGGGAGACTAGTATTTAAACCAGGCCTAATACACTATACTAATAATGTATTTTTTCATACTTTTCGGTTATCCGACCAACCCCAATCAAGTCAGATAATCGATGCTCTATTGTGATTATTTTGTATGCTTATAATGCCAAATTTGTTTTTACAGGGTGACAATAATTAACCTGTACAAAGTTTGTAGCAATGCTGCACCTGAACTTTTTACAGTCACCAATTTACATACTGTTGTGTTTAATTCTGTTTAATTCTCTGTGATTTCCTGCCCTTGTAGATGTGCTTTCGGTGTAATAAGGGTTAGTTCTTTATTTTTTAAGGATGTAGAGCAAACATGCAATTTTGGAGCTATTCTGGCAAGGAAAGTGTCAATGTGAAATTGTTTGTTTGTTCGGTGTTCCCAAAATGAGAGTCTTGGATGCAGTTTGGCGATTCAAGGAGCTTGGCCACAATGATGACTGTCCCGGACGTGGAAGAAAGTGCACCGTCAACGTGTCTAGGAACTGCAAGATCATCAAAAAGCGAGCTGACCGACATGCAAAGGTCTCCATGAGAAAAATTGCTTGTGAGATCAGAATCAATTGCAAACCGGTGCAGTTAATGGTGAAAAAGGAACTTGGACTCAAGCCCTACGAGTTCCAAAAGGTTCAGCTCCTCACTGATGAAAACAAGTGCATGTGACTTCCAAAGATGCCGTAAATCGGAGCGCATTCTCTTCACAGATGAGAAGCTTTTCTCTGTACAACAGGTGCATAACCATCAAAATGACAGGAACTGGTCCGCGGAGGCTCCCGGATGCTCAGCCATCATCAAACATCACCAAAATCCAATGTCCGTGGTTTGGGGCAGAATTTGTGCAAGACACCCCTTGTTTTTGTCAATCAAGGAGCCAAAATTAATCAAGACGTGTACTGTCGTGACATTCTTGAGGCCGTGGTACTTTCGTGGGCTCAGCAGCATTTTGGTGGTGCGAAATGGACATTTCAGCAGGACTCGGCACTGACACACAGGGCAAAGAAGACTCAGGAGTGGTTCAAGTCAGATAGTCACATGGCTTGCGGTAAATAGAGGTGCAAGCCATGTGACTATATTCACCGACTTATATTCCGGTGGACTCGTGCGACCCATTCCGATAGAAATTAGTGGCATTTAGGGCATTTGTTAAAAGAGCCCATATGCACTGCTCTACACACATGGCTTGTGCAGAAATTATCACAGCAATTCAAAGGGGAACTCCCTCCTCCTCCACATATGGGAGATAATGTAGAACAAGAACAATGCATAATCCCAATTGCCTACAACCCAATCTTGACATCCTTATATCAAAAAATCGCAAAACAACAAGGAGTGCGCATAGCATTCAGAAGATGCCCTTCTATGTTTCATCTACTATGCAATGAAAAGGACAAGTCTAGCAAAGATAAACTACCTGGGGTCTACACAGTGCCTCTCAAAGACCACAGATGTGGCAGGGACTTGGTGTTCTTTCCATCTGATTCCAACTGCACGCTTCGTGGCTCCAATATATACCAACGGGACATCCAACCCAACAGGTGTTCCACGTCATTATCTATTTATGCATCTGATCTGGAGATCTCGGCAGACTTCTCAAATGCCAAGCTTATTATTACAACCTTGTAGGTAGACCACCTCAAACGGTTGGAATAGATTGAGATCTTCAAAGCCTAGAACACATCTTCACCCATCAATTCCCAGGATGAAATCACCCTCTCTTTAGCTTGGCAAGCCCTGTTCCAAAAAGATGAATGAATGCCTGTTCTACACTAAAGGATTAGTGTGCATATTAAAAAATTTTAGGAAATAACAACACACATTTTTCTTCACCAGTCAACCTTCTGAGACCAATTTTATTTGTAAAAAATACAGAAACTGTTTTTTATAAGAAGTCGGACATTACATAATGACTTTAGTTTACGAAACCTAATATGCATGTGATTTCTTTGTTTTCGAATTTTGTTCTAAACGGCTGGTCTTCATTCTGATTAATTGTTACAGACAATTTGTAGCTTGAAGAAGGACCCAGGAGGGATCCGAAATGTTTGCTCGGACAAATTTTTGTACTTATGCCAGTTACAGGTTTATGTGAGATTTATTGCTAAGATTAGATGCAGTTAAATGAGGTTGCATATACACTCCTATGGAGTGGATTGATGAA
Source organism: Centruroides vittatus (assembly GCF_030686945.1). Classification (NCBI taxonomy): domain Eukaryota; kingdom Metazoa; phylum Arthropoda; class Arachnida; order Scorpiones; family Buthidae; genus Centruroides; species Centruroides vittatus. The sequence continues at coordinate 2,480,333 of NW_027120684.1, read as the reverse complement.
AGTTTCTACTCTGCTTGCATGCTGACCTAATGATCTAGCTTTGTTGCTACTTCCACTGAGAGAGAGTTTACAAGAATTTATAGCTACCTCAATATTTGTTGGTCAAATTAAATGATGTTCGTTCAATTGGAGAGAGAAGAATTTGGAGAAGATTGGTGATTGCATGGCAAGTCTTCTTTTCGTTGACTTGCATGGGCCGGGACAGTCTGTTTGTGGAGGTCTGCTGAACTTGGCACCCAGTCGTCAATTACTCTGAGCACTAATTAATTTATTCGCCTTCCTTCGGACTTCGTATGGGACGATCGTGCCCAGAACTTCAGTGTCTGCACCTTTTATGCCTGGTGCCTGAGAAAATGATCATGTGATCGACTATTGACATGTTGAAGGTTAATTCCCAGGTGCAAGCATGGGTTTCTTCCGTTGACTTCGATGACGTTTGATTGCAGCTGTCCCTCTTTCACAATGAGATGTTTTCTTTTTGACATCTTGTTAAAATTCCTCTCCATTAGTTTATAGAGAACATCATTCGATCCATTCTAGTGCAATGTTTTTTCTAACAATTGCATTAAGAAATTAATTTACAAAGTCGTAATTTTGCGTTAAATTCTCTCATTCCTCTGCTCAGGCGCATAGATAGGCCTACGGGCTCACACTAATTTTCATTTCTTTAATAAATTTACAATGCAAAAAACTTGTATGGGTTAATTACTGTCACCCTGTAATATATTTTAAGTGGTATTGAGATTAAGTTGATATATTAGAATATTTTATTTGAATTTATCTCATTATCATTCATTGGCAGTTAATTTTTTATTTATTCTTCTGAATTATTCTGTGCGCTAATCTAAAAACAACACCAACTGACAAAAACATTTGTTCAGTGCGATAAAAAGATTATTATTTAATAAAAGAAACTTGAACTAAAGAAAGGAACTATTAGCTTATTTCTGTTTGGTTAAAACTAAAAATAATAGAAAAATATTGAAAACAAGCAATATAGCAAAAGTATATATATATTCACCTTTTTCTGCAGCAAAATAGAAAACAAAATGTTAGGGTAAGAAGAAGAAATAATCCTGCTAATGCTACTACTCCCCATAATGAAGCTTGATAAATTCGAAGTTCTTCTGCCATAGGTTCTAATGTCGGGGGCCAAGTTGGGGTAATTTTTTGTATTAATCTGGGAATGTAAAAGTTCCAAAACTGGCTTTCTCTTTGTTTGTAATTCTCCAACATAACACTAGTCATATTAGTTGTATTGATGGAGAGATATTGAAGCTTTTCTGCATTCTCTGGATCAATTGGATCCCAAACTATTGCATTTAGGATGGATTTTGGTGTAGGATTACTAAAATAAAATATTTCAATTTGTAATTTAAAGATATCAGAATAAGAAAATATAAATTATTGAAAATTAAGAACATTTAACATACCCATATTTGGCAAAATTAGCCCACGCTTCCATGAAGAATTGACTCATGTTACGGTCAGCTTCAGTCCAGTTTGCTTCATTTAATTTCAAGTAATATGGATAGAATTGTGGATCCATAAAAGGTGCACCAGTAATAAATATATATTCTGAATCATGAGGTATGCCTAATAATAATAATAATAATAATTTTTAAACTTTGTTAGCATTGTTATTTTATTTTTTAATTGAAAATACTTTCATTGCATTTGTTCGGTATTTAAGAAGAGAAATGCTTACCATGCCATTTTGGTTTATGCAGACCTTCTGCAGTATAATTAAGAACATACATATATGTTTTTATACCATTATTACGTAATAATTTTATCATTTTATCATTTGGTGCCTTGTAATATGCATCCGAAAGCATCTGAGAAAAATTATAAAAATATAGAATTATTATATTTTTTTGTTAATTTAATGATGTTAATTTCTTTTTCTTAAAAATAAGATTTTGAAATACATTATCTTTTTATACTCACATTAATATAACATTCTCTGAGTAAAGTTTTGTTTTTTGAAATTGTATGCCAAGCATCTGACCATGGTAAATACATGAATTCAATGGCATTATAAAGAGCTTCCGGAAAAAGAGTATAATTATATTTTTCAGCAAACATTTGAATTTGTTTCTTAAAATAGATTTCTGTTATTTCTCCATTTAAATGGTACAATTCTTTGTCTTTCACTGTTAATAAAAGATTATAAAATTTAATAGAATAGAATACATTAAAAAATAATATTTAAATTTTGTAATAAATAACTCAATTTATCAGTAAGAAAACAAATTATATAATCATTAATGTGACAAAATAACCATTGTAAACTTTCTTTTTCTAAATATTTCCACTCATTTTAGAAATATACATTTTTTCCAACTTAAGGGCACAATATGTTCTAGAACAGTGTTTCTCAAATTTTTGACATCTGTGTACCCTATGTATAATTTTCTTAATGCTGAGTACCCCTCGTCAAAAAAATTGCATATTTAAATCAAAAACCAAAGATAACGAGGATATTCCATTTTTATATGCTGCTGCAATTGAAAAATCGAAAAAGCCAAAATAGAAGACTATGTGGAAAATATTGTTCCTAGATATAGCGATATGGACTTTAGGTCTCATTTTCGGCTTTCTAGAAGTACTGTCAAAGTAAGTCTCTGCTAAGAATTGTTAGTTGTAGTAACTAGCTACAGAAAAATTGGTTTATTCGGCATTTTTAGCTTTTTATTAATACTAAAGCACATAACAAACCTTTCCTGTTAGAAAAATCGCACAAAAGCTAAAAATACACACGCGCACATTGTAACAATTCAATGTGTAGATACTGGAGGTTTTTGTGTGACACTGTCATCTTGGCCATAGCGTGGAGGAATACACAGAATCACAGCACCCGGCGAAACCGCTAAGAAGTAACAAAGTTTTTTATTATTTTTCTATGTTTGTAATTGAAAAAAGTAAACTGCTTGTTGACGAGGAACAGCCGAAGCACGGTGCAGCGTGCCCCACTAAACTCTTCCCGTACCCCTGGGGGTACGCGTACCACACTTTGGGAAACACTGTTCTAGAAAAACTCTTTGTAAATTGAAGTTAAAATAATAATACATCTGTCAACCCAAAAACCCATTTTTACTGATATATACTAAGTATATTGGTACTGAAACTCTTTAGGGCTGCTAGTAAAATTTGGTTATGTGAAAATAATTTATGAAACTTACTAAATAATACATTTATACACAAATATAAAATTACTTCAATGACTAATTAATTATAAACTTAGAAAAACAATTTCCTAATAAGAATATTTTTAAAAATATGATAACTATAATAATTCTATAACTTCAAAAAACGAACCTGTTACCGGTGTAAATCTTCTTATGAGCGTCTGGCTAACGTTTTCGAACCTAAAACAGTTCTTCTTCAGGCGAAGATGGAATAATTTAAAAGATAGAATAGAACGTTTCAAATCGAACCGCTTCGTCCAATTCCGTCATGGCTGACATGCGCTGTAGTGTCGGGATGTTGGTTATCGTTTATGCGTGTCTAAAAGGATTTGCCAGGTCGATGAAATGTCGATCTCTTCTTTTTGGTTGATGCAGATATTATTACAGCTCGTTTTATATATAGCGACCGCTTCTAACCATTTTATATGTTCCGGGTGGGGCGTCGTTACGATGATTTTAGCCTTATCCAGTTCCGCGTTGATATCTTGATCAGACGCGTATATACTTAGCGCCGTGTTCAGTTTCCGGTGTTGTAGGTCGGCTTGGTGTTCTTTTAATTTGGTCAGTAATGTTCAAAATAACCACTCAGTCGGTTTGACGAAAAACACAAAATTTATATTTACAGTAAATGTACAAAATAATCCAATTTAGAGATACAATTAATTATGCACAAACACTAGTCTGAACAACAACCGACTATTCCCGTACAAATTCGTCGAAAGAACTCCTTACGATCAAACAGACTTGTAATTAATAACACCTCCGAGTCAGGAACAAGTTCGTACTAAACCACTGGAGACTACTTTATCCAGATTTCCGTAACGTCCGACGAGAGAGTTAGTTAGCACTTCGATAACGCCGATCCGATCCGATCCGATTTTCCCGATACGAATCCAGCCGATCCCGATACGAACTTACGATACGATCTCACGATACGAGCCCAATACGATACCACCTCCGTTCCCGCCGAAACTACGGCTTAAATAGTCTCAACGTTCGAATCGTCCGCCAATCAAACTTGAAAGTTTCCACAACGGCCGACAACGGTCACTTTCCGCCGGCCAATCGTCTGTTTGTCGTCGATTTGAAACACAACGGATCTTCTCACGGTCGTTTCTAACGGCCGATCCTAACGGCTTTTCTGTTATGAAAGTTCGTTATAACAAAACAGGGTGGAAATCGCACGCCTAGGCGATTCCAAACCCTACATGGTCTTTAACAAGCGCTTAGTGGAACCGATGTAAACGAGCTCCCTTTGCCATCTGTTGTCCCTTAGGGGGATAGAGTACACTTCGTACATTCTGTTGGGATCCGGAGGGTCTTTGCAATTTTTTAGGATTTCGGCTATTGTGGGGCCTCTTCGATATGCTATCTGCATCTGCTGTTTTTTGGCTATTTCTCCATATACTTTACAAACGTATGGGCTGTATGTGATAGGAAGCCTTGTTAAATCTTTTTTGTTAGCGCTACCGTTTGCTTGTCCAGCGGATGTGCTTCCTTGGTGATGTTGCCTGGTTATACGCCGTATTAGGGAAGGGTACCCGTGGTCCGTTGCGACCTTTTTAAGATATGCCAGTTCTTTGTCTAGCGCTTTCTTAGTGGAGGAGTACGAGGTTGCCCTTCTTACTAAGGTTTTGAAAGCGGCCGCTTTATACGAGAACGGGTCGCAGGAACCCTTAGGTATGTATATTGGTGTTGCCGTCGGTTTTCTGTAGACGGACGTTTGGATCGTAGACGCTTCTATCCTGATGGCGATGTCTAGAAAATGGGCCTCCGTGCTGCTTATCTGCTCTACTTCTATGACCAAGCCATACGGGTTGTTGTTGACAGTTTGTACAAAGGCCGCTATATGTTTGTAAAGTATATTGCAAAACCCATACGTTTTGCAACCAAGGCTTCCTATCACATACAACCCATACGTTTGTAAAGTATATGGAGAAATAGCCAAAAAACAGCAGATGCAGATAGCATATCGAAGAGGCCCCACAATAGCCGAAATCCTAAAAAATTGCAAAGACCCTCCGGATCCCAACAGAATGTACGGAGTGTACTCTATCCCCCTAAGGGACAACAGATGGCAAAGGGAGCTCGTTTACATCGGTTCCACTAAGCGCTCGTTAAAGACCAGATTAAAAGAACACCAAGCCGACCTACAACACCGGAAACTCAACACGGCGCTAAGTATATACGCGTCTGATCAAGATATCAACGCGGAACTGGATAAGGCTAAAATCATCGTAACGACGCCCCACCCGGAACATATAAAATGGTTAGAAGCGGTCGCTATATATAAAACGAGCTGTAATAATATCTGCATCAACCAAAAAGAAGAGATCGACATTTCATCGACCTGGCAAATCCTTTTAGACACGCATAAACGATAACCAACATCCCGACACTACAGCGCATGTCAGCCATGACGGAATTGGACGAAGCGGTTCGATTTGAAACGTTCTATTCTATCTTTTAAATTATTCCATCTTCGCCTGAAGAAGAACTGTTTTAGGTTCGAAAACGTTAGCCAGACGCTCATAAGAAGATTTACACCGGTAACAGGTTCGTTTTTTGAAGTTATAGTTATAATAGCCGGTGTCGGTAAGGAGCAGAGTATAATAATTCTTTTTTTCTTTTTAAATATACAAAAATATCACAAATATACACAGAAAAAATTGTTGTTTTCAATTTCTTTTCTGTTGTTTACCAGCGACAGACCAAAATAAGAATTCTCAAACACGGAGACGACCTTTTCTTTGAGGCTCCACCTCCGCAATAAAATGCAAATGGAAACAGCATCCTCTGGTTAATTTTGCCAATGTCACAATATAATACATAAATTGATATTTCAGGAAATGGAAATTTATGATTATATTGATGTTACGATTATGCAAATGATTATATTTTATATTATATTTTAGTTATGTATCAGAAATGTCTAATAAAACTTTATGTATATTCATGTATTATTGTAAACTGAAAAACTAAATTCACAAGCATGTTACGTCTTAAAATTCCAGCATAAAAATTTGGCTGTGACTGAAATTTTCATCCGTAAAATGTGAACGTCGAGCGTACCAGATACAAGATAGCAACGTTCGACATTTCACATTTTAGGGATGAAAACTTCAGCCGCAACCTTACTAATAATTATGAAAATGCATAATTATATCCCTATGAGATTTGTATGATAAGCATTTATATCTTAATATTCTTATTGAGAATTTTTAGTGAAAAGTTTTCAAAAATATTATAAGTGGAATATTTCTTGACTTGAATTATGATTATTATTTGGAAAATACTTATGTTATTACTTGTTAAAAATAATAAGATTTAGTTATTTTAATCAGATTTATTAGAATTTGATCAAAATTAAAAATTTCAAAACAGTTTTTCTGATTATATCAAAGATCTAATAATGAAAATAATTGATGATTTTGAATCAGTTAAAAAAAGCAATAATAATAAATTACAGATTTAAGCAGTATTATTAATATTATGTAAACATCGTAAATTTACTATTACAGTATTTTTACTTTTCCGGCTGTTATATATAACAGAGAGAAAGTATGGTGATCAGTCAAAAAATGACCCCAAAGATTTTTACACTTTTGGACTCGGGACCTTGAAACATCAAGAAATGCAAAAAATTTGGGTGTTTTTTTCTGCATGTATGGGTGTGTGTGTGTGTGTGTGTGTGTGTGTGCACGCATGCACGTGACACAATTTTGATACCCTATTTGAAGCTTAATAACTCCTGGGCTTTTTGTTGAAAATTTCTGAAATTTTGCAAGAAGGTTTGTGTATTAAGAGAATTGATGCTATTAAATTTTGGTGGTTAAAGGTTAAGGGGTGGGGAGATAGGGAGGGGTTGTGTGCCATATCTCGAGTAGGGTTGAACTTAACAATGATTTCACTTATTATTAGCACTTACAATTTTTATAAGACTCATCCCTAACCTCAAAATTAAGCCTTTTGCTATTTGATAATAATTAAAATTACAAAAAGGTTTTTTAAATTAAATATCGTAATAGATGCTGCCACACACAGCTTTAAATGTTGCTGAAAAAGTGAAGCGATTCGTGAGTTAATATATAAAACAAACTTACATATCATAGTCACAGCTTCATCACGAGTGACACCTGTCATATATGCAAAATTAGGTCTGAGATTAAAGTTGCGGTATTTTAAAAGATTCTCTGGTGTGTCCGGAAGTACTCTGTCTTTATCCCTTGTATATCCATCAACAACCGGAGCCCAAGTAACCCATCCAACTTGACGCTAAACAAACAAAAGAAGCAATAAATTTATTAAAGATGTAATATATAATTATTTTTAAATTTAAAATAAAACATTGATATTTACTTTTACTTTTGAATTTACTAATTCTTTGAAAGTGCGTTTACGGAGACAATTGAGCAGATTTTCTGACGAACGAGTATCGCATCCCAATTCTATACCATATAAAATACTATTGTTACGTAAAAATTCGGGATCACTTATAACTGCCCAGTCTGCAACTGCAGCTCCACTTTGAGCAATTACGCCTTTCACTAATTCTGCAAATTAGAAAAAGTACAATATTGTGAGTTTGATCTTATTGATAAAATTATCAAAACAATAGCTTTATTAATGATAAAAAAAATAATTCATTCTGTCTAAAAAATTTAGAATAGGCTGATCAATTGGCATTTTTTATGTTTTCAGGGACTGCAACCTTCAAAACATTTTGCATGTAAATAATATTTCTAGATGGCTAATCAAATTTTATTTATTGCATTTGTTCTGATTTTAAATGCCTCTCAAACATTGTGAGTTTTCATTACTGTTTATTTTACTAAATTATCAATGCCAGTGCTTACTATACATATATATTTTGAATTTATCATTGTGATGCTATTCATAACTTTCATATATAAATAAATAAACAACAATTTCGTATAGACAAATAAATAAATCATAAAAGATAGGCACATTTATGCTTTATTGTTTACATTAAAATTCTGATTTTCTATTATTAATCCAAAAAACTTTTTTAACTTGGCTCCACTACTTGGGTCCATGAGCCACTACTGGTATTTTGCATCACATGAAAATTTGTAAATCTTTCATTCATGATTAGTTTATTGTAAAACTTATTTTTTCAGTTGATTACTGATTACTGCTAGTACTTAACATTGCATTAGTTTCCAAGTTCATTTATATGTCTGAAAAAGTTTAATTATTAATAAATGTATTTTGTCTAATTTAATTTTAATTTAATGTTGTTATTTAGTTTAATTTTTGAAATGTTAGTATATTTTTATATACAAAATTTGGTTAATGTTACCTATGGTTCCAAAATGGCAGCTTGTCTCTGATTCCAGCAAACAGGAGAAAAGAAACAGTGGGGACGCACATTCTAACCTAACCTAACCTATTCTAATAATTATGGTAATTTATTAGAATAGGTTAGGTTAGGTTAGAACGTGTGTCCCCATTGTTTCTTCTATTTGCTGAATCAGAGACGAGTCACCATTTTGGAACCATAGGTAACATTAACCCAAAATTTGAAACATATAATTACTTTCACTAATGAAAGAGGAAAGTGTTTATTTTTAATATTTTCTTAATTAATAATAAACTTATTTTATAAGTTCCATCATTTTTGCTTACAATAAGACAAGTAAAAATAATATCAATTTGTTGAAATATTATCAAAATATTCTATGCTGAGGAAATTTTTCCATGTGGCGTGTCACTTTAAACTCCTTATATAGGCCTATACTGTTTTTGTCTTTTATAATTCTTATATTTTTTTAAACATTAAAATATTTATATTTATAAAATTTCAAATGTCATTAAGTTTACATACCACTGGTGTCTTTAGAAAACATATGAATTCCTGCACTGGCAGCTCCCGCACCAGAGCCAAAAAGAGTTATCCTCTGGGGATCACCATTAAATTTTTCTATATTTTCATATACCCAATTTATAACTTTAGCCTGGTCAAGTATTCCATAGTTTCCAGGTGCTGATCTGTTTGCTGTGGCAAAAAAGCCTAGGAAAATATATCACAATATATATCAAATAAATAACTTAATATTTCGGTACTTTTTAATTTTAATCAAATACTTGCCCGCATTTACCTAATGGTCCTAGACGGTAATTAAATGTAACTACAACAACTTCTTGGGAAGCAGCTAAAATGTGAGCGGGAAAAGTGTTGGCGCTACCTTTTTCCCAAAAACCGCCGTGAATATATATCATTACTGCATATTTTTGCTGGTGAAAGTTTTCAACCTTTAGAAAATTAAATAAAACAAATAAAATCAATATCAAACATACATTCATATCAAATGGAATTATAGAATATTTAATAAATTTACAATAATTACAATACTATAATTTTAAAAATGATACCTTACAAATCAACAAACTCTTCCAATATAAAAACAGTTTGTTAAGACCTGTTTGACAGATCACAATTAAAATTCTGCTTTGAATATAGATATTTATGTCTTTAGGTTTTATAAGGATGTTAGAGAATAGAATGATAAGGGAACCTTTAAAGACTAAAGAAGAAATAGAAATCGGATAAAGTATTCTATCATTTGCATTTCCTCCTATCGATAGGATGAAATGCAAACGATAAAACATTGGACAAAAAATTGCAATGTTTTTAGAAAATATATGTATGAAAAAAGTGTAAATTATATTAAATAAGACTGCTTTCTATAAAAATAAACTCTAAGAACAATGGATAGTAAATAAAAACAGTATTAATTAGTAACAGTAGCATAACCAGAATAACTTTTATAAATTAAGAAAAAATGAAATAAGTATAGGAAAAAGAATTGAAAGCTTATATATATGTATTTACAATATCTAAGAGTTTACTCTCCTATCAACAACCGACTATTTTTGAAACTGGCTAGTTGTGAATTTGGCGAGTTATAGTACAACTGTAGTTCACCACACAACCACTTTGTTTTGGTTTGTGTGGAATATGCATTGCGTGATGCCACTTCCAGTATGACTGCTGGCATATAGTATATTAATTACAACTTTCTTCTTTACTTTCCATCATTTATTTTATATTTTAAGTGTATATATTTAGCTGTGTCCAGAAAGAAAAATCCAGAAATCTATACCATTTCTGATCCCAAGTTTCTGGATATTTGGTCCAGTACTGTACAGTATTTTCAAAATCTGTATATTTCAAACTATTAATTTAATAATATGAAAAACAAAGACTTCATTAGTTGTTTTATTTGTCAATTTGAAGTATTAAAACAGTAAATAAAAACAAGAAGTTAAAATTTGACAAAAAGGAAAGGTAATATTAAAACCATATTATATTAGTTATACCTAGAAATTAAAATGTTAATATGAATCATTTTCATACATTCATTTTTAACATGATAAAAGGTAAAAAATTTGCACATGAAATGAGAAATGATTACATTGTAAATCATATTCTAGAAGAAAAACATAATGAAAGAAGAAAAATACTTCAAATGGACTAATAACATTATATAAATACTTAAAAGAATGACTCAAAACAGATTCCCAAACAGTAATGCTTGCTAGTAAAAAGATTGTTGTATTAGGCAGAGCACTATGGTGACAATAATAATTAGCTATAACACTTATATGAAGTCATACAGGGTCTTCCAAAAAGAATGCTATCATTTTAAATTATTGTAAATATATTGCTTATTATCTGAGGATGTTGTAATTTACATTAAAACATTAAAAAACTGTCCAAGTTTCACATTTTCCCATCGGAATTTCTCAACGTGTGCATCTCATGTCACATTCAACCGATACTCAAATTCTTCCTACACTTGCTACAGCGTATCCATTCTTACTCCTCCCACGGCAGCCACAATTCTACAGCTCTTGTAGATTACCGGTGTTGCATAATGACGAATGATAAGCGATTCCGACTTTGCGAACTGCAGAACACAAAATGCCTTCTCTATTGCGGAGTCGCCATTTTTATTTATAGTGCTTCCTAAAGGTAGTAGACAACAATATGTTTGAATGCAGATAGGAGATGAAACTTCAGACAATTAATCTATTGATTTGCGTACGTCATATACTTCTCAGATAATAATTTACAGTAATTTAAAATGATAGCATTCATTTTGGAAGACTGTAAAAACAAAAAATATGATTTTTAGAAGAGAAATGATATTCATTTCTCTTCTAAAAATCATATTTTTTGTTTATGAATAGATAGTTTTCCTTATAATAAAATTATTTTTTATTGTATCTACAAGTTTGAAGGCAATATACTGTATTTTGGTTGGTTATCCAATTAATTTCCTATAAGCAATTAAAGCTATATTAAATAACTACATTGTTTTCTATATCACATTTTGAATTTTTATCTCAAATGTTATGATAATAATGATAATAAAATAACTGTAAGATAAAGATAATTCTTTTCCCCACAAAACACATTATATATTGGTTTTGTCTGCAGGATATTTCATGACTATAATCTAAAATTTGTCTTGGATGATTGGGAAAAATACTAAATGACTATCTCTCAGTAAAATCTTAAATTTGTCTAATGGACCTATTTACAAATGAAAAATCTAAAATCATTAAATTGCTTAATTATAAAATCTAGATCACAAAATTACCATAAAATAAATAACTTTTTATCACTATTTTTATATTATAAGTTTTAAAAGCAAAAAAATATGATTTATCAAAATATATTATTACAATCACAATATATATTGTCCATACTTATTGTAAGAACTATTACATATTTCTTCATCATTTTCAAAATGTTCTTGGTGACTTTATATAAATAAATATTAAGTGGAAAAATACTTACAAATGGGGAAAAAACATTTAAATATAGACAGTCTTCGTCGGGTTCTCCCGCAACTTTAGTAAGTTCAATATCCTCGGGTTGCGGACAAGGTGGCCTGTACCTTAAAGTTTTCAAATTACCCCAAGGATCCGGATGTTTCGGATGCTGAAAACATTTTAAACATATCAAGTATTTAATAATTGTTAAACTTTTCTACAGGTAAAAGATATTATTTAGAACAAAGTATAAATACCAGTTAAATATTTTATCAAAAAATAATTTTAAGGGATACATATTTAAATGATCTTATATAGTGTTTGATTATGTCTACACAAATGTGAAGTATTGTTAGTTTTATTTATTTATTTTATACACAATTAGAAATTGCCAGACAGCAAATGATAATCGGTCCTCATTTAACAAGTATATACGTAGTGTAATTAAAATCAAAAACACATATAGTATATACACGTGTTTAAGTGCATTTGTCACATTCAAGCCTTTCTCCTGTACTTTTTAATTTTTTTTATTTGTTTACAACACGCGCCTTCTGTGCCCCTGCCCGATTAACGTTATCGATTTAAATATTTAAATGGTATTTGGATTTAAAATTCGATTAATAAGGATTAGTTCGTATTTAATGTTTTGTATTCCGATCGAGGATCAAATTCGAGTTAAATTAGAATTCTTAACACTTTTCAGGCATCAGATAAATAAATCCACACGCGACGCTAACGTATTTACCATCATAATACAATTTAATATGAATCTAGGACAATAGCTAATCATTATTGCTGCGGGTAATACAGTAAACGTAAGTTATATTCGGCGTTACTCGTTCGTTTTCTGCACGACACTAACCGTCACGCGTGATTTTTCTGCTTAAAAATATTTACTAGAGTTATTACTACAAGCGGCCATATTAAATGTAGAGAACTATAACAATAAACGACGAGACACATGAAATGCAAATACGACTAATTACGCGTATTACTGCGTGGTCTCTACGGGGTGAATGCGTTGTATTTTTAGAATCAGATTGGAGAAATAACGCTTATTTTTGACAGGACGAAATGGCCGCAAATGGATGGAAATGTGCGAAAACGATAGGAAACCGGTTCGATAGAACGATAAAGAGATGCAAAGGTCAAAAACGGACCGAGCCATTCTGATTATCTCGGGAAAAGTCTGTTTTTAGAGACTTTTTTTGCAAAGATAATGTAGCAGAACGAAATACATTAAACTATAAATTGACCGTAAATTTATTTTAAAAATTTAGTCGCTCTTTTAAACCGCCACGCAATTTTTTAAAAGATTTTAGTTAATACCACAATTTATTGGTAAGGTGTGTGGTTTTGTTCTTTATTTCCTTCGTAACCGAAATAACGACTGGATAATTTTTGTAGGGGGAGAGAGATTTATAATAAACTTTACCAAAAGCAATACATTCAAATATAAAATTTCGTAATTATTTTATAAGGATAAAGTTTCGAACGAAATAATGTCATGAGGCCCACCGACGTTAATAACCTTTATGAAAACTGGAAAGGAAGTTTAATGACGGGAGAAAACTAACACGGACGATTTTTTTTCCCACGTTTAACCTAAAATGGATGTTTAAAGTCTTTTAAAATTTTAAAAACCATTGGTTTATTTTGTCAATCGAAGCGAATTCTAATTAATTACCATATTCTGGCATAATTTATAAATTGAGTGATGAAACAGGTTATTGGTCTAGATAAAGGTAGAGAATCTGTAAGGGTGCGAATGACCCGGGTGTAATAATTTCTGCTTTTATTAATTTAAATTTTGAGGTAGACATTTTAAATTTCTTTACATTCAGTCGCGATTGTTACACCGTTATCCGAATAAAATTGGAATTCGACAAACAAATGATCTTTAGAACACGAGATACGATCAAAAGGTTAGTTTGTCTGTAACGATATCAATGAATACACATAATTTGAAGAAGTTATAGATTAAGCCAACAAATAAGTGGTGTCATAGTTATTACACAACGTAGACGAACTGGAAAATAATCCGAGTAGCAATCGTATAACAAAAGATTAATACAATACCAATGTATAGAACTGGAATTTAATTGTATGAGAACGATATGGTGTATGGTTCTGTTCGTTCGTTATTTCCTTCATAACCGTAAACAAAACGATATTTGTACGGGTCAAAATGACACAATAGTTTTCTTTAAGCGGAAGTTTAGGAAAATACATCTGGCGGAAGTCCGATGGATTTTATGTATTCGAGCCAACGAAATTCGCAAATCGTAACCGTATAGGAAAATTTTTAAAGGAAGGGCATTAAACCGAACTAGGGGCGGGTCTGGATTTTAAGGATCCGCATCGCCTAACTCCGGGTTTAACGCATATAAATAATTTCTAACACCCTTTTCCGCTCGATACTAGTTTTAAATCTTAAAAATTCGATAAGAGACGACTGACTGCGCGTATTTTAAGCCATTTATTTCTTCCGATCAATTATTCTCGGAATTTTTTAATTGTACGAGTGATAAAGCAAAATTACAATTGGAATTACGAAAAGCGTGTAAATTAATTTAAACGGATTTTAACGAGTGTTGTACTCACTTCGAACCTCAGCTCACGGACGGGTGGTTTAGCGTAGGGAATACCCAGAAAGACCGTGACATTTTTGTGAAATTTGGAACCGAATTGCGGACGACTTCCAGGTTGAGGTCGATCTCGATAACTGATGTCGGGCCCGTCGCACAAAAACACAACTCGTCCTTCGACCACGCCTTGTCCAGTTTCCACGGTACGGACGACGGATTCGTGTATCTCTTCTCCACATCTACTGTCCTGCATCTCTTTATACGGATAATAGTCATCACTATAGTATCGAACCCTCGTTTCGTAAGGTCTGTTACGTGAATTCCAGTTTCTATATTGATCGTCGTAGTGATAATAATTGGGTTGGCGGGTCGGTTCCCTGTCCCACCACCTTTGACTCGCCGCCGCCGTCAACAGGCACACAAACACGTGCCATCCGTAATTCCAACGCATTTCCGATAAATTACACCGTAAACATCTCATATACTTCGCTCGAGATACTTTCTTTACCTGCCTAATTTCTAGTACTACATTATCACAACTGAAAACTAATTCTCTACCTGCCCGCTAGAGGGACGCACGTTATCGAGGCCAAAGGTTGATTCACGCCTCTCGCGCGTGCACCTTTCGTTCATTGGTCGAAAGTGTACGTGGTAAACATTTAAAAATTTTTAAAAAATCGACGAAATGGATCGATTCGATTCTCGTTTTCTAGTAAACAAACCAATTATTACACGGCAAAAACGTCAATTAATTTACTTTAATGCGTAATTAATTTAATCCATTGCGCCATCTTTCGATGACGATTGTAACTTTCCCGTTGTGTATTATTTAAAAGACAATCGACTTGTTTGTCCGTCCAGTTCATTTGCAATTAATTTGCTTAATGTAAAAATAGTTTCGTGCTTAACGCAAGGCGAATGCCGAATTCTTTTGTTTACTTTCTTTGTATATAAAGGAAGGATTTATTCCTCGAATGTCCTTGACTAGCGAATTTTCATTAGTTCAGTTGGAATTCCGTTTCGATCAAGGCTAACCGATTACATTCAGAAAATATAAATATAACTAACGACCCGTTTTTAAAAATACTTTTATTATTAAGGAAATAACCATAATTTAATCAATTTTTTTTCTTTGTAAAATTAATTTATTATTATTTTTTTGTTTTTACGAATAAGAAATAATAATTACGAAATTTTTGATTTAATGATTTCACATTAATACAATTAACTTTAAATATAATACGTTAAACACACACAAAAAATACATTGATTAATTATGACGCAAATAAAACTTTTAAAAATAAAAGATTTGTTGCAAAATCTGTACAAAAAATAATCGGAAGAAGAATAAAATAAATAAATAAACATGAACAATGTCAATAAAATGTGTCATCGGAGACGTAGAAAAAATTATATAAATGGAATCATATTCAATTTGTATGTTTATTAATGATTTTTTAAAGATTTTCTTTCCATTCAACCGTTCAATATAAGCTTATTTCCGATTCAATGAACTCGTGAAGAAATATCGCATCGCTTCTGTAATTTTTAACGATTAACTTTTACTTCATCAGGGTAATTATATTAACATACATTTGAATTATATATAATTTAAAATAAGCCTATTTAATTTTCAAGGAAAATTATGAAATTGTTTCATATAGTGCTCATAGGCCTGTAGCGTATTCAGATATTTACAATGAAAATAAACGTAGCCTACTTCCTAGAAATAACAAAAAAAAAAAAAAAAAAAATAATACAGTACGTAAGTACTGTATTATTGATTTTTTTTTTTACGTTTTACTAAATTATAAATACTGTGTTAAAATAATCCTACACGATGGATTATTTTAATATTTAATTTATTATTACATCTGTGGATTAACAACAGATCCTTTAGCTACTATTAGAGATGGGAAAAATTATTATTTTTAGTAAATTGTTTCTTTGCTCTGTCTCAATCAAAAACGGCAATATTTTTGATTGAATCGTTAGGAAATATATCATTTTTTGTTTTATTTATTACAAAAAGTTATGCGGAGAAGCAGTAATTCTTCTGCGGGCAACAAAAACCCTCCTTTCATAGAATAAAACTACAAAAAACAGCATAAAATACATAAAACAACAATAAGTTTAGTCGCTTTTATAAATATTGTTATGCAAATAAAATAGGAATAATTGATTGATTTGATTGATGATGATTGATTGATTTTTGGCATGAAAGCCACAAAGGTCATGCTTAAAGGTTAATAATAATAATAATAATAACAACAGATAACTATCTACAACTAAAATCACTCCAAGAATAACATATGCAATACTAAAACACAACACGACAAATAACAAGTAAATGAAGTTTGTAAGAAACAAGAAAAGTAGTGTATATGTTACAGTAAAAACCCGTTTTTAGTGAAAACGCGTTTTAACTAGTTGAAACTAGTTTTTACTGGATGTCATTGTTAAAACCCGTTTTGTCTAGTTAAAACTAGAATTTACTGCTGTACATGTTTTGATTTTAGATAAAACTAAAATCAAACATTAACTTTTTAACTTTTAACATTAGTTAAAACTAATTTTAGCTACATAAATATGTTTGGGGGAAATAAATGAAGTGATGATTGGGATTAAAACATTTGTATTATTTAATACGATATTTATTGAAAATATTGGTCACACATCTGTGTTATTAACATTAATTAACCCTTTGTCCCCGAAGGCACCGATCGATGGGTACCCTGGCTTTTTAAGCAAAACTTCGAGGGTACCGATTCATCGTTACTTTGGTAAATATCGATTTTTGTAAAATTTGTTGACAACAGATATAATCTCGTTCGATATGAAGTGAATAAAGTATAATAATTCATTATATTAGTTGATAGCAGTATAAAATTTTGATTTCAAACAAATGTTTGATATAATGTGCGATAATTTCACAACGACTAAACATACATGAATAAGTGTTATATCGAATTGTACAAAACAATATTCTACGTCTTTCTGGCTCAGTACCAGCAAACAACTATGTAACTAGACAATGTTAATTTTCACAAAATGTTACAAATTATCAAATTTATGTGTCAGTTCTGATATATATTATTTTTTTTTCTTATAAATTTTTCTAATAAAATGCATTGAAAAATATCGTAGTTAAAACTAAAGATATTAATAAATGTAAGTGATTTTTTTTCATATAGATATAATGGTAATTTGATTTTTGGTGAACTTTTAAAATAATATCGCCTGACTGACCTATATTGCCTTAGGAGGGATCGCAAAATAAACGTAAAGATGTCGGGGGAAAAGGTTTTTTTTTTGTAACTCCGCCCTGCGGGCACTAAGAGGGCCTCTTATAGAAAGCCCATTATGGGTTCGGCCAGGCCCACAATGGGGCGGTCGGGTGGTGAGGGACGGGGATCGACATATCCGGATGCACCACCACCCGAAAAATTCCTGAAGATTTTTTGACCCGTCCGGATTCGATCCCGGGTCCCCCAGGGCGGCAGGTTGCTAACCTTGACCGCTCGGCCACCGGGGAAAAGGGTTAAAGCGATACGAAATTCATCATACGCTTTAGGAACGTGTTAGCTAAATGACCTTGGTCGAAACAGTTTTTACTAAGCCATTTTGTTAAAACCCGTTTTGTCTAGTTAAAACTAGTTTTAACTCAAATTCATTTTGACTAGCATATTCTAGTTTTAACAATAACATCCAGTAAAAACTAGTTTCAACTAGTTAAAACGCGTTTTCACTAAAAACGGGTTTTTATTGTAACATATATATCAAATAACTAAAGCATAGTTGAATATATAGAATACAGCAAATACAGTAATATAATCAAACAAAACTAAAATAACTAAAAGCATGAAATATGATAATAATGAATATACAGTCGAGTCCACTTAACAGAGCATCGGAAGAGAACAGTTCGCTTAAAAGAACACAATCTCACGTTCCCAATTTTTTCTCCTATGTCAGAGCACTGGATAGTAGAAATGGATGACATGTCAACGGCATTTTTAGAGAACAGTCCGCATAAAGAAGAATTATTTTAAGAGAAATTTATAAGAGTCTATCTTTAATCTTACAGTACATCGCCGCCCAAGGATCTCTACACTATGGTATTGATATATGTTATGTAGAAATTTGGTGAAACTTTCATTGATCAGTTTTTAGCTAATACACGGACAGCCAAATGATTTCTTACAGGATCACAATGAACAGGTTTTATTAGACTTACATCAGAAGTAATTACATATTACAAAGGTATTATAAAATATATATGAGCAAACAACGCAGACAGGACTGTCCAGAGGGGAAAGCTAAGGATTTTTCCTCGGCCCGGAGAAAATTTAGTGACCCGTAGTGTATTACGGTTTGGGTACTCCTTGTCTTGAATAGCTTTCCGTTAATATGGGAGTTCGTCCTCAAAAACTATTGATAGCAAAAGAAAATCGGTATACAGAAAAAGGTCGAGAACTAGTGCTATAGGTATTTATTATTGAACACGTTGCATTCAGTCAAAATGAGTTTTATGCTTTTTCTTTCACGTTTGTCCTTTCCGCCCTGTAGACATTAAGCCGGCCTTTGGATAACGTCGGTCTTTCTACAACACGGTTAACTAACTTAACGGCTTCCTAACCATAGCCGCCATTAATAGCCTCAGTGTGACCGGAATATTAACCGTCTTTGATACAGGTTGATACATGGCCGGATGATTTAGGTGGATCAGTCTATCGCTCGGAGGAATCCAGGAATGCAGAAATTTTTCATGGGCGGTGTGTCCCAGATAAATTGAGTCCCGTCCACTTACTGCACAACCGCCTCCCCCATTCTAGGCTTGGTCAAATCCACGATAAATATAGAAAAAAGACTATCATAGTAACCACAAAAAAAAATTATATAGAGGGGGGAGAGAGAGAGAGAGAGAGAGAGAGAGAAGGCAGACATATTGCCAAGCACACGAATGTGTCTTTGGTTTTAGGCAATTTAAATTGCCAAAGGAGAAAAGGAATATTTTTAAAAATTGCCATATTCGGGAAATTTTTTAAAACATGCGCATCCCATTCAATTTTCGGCGTGTTTTATTGACACAAATGAATTATAATAAAATATTTATTTTATAGCGCCCTCTATATAAACCTCTCTGCAATTCCGTAGCTAATATTAAACTACACACAACGTCTAGAGAAATCTAGAAAAATTTTGAAAAAAAAAAAATTGGAGTTAGACTAAAATTTCGCTCGGCAATCTGAAATTGTCATTTTCTTTTTGTTGTTCGGAAAATTGTTAGAGAGTAGTTGGCAACACTTATCGCGCTACACGTCTTAATTAAAAAAAGACTTGATAGGTCGAGTGGAGATGATGCTATGGAAATCTGATGACCTGTGAACTGTTTCGTTATAATATTTATTCCTCTTCGCGAAATGAATCATATACAAATTTTGATTTTATTACTTAGCATCGAATGCATATTGAGCACCATCTCTAAAAGCAGTCGCGACGAAAGAGCAAAGGTGTGTTGTATGAGAATCTCTGATTGGTCAAATTGATTTCCCCCCGCATAAATTTTAATATAGCTGCATGAATGTTTGTTGCATTTATTTTGTGTTGTGTTGATTTAGTATATTTATATATAATTTCTTTTGTAGCCGTTCATTCAAACTTATTAAGTAAAGTGTGAAATTGAAAACTTGGACGATGAACAGCAGCAGTTTGAATATCGCAAAAAATTTCCTCCCTTCTACTTATGTTGAACAAGCGGCGCAGTCGCTAACTGCAAGAGAAAATACCATTCGTATATTGTTAGAACACAAAAAGTGTCCGGAAGAAGGTTGGGATGAAGCCACTGTCGAATTGCTGCTGCACAACTTGGCGTTGATGGATAGTAATAACTTTCCCGGTAATTGCGGCGTGGGAGAGAGGGAGGCCCGCGTTGCCTCCGAGATAGTCGCCAGGCGTCACTTCAGGATGGGACACGGCATCGGTAGGTCTGGAGACATCACCGAAATACAGCCCAAGGCTGCCGGATCGAGTCTGGTGAATAAGTTGGCCAATTCCTTTATGTTGGACGTCCTGAAGACGTACGGGGCACCGTCGACCTCCTCGTGCTTTATCGTTCCCTTGGCGACCGGTATGAGTATTACCTTGTGCCTTCTCGCTCTTCGTTCGAAGAGACTGAAAGCCAGATACGTAATATGGCCGAGAATCGATCAGAAATCGTGTTTCAAGTGTATTTTGACTGCCGGGTTCGAACCGATTATTATAGAAAATAAACTAAATAATGACGAGTTGCAGACCGACGTCGAGAAGATCGAGGAACGTTTGAGAGTGCTCGGTTCGGAAAGCGTGGCGTGTGTGCTGAGTACCACCAGTTGCTTTGCTCCTCGCACTCCCGATGACCTTGCGGACGTGGGAAAATTGTGCGCCAAATACGACGTGCCTCACATCGTGAACAACGCGTACGGAGTTCAGTCGTCGAAATGTATGCATTTAATTCAGCAGGCTTTTACCGTCGGTAGAGTCGACGCTTACGTACAGAGTACCGATAAGAATTTTATGGTGCCCGTCGGCGGATCCGTTATTGCCGGTTTTGACAAAAAATTTATTGGAGAAATTAGTAAAATGTATCCCGGAAGAGGTTCTGGCACACCTTCTTTAGATGTGTTTATTACATTTCTTCATCTTGGAATGAAAGGATATAAGAATTTACTTAAAGAAAGAAAAGAAATGTTCCTTTATCTAAAAGATGAAATTTCTGTAATCGCTACTAAATATGGAGAAAGACTTCTCGAAACACCGCATAATCCTATTTCTATGGCCATATCTCTGAATGGCGTGAAAGAGGATCGCTCTAGTTTATCTGAAATAGGGTCTATGCTTTTCACTAGATGCGTGTCTGGTGCTCGTGTCGTCACTACTTACGACACTAAAGAAATTAATAATTATAAGTTTATTGGCTGGGGATCTCATTCTGATAAATATCCGTATTCCTATCTTACAGTTGCTGCTGCCATCGGAATTACAAAACAAGACGTAGATACTTTTTTAAACAGATTGAATAAAGTTTTTGTCAAATTGCATCAAAGAAATGCAAAAAATGAAAATATAGATAATGAATGTGATGTTTAGAAACATTAAAAAAATTTAATTCCAAAATATTAATTTGTTATAATATAGATTTTTTAGTTTGTAAAAATAAATTTGTAAGTCATTGTTTTGTATTACATTAAATACTTAAATGTCAGCATTTATAAATTCATTAAAATTTAGTTAACACTGAATTTGTTTTTATTAATTCAAATTTTTAATGTAGAAATTTTAAGTTACTAATATATTTTAACATGTATAGATAGATTTTAAGATATGTGTTTCTTATATTTCCAGACTTCGTCTAAAATTTCAAATTTTAATGATTTGATCACAGAAAATCCCAAATATAAGGATATTATACAAGAACATGAATCTTTCAGTCTTGCACAAACAGGAATTCGTAACTTTAACAACATTGTTTTGGGTTATGTTACACCTGTAAGTAAATTTTCCCAAAATATTTGCGACAATCATTAAAGTAACTTCATTTGAAATGCTTTATATATAATCATTTTCGTGATAAATGACATATACTTGTATTAATCGAAAGGAAATAATTCCTTAACCGAGTTTTGGGTCATCCCATATTTATCTTAACTAAGATATAAAGAGTGATTAAAATTAGTTTGAAAAAATTACATTGTTGCTGTTCGATTCGTTACAATCATGAATAACAGCATGCAGCTGTTTCAAATTGATTCTAGTAGTACTTAAAAATATATACCGACTTTTACGATATACACAACTAGTGTCATGTCATTTTGTGCATATGTTGTGATATCGGTATAAATGCAGATTTTACATGATTTCGTTTTGATTTGGACGAATAACTAATACAATATCCTGTATAATCTATTAAATAATTTTCAATATAAAAATTGTAGATTACATTTACTGCAATATGAATGAAAAAATTCTATCCAATATTTGTTTTTGTATTTATTATTTTGATATAAAAATATTTCAGATATTGGATTATCTAATTAACAAATTGATATATTATCATTTTGTTGTTGAAACTGATAATTTATATTTAGTAAGAATTTGACAACTGATTACAGATAAAATAGTCAAACTGTATTTAAAATATACATCTGTCATTCAAAATTTTTTTCATAAAACAATACTTCTGTTTTTATTATGGTTTTTAGTTTAAGAAATTTTATAAACCAAAATAGAAATAATAATATAAAACTTAAGAAACAAAAAATTATAATGTACGAGGGGAGTCTGATATTAAAGGTACAGGCCAAAATTACACTAACATTTATAATTAAAGAAAATATTTAATACATTCCACAAAAACTACACACTTTTGTTTATTTCTCGACATAATTGCTGCAAACGTCTGGACATTTGTCCCAGCATGATGACACTAAACATCCCTTTATGATATTGTTGCTTGAAGTAGTCCGAAATGGTATTTTCCAATTCCTTTTGATCTGCAAAGCATTTCCCCACCAAAAATTTTTTTAAAGGTCTGAGTAAATGAAAATCCAATGGGGGAGTATACTGAAGATGTTGCAGGCCTCCCAATTCTGCTGTGCCAACCACAGTTTGGTTTGATTTGATAGTCCAAATTTAGCTCTAGGATTTTCATTTACTTGGACCTTTAAAGAAATTTTTGGCAGGGAAACACTGCAGATCAGGAGGAATTAGAAGACACTATTCTGGACTATGTCAAGCAACTTGACAAACAGCAGTACTATGAAGGCATGTTTACAAGTAGTGTCATGCTGGGATAATTGTCTCAACGTTTACAGCGATTATGTTGAGAAATACATAAAAGTGTGTAGTTTGTGGAATGTATTAAATATTTTCTTTAATTATGAATGTTAGTGTAATTTTGGCCTGTACCTTTAATATCAGACTCCTCATGTATATTGAGAAAATAATATAGAACAGAAAAAATGCGTTAAATTTATACAAAGACACTAAAATAACTTCACAAGTTACAATTCATTGACTTTAAATAAAGATGATTTAATTTAAAACTTGTAAGTTATTCCAAAACATTAAATTTCATGTATAAAAAATTCTGTAATTATTACTAAGCTTAAAAAACAATTTTTTAAAATTACCTTCCTTTTATTTTACATAACATTGTTGAATATTTTTAACCAAAATACAAAATAAAATTTAGTATTATAAATTCAATAGAAAAAATTAGAAAGTTTATGAAATGAATATCATTAATTATAGTTGTATTTAACTTCTTTTAATTTATTAAAATAAATGCTCTGATCTATTTTTCTAACTTGGGCATTTCAATCATTATTATTCTCTTGCATACTTAAATACCCAGTTTGTAGACCTTGGCAAATGCAAGAAGGCTTAAAACAGCTTTTGCATTTGTTAAGGCCCACAAATGGCACACAATTGAGATCTATGGTAGACAAAAGTTCTTCACCTGCCATCTATACTTAAATACTAGGAAAAATAAAATTGAAATTACAATTAAATACTGAAAATGATTGTATTAGGAAATATAGAAATCGTGTAAATTGTGAATTTAGTTTGTTCTTAGAATTCATTCATCCTTTACAATTTCCTAATTTTAATTTATATGAAAATTTTAATATAGAAATGTTTATTTTAATATTTAGTGGAACAATCACGGATATGACATAGCAAAAATATTTGGATCAAAATTTACCATGATATCACCGGTCTGGTTACAGTTAAAACCTAAATTATCCAACAGTTTTGCTATTGAAGGAAAACATGATATTGACAAAAAGTGGATAATTGATGTTAAAAGATCAAATAAAATAGTCTCAATTGGTATGTATTAAAAATTTATAAGTATTTTTATATTATAAAACTTTAAAATGATAATAATAATTATAATTTTGAGTATTTAAGATGGCAATCGTATTTCTTTCCATTGATAACAAAACACTTGTACGTCATTTTATTTCTTTACGATTCCCATAAGATTCCTAAACTGCAAGATGTAGAAAAATTATATTTTATCAGATCTTCACACATTATTTCATTGAAGCCTGTTTTTTGATGTCTCTCTCTTCTCTTGCCACCCAGCCATCCATCCCATTGTGGACCTGGCCGAACCCATACTGGGCTTGCTAATAAAGGCCCTCTTAGTGCCGAGAGTGGAAAGAGAGATAAAAACAGCCTGTTTTATCAGATATTCATTGTTCTATTAATAAATTATCAATTACAAGTAAATGCTTTGTTGAAATTATAAATAATCATTATTGTTAGTACTGATAAATAATGATGATAAAGCATGTCAACTTAGAAATTTCTTAGAATCAAATGAATAAAACAAAACATAAATTACAATAATTATAACTGATGTTAAAACAAGAAATTACACAGGAAAACAGTTACTTTGTAGAGTGTCATCCTTAATTACAGGTACAGTTTTTGAGCCACTTTATACCGTCACGCGTATAATCTAACTCCATAAAATCACTAATGTTTCATTATCTTTTTGCTTGAACTGGACATTTGGAAATTGTATAGGAAGAATTAAGAACACCGTACTCGGCAGTGAAGCCTATAATAGAGAGGTGAAAATGGAGTTTGATAGGGCAAAAGTGACATTACCAGTAAATGATGATAACATATGGGTAGTTGAAAAATTAAATATTTACAAAGAAAATTTAACCAAAGAAGTTATTAATATAAAGGATGTGGATATTTTTTTCAACTGCCAGGAAATGGATGGTAAAAAAGAATTGAAAGTGGAGGAGTAAAGAGAAGAATATAGAAGATATTTTGAACTGAATGAATGTTGTTCTAGAATAAGATGAGGATGGATTTAAACAGTGGCAGATGGTTCTAAATAAAAAGATTGTTTTTGGTGATGAGGACTGAAAATGGGTAAAAAAAACACCAAAAGCTCTTGATGTTTTGTTTTTTATAGACTCCAGTTCAAGCAGAAAGGTAATGAAAGATTTTTTTATATCAATATATACTTCAGATTTTTTTTTAGAAATCTAAGAACAATCATCTTTTCTTTAATCATCTATATAAACTAATTTAATCATATCAATATAAATAAAGTATGTCTTAATTTATTCAATTTTATATAAATTAGCATGTGTTTTCTATGTCATGAAAGTTGTTAGGAAAGGCATTAAAAATAATTTTTTTTTATCAATCTAATCTACTTATTATCATCTGCTTACCTATCTTATTACTTCCTACATCTCTGTGTTTATAAATGTATATCAACTGATGGTTTCTCTTTATCATTCCTAAATTTGTTTAAAGCTTGCTCCCAATATTTACTCTGATCGCTTTTCTTTTGACCTCTTAAGAATATTAGCTATTTCTAAACTGTTTTTATACATCTATATCAACCCATTAATATCTTTCTTTAAAAAATTGATCTTATTTCTTATAAAGTCTTTATCAGTAATTTTGTTATTATTAATATTAATTTTATATTTTTTAAAACCAAATTAGTATTAAAAGCCAAACTAAAGCATATTTTAAGTGTAACATAACCAAAAATTTTTCTATTTTAAAATGTTAAAAATAGAATAAACAGTTTTGCTTTTATAAATTTATACTGAGCCATATTTATTATTATTATTCTTTTATTATATTAAATCATAAAGAAAATATATAATTATTTTATTTTTTTACAGTTCCTAGGCTTATCTTTGAAGAGTGGTCATACGATTCTGTAATGAATTTAATAGAAAATTCTAATTTTCTCAATGAAATATGTGTTGAGCTAATTGATTTAGCCAAAGTATGTATATAATTTGTCACTATTTTATAATTATACTTATGCATTTCTCTTTTATCTAAAATGGAGTAATTACAGTAAAATATAAAAATAAGTTAACATGTAATAGCTTTAAGTATTGTTAAAAATTTATTTTATAGAAAAATGATTTTGATGGATATGTTCTAGAATTATGGAATATTCTAAGTGGAAAACTGAAAATGTAAGTAAAATTTACTGCTTAGGAATAATGTTTCAAATTTAAAGCATAATTTATTTGTTTTTATTGAAATAAAACAAAACATTATTTATTTTGGAATTTGTTGATTTTATTTAGTTTTTGTTTTGTATATTATAGTAATATTTCAAAACTTTTTGAAAAAAATAAATTATACACAGTATTATAAAATTACAAAAATATGATTTAATGCATATTTTACACATATACAAACAAACGAATTATCAAAAGTGTGTCTTAATAAACAAAGTAACTTTGATCACTTAAATGATTTCAGAGGTCTATGAACTGTATTTCAAAATATAGAAGAATTTAAAAATTGTGTACAAAAGGAATTTTTTTGAAAGAACATTAACATAATATGTTGTTTTGCATGTATACTAATACTACAGAATAATTTGTATAAACGAATGTGATACTTTAATAACATATCAAAAAAAGTTTTAAACCAAAATTTAAAAATATTTTGAAACATCTGTAATAATAATTTATAAACCTAATAAAATATGATCTTGCAATACATGGTCACAATATTAATTTTTCAATGTTCAAATTCATGATACTAATGAAGAAATAAACTAACTTTCTGAAGATTTTGTAAAAAGTGGGTCAGATCTCTGTATTTGTGATGATAAATTGGCATTTCTAAATAATTGTTAGTGCATTATGATCATTTTTGAAAGCATGATCTAATAAAATTATGGATATGTCTTATAGAAGCTTAATCTGATTGTTATTTCAGCATATTTTCTGCTAATGATCAACATTATCTTTTATCTGTTCTGAAAAATTAGCAAAATTTTATTTAAATCAATCCCATTTTAAACCTCATTAAATAAGAGAAGTTTTATTATAACCAATACATATATTTTGGATTACTTTTAGCATATTATTTTTTGCCATTTATTTATCATCATCCATTCTGAGATCCTCAGACATTATCTGCAAAAACTTTAAGTTCTAGTGTGGTCCATTGGCTAGAAACTTTGATGAGAATTGTTCTGTCTCGTAATTAATTGCCGTGAATAATGTAAATTGTAATAAAGTTTAGTTCTGTATGAACTGTAATTTACTTAAATTTGTCTCAAGAACTACGACACTCTCTTCAGTGACTCATTTATCTTACAAAAATAAATCAGTAAAAAAAACAAAGATATGATTAATTAATATATAGAACATAAAGCATATAGAGTTAAACAACATGTATCTTTTTTTATAAGGTATATATTATACTACATGTGGATTTTATTTAAACAGAAACTATGCCTTTGATTATTGTTTACATATTTATTAATTCGTTAATGCTAGTGTAGAACACTTCATTTATATTATATTTAGAAAATGTAATTGAAATATCTGTAGAATTTTACAGTAATATTAAGAAAGATGATAATGTTATTTTACTTACAGGAAGTATCTACTGTATTTAGATAAATAACTAAATTTTTTTATACATTTTTAATAGCCAACATCTTATTGAGTAATTAACAATAAATACAGCTAATATTTGCAGTATATGGA
Source organism: Centruroides vittatus (assembly GCF_030686945.1). Taxonomy (NCBI): domain Eukaryota; kingdom Metazoa; phylum Arthropoda; class Arachnida; order Scorpiones; family Buthidae; genus Centruroides; species Centruroides vittatus. Next base: position 2,452,193 of record NW_027120684.1, on the reverse strand, counting down.
TGATAATGATTTAAAGTATTAAGTCATCTGTGATATTAATGTATGTTTGAATAATAAAATTGACTAATACATTCTTATTAAATCAAAAAATAAGAACTTTTGGCTTTTCATGAAAAACTATTTTCTTGTTCAACAATAACTTTAAAATGAATGGTAGATTGAAATTGATATTATATATAGTAAGAAGAAATAAAATATATTAAATCTGAAACATTTTCATGTTTTTAATAACTTTATTTATTGACAGAAAGTTAATTAATGTTATACAGAATATTGCCAACAAATTCCAAGAAAATAAACTGCATGTGATACTTGTGATTCCTCCACCAATATATAGCAAGTAAGTATATATAATAAACTCTCTTCATTTACAATACAAAACAAATATAAAAGTTAATCTGAAATATTCTGGAATTATTTGTAAAATAGCAAGTAATTATATTCTATTTAGAATTTAATATAGCACTGAAGAACTATTAAATTATAAATATTTAAAATGAACTAGATTTAAGATAAACATTTTCAGTTCGTTATCATTTTTCATAGATTTTTTTGTCCAAAAAAATAACACACACATAATTTTTCATTCTTTTTTGATATTGCATTCAAAAAATCGATTCATCCATTATACATAACATTATATTATTTTATACAACCAAAAAGTTTTTAGATATATATAATGTAATTTATAATTTTTTAAAGTCTTTAGCAATTTATATATAACATACTTTTTATACTACTACAGTAGAGAGTCGTAAATCGGCACCCTGGTAATCGGAATCGCCGGTAATCGGCACGATTTTCAGTCGGACTGTGTCGTGCTGAATCGAATGTTTTTGATACTAAATTTACTTGTAAAGTATAATTTTAATGTTTTTTATATTCTTCGATATATTTATTTTGTTTGTACAAAATGCAGAAATAATTTTTAACGATACGATAGCCTTGATTATTATTATAAAAATTTTCGTTAGGCTTAAAATCGATGAAAATTCAACACGAAGCGACACGCAATGGAGAAAAATTCAACACAAAGCGACACGCAACGGAGAAAAGTTTGAACATCGGACAGGTTAATATATTTTTTCGTACATAGACCGTAATCGGAACAAATCCCTAATCTGAACAACCCCAGTCCCCAATTAATTCCGATTTTCGGTTCTCTACTGTACTTATCAAATTTATCCATCCCACTGAACTAAGCATAAGTGACACAAATTGTATAATTATGCTAACAGACAGTAAAGGAGACCAACTTATAAATTTTATATTTATTCAATATCTTGTTAACTTTTTTATGTATCAAAACAATTTGGTTAATGTTACCTATGGTTCCAAAATGGTGGCTCTTCTCTGATTCCAGCAAATAGAAGAAAGGAAACAGTGGGAGTGCACATTCCAACCTAACCTATTCTAATAAATTACCATAGTTATTACCAACAAAATTATTAAAATAGGTTAGGTTAGGTTAGAACATGCGTCCCCACTGTTTCCTTTCTTCTATTTACTGGAATGAATGACCAGCTGCCATTTTGGAACCATAGGTAACATTAACTGTGAATTTGTGTTAATTTTCAGTAATTTCATAGTTAGAGTTTTAATCAATTTTTCCCATCTGTAGAATTTGTTAAGATGTTCCAAACATTTTAGACATTTGTGTTCATTAGTTTTCAATGAGGATGATTTTTCAGAGAATGCCTACAATTGCAAAAGTCTGTAGTATTATGCTTAACTTAATTACAAAATAAAATAAACGAAAACATAAACAGTTTTTTTATTGTCTTTATATTATTAATTCTTAAATATTATAGGATAAATTTCATATAGAAATATTAATTAAAATTCTTATCTTAAATATTTAAGAATAAATAGCAATCTATTTGAATTAGATATGAAAATGTAGGAAACTAAAAATGAATTTTTAATTATAATTATTTAGTTATTTATCTTTATTGAAAACATTAGTTACAAGATATTAAATATTGAAGACACAATCTCTTGAAACAGGAATCACCATTTATTTAATTTCAATGTTCCAGAATACATCATTAGTTACTTTTCATTGTCTTAGTTTAAGTTGTCATATTGACAAGTACCAAAGAAAATATGTTAATGGAATTGATTGCGCTGCATTTTGAAATTACAGACCTATAAAATTCCTCTGGCATCCATATGTCTGTCCATCCTTAATCTCAAGAATGAGAGTCAGATAGATGAAATTTGAGACCAGAAATAGAAAGCTTAGGAGTCAGAGGACCCAATTAATTACAGTAGAGCGTCGATTATCTGACCCCCGATCAACCGTCACATCAGTTAACCGGCCGTATTCTAGTCGGCAAATTCAAATGTCCGCTAGAGATGTGGCACTACAATATCTGGCTATGTCTTGGCTACTTTAATATTACTTTTGTTAAATTTTTTCATGTTTTAGCTGGCAACAACCAGGCTTGACCATGAAAGGGAGACCAGTATTTAAACAAGGCTTAATTTTATTTAACGAATCTATCCAATTGCTGTTTTTAAAACGTGTGCGAGGTTTAACAGCAGAAAAATGAGTGTCAGCTGTGAAGCAAAAGAAAATTTTGGGCTTCTTTTCTGATGTATAGGCCTGCTTTATGTAAAATATGTAACCCGAATATATTTTTTCTTTTGTTTTATATTTTTCAATATATAGTACAGCACTGTATTTATTTTGTGCGAAATAAAGAAATAATTTTTAACGATACAATAACAACGATTATTATTTTAAAAAAAATTTTGTTAGGCTTAACATTGATGACAATTCAACGCAAAGTAGGTTAATAGCAATATACTAATATACTAATTACATGGTATATACTAATAATGTAGTTTTTCATACTTTTCGGTTATCCGTTTTTTCAGTTATCCTACCAACCCCAGTCCCCAATTGAGTCAGATAATCGATGCTCTACTGTATATACAAACTTCCAGTTTAGGCTGTAAGTTACGTCATTTTAATTCAAAAATTTTCTCCAGAACAGGGTTAAATATATGACTGGTATGAATCTCTTGTTAGCAGGAAAAGTGTGATGTACAGGACAAGACACTACTGAAATCAAGGGCATTGTGCATTGAGATCGAAAAAGTTGCAGCCTGGCATTGTGACGATGTCACAATAAATAATTGCTTGTTTTATTTGTGATTCCAAAATTAATAATATACATGTTTAATACACTAAAATCCTTAAAGCTGAAATTTTCCAATTAGCAGTCTGTTGGAGATCTTCTATTGATGTTCTTGCAATAATTATTTAAACAAGTTTTTCATATTCATTTTGATATTTAATGTCACATTTTTATTGTTAATTTATGGAATCATACAAATAAAATAAAATTTTAAAGTCAATTTTTTATGCTATTAAACATGAAAATATATTAGCATTTTTGCAAATAATTTTTATCCAAATGTTAACAAATGCTTTAATTTTATTAGATTTATCTCATAAAATTAGTTTCAAATTTTACACTTAATATTTACAAATAAGTAGGTTTGGAAATATCAAACTTATTTTTAAAATTTTCAGTACATCCATTATTAAGTTCTTGGGAATATTTTATATTTTAAATAAACTTTAACAGCTAATTGCACAGACAGAGTTTACATTAAATGACAATTAACAGAGGAATGGTGTCTAGACATTGGCTGGCTGAACCACAGTTTAAAATGCATTGCAAAGACAACGATTGTCTATTTCTGAACGCCGTCTAAATGAACCTCAGCAAAACTTTGGTTCTTACTTTCTTTGCTGTTACTCCCATGTTTTAGGAGTTGTTCAGCCAATTAGGTTATTTGTTTATGACATCAGAAAAACTCCCATAAGGTCGCCAGTTATATACTGAAAGCTTCTGGAACATAAAATCTTAAGGCCGTCAACAACCATTGTTCGGCAGCTAATGACAATTCTTTTCTTTTTCAGTATTTAATTTCATTGCCAACATGGTATAAAATACGAACAAATCCATATTTCAAATTTCGAAGATGAATTTCGAATTTATATAAATTCGAAATTCATCTTCGGAATAGATTTTTAAGGAATTATTCTGACATCGCATTACTCTCTACTACCCTTTGTAATTGTCAAAATGAATAATTTTAAATATTTTATTATTATTACATTTTTTTATTTCTATAAAAAGTTTTCAGTAATTATTAAAATTGTCTCGTTTGTTTAACAAAATGTTCTGACCAGAGGATTAACAATAATGACCCCGAAATGCATTAACGTTTTGTAACTGCCACAATTCTTGAATTGTAAATAAATGTATCTGATTTAAATTAATTGTAGTTTTAAGTCCTCACCCATTTGAATATCTGAATTGGAACATTTAAAACAAATTTAAAGTATTTCATTTTATTATTTTCACTCCAAGCAATTAATTATTGAACAATTTTGTTGATTTGTACCATTTACAACATTTATGAAAGGAACAATTCGCATTTTTATCTAAACTCTTCCACGAACAAAACTACCACTTGCATTAAAACATCACGTAAACCTGCTGTTGAGTGAGTCTGAAAAGTAGGTCAAATAACTGGTTTCTAGGCTCTGTCTAAACTGTGGCAAGCGAGAAATGCCATCTCTGCAATGAAATTTTTCTGAACTGCAGTCTAGAGTCTAGACCAGTGTTCTGCAACCAGTGTGCCTTCACAAGGTGAAAGGTGTGACATGAACTTTTACATATTCTATTAATTTCAAGTTTTATTTATATAATTTTATCACAATTGCTATGTTTCTTATGCTTGTATTTCATTCTCTGCTGCAGCACTGATGAAATAAGATGATGTTAATACAATGAACACATATGTTGTCCCAGTACTCACTTATTCTTTTGGAGTTATACATTGGACTCATGCAGATCTTGAGCAACTCCAAATAAAAACAAGAACAATACTTACTACACATAAACAACATCATCCTAAATCTTCCATAGAAAGATTAACCCTTCCATGTAAAGATGGTGGACATGGCCTGATCGACATAGTTAACCTCCACTACAAACAAATACAGACACTGCGAGAGTTTTTCTACAGAAAACAAGAAACATCACAGTTACATAAAGCAGTAACTCTAGCAGACTTAAATAATACACCATTAAATTTACATTCACAATGTATGGACACAACACAACATATAAATAGCATTGACACCATTAAGCAGTCATGGGTGTGAAAGACACTCCATGGCAGACATCCTAGGATCTGGCCCAGGATTTTGTTGACAAAACTGCATCAAACAGCTGATTGCCTTTTTGGGGAGATGGAAGGATTCATGATTGCCATACAGGATCACATCATAAATACTAAAAACTACAGAAAAGACATACTCAAAGATACAACAATCACAAACGGTACATGCAGAAAATGTCACATCATGCCAAAAACCACACAATGAATCACTTCTGGTTGTAAGCTCTTGGTATATTACAGATATATTACATAGATATTACAGATATATAACTGTTACATATTACAGATATATAACAGTATACAGATAATTTACATAGACATAATCAAGTAGCAAATACATCAAGAGCTTGCAAAGAAACATAAATTATTAGACATACTACAAATAGGCCTACATTCAACAGACAGTATTGGAAAACAACACACATAAAATGTACGACAGAGCCATAATCACAAAACAATTTACCACAACAGACCAGACATCACACTCATTGATAAACATAATAAAATCACATACATTATAGACATCTGTTCCAGACACTCACAATATACAAAACACATGCACTGAAAAAATCAGCAAGTACACAGAACTTGCCCAGGAAATAAGGCATCTGTGAAGGATGAATAGGGTGCTTATTGTACCTGTTGTTCTCTCCTCTACAGGTGTCATACCACACACACTACACAAAAGCCTGGGCACATTAGAATTGAATAGAAACACATACATCACACTACAGAAGGCCACTATATTGAATACATGTCATATTGTGAGAAAATTCCTGAATACAGACACACACACTGATACACTTATTTAATTTTTGTCTTGTCTTGAAATTACTATGCCTTGACTCTGGACCAGCATACTACACAGCCATCGGTGTCAATCAAGTATAACTCACAAAAACCAACATAATAATAATAATAGGTTTATGGCATTACAAAATTCTATTAATAGTATCATATCATACATTTTTGAGGGGAATAACATTTTGGTGTGCAGTGTCGAGTCATGTCGAGTCATAGGTGTGCCGTGAGTAGAAAAAGGTTGCGGAACACCGGTCTAGACGATCTCTAAATCATCGTTACCACGTAAACATTGTCTCTGCAATTGGCTATAAGTGCTAAATATTTAAGTATGAAAAATAGTATAAAAATAAAAATATGAAATAAATTTGTTTATAAATATTAAAAAGTACAATTTTATTTTTAAATTTAGTGGCATGATGAGTTCTATTCATAAAGAAGATATCAAAACTCTTTCACCGTATATTACTGCTTTCAGTCTCATGACATATGATTATTCTAGCATTGAAAGGTAATTAATTTTATATGCTTATTTCTATATTAATGATATTAAATGATATAAATTTCTTAGTACATATTTCTGTCTTTAAATAGTTTTACTTTTGAAAAATGAATATAGGTCCAAAATCTTTATCATTTTTCATAATCAGTCTGTGTGAAAACAGTAATGATATTAAATGCATATGTACAATGTTTATATAATGGTTTTTCTGTACAGGCTACCACATGTATGTTGTTATATCAATTTTATAGGAAAAGTTTGTTAAATAAAGAATATCAAAGTTGTTACAAAAGTGTACTTAGAATAGAAAATATGATAAATGCTATGTAAAAATATTTTAAAATATTAAATTTAAAAATATTGATAAAATTTATTAAAAATTTTTCATCAATATTTTTGTGCTGATATAAGAGAATATCAAATTATTTATTAACTTTTGTGAAATAACAAAAAATATTAATTACTTAGATCTCAATATAAAATACATTATATTAATATTTAATAAATTATTCTGTATTGTATGTAGTAACTGAAACGAATAAGTTACAACAAAGTAAGCAACTTATTTCTAACTGGCAAATCATTAAGCTTTGATCAAACAGTGAATTCAAACATGTTATAAATTTAAATGAATGTGTACAGGAAGTATTTAAAGAATAAAATTAAAATGCTGATAATTAAGTGTAGACATGAAAAAGTAATGTAAGAAAAAGAACCATTCACAAGTATTAGACTATTCATGGAAGCATTGAATCAGGGTTTGACAAGGTTTGCCATATGTTTAATTACATTAAATAATTTAAATTTCGACACAATAACAGTTTTTATTCTCAAAATTTTCTAATGCTATTTTTAATAAATTATCTATAAATCTTTGATTTTATTGAATAGTTATATATTTTATATAAGCAATCATTTTACCAGTCAGTTGTATTCGTTATCAGTAATTAAGATGGAAATTGAAAAATATTATTATTAATTCTGTGGTGTATGAATATTATAATAAACAGTACTAATCATCTGCTATGATGTTATGAATCCCATATAATTAATAAATTTATATTATCAATACGTTGTTTAGAAATTTAATTATTTCTTTAATATTTAAATTTTTAGACCGGGACCAAATAGTCCATTACAATGGATTCAAGAATGTATGAATGTATTACTTTCTGATGCGGAACAAACATTCAAGAACAAAATGCTTTTGGGTTTAAATTTCTATGGAAATGATTATAAAAATGGTGGAGGAGGAGGTCCAATTATTGGAAATCAGTATGTAATTTTTTTAAAATTTATTACCACATAATATATGGTTTCTATTAATATATCAAATATTTTTTATTTTAAATTATATACCTTTGATTAGAAACATTCATTCTCTTAATATATCAGTATATTTCCACAGTATAGTAGTAATTTCAAAGAATTATTGGCTTATGAAATTGTACTCATTCGATGCAGAATTTTATTTTGATAAATAATTTCTCTTCCTAAATTATTATTTTGAATTTCATATTAATGGGTACAGTATAAATGATTTATGGTATATGGAGTTTTAGAATGATTTATTTTTATAACAATATTTGAAAATAGTAATATTTAACATGATATAAGCATTTGTATAACTTATTTGAACTTTCTTTTTAACATCACAGATGTTTTTTTCTGTATCATATTTTTAAAACTGCAAAGGAATTATTATTATTATTCTCAAGTGATACAGTTTATCCTGAATTTAAAATAAATAGAATTTGTGTTCTTTTTATTCTGAACCAAATTATCTTTATAAGAATGTATGAATGTGTCATTAATAGTAATGATGTACACAAACATTTGACTTTAATATTTATTTATTTATTTAATATTTAAATAAATAAATATGTATATATACACATTATATACATTAAATGTATAATGTATGTTTGCAAAGAAAAATAAAACAAATTACACAATTTATTCCAATATTATCCTGATAATAAATTATAAATCAATACTGATAAAATTCACATCTATGCTTAATTTTATCATCTTTTGTAATCAAAATAGAATTTATAAAAATAAATATCAATTAGAAAATACATTCTGAATTTGCCTGAAACGTTTTTAAGCATTAACTATTAATTAATGCAAAAGGTTTAAATGCAATTTATTGTAATTTATATGTTAAATAAAAATTTATTTTCAACTTTTTTCTAATTTCTTATTTCCATTATTTATTCTTTCTGTTGTACAGTATATCATTGCTATGATGATGAAATATTATGTAACAATAAATCTGTAATGAATTACAGAAATTTAAATATATCTTTTCCTTTCTTACTGAATTTTACTTTAAAAGATACAATAAGAAATTTTTTGTGAATTACTCCCTTACTGATCAATCAAAATACAGGTATCCCTTGTACAACATTGTTTCACTCTAACACTGTTTGATAATTGGGGAAATCCTCCGTACAAAATTTCACAACTTTTAAGCACAAACTCCTTTATTTGATATATTTTTATTCAAGTAAGCATGCGTATTAACTTAAATTTGCCCACAGATTCTAGAATGTTGAAATTTTCAATTTGTTTTGTGCCTTTTGTTGGATTTAGTGAAAACTGATAGTGCAATATTTTTCTTCCTTGTCCTAGCTTTCCTATCAACCAGGTGTCATTGTTGCTTTCAGATTTAGCCTTTATGACTGTCGCTGTGTTTTGTTTTTATATTAATACATCAATCTTTCTACTTAGTAAAGTTTATTTAAACATTTTTAGGTAAGTGTTATTAACGTTTTTTCGACCGTAGGTAAATAATCATTCGTAAAAATGACAAACAAAATACAGTGGTATCTCAGTATTCGAACTGTTCCCAACTCAAACAATTCAGTATTTGAACACAGATTCTGAAAAAAAAAAAAAAATGCTCAGTCCTCAATTGAATAAATGCAACCCTCTAGAACATATTTTTATTTTGTCATACATAAAAAAATTTTATGGTAAAAAATTTAAAACAATGAAGACATTGCTGATATTTCTGATCAAGATCAACAAAAAATCTTAGATGACGATGATACTTTGTAAAAAAAATGTCCTGGTTTAACTAAAATTTATATTAACATATAATACAGTACTTTTAATTGTGATTGTTAATGATTGATTAGAAATAAATTATTGATTGCTTCAATAAATGTATTTCTCTTAAAAGAATACTATTGTTTTTTGTTACTGTTAACTTTTGGAACCTAACCCCATGTATTGTATTAGCCCTTTGTCTCATATAGCATGGATTTGTGTAACATGGCACTCTTTTACAATGTAACTATTGTGTTATATGAGGGATACTTCTAATTGTTAATTTATTTGAATATTGACTGTTTTGCCAATTCTTCCTGAATAAAAAATATAGCAACAAACTTTACCCAAACTTAAAATTTCTGATAATTTACTAGAAGGGCTTTGTCCTCCCTACTCATTCCTCAAGCTTCACTCATTTATTCAAAAATTTTGTGACGATTCGTCGATTCCTGGTGGCGTCTTTTTTTTGTGATGGACAAAAGTGTTGTGATGATTTTAAGCTAAGTATTTTATGTAAACAGAGTAGATATGAATTTCAATTTATTTTACAATAATGAGAAACTAGTTCTTGGTAGTCATATTTATACTGTAATTTAACACAATTTAAAACTTCAGATAAGGAGGCATTAAAGTAATTAAAAGAAATATTTTATTTGTGCTCCCCTACCCTCGAATTACCCGAAGTTTGGACTAATTTATACAAACGGTTAAAAAATCAACAATAATTCTACTTTCATTTCCCACACCTCCAATGTAGGGTAAGACGCACGCGCATCAATTTTTTAAGTGTATCTTAATATATGTTACATTCAAATTATGTTACATGTTTTTATATTTATACTTTAACATAACATGTATTTATGGTGCTCTTCCAATTGGTTTTGACCTTTATATATGTTAAGGTGCATGCGTGTCACTTTTACGTGTTTTGTTCCAAAACAGCTAATAATGTTAATTTTTTAAAATTTTAAATATTTCGTTCAAATTCTCTTTGTTATTCAAACTACCCGAGGATGACATGTGTAAATTACGTCAAAAACGCTTGCACAAATAAAATATTTGTTTTAATTACTTTAACGCCTTCTTATCTGAAGTTTTTAATTGTGTTAATACAACTGTTGGCATGACGTCCAATCTAAGTATTTAGTATACTGTAATTTTATAATGCTATTCCTCATCACTAAAATTGCTTCACATGTAATCATTGGAAATTTAAACAACTTATTGTATAAATCAATCTAAATGGACAGATCATAGGATTCATACTAATCAACAATACTTACTTTACAAAAATAATTTGTTTACTCTTTGTTTCAAAAAGATTTTATGCTTGTTAATTTGGATTTTTTAATAATGTTATTTACTTTCAAACTTTATAAAAAAGAATCATTTTTATATATCATTCTTTCTAAATTTAAATGATAAAATTAGTATATAATGGAATAATTAATATTTTTAAATTTTACATTAAATATTTATAATTAAATATAAAATAACTCTAGTTATAGCTTGATTTAAACATATTACAGATATTTTTCTTAATATGTTAAATTAATATGATGAGAGCAAGTTGCAATCAATTTCCATATTCTTGATCTCTCTATGATTTTAGTTTTTTTTCTTTTACCTACAATATTTTTCTATATTTTTGGAAATCTCTCTACATGTTGTTAAAAGTTTTCATTTATTATTCATAAATAATATGTTTAAATACAGAAAAGAGTTTAACAATCTTAAAGATTCTAACACAGTATTTTTAAAAAGTATAAAGATGGCATATAAAATATTTTCTTATTTTTCTCTATTAATTTCTTTGCCAAATATATACATTTTATTCCCTTCTAAAAGTTGCTTTCTTTGCTTTATTTTTAACACACCTTTATACTGATTCTATATCATTATGAATACTAGTATGGTACATTATTCTGCTTTATGCACTTTTAATTTTTTTGTTTTCTCTCTCTCTCTCTAATACACTCCTGCTTAATACTATTTGGAATATTTTCGTTTTGTTTTTTATCATATTAAATATATTATTTCTGCCAATATTTATTCTTGTTCTCTCTTTTCTGGCAGAAATAGTATTTTCTTACATATTTATTTGCTATTTTTGATATATCTCAATATTATGTTATAATGTTCTTATTTTTTATCTTCCAGAAAAATTCTACAACATGTAAATTTGGAATTTTCATATTATAGATTTGTTGAAAACTATATTATATATAATGTAAAAAAAATGCAGTAACGGTGTTAACGTATATTGATTTATGATGTATATGATTATATATATAATGTTTTCAAACAACCTGCTGTATACCATTGTTTCCTTACACTTAAATCAATTAAGTTTCTACTCTTTATATCAAATGGTTTATTTAACTCTTCTTAAGCATTTTTTATTGTCTTTTCTTCTTGGAATATCATACGTAAACAATACAAATAAATTATTTTCCTTGTCATTCTTTTAGATTCATAATGTCAATCCAGTTTTATCAATTCTGTTTATAAATTTTTCTATTCTATCTTTCCTCTACATAATGAGATGATATTAATAAAGAAGAATATATATGTGATCAGTGATACATTTAGAAATATGGTGATCCTAGGCCACAATATGCTGGTCTCCCCAAACAAATATAAACACTTTTGCACCAAATAATTTGATTTTATAATTTTAATTCTGCAATAGTTGTGTTTTTATGCATTATTTGAATTTGTTTATCACAATTTTGATATCTTTGTTTAGGATACTGATACAATAAAACAATTTTTGTTACAAGTTGAATCAAACTAAAATTATACTAAAATTAGACTGCAAGAGGTGAAGTTCTTAAGGCAATAGCACATATTACAATAACAACTTACACAATACTGATCTTACATATAGTATTTTGGGTGAATGGTGATTTCTGTACTTTGCTGGCATTGAAATCCAGCCATAAGCAGCAGAACAAAAGGGGCAAAGAGCACTTCTATTGAAAAGCCATCATTAGTATTACCACTCTGTGCAAAATATTAATATAATTATTTGTATATTAATATTACTCAAGTGGTGTCTTGTTTTGACCCTGTGTAGGCTTTTAATTTGCAATAATTCCTTTATGAATTGTTTCTATGAAAAATTATTTTATTATTATTTTGAATTTTTGTGCTGTTTAAACTCTTGCATTTCTAAGTCTGGACCTAATGGGAAATATGCCATTGTACTGTACTGTACATGATTATATATTTCAATAGCTCTGATTTTATCCTTTCTAATATTATTCTATTTTTAAAATACATTTTTCTTATATTTTTCAATGATTCTTTTCCTTTATCTTACATATTAGTATTATTAGAGAAACATGTATGAACAATAAAGAAGCAGTGATTGTCAAAAACAGAAAGATCTCACTAAAATGCAAAAATTTAATTTAACTTTTTGTCATCATAGAAAGTTCCTAATCAACTTCTGTACACTCTTAATACGATTAACTATAAATTACAAAAACAACTATACAAGCACACGTGTGTGTAAACTATAAATATTACCATATACTAATAATTAAATCTGATGCTGTTCAAAAAAATTATAACATCATTCTACATTAATTTGATCTTTAATTACTAGATAAATTAAGTTTGATAAAGGTCATACGAATTTTTCTAATTTGAATATTTATTACAGATGAAAAAAAATAAATGCTGATTATTTTCTATCAATAATAAATAAAATTAATATAGTGTTCATTCAGTTATTTATAAAAGATAAAGAATTATTAATTCTTTAGAAAAATATTTTTCTAATTATAATTTCCATGTTTTATTAAGTTTTATTTGAAATATTTTCTTTGGTTTAACGCTGTTAAGATATTAACAAAAAGTTTTCCTTTATGATTTCAATAGTTTAATATATAATGCAGTAATGAAACATATTTTTCCTTTTTTAATTTAAATCATGTGAACAAACTTTAAGGAACAACAACTCTTGCTACACTTTTTCACAGATACTAAAGATAGGTTCTTTTCTATGCAATTTCCCTACAACTGAATTAGATTCTGTTTGCTTGTTATAAAGCTTCTTTGTCTTACAAAAACCACTTCAAAGGGTTCACTTCAACAAGTGAACCCCACGAAGACTTCATCAGGACAAAACTAAATTAAAATGTACGGAATAGTTATTATAGTATTAAGAAATGCTGTTTCATTGTAAAAAAAATTTGAATTTTGAAAATCTTCTGTTTATATAGTAGATATAGTAGAAAACTTTTATATTAACTTTTCTGATTTTCCTTAGATTTACACCACAGAACTTTTTAGAAGTTTTGTGGTATGAACTAAGGAAAATCACAAGCATTGACTGGAATTATTGTGATATTGTATAGGCTGTTTTCTAATTCAGGTGAGAAGATTATGTTATAAGAAAATGCTTTTTGAAGACGACAAAAAACCAAAGAAAAATATATTCTTATAACTGTAATACAGTCAAATTCCATTATTACATTATAGCTTTATGCAAAGTACAGTACATGCAAATAGAAGTCAGTTAATACAGTGTGCTAATTTTTAAATTCCTTCAATTTTGTATTAAATGGGGTTTTACTGTAATAGAATTAGTGTATACAACTGTCAGTTTTATAGATTGGGCAATGCAAAATCTGATTCAACTGTAAAAGACAAATCATATTAGTGCAAGAATTCAAGGCACAAACAATGCATTGATCAAAAACCAAATACTAAGTAAGAGAAATAACATTCAAATAAACTCTTAGAAAGATAGAAATTATTACAAAATAGTAATCTGTTTGATTACAAGACCAGATGAAAAACTTGGCCTAAATAAATTTAGAGAAAGTTTAATTAAAAATGAAAGCAGTACATTGTTTATCTTTTCCCTTCTTAATAATAGTAAAATTCATTGACTTTTGAAAATTTTGAAGGACTGCACATTTTACTGTTTTAATATATAACAATGTAAAATGATATTTAAAGTGTGATGCGTGATATTAAATAACTATTATTATTTGTGATTAATTTTGTATACATTTTTCTACTTGACTAAATCTACATCAAAGCAATAGTTTTGAAACTTTAATTGTTGAAATATTAAATTCTATTTTAAAAGTATTTTATTTTAGTTATTAAATTTTTTAAACATAAGTGATAATTAAGTATAATAGAAATGTGATACCTTGTATTTGCAGTTTTTAAAACATAATTCTTATTCATTCATTCTGAGTGATCAATAACAATAATTAAATTTATAAAATTGTGTTTATTTCTGAATAGGCACAACTGATCAAACATTATAAATCCAAGACTGATTGCTCTTTTATTTTCTCTTCGTAGACAAATTTTAAAAATAATTCTCTTTTATAGAGTTGAATTTATTATCTTTTCAGGTATATCAACATGTTAACAAAATACAAACCAAAAATAAAATGGGATAAGAAGCACGGAGAACATTATTTTAATTATAAGTAAGTACTTAATAATACAAACTTGTATTAGTAATTTTGATTTTATTTTCACAGAAATAATAGTTAATGGCAACAAATATATATACTTTTTTAAAATTTTATTTATTTATTTGAGAGATTTTAGTTTTGTTAAATCTCAATAATAAAAGCCAGTTATTGAGTAAAACAATAATTAAATCTCGACTTTATCGTGTTCAAGCATAGCTCTGTAAATAAATATGGGAATTTTAGGAATATTGGTACAATTCTATATACAAAACTTAAAGTTTATATTAGTTAATAAATTATTTTTAGGTTCATTCTGTTTTTGAAAGAATTTAATAGATTAGAATTTTGAGAATAATTTAATAAATAGTTTTGCAATAAATTTGACTTATTATTCAACGTAGTCAGTCTTATATCAGTTTTCTGCATGTCGTTATATTGTATTAAGAATAAGCCAACTGTAATTTCTCGACACCAAAACGGGGCAGGGAGCGACGACCGATAAATAAAGGTCCTCTCTTATTAAAAAATTCTATCAAGAAATGTATTGATTTTATGGTGTAAAAAAAAAAAAAAATACTTTATTTCGTGATTAACTTTATTGTTAAGTATTTTTTAATACAAAGATTTGTAATATTGGCTATTAAAAAGTAAAAAAGTGTTAACAAGTCATTTCACGAAAGGTTGAAAATATCTGCAAATCTGATGGTCTAAAATGGTAAATTGACAGAGGATTAACTTTTAGAAGTAATTTATTCTGAACAGTAAATTGTAAAATCATTTAATAATTAAAGATTTTATGACATCATTATAATCTTGACAAATGTTACATGCATAACTATAAATCTGTATTGATTATCGTTTACTATTTTTGTTTATATACTCTAAGAATCAAATCTGAAGTGTTACTTTTTTTTATGAATCCAGAATATAGATCATGTAGAGAATATAAAATATGGTGATTACTTGTGTATAAAGGGTTTTGAAAGAAGAAAAAATTGATTAATAGCAGAATCAAAGGCTGGGATTTATTACATAAGATCAACAAGCCAGATGGACTATTTTTATTTCATTTCTCATGCTTACATCTATATTCTCTTTTAAATACAGTAACTGAATTGAAATTTCTCCTTATAGGTATAACAACACACTTCTGAGAATAATCCAAAATGTTGTTTATAAACACATCTGATTATTCTTGGTACATTTAATATCAGTAAAATCAGCATTAGCATGGGATTGAGGAGCTCATCTAAAAAGTCAATAAAATTATCATCGACTGTTGAGTTTTTTTAATCAGAGTAATGTCATTTGTCAACGTAAAGAGTGATTTTTGGAAAATTGTGGAACTTTTTCGATTAAACACTTGGTGAACATCTCGAATCTACTTAAGATTTTCAATTAAATCATCGAATAAAATTGTGTTTGTAAATGTTAAAACTTAAAACCAATAGTTGTATGTTGCAATTAAGAAATCTTACCTTGTGTGACTACTAATGACTGATGATATAACAAAAACAAAATTATTAATTCAACATTTAAAATAATAATAGTTGTTTACAATATATTGTAAATATAAAATAATTCTATTTTTGATCTTTCGGAAGCTACAAAATTTTTAAAATATCCATATTTCTCTTGTCATTGTCAGGTTTAGACTATTTGTGGAAAATAGTCCACCAATCCTTGACATTTTGAATCTGTTCTAAAGTAATTTTTTGACACAAAAAGTTCTAATTTTCAATTATTCAGTTTCTGAAAATTTGATTGAAACATTTTTTCACAGTATTTGTAATTTTATAAAAGATGTTTCCATTTGTTTATGGAAAATATTTTACATAATTATACAATGTTACGTGCTATCTAATAAATTGTTTAATTTAATTTTATGTAGAATCAAACTGCTAAACTGTTTCTGCTTATAAAAAATGTGATGTCAATTCAATTTGAATCTAAATTGTGTACATGTAGTTTGATTTAAACCCACCATAACAGATTTCTGAATTGCCGCTAACAAATATGTTTCGATCATTCTTACAATCCTGCCTTAATATTAACAAAATGATAATTTGCTGGTAGCATGTATAAAAATATTCTTGTTACTATTGCTAAAGAAAATCTAGTTTGGTTTTGTTAAATAAACTTATTAATTTATGCAACAAAACCAAACTAGATTTTCTCCAGCCATCTGTTTTGTGCTTGAAGTAACTGATCTTGTTAAAATAATTTCCGTAAGAATTCATTAATCTTCGCATGTTTCTTCTAGTTAAAATAACACAGTATAATCAAATAATGAATTCTTAGTGTAAATAAAAAAAATAATTTTGAAAAAATTTGAAGAATTCCTATTCAGGATATGAATGATAATGAACATTTTAATAGCATTATAAAATATATTGTCACTTTTGAATTTCCAAATTAAAAAAATCTTTTCAAAACTAAAATCATTTGTTTTTATAAAATGTTCTCGGCTTAGGGTCAAGAGGTCCGACATTTCCTCTTTTAACAGTTTTAGAATATTCTAAGATTCCAAAATCTTCAATGTAAAGGGTTTGGACATTAAAAAGTACAGATATGCCAACTTCCTTTGACATTCTTCATTTTGTGTTCAAATTTTAGATTCAGAAGAAAAAATGCTAATTGGAAAGAAAAGTTTGACTTCTTGATAAGACTAATGTATTATTTTTTATGATGAAATCAGAAGTTGTAATGATTACATATTTACTTTTATAATAATAATAATTAAATACAGAAAATCTTTTTAATTTTAGAACCGACTCTGGAAGTGGAACAGTTTATTATCCGTCGCTGCAATCTATCAAACTGCGTCTACAACTAGCGGAAGAATTTGGAATAGGTGTTGCCATTTGGGAAATTGGACAGGGATTAGATTATTTTTATAATCTCTTTTAAAGAAACCACAAAATATCGATTTATTTTGGTAATTTCAGATGTTTGAAATTTTATTTCCAGAGGAAGAAACTAGGGTTAAAAATTATATATTTGCAATTATTTAATAGCATTATAAAAGAAAAATCATTGTTTTTATAATGTGTAAATTTTAAAACTTTTTTTTAGCTTGTCCAAGGACTACAGCAATAATAATCTAATATATGAGAGATTTTTTTGTTTGATTTGTATTTTGTATTATTATTTTATAAAATACTTGATTACATTATAGAAGTAAACAGAATGTTAATTTAAATTGCATTAGTTTTTTGATACTCAATTAGTAGTTATTTTACAGGAAATACAGAAATTTCAATAGTTCAAGGTTCTGTCTTAGAAATGAACTGATTTACAATCTCAGAAGTACTTATTTATGCCTTTAAGATGTACTGAATCCTGCAGTACTTCCATGATTAATATTAATATGCTTTATTTCTTTTTGAACTGAATCTATTTCTTAATACAGATACAGAACTCTTACTATCGGGATTGAGTAGGCCCACTATGTTATAAAAAGTTTGATTACAAAAGTATCATTTACGCTGTTATCACATTACAAGTTTATTTTATTCTATGAATCTGTCACTGTACATGATGCATTTTATGCATTGATACATACAGCAAAGTGATTAGGTATCAGATGACAGCATGTTTAGACTCCTACAGAGTTAGCTGCTGTATTCACAACATTACTACAACATCATTTGGGATACAAATATTTAAAAGTGATTATCCAGTATAAAGGCTTTGACAAATCTTTGACTTACAGAGAAGATATTGCTGATTTTCCAAAACTTTCTTTTATTATTCTAACTAGTAATGTGCGACCAATTTTTAAATTATTTTCAATACACAAGGAAAAAGTACCAAGTTTATTTTTTGCAAATTAGCATCCAATAAAAACATGTAACATTTAACAATGGGTTTAGTTTACGTTTTTCTTTTCGTTATTAGAAAGACAGTCGAGAAAAAATCATTTTCATAAATAGCAGTATTAAAGAAAATTAACATTGAATTTATTAAAAGTAATATTTCTTTGGTAGGATTCGTCACTTTTAACGATAAATTTTTAAAAAGAACTTTAAATGCCCCGATACAATAATAAACATCCTCGGTTTAAATAATATCTATATGTTTATGGTGAGCGAATACAGTGACCGAAGAATATTTCTATAGAAAAAGAACAACAACAACAACAGAAAGTTCTTGTAAAACTAAATCCATTGGCACAATTCAACATTAAAATTTAAAAAAATTGCAAATATATAAACTGCACAGTAAATCATTTTTGCTTTCCTCATTGCACAAAATAAATATCATTAAAAGTTATTCAATATTATTATAGTAGAAGAAGATATTTTCATAAAACTTACAAAGATATTAAATGAAATTTTAAAATATATTTTTGTTTAACTACCAAATAAAATTTATTCAATAAATGTAAATAATTTTTAATATTAAATATTTAAAATAAATTCCATTATTATAGGTGGCTACTTTTTTAGAATTCTAAAATAATTGCACATTCTTAGTATAAAGAATTTAATTAAAAAATAATAATTTTAGCTCAGGTATTTTTGACATTTTATTTAATTAGATATTTATAAATTTGTGTTTATTTTTTCCTTTCGAATATCATAAGATTTACAGTAAGAATTATTCGGAAATGCAATTGCAGATATTGTAAAATGGAAGTATTTTGGATGACACTGTTATTAAAATTGAGAAAAAGTATTATCATCATCATTTTTTTTTCAAACATGAATTTAAAAATTTGCAATTTAACACTAAATTTTAACTAACATTAAACTGGGGATTACATATATTTATATATATGCATGTGTGTATAATATATATTTAGAGAATAACAAAACTTTTGAACTTACCAACTATAAAAAGTAACAATGAGGTGAGCAGCAAACATTTTATCATTTTGTGCAATGTTCACAAATGTGCCACAATAGGATTCAAAGAATTTTCATTAAAGTTGCATGCTTGATTCATTTTGAAATTGATCTGTTACAGAAGTATATCAATATAAACTGTTAAATAATAATAATAATAATAATAAAAAATATTTGTAGAAAACATAATTTGTATTATTAAAAATGTAAATGATAAAGATAAAAATTTGGATATTCTATAATTTAATCCATCACTCAACATTTTAACGAAGAAATAAATATAACACCGAATTAGTTTCTCGTTATATTTAAATCTTGCGTAATGAATGGACAAAACTGAATTTTGCTCAATTTATAACAAATTTTCGTTTTCTGATCTTAGTAACAATTAAAAAATCAAAAATTTTCGTTCCTGCGTCGGAAAACTGGACAATTTTAGACTAGAACTAGACAAATTTGTGCAAGTTTGCTTGCTTAATTACATTATAGCATTGTGAAATTGTTCTGAATATTTGAAACTTTGTATCCATCATGTTGTTTAATTTCAAATTGAATGGAGGTTGAATGTTATGAATACAATAAACAATCTTTTATTCTGCATCTTTCACTCTGATTTTCTTTAAGTGTTTTTGATGTTACGACGATGCAGTATTGTTTCGATAATTTTCTTATTCTCAATGCATTTTGTAATTGCATTAAGAAAATTTTCTTGTTTTCACATTTTGTTTGGATGTAACATTCATTTTATTTAAGTCTATGATTGTTTATCATAAAATTTTTAACTTTTCTGGTGAAAGTT
Organism: Centruroides vittatus; assembly: GCF_030686945.1. NCBI lineage: Eukaryota > Metazoa > Arthropoda > Arachnida > Scorpiones > Buthidae > Centruroides > Centruroides vittatus. The sequence continues at coordinate 2,431,523 of NW_027120684.1, read as the reverse complement.
TTTTAAATTTTCACAACAGAATAACAGTATATTTCATAACTAATTAATGTTATTTTGAGAACCACAGAAATCACTGAAATATAGGTTTTTTTCTTTTTTTTGTTACTGTTTTACAAATATAATGAAATATTCTGTGATGTGCTATATTTACAATTTCTACCATAATTTGCTGCTGGGCACAAATCTGAATTAAGTTTCTAAACTGATATGTCAGCTCTATTATTAAACACATTTGTGCAATATTAGTATCTATACTTTTTCTATGAATACTCCCGATATTAACTGGCATTACATGCCACGTCAATAGGTAAATGATCATAAACTATTTGACTGGCAAAATAAATGTGATCGTACATGAAGTCCACGCTTTATACTATATGATAAATGACATGTCCACACTAGTTTATAACACTATGCTAATGTTAGCTTGACTAGATGTTTTGTGTCAGAAAAAAATGTTACCTAGTCAATGGTAACTATTTAGCACTATGTTTCTTATATTATAATGTCAGTTTGTTGGCAGTAACAATTTATCCGAGCATGGACCACTGTTGTGAAGTGCTGCAAGATTTAATCGTTTGCATTTAGCACGACGATTTTTGAACCAAAACTGTATATTTTTTGGTTCTAATTTTTGGAATTTCTGACGATATGGCATACCATTGAGCTCCTGTGTATAACGAACAATTTGACTATGGGCAGGATGAGTGTTTATAGAAAACCATTGTTCCAGCCTGGGCACTTCTGTCACTGGATCAATAAATGTACGGTTTCTTTTTCGTCTTTCTTCTAAATTACCAACAGTTCCGGATCCAAAAGCAGAAAATTCTTCTCTTCTCTGTGACAATGGAGAATTGCTTTCGAGAAGTCCATTCTGATGAGCTCTTGCAGATTCTGCAATTTCGTGTTCAGAATGCGAAACAATAGGTAAGTCTTGTTCATCTTTTTCCATGGGAACATCATCCATGATGTCAATATCTTCTTCACCACTTTCACTTGAATCCATTGAATGCTCACTGCTTGAATCCTTAGGTTCTTCCTTCACTTTTAATTCCTGTGGACTATTTTGTAGTGGCGAACAATTGCCATTCGAACATCTATCCGAAGGTGGCCGGCGAACCGAGAGATCTAATGTGTGAGCATTGTCGGAATCATCAGAACTGTTTGGCTGCGATTCCGAATGGCTATCGACACCGCTATATCTTCCGCTATCGATTTCTCTACGTCTTTCTTCAGAACTTCCCGGTCTACTGATCAGAACTCCTTCTTCGGTTGTACTATGATCCATAGTTCCTGCACTGTAACTCTCTGTAACAATTTCCAAGCAGGGACTTCGAAGTCCATTGCTTTCAGCACAGCCTTTTTGTTCTGCTCTCTTGTGAGCAGCCCGAGCATTTTTAAACCAATATACTACATTATTCACATCCAACGGCTTTCTACCCCTTCTTGATTCTAGAGAATTAAGTTCTTTCACATATTGTTGTATTTGAAGACGAGAGGGATGCTGATTTTCGGCAAACCAACGATGCAGTTTTGGAAGCTCCAATTCAGGATCAAAAGAAGTCCGAATTCTTGTTCGACCCTGAGATTGCGGATTTGAACGCTCCTGTTGCTGTCCCGGACTAGTTGTTATCTGACCTTGATCCAATGACAACTGCTGTTGCTGAAGATGATGGTGTTGTTGCTGTAATAGGGCCACTTGACGACAGTGTTGGAAAATTTGTTGTAGATACCATTGGTCAAATTTTTTACGTGTTTCATCTGGTATGTCACATTCTAATCTACCTTTCGAAAGAGCAGAAAGGATCGACTGAAAAAGAAATAAATTAAAATCATTTCAAATTATTTTTAACATAACAAATTAAATTCTATTAATAAATTTATTATATTAAAATGGCATTTTAAAATATTTTATTAAGAGTTAACTAGTATCTGACAATTTTTTTTCATGATTTTAGAGTAAAAGTTTTTTCTTTTCCATTCTCTCTACCCTGCAAGCACTAAAATGCTCTTTTTGTATGAATTTGGTTAAGCTCTCAACAAGGACAAGTCCAGCATATTTGGGTCAAGCCACTCTATAAATTTTTGAATGATTCTATCTGGACTAGAATCTGGATCCCTCAGAATGGCAAGCTGGCAATTATATTTCAGCCAGTTGGTTGAAATATAAATGCCATCTTTTACACTGCCAAAAAAAAAATTAAATAAATTGAAAAAGAATACAAATATTTAAAATATATTAATTAGTAAATGCATTTTGATATTAACAAGAATGAAATCTCTAAATCTTCATGCTTATAATAGTATCAGATTTTAATAAATATACTCAATAGATATTGATGTAATGTCACTTCACAAATCTTAAATGAATATTACAATTTATATTACTACACAGAATAAAATTTTTAAAGTCAATGATGGTAATTGAAAAAAAAAATGGAATAGTTCAATATTCATTTTTTATATATAAGATAAATATGTTAAAGTTTGCATTAAATAATGTCCCTTAATCACATTTGTCTAATGTCTAGAGTCTACTTTTATTAATTATTTATTTTTCATTCCTTTATTCTCTTTTTGATCAATGCATGTCTTGAAATCAATTTATTTCAAAAGCTGTTGTACAATGGCCATAAATGTGTTTTGGGCTTTTTTTTATTACCTCAGCAGTGGTTTACAAGTGGCTTACAAGTGTATAGAGGTTTTAATGATTGTTTTAGTATAAAGAATTTAACCATTAAAATATATATGTATTTTATCTGTAAAATCTCTTGTATTTATTATAGATTTGTGAATAGTTTTATTCAGGAAAGATATTGAATACATGAGTGGATTAAGTCCTAAACACATTTACGGCCATTATTAGACACTTGTTCTAAAAGAAAATTCGGGAATTAAGAGGCTCGGCATGGTTTCGGCTTAGTAAATGTTTTCATATTTACGATTTATTGCTATGAAAAAAATTATCAAAAACTAATAAATACTTTTATTTTATATTTGTTTTTAGTAGTTTGTTTCAAATAAAACAACATAAACAATATAACTAATAAACTATTTGTACACTTGATATCAAGTTTCATTAAGCATTTTAATTTCTTTCCAATACTGAGATATATTATTTAAACACAGATAAAACATTTGTAAAAGTGTTAATTTGAGGTATCCTGGTTTAGGTATTTTGTCTGTTTAAAGAAACTTGATGTCGTCGGTTTAGTAAATTCCTATAAATTTCATCAAAGCATAAAATATACAGCAATGATTTATCTTAATAAACTGTCTGTATACCTTGATTATTATTGAAATGGAATTTTTTACTATTTAGCAATGATAAAAAGTATTATTTCTACAGAATAAACTTTATAAAATTCAGCTAGAAAAAATACATTTAAACTGTCATTTTACAGTCTTAATAGCTTCTTTCAACTAATTCCTTGGGTTAAATGTATGAATATAGCAGCTATTTTTAGTTTACAAATTTGAAAATACTTTTGTCTTTAGAAAAATTACAGCTTAACATCTATTAACATTTTTAATTTATGCACATCAGTGTATTTCGAAAAGTAAGTTCTATACTTTAATGGTTTTACAAAACATGAAGCTAAATTTTTCAGTCAAAATTATCATGCACATTTGATATAATCAGTGACTGGTAAAATCCTATGGAAATATTCTGATGTAGAACTGCTTATGCAAGTTGGAACAATTTAAAAAACAAAGTGTTTTCTTTTGATTTGTGATTTAGCAACACAATTGCTATAGCTAAACATTTTCATTTCAAATATTTTCAAAATGCCACTTGAGGGACAATTAACGATAAAGAGCAATTAGCAGAAGGGAAGCTGATCAAAGTCAAGCAAAGTTGCCAGAGTTATTAGTGTTTGAATGCATCATTTCTAGGCTATGGCAACATTGATTAGGTAGATCTGAAGATCAACAACTGAAGATGACTTGTAAGTTGTTCTAAATACAAAGGATAACATGTAAACAAAATAGCTAACCAACTCTCCTCGAAGGTTGCCTCGACAACAAAATGATCAGTATCTCTCAGTATGCAAGGAAATCTAAGCTCCCTATCACAAATAATGTTGCCCACGAAAAACTCAATTAGAATGGTGGAGTTAATATTACATTTCCTTATTTCTTAGCAGTCCAAATATACTCTTCACGGATGAGTTAAAATTTTATATGACAATTAATTCTCAGTATCAACACATATAGAGATAAGTTGTCACTTTAAATCGTCTCTTCAAGATAAAGGATGTTTTGGAGTGGAGGGTCAATGGTGATTTTCATACATCACTACTAAGGCTTACTCACTTTTGTTTAATTCCAGGATTAAACAAAAGTGGTCTATTATGGAGGGATGAAAAAACAATTTACACACAGGTGTTTCATTTTTTCATAATAATTCTCTTACTGTATTCCACAAACAGTAATTTTATATTCTACACAGGCACGAAAACATCATTAAACGCAATAATGTTATAATTTGCAAAAATTTTGATTTTTCAGATGGAGCATTTAAAGTTTTGATTCATCCTTGTGAAAAAAATTTTGAAATACTGCTCTCTAGTGGCATTTTATTCAGTCTCTTAATGTGATATTCTCATAGTTAAAAGTATGCGCAAAGTCCGTTCCACTGGTTTGAATAACTAAAAAATGATGATCTTTGCATTATGACATTATTGCATTTATTGAGCAAAAGGCAGTTATCTAAATGATATAAAATTTACATAAAATCTTAGTAACCTTGATGAACAAATACACAACATATATTTCATTTCAAGGAGAAATTCAAGGAGAAACAGTAGATCAAATTTTAAAAGCTTAAAGTTCAAGAAAGGATACAAACAAATTTTTATTTTATTATTTCCATTTAAATATTTAAATGAAATATATATGTGAAATAGAATGATAATCTAACAAATATAAAATATAATTACGACTACACAAAGCTGGAACTTTGTCTTGTCTTTAATCCGCCGTTCGCACCATCAGCAATCCTTTTAAATTTCACAGACTCCTGGAGGCGACCTTTCTTTAGAGGCTCCTGCCTCCGTAAAAGAATGTAAAACAGGTAAAAAAACGTCCTCTAGTGCTATCGCCACAGTTAAATTATTACATTTAAAGTAAAAATTAAATACAGAACATGGCCGGTTTTACATTCTTTTACGGAGGCAGGAGCCTCTAAAGAAAGGTTGCCTCCAGGAGTCTGTGAAATTTAAAAGGATTGCTGATGGTGCGAACGGCGGATTAAAGACAAGACAAAGTTCCAGCTTTGTATAGTCGTAATTATATTTTATATTTGTTAATGTAAATAAACGCTGGCCATGTTCTGTATTTAATTTTTACTTTAGAATGATAATCTTCTCTAAAACAACTGTATACAAAATATAAGAATAAGAAGTCTAAACTTTTAAAATCTTATCTTTACATACTATTTGAATTTTTGGTTAATGTTACCTTAGGTAGCCAAAATGGCGGCTCATCTCTGATTCCAGCAAGGAAACAGTGGGATGCACGTTCTAACCTAACCTATTCTAATAAATTACCATAATTATTAGCAACCAAATTATTAGAATAGGTTAGGTTAGAACGTGCGTCCCACTGTTTCCTTGCTGGAATCAGAGACGAGCCGCCATCTTGGCTACCTAAGGTAACATTAACTGAATTTTTACATGTATAATGGTCCAAATAAACAAATTATTTAACAAAATCAACACTAGCCAGAAGAAACATATTAGTAACTTATCTGAATTATAAACAAATACACAAGTGTTTTAAATTTGTAAACTAAATTATAAGTTTGCATAGTCAATAACATTCCTAACAAAAGTAACTGTTATATTTACAGACTGTGCTAAGGTAGCACAAAATCCAAGTGCAGAGCTGCATATCTGCACAGCTTGGAGGAAACATCATATCATTTAATAAATTGTTATACTTTAAAATTTACTGTATATTGATATACAATGGAAAAAAATCAAATTTTAAAAGCTTAAAGTTCAAGAAAGGATTCAAATGCATATTTTCCATAATAAATTATTTAAAATTATGAAAGCATCCAGTGCATTAAAAAAATGTTAAAATCAACACTGAAAATAATAATATGAATGTATAAGTTTTATAAAATTTAAAACAAAACATTACATTTTCTGGAATATAAAAGTTGATATAATCCAAAAACAATTCAAGGAGAAATTCATTATTTAATGCAATCGAAATTATTTCTATCACTATATTAAATCTCATTTCTATCTCTTAAGATTACAATAGAAAGATAGAATTTATTCCTACACAGAAACTGAATTCAGAACCTTTGATGGTAATTTATTGGTAAGTCAACTATTGATTGATCGACTGATTAATAAATGTGAGAAATTAAGTACATTGTAAATGATGTAATTGGGGTAACTAAAGATAAACCTAACTCCCACAATGATATTGACCAGTATGAATAAAAAATAATATCAGTAGGATAGGGAAGGATGTTTCAATCTGTACTGCCTCAACTTGCTAAATTACAGGTGTGGAGCAAGTTTGAACTCAGATTCACCACCACAGCTTGTGTGCATATATATAATATATATTGTTTCTTAATTACAGATTGACTAATATGTAAACATTTACAGTTGTAGCTTTATTTTAAAATATATATTAAACCATTATAAATTAATATTCCAATGCATTACGTTACTAAACTAAAAAAAAATATGTACAGGATGGCATTATCGAATAATCTTTTATAATGTTTTATTATGTTTTCTTGGATGGTACCCGAACTTTCAGAGTTTGAACAACTTTGACTTACTTCGTCGATAGTTTTAAAAAGTCTCTCTAGATCCTCCTCCGTATTAACGTTGGTCAACGAATTGTTGGGTATAAAATTCTTTAGTCCAACTTTTAACTTTGCTCCAAACATGGCCTCATAAGGGCTGCAGTTTATACCAGTATGATGCGCTTGATTTTTCATCAGTTGTACAAAACGTAATCCTTCTGACCATTTGTTAGTATTGTTAGTCTCCAACCAAGAACTAAGCATATTTTCTACATCTTGATTACATCTTTCCATCGAACCCTGACTTTGTGAGTGCCTGGGCTTTCCATGCACCATTTTTAACTCGGGCCACATATTACACATTTCTTTGATGACATTATTGGCGAATTCTCTGCCGTTATCACTTTGTAGAATACTCGCTGCACCAAAAATTGTAAAAATGTCTAAAAGAACATAGGCTACATCTTCAGCCCTTTTGGTTTTTAATGGTCGTAGTTGAACAAATTTAGTTAGATGGTCTTGACACACGAGTATAAATTTATAATCCTCGTCGGCTTGCGACTGCATGTCTATAAGATCAATCTGACATCTTGAGTTCATTTTATTACACAAAATCGGTTTAACTACCAAGCCTTTCTTAGGAACATTCTTTTTTTCCTGACAGATTTCACACAAGTTCAAATAAATTACAATCATCTCCCTTGTAATATTTTTATATTTCGTACTTAATTCTTTTTCCATACGGTTTCTACCACCATGTCCAATAGCGATATGGGCATTGTGCAATATCTGAAATATTTCTTCCGTGTGAACGTAATATTTAATCACATTACCTTCTTTTACAGGCATAATTAATTTTTCTAAATTTCTGATAGATACAACGTCATATCTACGTAAACGCTGATATTCTTCCAGTAACTTAGAAGTAACTTGCATTTTTGACTGTTTCACTTTTTCTATCATTGACAAATACGCTGATTTTGTAAAAATTTGATTGTTCTCACCTTTTTCTGCTATTAACTCATTTAATCGGTTGTTGAAGCGATTATTCATATCATTTAATGATTCCTCCATGATCGTTACTTTTGTCAAAGAAAAAAGATTAACTACTGATCACATAAATTTAAAATTCGGTACTAAATGCAATACGCATGCGCAACTAAGTTGCAAGTTCTGATTGGCTAGCGTATGTCGGGTGACCACTCCTCGGGTGCGTTCTTTAATAGCGGTCGTTCCGCGTTCCGCTACTACGGGAAGCGCTGCAGTGTTGCCGTTCCTAGTACATTTGTACTTTTCGGGTGCATTTTGCTTTTTTGAGAGCATTGAAAGTACACTTAGATTTTTAGTACATTTTGAGTACATTATAATATTTCAGTACCATTTATGGTACAAAATAATATTTCATGCCTTAACGAGAAAATGCAGAAAAAAAATAGTTTAATAAAGTCTCACTCTTGTGACTAGTGTCACTGATTGCTAATCTAATTTACCCCTGCGTTTCTTTATGCAGGGAGCATGTAGCGAAATGACATCACGAGCAGTGTTGGCCAATTAGAAACCAGTTTCAGTGTGTTCGCTGTAAAGCGCTTCTCGAGCGCTGCATAAAGAAACGTGGGGTACCCAATCACAACATACACATGGTGTATGTCGGTCGATGTCAACAACATACAAATAGTTGCACGTGCAAATGTCCTTGACTCAGTGGTCCTCTTTCACACGTGTGTCACACGTTTCAGTCGTCTGCACATTTTCATGAGGACCTTGACAAAATTTTTCACACATGGTTCAAACAACTCAACTCTGTCAAACAATGCTGTAACTAATAATCAACTTTAACAAAAAAAACCATACAAACTATTTTCATAAAATCTTTTTATGAAATATTTAATTTTAAAGTATTCATATTTAACCAGTATTCATGAATATGAATTTGAAATAAGCACAAAAATTGAGTATGATGGTATATTAATATCAAAAGCAACCAAACAGAGAAATAGTACATTTTTTGAAAGAGCTTCAGTACGTTTTGAAATTTCACTGTGGTAACGCTGGTGCGCTGCTGTTTGTAGGCATTTAGGAACGACGGTGAAAGAAAGAAAGATGGCGGCACTCGCACTATCAATAGTATGGTGATGGAGGAATCTATAATTCTAAAATATGAGCTTTTAAGGCAAAAGAAAGGTCCCAATTGTAAAATTTAACCATAAAATGATTATCTGTTGAAAGAGCATTCAAAATAGCCACGAAAAAAATTAGAATGCCGGCTACCATTCAAAAAGACACATCACCGCGTGCACTAACTTGCACTTTCACAACTTCTAAATTTTCATTCATAAAACCACATAATGGACCCCGAAATGAAACTATCTGAGCCATGGAGGACGCCATGTTGCTTTCCACCGTAAACTACTGCTACAAACGGCCATTTTTGCCGTTCGACAGTGCGCACTCCTACCGGAATTTAGGAACGCGTTCCGCAGGAATTTTTAAACAGATGTCGCTCGCACGGAGTTACGCGGAGGAATAAAAGAACGCACCCATTATCACTTTGTCTGACTAGGTGGTAGCAGTATTCATAATGACCGGCCAATTTGATAAATTATTGAAATTTATTACAATGCCCAAGTTTGTTGGTCATTATTCGTAATGCCCGTATTAATCACTTTGTCCATAACATATATATAATGATCAGAATAAAAAATTACCTGGTCATGTCATATTTAAACACAATTAGCAGTATATTAAGCTATTACATGCAAATTGTTCTAAACTTACAAATACCATTTCTAATTTCTATAAAAATTTCTAGTCCGAAAGTGCACTCATTGAAATTAAAATTTTGAATTTGAGTTATTGATCTCTTAACTGATCTTAAGTGGTTAAGAGATTATTCAATCTATTTATGAGGAAAATAAAATGTTCCTGGTTTAATGAAATTATCTCAATAACAATCATTTAAAATTCAATATTTTTTTAACAAAAGAATTTGTTTTTTTGTGTTGTAATTATGTAATTAACACTATTTTGTTGTATTATTAACTTCCCTTACATAATGATTATAGTTAAATAGTTAATGAACAGAATAATAAAATTGAAGTTTAGACTATTTACAAAACTTCAATTATGAAGAGAATATATCCTGAGTATTCACGAAAAATTGTAAGAATAATAAAAGTTTAAAACCAAAATATAAATATACAATATACCTTATCATAAATACTTTTGAATTCTTTTTTATTTAGTATTAAAGATAAATGCTAAAGATTTAGATAAACAATTATTAAAACTTTATAACAAAATAAAACAAATATAAAAATGACTCAATGTTTTATATTCACTATTTCTTCTACGGAAAAAAAATCAAAGCAAGAGATAATGCCATTTTGCTAAAATAATAGTATCTTATCCCTTCTATCACATATAAAAATAATTTAAAATATATAGAAACGAATCTTCAAATAATCTATATCCTCTTTATTATGAATTTTTATCATTAAAACAGGATTGTATGCGACCAAATTAATCAGAATGATCTAGAATGAGTGTGAGATAAGCACACAGAGATTACATACTGATTAAAGAATAGAATAAAAATTTTTCAGTTGTGGTCAGAGGGGAGTCAAAATGGTATTTGAAGATTGAGTATGGAAAAATATGAAATAGACTGATAAAACACTACAAATATTTGATAACATGCTTAAATAATACGAAGATAAAAAAAAAGAGTAGAAACATCTTTAAGTGAATGACATACAATAACAAGGTCATGATTACATGGGATGAAGTAAGGATAATGAGATTGGAAAAGAAAAATATCTCTAGACAAGAATAGTAGAACTAACAATAGAACAGTTGAATAGAACTAGGAAGTGTAAAAAAAGGAAGTTAAATACGTTAATTAATTTTGGCATATTGAATTAAAAACTACTCGAGATGAATAGTTAAATAAGTAAGACTGTTTAAAACTTTAATACATGCACACTAAAAAGTTGCACTGCGCATTACTCAAGATTGTTTGTGATTTTTTTACCCTTAGTTTTTCCTGTAAAGATAACTTAGAATTGAATAGACAAACCATAATCAAATATTAATAAATTCTGGCAAAAATCTTCAAATTGGAATTATACTAATTAAATTAATTTCTTTTTCAGATGTTCTAAAAGTTTTAATTATTACTATTTGTTGAATATATTTCATGATTAAAAAATTTTATGAATTTGAATTAGGATTAATTAAATTAAGCCTAAATTCAAATCCATAAACCTTTCTATGTTAAATTATTAGTATTTAACTTAAAATGTTTGTTTATTATTATTATTATTGTTGTATTTTTATATATTTGAATACACAGTATATTGTTATTAATATACATTTCAGTATATAAATTTTTTAAATTACTTTAATTGACAATAAATATACAAATAACAATTTCATTTTGTCAGTTATTCCTTGTAACAGTGTTCAAATAATTTCTAAAGATGAATGGGAAACATTCAGAAATATTCATGTAAACAAAATGTGCAGTAACTATGTTTTTAAAAATCATTTTTTTCCATTAATTTCTAACTGTACAAGTATGCTGATATACTGGGTGGGCTAAAATCCTGTCACTCCTATAAAAAATTAATCATATGTTCCATTTGTTCTTTGTTTCAGATAAAAGAACATGAAGTTACTTGTATCAGGCATTGTTCATCTTTTATCTGAAACAACTGGAACATATGATTAATTTTCTATAGGGATAACAAGACTTTGTGCTATTTTGTTCAATTTGCAAATAATAATTCTGAATATAAGTTACTATTGCATGTTACTTTAAAATGTAATACATGTTATTATTTTGTTAGTATTTGCTTGTTAATTAATAGTTTTAAATTAAGAAATATTCAGACTACTAGAAAAAAGTAAAGAGCAAAATAAATATTAACCAAATGACATCAATTTTAGAAAATATGCTGTAAAAATATAACAATCAAATAATGCATTAATGAAATTTACACTAAGTTACACATTATGAGTATAAGTACTTTTGGGCTATTAGTCCATCCTCAAATACTCTGAAAACAGAAATTTGAAATTGAACACTGTTACTATAGAAGTTGTATAAACGATTCAAATTAAAAAACAATTCAATAGCATTTAAACAACACAAAAAAAATAATAAACTTACATATTATAAGTATTAAACTTTTCTTTTTAAAGTTTTAAATAAACTATAAATATTTGGCATTTTATAAAGAATATTGAAGAAAGCAAATACATTTGTAATAATTAAAAGTAAATATACTGTAATACTAGATTTTATTGCAGAAAAATAATGCAAATGAATCTTTAGACATATCTAGAAGAGAGGATATATGCCTTACTTAACTAAAAACTAATAAACACTTAATTTTTTTAACTATTAGAAAAATCAAATGAATAAGTAAAAATTTAAACAAGTAAAATATTATTTATATGTATATATATTAAAATTATTTACAAAAATAATTTTATTATAAACTTATTCCTGATGTCCACTACAATATCTACATATGCTACTGGATGAATATGATATTAAACTGGTAACAAATAAATAAACAAATTTTGGGATTAAAAATTTAATTATAATTTAGCCAAAAATTATTCTAGCACCTGTATTTATCTGTAAAAGTGCCATCTTTTGGAATTTGAATACAGTACTTTTCTTAGCCTAAAAGCAGAATCACAATGAGGATGCTACTTATAAATTTTCTTTGTGTCTACATAATACCAGTACATAATTTTTTTTTAATTTCCTAAAATTATAAAAATTAAAGATAAACATGCATTCATTTGCTTTTTAATCATATTTGATGCATTAGTATCAATTATGCAATTTTTAATAAAAATCAGTGATACAAAATGTTTTCCTAATTGTTACCTGATCCTGATACTATTTGGACTCTGTTGATACACTTTTTTTCTAGTTATATTTCCACTAGAAATTACAATGAAATCAATAAGATAATCAAACCATATACCAGCTATAGTTATATCAATGATTGCATCTTTATATTTTTTCTCATTTTCATTGAAAACGATCAGTACAAAAAATGTTTTTCCTGTTCCTCTTTGCCTTACAATGCAGATCATTAGTCATAGTCATAATCCTTCTGTAAATTATATAATACACTATTATTTTATATTCATTGAATTTTCCTTACAAAACAATATATTATTATGGGAAAGCATTAAAATAGTTGCTAGCATTGTTTAAAGCTGATCTATCATAAATTATTTCATTAATCACTTGCAAGCATGCAACCTTCTATGGCAGCTCTAAAATAAGCTCTAATATAAATATTATGTTGTAAGAATAATTTGAATGAATTAAACAATCTCTATAAATAACATTAAATTAAGTATATAGTTCTAATCTTAAGCATTACTTAATTTTTTAAAATTCATTACTAAGTTTATAACTTAGTAATTTAACTTTTCTGATATTATGTGACTGTTTAATGATAAAACAACAATGACTGTTTAATAAAAAATTTAACTTAAAATTTAAAAGTAAAGAATCTTTTACATATATTTTCTAATTGTATACTTTAAAATAATTATTTCCTTTTAATTCATAAATTTAAAGTGAAATTGTTTAATTTCAATTACAAATATAAAATGTGGAATTGATGATTACATCAAAGACATACATTTGAACCTGTCTACTTTGACTCAAATGTGTTTATCTCAAAAATCTTTTTATCTCAAAATTTATTTCCCCCCTGCATTTTCAGCCTAAATTCAATATATTTTCCATGTTTATCTCAAATATTTTTCTTCCAAAATATCTATATCTCAAATTTTGGACTAAAGTGTCAATTATAAATTCAAAGCTCAGTGACTACATTTTGATAGCATAAACTGTAGTTGAGAAACACCATTTGCAACACAGTATATAGTTGCAATTAATGCTGCTTTCCTCTAAGTGGCTATGAGGTTGGCTTGTATCTTATTGGTTGAAGAAAGTCAGGAATCAGAAACTATTGACAAACCATTTCTTTTAAAGTTATGTCAAAAATGTTTTATCTATACCTAATACAGGTATGTACTGTACTGTACTTGTTATTGTATTAATAAAATGCTATACTTCCATTAAAACCATTACTGTTTATTGTGTATAAACTTGTATATCAGTGGTTCCCATAGTGGGTGCTACTACTCCTGTAAGTGATGAGTAAATGTAGGGGGAAAAAAGAAGCAAGTATGCAGCAAGAAGATGCTGGAGGCAGAGTATTGAACGGAGGCAATAGGCAAAGGTTGGAGTCACTGACAACCTTTCCCTTTCCTCTTTTAAAATGAGTAAGAAACATTACATTTAATGGTTTTCAGATGTGATAAACAATGTACAATAAGGACACAAAGTGAATGGTTCATAGAAAAGTTTTTCTGAGAATATTTCCAAGCCTTTCTCACACACGGGAAAATGGGTTAGGGGTGTTGGGATACAGGTTGGGGTACTGGTATAACTTTATGGAATCAAGTGGGTGGTGGCTTGAAAATGTTTGGGAATCACTGCTCTATATCTCAAAACCTGTCTATCTGGAATATTTTCTCATTCTCACAAGAATCGAGACAGACTGTTTGCTCTGTCCCCATGCTCTAAAAACTGCATTTGCTGCACAACACACTAGTGGAATGCAATTGATCTGAATTGGAGTTTTAGGACATGTGAAATTCTATTTTAAGACAACTACATTGGAAACATCACCTTGATAAACAAGGTAGAACCCCAGAGCCAAAAGTCACAGGGTTCAAATCTGATGACAATAGTAGCCATAATGTTCGAAATGACAAACTACTCACTCTTTCATACAAAATATATTGTGCAGTAAGGTTTGCTCATTTAAGCCAATATGTGGGTGCCATAAAAATTCAATTTCTCTACTGTATAGCTGGGATAACAAAGTTTTAGAGATATCTTCATATCTAGTGGCAATAACAAAACATGTCACTGGTCCAGATTGATCCTTATTTTTTTGAAAAAAACTCTATGATAAAAATTCAACTTACAGAATACATTTCCACTTTATTTCCAGTATTCAGAAGCTTATACTTGTAGAGGACAATAAGATTGGCTAAGAGAAGATGATATGCCTTACTGAACAGTACATAATATGTGCATTAAGGATGCAGCAGTGCCAAATTTCAGTCTATGACTGAAATTTAAAGTAAAATGTTTTCCTGATAATTGAAACTGCACACTCAGGACAATATATATACTAAATTCAGTTAAAAAACTGTCCAATAGTTTTTTTTCCAGAGAGCTCTGAACAACTATGATACTCTTTATTTATAATCACTTTATATATCATGAAATATTTTGCATTAAAAATAATGAAAAATCAATGTGTATAGCATTAGGTAATTTATACATTTATATTATATTTTGAACTTTTAAGTTAATCTAATAAATGTTGTATTACTTAAATAGTTGTAATATTTTTTAAAAATTCCATATAAAATATGATTTGTTGTAAACACTATTTTGCAATCTTATTCTGTTAAACTCTTTCTAAAAGTTTAACAGAGGTAAGATTGTCAGTTATAAATATATTATGTGTAGGTCCAAAAAAATTAGTTATATTGAAACAATAAAAGATCAATACATTTGAAAAAATTAATTAAAACTTCTGTTGTAGAATCATAAGATAATTATGATCATAATTAATGACTTATTATGGATGCAGGATGAATGTTACTGTGATTGATGTCAGAGAGGCTCAGAAAAATTGTCATAAACTCAGGGAATGTCAAAAACTTTGATCTGAAATGCATTTAAATAAAATATCTGGGAATAAGTTGTCTTCTGACTAATTCTTGAACTTGGGTGAACATCAGATTTGAAGGACATAACATTTTGTTTTATTTTTCCAAAATATCCCCCTTTTAAGTGATTATAAAAGTGAATGACTATATCCGACAAATATTGCTAGTTTTAGCTTTGTACTAAACAACGTTCTGTAAATTCATACTTGTATTCATGTTGTAAAGAATGTAACATACATACATACATCAAAACTGAATAAAAATAGATTATTAAAACAAGCAAAAACTGATAATTAAATATAATCAAATATAAACTTTAAAAAATTAATAAAAGTTTCAATTCATTCATGAGTTTTTCATGTAAAACTTTCCATGCACTAGACGAAATTTGTATCTAATATACTGAGAGTTACCAGAACATCTTTGCTTGAAGTTTTCTGTTATCTCTGTGTATTAACTGAATTCAATCACAAATCAACCTAATAACTAATACTGCTTTAGTCATTATATATCGTGTAACTACTGATAACTAGTTGAATTCAAATGTTTTGTTTTCTAAGAATGATTCTGCCTGAAGAGAACAGTTATATACTGTTAAAAGTACTCGCAAAATAATATTTTTATGAACACTGACAGACAATAGTATACATTATCTTTCTCTACTAGTATAAATTGGCATATACAGTACAGCTATTTAAATTTTATAACTAGTTAACTACTAATAAAACATTGGTCTCATAGGAAATAAAATCTGCCTCTTTGGCAATGTTTTCATATATTATCTTTTAATTTTGATGTATGTATGCTATTACAATCTTTGATTGTGTCATACGCATCTGTATTTGAATTTATAGAATGTTATTTGAATTCTTGATTTGATTTCTTCAACCCATAATCTGACAATGGTCACTGAAAGTGATCAAAACATATTTCTTTTTATTTTAAATTAATTACTAGTATAGAAAATATAGTTTGTTTTGTTGGAATAACAATTAGGATCTACAGCAGCTCAAACTGCACACATAATAACTTGGCTCCTAACCTTGTTAGAATGAAAAGCTCACTATCACTAACAGTTGAATACAGTTTGAATGAAACAGAAAATGGAAACTGGAATCTGCAAACCATCTAATCATAGCATATGGAAATTTCAATCTTGTACTTGTAATTAGAGTACTTTGTTATCATAAATATTGGTCAGTGCTTGTTATACTGAATATTTTGTCATGTAAACTGGGAAGACAGATAAAAGGAAACAGCATGCATCAAATTTTCATATATTGAATACTTGTAAATCAGAGTCACACTAGTTTGACATTAGGTGAATGACTGTTTGGGACAAAATCGTCAATGACAAGATCCATCTACAATTTACAAAATCTATTTTGGATAATCACATTATCTTAACTGAGGATTTTTTTACACCTTTCTCAATAGGAGTGTTTATACTATAATAATAATCCTGTAATAGTTCTAATTTAAAGGTAAGTGCACCTGAAAGATCAAGTAGATAGACCAAGACCAGACTTAAGCTCACTGAAATTGGATATTAAATGGAAGAGTTAGATGCTGAATTTATAAGACAGAAGCATTATAAATCAGTAAGTATCTGGATAATAATAGAACAAGATGATAGTAAATATAAATAAATACATAACCATGTAGTAGATCTAAAAAACAGGTTACAAGCAGCAGCATTTGAAAAGTAATTAATGTGGAGGGAATATTTTTTCCCCAGAGTGGAGGCAGATGATACTAGTTGTCTTACAGCAGTTGTGCGGGTAGGTAATGTAAGTTCGCCAATGCATCAGAGTGATTGAAATGGCAAGATGTTTAGAAAAGTGGTCTTGCTTGGAGGTGCAAACTGTGATTCGTTTCTTATGGACATTGACGCAAATGCCCTGGCATGTTGAATTATGGCGTCATCCTCCTGCATGACAATGCCAGGCCCCATACTGCTTGCAAAACTCAACAATTGCTGCAAAAGTTTAAGTGGGAGGTCTGGAGCCACCCCCATACAGCCCAGATTTGGCACCCAGTGACTATTTCCTTTTTCTGAAAATGAAGAAACACTTATCTGGAACAAGGTTCTCTTCAGTGATGTGAAAACAGCTGCCGAGAACTGGCTCAATGGGCAGGGACGTGATTTCTACCAAGCCAGGTTATACAAGTTGGTCCTGCGTTCAGATAAATGCCTAAATAGATTTGGTGATTATGTGGAAAAGTGATTGGCAAGTATGCCTCTTAATTCTCTTTTGCATTTTCTGTCTATTATTAATAAATAAGTTTTTATTACCCTTGTAACCTTTTTTTTTGGATCCACCTCATACACTTGTAATTTTTCTATATTGTCAACATTTGCAACAAGTTTAGTCTAAAGATCTAAACAGATCTTTTTTAGATCTAGAGCTTGTGTGGTTAAAACTTATATAAATTTATCATATCTTTTTAAATTAACTAACTTAACTAAAAATAGTTAACATTAAATTTCTCACCAGATGGCAATAAATTTAACTTTAATGTCAGATTCAACTTCTGAGGAATGACAGAACTTCACATTATAAAAAAAGATGGAATCTAACATAGCCAAAATATGTACAAATTGATCAAACTGCTGTTTAATTAACAACTACAACATTCAAAGCAAATAACCATATGTACAAAATGAACCATAAATAGACAGTTGTCTGAAAGTGATTAGGCTATCTGCTTACATTTTATCAGTAACAGAGTATTTGGTTCAATTTTATTAATTGAAACTTTGGATTTTGAATTATTTTATTTACACACACAAAATATTAAAATGAAATTACGAAAGCACAGTAGATTAGATCAGTCTCTAAAACATTATAACAGATAATAATATTAAAGAAATCTTTAAAGAAAACAAAACTGTAATTCTAAAGTAATAAAGATATATAGTTAATATAAAACTTAATAAAAATTAAAAGTTAAGAAAATAAAGATATTTTTCCTTATAATGAAAACTTGTCTTGGAAGTGGTTTTCTTACAAATGTAAATAATATAGTAGAACATGGGTTTAGTGAACATTCTTGAAGTCAGAAAAAGTCTGCTTCAGTCAATTATCCATTAAAAAATTGTTTTATATTTTACAAAATAAGCAGGTTTTAAATAATTAATACATGGTTTTGTTTTATAAAGTGTGTGTGATAAGAAGAAAAATTAGAAATAGCTAAGAAATCATCAAAATTAAGAGTTATTTTCACCTTAATTACATAATTGACATTGGAACTCTATTAAAAACAATAGGAAGCAATAAAAACCAATTGAAAGCAATAAAAAAAAATTCTACTGGTATATATGCTATCGATCTATGAAATCCTATTGGCTTTCATAACCAATTTTTTGGGATGACTATAACAATTAAAATATATTTACTAGTACATATTTATATATTGTCAAAATAAAAATAAAATTAATTGCAATACTATTGTTTATTAACAAAAGTTATTCTCCATGTAATATTTCAATTTGCTTTGAAATCTTTATTAGATACAAACTCTTAACTTCTATTGGATCTCAAAGTTGCACATATCATCATTATTTGTGGAATTCTTGTTGATGGATAGATGATAACAGCACATGCAGTGGTGATGACGGCAAGTTTGTGAATTTGAATCCGATTAAAATTTTTAAGTCACTCTAATATCATTAAAGAATTTTAATGTTGTAGTTTTATTGCAATTTAAATTACAAAAGCTTAATAACAATAACTTGTTCCTTATAGTTTTATTGATAAAGTAATTATCATTAAAATAGATAGAAAGTTATGATATTTTAGTTAACTTGACTCAAAAATTTCAAAATGTAAAAAATTGACCCATAGAGGAAAAGGAATATATATATAGTATTATTATTTTGTGTTTATCACTAAATTAAGAATATGAAGAGAAACAACCTTTATGAAACCTGAAATGCACTACATTAACTTAAAATTCATCCTATACAGGACTTAGAACTAATCCAAGAAGATTTGTAGATTATGGTGTGCATATATTATGCACTTAAGGAAATCAACAAAATTAAAAATCTTGAGATATTTACAAACTCTGAAATTACTATTACACCAAAAAAAAAACAATTTAATTGCTATTGAATTATAGTCTATCTTAAACACAAGTTAGTTTTTGAACAATAAACGTTTGTGTTAAGAATAAATATCTCTCAGTGAGTGATCAGGTGCTTGTTTAGTTTTTGCAATAATTTTTAACAATATTTTCAGAATATAATAAATAAATAAAAAATAGAATTATCTTAATACAGAAAAGAATAAAATGAAAAAAAAAATTATCTTAATACAATTACTGTTTTGTGAAATAATTTAATAAATAAATAAATACCAATATCTGATAA
The DNA here is from genome assembly GCF_030686945.1 of Centruroides vittatus. Taxonomy (NCBI): domain Eukaryota; kingdom Metazoa; phylum Arthropoda; class Arachnida; order Scorpiones; family Buthidae; genus Centruroides; species Centruroides vittatus. Next base: position 2,411,580 of record NW_027120684.1, on the reverse strand, counting down.
ATTTAAATTAAATAGCTTTAGAATCTATTAGTTTATATATAACAATTTTATATTATCACTAATTAACTGCAATTATTTAAACATGTTAATTAATGTATTATAATGCTGATATATACATCACATGTCATTGTATGCAGAAAAATTTTCATTGAATCAATAGTCTATGAACTATACTTATATCAATTAACAGTACTTAGAACAAAGTTGTCTAGTGGGCAATAGTGTTAATTCTTTGATTTGATAAACTCTAAATAAAGCCTAATTAAAACATTTATTTCTATTTTCAATCATGAACTGAATTGATAACAATCATTCATATTTTTTGAATAATTAGTCACTAAAAGATAATTAAAAAATGAGAAATTTGAATCTTTGGCAATTTTCTTTATGGCAGATTGTTTCATTAATAATCAATTCTAATCACTTACAGATATATAAGTGATAGTAGTAAAAATTAACTGATTGCAATATGTAATAGTATAATTTATATGCTGAAAATGACTAACAATTATTGATATTAACATTTGAATATTTATAATCCAATATAAAACATTAATTATGAATTATTAACTACTGCAGTTTTTACATGCTACAGATGTAGAACAATTAACAAAAATCTTAAAATGACTATTAATTACGTAGATATCAGTTTTTATTCCATACAATAGTTAACTTTAATTAATTTTATATTATTTAAGAGCTGAATTCTAAATTATGTGTGCTTACATATATATACTGATTAAGACTTAATAAAATATTAAGTACTTAACGGAAAATGTATATTTATTTATTTTTGAGAGATTAAATTGTATAATACGTATAACTAAACATACAACTACATAATGAAACAAAAAATTCCACAATGATCAAAAATTATTAAACAGGAAATACTATAATATATAATTTTTTCCAATCACTAGATTAATATACAAAAAAATCTAAGATTTTCTAAAGTATAAAAAACTAATACACTGAAAGGAAATTGCCCATTAGAAAAATGAGAATACTGTATTTAAAGATATATATATATATTACTGCATATCACTACTGATTTAAGATATACTTTAAAATAATAAGAACTTTTGAGAGAAATATCATTACCAAACTAGTATATTTACTTCTTTTTTTTTCAAAAAACAGTATACAAAATTAAAAATTTACTACTCGATAACGCTTATTACATTAAAAAAAAATTTCTTCATGATTACTCGCACATCTAGCTTAAAAAAAAAACTAAATCGGCAAAAAAAAATATTGCTAATAAAAACATATTAATCTTCATAATTAAGTATCATTTGTTATGTTTATATTAATTATCATTAAGTAATATCTATTCAGTTAATTTAATGTTTGATGTTACATTTGAGCTGAATTAATAATATTTTTTAAGTAAATTGATGCAAAAGCAGTTAAATGAAGTCTTCAGAAATTCAGGATTTTTAGTAAAATAACCCTTATAATGGATGATCTATGTGTAATATAAAATTTAATTTTTGTAGTAATTTAAAATGTATGTAAAAATCAAATAGCCAATCCTAGCAAAGTGTATTCCTAGGAAGATAATAGACAGCTGGATTGGATAATTGGTTATCTACCTAGGAATACACTTTTCATATAAGATTAGTCAGAGAACAAGAATTTGGAAGGCATAAATGTTAAGTTAAAATAAGTTCTCTGCAAACAACTATCAAATAAAAAAATAGTCTTTTGCTAGCATCTATGAGAGACTTACTCAAGAGAGGTTTTCTATATCTGTAGAGCCCCATCAATTCTGTAAAAATTGTCATAGTGCAGTGACTATTTAATTTACACTTGTTTAAGTTATATGAATTTCAAATAACATGTAGCAAGTTTATTTATGAAAAGCATTCCAAAATATCAGCTTGACAGTCCAACATTCTTTCATTTTGTTTTGGTGAAGATTGTTGATTGGTCATTTATTAGAAGTGCATAATTATTTTAGTTTTGTAATTAATTTTACTTATTTTGTAATGATATGTTCTGATAAGTATAACTTAGCAGAGATGCCAGAGTTACCTTCACAGGGTTACTGTCATCAGTGGCGTAGCGAACATAACTGGCGCCCAGGGCATAAATGGCATCCGACACTTTATTGGCACCCCTCTTCCCCCTCCAGAAACACATATAGTTTGTCTTGGAGACCATTTGGGTGCCCCTCTGAGAGTGGCACCCGGTGCATGATATTTTGCACCATGACCCCTTGTACCCCCCTTGCTACACTACTGACTGTCATATATTTTTTGATAATTATTTGCATCTTATGTAAATTTAAATTGCATACAATATTCTTAAATATAGTCCTCATGTTAATTAAGAAGTCACTATATATGCTAGACACACTGCTATAGCTGGAAATTATGAGGTTATCTGCAGAGTTAGATCATATTTGCCTTCAGTTCCTATATTTCTCCACAAAGATAAAATAAACTGGACACTAGCAAGGGCCTTAGTGAATGTAGTAAAAAAAAAAAAAAAAAAAAAAAAAGCTCATGTCAGAGCTTTGTCCACATAATGATGCCCAAAACATAGTTAAAAGTTAAGAAGTCAGATGTCAGAACATCCATGACACTTAATAAAAAAAATAAAAACTTTTCTGCTATAATAATTATTTATTTTTAAAAAGATCTACACTTTACTTTTTTATATTGGACCAAATATTTCTCTAGTAATAGTAATTCTTTCATTTCAAACCAAAAGGTAATTAATTAAATAAGTTTTAGAATAACTTTTATGTAAACTCATTATATTTTAACATTTTTTATTTACAGAAGTTTCTTTTTTTTTCATTACCTAGTTCTTCGGCACATTATGAAATAGTGTCGAAAGCAAAATGCATCCAGATTTCAGACATATCTTAATAATCTGAAATCTAGATAAAAAACGTATATCTTATGGTAGGAAATATGGCGTTAAATTTATAATTTACATAAGCAAACATTATAAGTAAAATTATTTATTAATTTTCCAATAAGTTATTATAGCATAATGTTGAAAATGTCAACTTTTAATCATTCTTGTTTTTATATGTTAATCAATCAATATATATTGTTTTGTGTATTTTTTATTCTGTTGAATATTTCTGTGAATATAAATTGATCATACACATATATGTAACTTTCATTTAATTTTATAAAATAAATTTTTATTTGTTATATTGATAATTTTCATATCATTTCTTACAGATTTTAAAAGTGTTTCTAAATGATTTTCCTAATCATCTTTACAATAGAAAATACTGGTACTTTTGTTATAAAATTAATATAGAAATTTTATTTCCCTTTTGCGCTAAGAGTAAGCAAATTTAAGAAAAATATTTTTCCTTAAATTTTTCCCATTTTAAATTGTTTTGAATAATCAGATAAATATTCAGATATTTAAAAGAAAGAATAGGAAAAAAGTCATAAAGTTAGCATGCATGAGTAGAAAAATCAGAAAAAGAAAAAACAATGATGGGTGAAATAAATTTTAAGAATTTAAAATAATTATATTAAAACTGAAGAAAACTAAAAATGAATATTAACATTTTTTTTTATAATTTTGAATTGTTAAAATATACGGCAATCTAAGCTATTAATTGCATATGTAGAATACAGAAATTTTATGTAAATAATTTTTGATTTAAAATTCAGAAGTTAACTCTATTCTCAAAAATCAAAACTATCAACGATAATATAACAACACTAGTCTGCAAGATATTTATTGAAACAAACAGATTAATATTTTGAGGGTAATTTCAGCTTGCCAAATTAAAGGCAAATCTGCATGATCAAATTTTGTGAATGTAAACTTGTATTCAGACAACTTTGGTAATGTAGACCAAACAATTTGTGCTTTCAAAGTTCTTGAATTCAAGAATTCTGAATTAGAATGCTTTCTACATGATTCAAGCTCTTGAAAGCTCCAAACAATTGAGATAAAACATTTTTGTCATAAGACAAAATAGCAGTTTGGAGAAAAGATGATGTGGAAAAGCTTACGACTGAATATCATTTAAGGACTGATCTCTAAAACACAACTTACATTTATTTCTCTCGTAAATTGTAATAATAAATTGATGGAGTTACTCACAGAACTGGCAAAAGCATTCTCATGCAACATCAGTGACAAAAAATAAATTAAATACTCGACATCTGGCTGAATATTTGAAAATTTCTAAATCCCAAAAAAAAAAGGAACATTGATATCAGAAGTATATCAATTGAAGTGTGATGTTTCTTGTCACTTGCTCCTTTCTGGGTGCAATATTTAAACTACAAAATATGGATGAGAAGCCAATATAGCCACCTGCAACTGTCTATTGTACAGTATGCACAAGTTTGTCATATAATAATCATTTATTGAATCTCAAAAGTACTGTATAACTGCATAGACAGAATACCGTTTTCAATTTTCTTGAATTCAATTTTTTAGTGGAATAAATTTGATTATATAGACATGCCTTAAAGTTGATACCAAAAGTTTTTTACCATATATAAATTTAAAGGACAAAAGGGTACAATTTTGTAAATTCTCTCTTTTTGTGTGTTATTCATCATAAAGCACTTAATTGTATATAATAAGTTTCTATGTAATTATGGGATCCAGTTTTCAAAAACAAGACTTTTTGTTATTTGATGTGTTTTTAGAATATATGTGGCAATTCATGTTATTAAAATGGAGTTTCCTGGATTTCATAACAGAAAATATAGCATGGCAAGCTTTTAAAGTTATTAAGAATTTTCTCGGCAAAAAGGAGGATCTAAATTATATATTGGTAAACAGCGCCGGATTAAGACTCTAGCAGGCCCTAGACAAAATTTAAATTGGGCCCCATTTAAATAAGTTGCTTCTAAACAAATCTTATATAATGTGACATTAGCGTAGCTAGCATGGGTGACACCCGGTGCGGATATCATGGTGTCACCCCAAGTCACACCGTAGTGTCACCCTTTTTAACTCTTTTATAAAACACTATTGAATTGTAATATCTTCGCACTCAAGCAACTTGAACACTATATCGAATATGCGATGTCACGACGTATAAGTTTAGATTTAGAAAATAAATCGTAACCATACATTAGTACTGCCACGAGAGACAGCCTAGGACTATTTCTAGATGGTGAGAGATCTCGTCGCGTACATCACTTCTGATGCACGGATGGCTGTTGACCTTTTTTTTTTTTTTTTTTTTTCTTAGGCAATGGCTAGTCGAGCGGACCTTAGTTGGAATTAATTTCTTAAATAATTTTTAACTCGTTTTAAAACAGAAAACTTCTGCACTGAAGCCGGGCCCCTCCGAATTACGGGCCCTAGACATTTGCCTACTTTGCCTATTCGATAATCCGGCTCTGTTGGTAAACATTGTTAACAAAATATCGGATGGATTCTAGGACCTCAGTTGCAATATAAATTTGAGACTCCGTTTTTTAAAATCTCGTCCTGAATATTTTCCCAAAAACGTTGAATCAATGAATGAAGGTCAAGGGGAAAGATTCCATCATAATGTAAAAGAAATTGAGAGACAATATCAAAAAAGATGGAACTTCAATATGCTCATTGACTACTGTAAGCTATTTAATTCAGAGATTCCAGAATATATGTGTGAAAGAAAGAAAGCAAAAAGTTTCACAAAACAGAAAAAAAGCAAAAATTATACTGTAACAGAAAAAAAGCAAAAATTAGTATAATTGTTACTTTTTTCTTTTTGTGAAACTTTTTGCTGTTTTACCTGTTCAAATCCATCACAATGAAATTATTGTAATGCATTAGTGGACTAGTTATTCACTTCTAGAACACTAGTACTTTTTGAAACTGACTAGTTTTGAATTTATTGGAATGTAGTACAGATGTAGTTCTCTGTGCTGCTGCTTTGTTTTGGTTTCCATGGTATACATATTACATGATGCCAGTTTCATTATGTTCTATTACTTCATTTAATCTTCATCCTAAATATTGCATTCACACATCATATTCTGTATTTTAAGAGGATTAATAATGATCAAACAGATCCTGATTTAGAAGTGTATTGATTTGTATCTGTTAAATACAATTTCACTCTTTACTTTCCATTGTTTATTTTATACTTTAAGTATATATTCAACTTGTGTCCAGAAAACTGGAAATCTACAAATCCAGACCACTTCTGGTCCTAAATTTGCCAGATAATTGGTCTGTTACAGTATTTTTGTGTTAATTCCATATGGTCTTTATTGTATCATTTTTATTGAGCAAAAATACAGGACAAGTTTGCAAATAAATGGCTGTTTTTTATAGAAAAAAAAAAATAGATACATGAATATTACTGTTTTGCAAAACATTCCTACATTAATTATTACTTAATAATATTTTAAAATGTATTAAATTTAGCATTATTTCTTTAAAAACATTTTAATCAAATTACTAGTAGTGCATGCTTCTTTAATCTATCTAAATGTATTCAGGAACTTTCTTGTCTTAAATATTTTTTCATTTATTAATTATTATATTTGAATTAGAATTTCAAAATATTATATAAAAATAATGCAAATATTATAATATGTTGTTTTACAATTTTTAAATCTGAATTTTATCTAATCGAACTAACTTTTTAGTTGGGAGGAAATTTATTATTTAGAAAAAAAAATCTAAAAATGTGATTGAATTTTTAAATTCAATAAAAAATTTTTTTATTTCAAAAATTTACTATCCATAAATTTGTTAATTTTCTCTGTCATTTGATAGAGAAATTCACATCATATGTATGGATATTATTATTCTTGTAAACCTATGTTCCTTGTTTAATACCAAGTAATATGGCTTCACAAGAACAAGCATAGCAAGTTATAACTTATGTAAATGAAAAATTACAAAATCACATTTTTCATATTAAAAATTCGGTTTTAATATAACGTGATTCTTAAGTAAGTAATTATTTTTTTTATATTAAAAACTATATTTAATATATAGTAGACTCTCAATAATTCTAACTCTGAGGGATAGCCTTAAATAGTTTAAGTTAAAAGGAGACCATTTCTAGATGCTATAAAACAAAACAAAACAAAAAAAAAAAGATTTTAATAACACATTAACACTACATGGTAAGATGACATTAATTTATTAACATATGTTCTGATTCAAATAAACAAGAGGTGGAACCAAGAGAATTTTACATTGATTTAAATAGAGAGGGAGGATGAGGACTAGACAGTGGCGTAGCGAGGGGGTTGCAAGGAGGTGTATCATGCACCGGGCGCCACTCGCAGAGGGACACCCAAACGGTCTCCAAGACAAACTATATGTGTTTCTGGAGAGAGAGGGGGGCCAATAAAGTGTTGTGCCCTGGGAGCCAGTTATGTTCGCTACGGCACTGGGACTAGAGTCTAGTTAGAATTATGAGGAAATTTGAATTATATGAGTTCAAATTAATGAGATTCTATTATACCAGTATTTTATTTTATGAATACATATCACATATTATAATACTTTATTTGTCAATAAAGCATGAAATCTTTTTCCTGAATACAATAGCTGCTATTAAAACAATAACACTATATGAGAAAAAATATTTTTTGAAATAAAGCTGGTTTTCATCAGATTTTAAAAAATTTATTGTTATATGTTTAGACTATTTCCATAACAAAAAAATTGTAATGGCAAAAATATTAGTGTTAATTAGATGAAATTGAAATTTCAAAATGTAAATATTCTGAAATTTGAAATTAATGTAGTAATAATCAATTAATAATCAATAATTAAAATGAAAACAAGTGTGTACATGTTAGTGCTTTAAATGCTAATCATTTTAATCATATTTTTTTGCAATACAATAGTTTATATTGCTTGCATTACTCTAGCTGATGTTATTTAAAGTTGGTAGCAGACAAATAATACTGTATAAATTAAATAGTAATTAAAAATAAAAATGAAGATTTATTAATTATACTGTAATTTTTAAGTTATACATTTTTTTAATTATTTTAACATGTCTTTTTAAGGCTAGAGTCAGTGAACCAGAATTTCCTCTAATTGTAGTCTTAATGTTATCAATTGGTTATTGTTATCAGTCGTTATTGAGTCCCACAGTGATTATATTAAACAGTCTAATATATAATAATGAATATAAATGCATGGCATAAAATATAACATTTGAAATAGTAATAATCCAATCCAAAAATTTTTTTTAATCTTCATATCGTCATTAACTCAGTTTTTTCTGTTATTTATAGAAAATTACATTAAAACAATTAATTAATTACATCCTAAGAAAAGATGTTTATATCTGGGAGTAAATTATTTATATGTTAAATTTTTTTTCCAAAATATAGGCTTATTTGTCATAGTGTTTATATATTCAAGATTTAATTAACTTGGAGTCAAGAAAGAAAGAAATGCAAAGGATAAAATGCATACTCCTAACATGAAAAATAATTGTTTTTTAAATATACAAATAAATAGACTAAACTATATATCTTACTTGAATGTCCTTGTTAAGGTCAGAAAAAAAATCAACCACTTTAGCTTAAAGATTATGTATAGTTAATATAAATATTTAAAACTAATTTATGAATTAACATAGTTTAAAGATTAATTCAAATTATTTTATTAATCACCAAATTTTTTATTTGTAAATTAACATAATCGTCTTACATTTTGTCCAGTTTTTGTTAATTTAACTACATATAAATTAAATTCATATTAAATGATATAAATAATAATAATAATAATAATAATAAATGGAACAATGATATATTTATTGAAATAAAAGAGATCTTATTTTTACAATAAATAACTACATATTATATAAAAATATTTTTTAGTAGAAAATATGCTTTATTTTTTGTATTTTCTGCTCAAGTATTATAATTACAACATACACTTTCTTTGGATACTAGATTTATATCTACAGTTAAAACATGAAATTTTAAATTGATATTAATTAAAATTACTTTATTTACATATATTTTTATAATTTATGTAATATTATAGTTAGAGTTCTATTGTATTAAGACCTGTTTAACTGAAATACTACATTATCCAAGGTAAATTGTGACAGAGTACTTTGTCAACAAAGACAAGAGAATGTAGAATGTAGTAGAATGCAGTTTCTTTCATAAATCTTGGCTGTGATACATGGTATTCAAAAATCTTAAGCATTTTAAAAAGAATTTATTGCATTGTCTTTCCACAGTATGAATTTTAAAAATGAATAAAGAAATTTTAATCATAATCATCATAAAGATTTGATTTTATAACAATATTCTTATGTTGTATTGGCCACTTTGTACCAAACATTTCATGTTATTAAATTTTTTGATTGTCCAAAATACTGTGATACACATTATCTTGTATAATTGGGACTCTACTGTAATTGAAAATAAAATGGAAAACAGTAATTTTTTAACAAGTTTTATCCTTGAGCACATGATTTAAATTTTGACTTTAATTTAAATGTTAGCATACTATTCAAAATAAAAGAAATAATTATCTTCTCATGTGAGATTTTTACCAGATAAAAATTTTAAGAGCACTATCAACATAAACCATCTAAAAACAAGCAATTATTTATTGTGATATCATCACAATGTTGGGTTGCAATTATTGATCATATTTTTAATTTATTTCATTAAAAATACATGCTCTCCACCTCAAATTAGTAGTGGCTTGCCCTGTACATTATACTTTTCCTTTAACAATAGCATCATGCCTGTCAACCTATTCAGGAGAAAATTTTTGAACTGAAATAACATGACTTCCAGTTTGCATCAAAAGTTCATCAATAGTTAATTGGGGCCTCCTGCCCCTAAGGTTTCCACATCTGGTCTCATCTTTCATCTAACTCTGATCACGAGATTAAGGAAAGACAGACAGATGACAGTGGAGATATATAGGTCTACAATTTTTCAAATTTCAGCCCAATAACAAGTGCATTCCAATTAGAACATATTAACTTTAACATTAAAAATTTATATCAATGTCCTGAAATTTGTTTTCTTTTCCCATTCTATAAATTTGCTGAAAGTTCTTGCAAGATATTTTGTATTTACTTTTGTGTTTTATACATTAAAACTTTATTAATGCCAACAGATAGTGCTCTTAAAATTTTATCTAATATTCAAAATTAAATAGAAAAAAAATGCTCAATTTATATTTTTTTAATGTAGAAAGAAATACCATTCTCTTTTGTTAACATAAAGAGGGAGGTCTTTTTTACTTCATACGCATTATTTTCACCTATTTATTAAATATAATTTTTAATTCTCTTCATATTTGTTTATATGTACAGTACATTAGATGATATAAATAATATAGACAACCAAGCCTGAATTATTCTAATGATCAATAAAATTTGATAAAATTTGGCTAATTAATTTCATAGATATTACATAATGTGTACTAGAAGTTTTAACTAAATTGCTTTCAGTTTTCAGAATTAATTGAATAACAGTAAAACTATTTTTTGGATGTAGGTAGCTTGTATATACATTGCTCAATTTATAACGTACATCTAAGTGAAGAATTACATTAAAAATGTCATGGTAATGAATAATGCCAAATAAAATAATCACTATTTTCTTAAATGGAAGATTTTTAAATACTGGAATTTTGAAGATTTTGAAATATCTTCAAACTTGCAATTATACTTTTAAAATGTTCTCCGCACCATAAGTTAAATCTAAATAGTAAAAATTTTGTTACTACAGTAGAAGCTGCTTTTTATAATCATGGATATTGTTAACAATTGTTCAACACAATCAAAATTAGTATATCTTATAACTTGCAAGTTAAACACTTTATAAAATCTTTCACAATTATCATTATGTAAAGTAAATAACTATTATTAAATTGTTTTTCATGCTATCAGCCTCAAGATGTTATTAATAATGTGTAATCGTTATTAGTTATCATTTATTGTTATCAGTCTCAACCGGTATTTTAAATGTTAAATGATTATCATTTTAATCATCATCTCACAGCTGTTTAAATTTCTGGCATTTGTTAACTCAATTGTATGCTGGATAAATTAAAATTAATAGATCTTTAAGTTACGTATTTTTAAATGTTTTAACAAGTCCTTTTAATGTCATAATCAATAAGTCACAATATCCATTATTTATTTATTCTGATTAATGTTAACTTATATTATCAGTATATGCGAGTTCCAAAGTGATTATGATAAGCAGATTCTATTATATTACTAAAAATTGATTTAATTTCAAAAAGAAAGTTACTAAAAACAAACAATCACCACACTAACTCAGGCACTACTATTTCAATTAATCATAATATATAATTATTCGAGAGTAAGGTGAATTATAAAAATTTTAATTAAAACAATTAAATAGCATTAAAATCTATGTTAATTCAGCTATCTATCTGAAGAAGAAAAGCATTACTGAAAATTTGCCAAGGCTCAGTCAAATGTAAAATCAGATTTCTATATTTTACTGTTGTATTCATATTATAAAAATATTCAGCAATATTGTTTTTTTTAGATTTAAAATATATAAAAATTAAATATATGGTGCTTGTTAAAGTTAGAATAAATAAGTAAAAATAATTTTTTTATATCAAAATAAAAATATTTTTGGCTGTTAAATAATTAAATCGAAAATTGTAATCTCATTCAGATTTAAGTATAACTCAAATAGTTAATTAGAAATGTATTCTATCCAAGGATTCATTTCAAAATTATATATTCAATATAATAATCCTTGCAATTTCATAGATAAAAGAGTCTGCATATGAACATAATAGATATTTATCCGATTGGAAATTTTATAGTTTTTATATAGTTTAATATTTATGAAAATAAATTGATTTCTAACATACTCTTATGCAGGGCCATCAAGACCTTGTATGCGATCCAAGGTAGAACAAGCCTCTTTTGCCATTGTTTTTTTTTTCTTTGAACAAATGAAATACATACAATGTTTCTTTATTAATTAAAAGTAGTCTTAACAATTTTGCTGTCTGTTAGTAAAAATAATGTTAATCTTATAGGGGTAGAAACCACTATGGGTCCCTATTTTTTTCCATGATTGAGGAAAATTCTCTTGATGGCTTTGCTCTTATGTTATCAATATATCAGATATCAGCAGACTGTAAATAACAAATATTCTGCTGCATTGTAAGAATAAAGGAAAAAAAAAAATATGGTGTAGTAATTCTTCACATTTTGTTTATTTTAAATACTAAATTTTTATTTTTACATTCAAAAAAATTTAATATAAAAGATCTCTCCCTATCTTAAAGTCATTTACAGTAGGAATAAATACTATATTTCTTTATTGGGTTGTAATTTGAAAAAATTTTAGACCTATAAATTCCCACTGTTGTCCATCTGTTTGTCTTTCCTTAATCTTAAGAACAGAGTTAGATAGATGAAATCTGAGACCAGATATGGAAACCTTAGGGGAGATGGTCATGATTAACTATGTAGGAATTTCTGATGCAAACTAGAAGTACATTATTTCAATTCAAAATTTTTCCCCTGAAAGCAGTTAATAGATGACTGGCATGACTATTATTAAAGGAAAAGTATGATGTACAGAGACTAGCCACTATTAATTTGAAGTGAAGAAAATATATTTTAAATTAAATTAATTAAAAATATGATTAAAAATTGCAGCCTGGCATTATGACGACATCACAATACATAATTACTCATTATTATATATGTTCAGAACACAACATAAATGCTCTTTACATTGAGTTTTAAACATCTTGAATGTTTAAAACTCAATGCAAAGAACAATTATGTTGTGTTCTAAACATATATAATAATGAGCTGAAAAAGCAAAGCTTCTAAACATAAACTTTAACATTTTAAACAAAATTTATTTTAAATATTTTTATTTATTTATTTATTCAGCTTTTTACTTGCAATTCAATAATCAATAAATAATATTGAATTCTTTATTTTATGTATTTGGTTGTCACAATAATTATTATTGAAAGAAATAAAAGAATGATGATTTCTGATAGCATTTTGCTAATAATAATAATGGCTTGATGCTTGTGTTTGCTTATGAAAAATATCTATTTTTTAATACAGGTTGAATATCTTCACCAACTTTGATTACTATTTCATTACATTAAAAACTAGTTCTGAGTTTTTACAAAAAAACAAACAAAAATGAAATAAAGTAAAATAAAATATAGATAAATAGATAGATACTATTTTTAAATTGAAATTCAAAACTAAAAAAAAAAATATTCATAATATTAAACATACATTCATACATTTATTAATGATACTTTTTCTTAAAATTATTCAAAAGAACCAAAAATAAGTAAATACTTTCACTTTTATTACGGAAAACATTTTCAGATCAGATTACAAACAATCTGAAGATGTTTTGAGTAATAAAAACAAAAATTTACTTGTTAATTTTTGATTTCTTTGAATAACTTTAAGAAAAAGTAAAAACAATTAACAGATGGATATTAATTTTTAAAAAATTCTCATTTTTCTTATGCCAATACGTAAAAAGTCAGTTAAATACAACATAGCATTAATATTTCTTTTCAGACATTTAACAGATGGATATTAATTTGGATAACTATTGGAATATTCTTATAATTACTTCTAACCAAATCTTTATTTATATATTAAAGCAAGTCTTTAAAATATGAATGTATTTTCTGTTTTTTATTTATAAACAAATTTAACAATATATAAAATGAGGTCATTTTTACCTAGGAATATATAGTTGCAAATGAAATGTGTGTTCTAATAAGCATGTATACTTTACATGTATTCCTTCTTGCGTGATTCTTCCTGTACAGTACTTCTAGCAACTCCAGATGGTGTTTGTTGCTGATGTTTATATGTAAAAATGGTTTGTTTTTGTATCTCTGACATATCTTTAAAGTTTGTCTAAGACCTTTTGAAAAACCCTGTATATTAAATTTGTATATATAGGTGTGGAGTAAGATTATGCAGATTATGCTGTATGTAGTATATATACACTACATAGTGCATATATACTACATACATTCCACCTCTCTTTAATGAGTCAATACACACTTTGTTACATAATACCTCAAAGATGTTACAGTTTTTCTTAATGTAGGAGAGGTTTTTGGATTTTTGCTCATTTCTATACCATACAGATAAAAAAATGTGTTAGAAAGCATCAGTCTGGATTGTGGTTGATCTTCTTCATGAGTTATTTTTGATGGAGAAAATATCTTTCTGACTAAACTCCAAACATAGTTCTGATTATAACCACAAATTTTGAAAATTTGCCTAAATTTTTAGTTCTGATTATAGATATTCCCAACTTGAGAAAAAAATTAAAAGCTCTATCAATAAGAGAAACAAATGATACCTATATCCTTGTAAGAGGAAAAAGTTAATCAGAAAGTATTTTATAACAAATTAGTTCTTCCTTGATATCAAATAATTTGGTCTAAAGACAGACCAAATCACATATTATTATTAGTTATAAATTAACCAAAATATAACCCAAAATAATGTGGCATTTAAATGATTTGATTTCTAACAATTTCTTTATAGTATTAAAAATAACTGATGAGTTTTTACTAATATATTTAACATTACAATAATCAATTCTTAATTAAATACTATGATATACATATACTGTAAATAATAAACTATTATGCTTAAGTGAATAATATATTATGTATACAAGAAGAACCTCAATTATCCAAGATAATGTAGACTGATACGCCCTTGGATAACTGAAAACTCATATAAAACAGACAGCCGTGGCCATTTCAGATTAAAATTACAAATATAGACGATTTACATGGCATCATTTTCAAGTCTATTTTTATACCTTGGTGAATTTAATTCACCAAGTTATAAAAATAATAACAATTCCTCCTTTATTCATTATACAGCTAATGTACAGTACATACAATAGTTTTAAAAATAATGTGTATTATTGTAGTTACACTTTAATATGAATGATTTCTTTCACACTGAAGTTAAATGATAAAAGTTAACAGAAACAAATCATTTTGTGAAAGCTTAAAATGTTAACAATCCAAGTTATCATTTTAAACTTTCATTTATTAATTACAACATAAGAAAAGAAGTGTATTCACTTACAGGTCTGTCTGGAATAATGCGGAACCTCGGTTAATCAGGTTCGGATAATCAGAGTTCTAATATATGTATAATTATATTTGAATGACATAATATATATTAATATATTTTTATTAGTAACAAATATCTTGTGAATAATATAAAAATTTTTATTTTCTTAACTGATATTTAGAAATTATAGAAAGAAAAATAAATTATCCTGATATTTCACTGTATGATACTGAAATTATGATTTTCATCATAACATTAATTTAAAATTTTAGAATTTTTATATTATTAATATAATGTAAAAAACAAAATGAAAATTACAAAATAAACAAATACAAATAACTTAGCCAAATGAATGTTCATCAAACATTCATTTGGCTAAGTTATTAATGCAAATCACAAAGACAAAAGGACAAGCTATGTTTAGGATGATTAGATAACTTTGTCTCTTTGTGTATTTAAACAAAATGTATGAAGTAAGAAAGTATAATTGGGATTTGGTTAATTCTAGATGAAAACATAATAGGGAATATGGAGTCAATACAAAAGAAGAGTATTAAGTTATTTTCTGAAGAAAAGAAAACTGATCAAAAACACATTGATTATAAAGCAAGCTACATAAATCATTTCATGATAACTGAACAATCAAACTATTTAAAATAAATCATAACACTATTCCAGTCAAGCTTTATAAAATTAAAGAGCTTCCTGTACAGAACTTGAAATTCATTGAGACATGTAAAAAAACAATGACATAATCTTGATTATAGATATTGATCCATTGCCCTACAACAGATATTTCCATTCTAGCACATTTAAAATCTCAAACTAATTCTTAATCATGTTGATTTGTGAAAGAATGAAATGTTACTTTCTCAAAATAACAATTAAACCTAAAATTGGATTAAAACAATTCACTATATTCTAAATAGTAAGATAGCTTTTAGTAGAAAGAGAGAATTATTACAAAATTCTCATTTTTCATATTGTCATAACAGTACCACTAATAATGGTATCTAAGAGAATTTGGTGTCCTACAGTAATAAAGGCCTGCAAAACTGTTAAATTAAAGGCTAGTAATGAAGCTTTGCAAAGATTCTAAATCATCTTCAAAATAAAATTTAGTATCAATATAATTTTAGTTTTTAACATTGCTTCATAATAATTCATTTAAGTAAAATAATTACAATGGCTAGTTAGTCATTTAATAAAGTATTGAATTTATAATTTATTTATGGTAATCATATTTTTGAGTTTTCATTTCTTGGTTTTTAAAAACAAACATATTGAGTTATTTCTATGTCTAATAAATATATCACTTTTACTATTACTACTTTTACTAAAACTATTGGCAAGTAGTGAATGTTATTTTTGAATGCAAAGTTAATTTCAAATAACAAAATGTCTTGAAATAGCAATTCAAATTGAATAGTTTATCCTAAGTAAAAGAATTGACAAGATATAAATTATTTTTGCTGCATTAGATGCATGGCACAGGATACATTTTTTCCATTCATTATAATATATTGTATTCATATATTTCTATGTTTAATTTTGCTAAATACTGTAAATCTAGTTTTCTTAAATATAAACCTATAATTTTATTACGTTAAATTTAACAAAAGTTTATTCATTTTGATATTTATGAAGTAATTGTTTTTAAATTTCATCATTTGAAACACATTTAACCATGTCAAAATCCTATGTAAATATTAAAATTCTAGAAAATGAAATTTTCATTTAAACAATACTTTTTATTAATCATTAAAAATTATATAAATATATCCCAGATATAAAAATATAATAATCAATAACAATAAAATATTGCAATGATCAGTAGTAAGATAAAAGTTTTAGGTATTTATATAATATAAAGTATAATAAAGTAAACTACAAGTGTATGTATATATACATACATACACTTATAGTTTACTTTATTTTATATATATACATATATATATACACACATACGTACGTACTAAATTGTACATTTATACTTATTTTACTACATTATGTTATTATACTTAAATTTTATCTTATTGCTATCATTATAAAAGTCTTTATTGTCAGAAGATAAAATAAGAAATCTTCAGTTTCTTCATTTCTTAATTCTGTGATTGTCTATAAATTATGACTGACTGGTTGATAAGATTATTATATATAATCACTGTATTTTTTGCCTCATACCAGAAATTTATCTGAAAATTAAGATGCATCCTACAAGTAGAATGTGCCTTATACTGCCTGCAGAGAATTCCCTAAAACTGATTTGAAAAGCATGATACATTCAAGACAATGATACATTTTACAAGGCAAAAAATATGGTAATCTTGATAACATCAAATGTACAGACATCAATACCTCACAGGGAATGTAACAATTTATCTTCTTAACGTTTCAAAACAATTTTATATTTATAAGTGCTAAGAAAATTACTGAGCATGAAGAGATCCATCCTCTTAATAAAATTTTAATAGTTTTAATGATATTAGAAAATTGATGGTTTTAGTTTTCTAATAACAAAACTCGGGATATAAGTTACACTATATGTTTTCATAAAATACTTTTTTCTAATAAAGAACTACATCTTTAATTAATTAATTATTATTCTGTGTTGTTACTTTGTTTTTTAAAGTTGATCTATAGACCTAATAAATCTTAAGTATGAAAGTGATTTTTTTGCATATTTTTGCTTGCAATAAAAATATTGATAATCATTACTCTAATTTATCACTTCTATTTTATCACTGCATTTAGTAATTCATCTTTTAATACTAAATGGTATTGATATTAAGATGAAGGAATCAAAAAAGTGTTATAGATTATTAAACTTATCAATGATTCAATACAGGAACATAGGTAAGAAAGGGGCTTTTAGGGCAAAAGCCATCAACAAATTTTTTAGTAATAGCCTACTGCCAGTAGCAAAACAATGGATGGAAGATTGAAGCAGTTGAAGAGATAAAATAAATGGAACAAAATAATTCAACAAAAAGATTGCTTAATTGAATCCAATAATGATCATTCTTTAAATATCAATGCATTACTTTTATTTAGACTAAATTATTTAGATCCCGTTTAGATTTTGCCATTACTTATGAAATAGTAAAATTGTTAAATATTTTACTAATTTTAAATTATTTTTGATTTATTTGATCAAATTGTAACTTCATAGAGAATCCAACAACTAATAATTTTCAACTGTTTAATGGCATTCAAAATACATACAATTACATAAAACCTTATAACAATTTTTTACATTTTAAAACTATAAAGCTGATATATATGCAAACAAATCATATATGATGAAAAACAAATATATAAATAAATCAAATAACAAGTTTTATCAAGAAATATGCAAAATACATTGAACATTACATATTCTTGTTTAATATAAATCCATTTAATAAAAAAATGATTCAAATCCTCAAAATATTAAAGTTTTTAAATATTATGTAGGAATTTCTCAGCTTAGACCAGTGGTTCCCAACCTGTGTTCCGCGGAACACTGGTGTTCCGTAAGCATCTCCCAAGTGTTCCGCAGATTTAGTCGCAAATCGGAAAGTGTACAATCGTATTCGAGCCGCCGAATATCAAAAAATTAAAATCATAAAATTTTCATAAACTTAAATATATATGTACGACTCGTACTTATGGAGTGTACTACTGTTTCAGAATAAGATAAAGGCAATGATAAAAACTGAATGAAATATGTAAAAAACATCAGGCACAAGTTTCCCATTTAGTTTCCCCAAGTTATTTAGGTATATTTTTTCCTGTCTTAGAATTGGCGTTAATAATATGAGTAGAGATTTTGAATTATAACTGCTCAATTCTAATAAAATAACTGATGACAAGCTTATGTATTTCATATTAACTTAAGTAAGTGTTCCGCTAAAGAAAATTGCTCACAAAAGTGTTCCGCATCCTAGAAAAGGTTGGGAACCACTGGCTTAGACTAATTTGCATATCTCTTTCAATTATATTCAGAAAAAAAATAGCCTATGAGATTCAAACTATGATTTTTATGCAATTTGTATTGCTAATTATACCATCCAAATTCCAAATCAAAGTTTATGTAGTTGTATTTAATTTTAGATTAACTTCAGCAATAGCAGTAACTAAATGTTACGTTTATAGTATCAGTAAAAAGTTATATCAATTTGAAATAATTTTAGTTTGAAAGTCCAGATAGCACAACTAACAATACTATCATGTCATGCAAAAATTAAGACTATAATCCTAATTTCAGATCAAGATTTTTTTTCAAATATATATAAATTTGATTATATTATTTAAAATTTACTAATTATTAATGTTAATAACAAATAATGCCATACTTATCTACAGTCCAAAAGCTCATATCATTAATTAACTTGAATAATCAAATCTAACTTAGGAAAATTTCAATGTGATATTTGGTATTTAAAATAAGTAAATTTAATTTTATATTACAAAATAGGGTTTATGATAGTAGCATAAGCTAATAAACTATCTGTTATAATTGTAAATAAAACTCTAGAAAATCACATTCTAATATAATAAAAATATAAACTTAAAAACTGTTATAAAAACTGTAACATAGACAATCAATTTCCTTTCACCTGTAAAAAAACAATTATTTGTAGAGATTTCATTTAAAATCTTTAAAAACTTATAGATAAAATCTGCATAAATAAAAAACTATAAATTCATTTTGAAAATATTGTTTAGCTAAAAGAAAAAATTAAAGTTGCGCAGTTCACTATGTGCTTTTTCTCTTATTCTTGTTTCGAAAATTTAACACATGCATTATAAAATCTACTGCAAAATCAAAATCAACAAAATAAATTATAAATTAATCAATGTTTGAATTTATTACATTCTGTATAGTGTACTAAATTTTCAATTGCTTCAATCAAAATTTTTTAGTATTTCTTGGAAATAACTTATTTGGATAATTTCCTAATCCAAGTAAGTGATTAAACTGAAATTCATTTATATATATATTCCTACAAGCCTATACGGTATTTGATTTTTGCTACAGTTGAACAGTTCCTAATTTTCTATTAAATGTAACTGAAGTTTCTATACAAAATCTTTGATTCATAGCAATTATTTAAATTAAAGTGATCAGACTGCAAAAACAGTTTATAAAATTTACAATAAATTATTAACCATAATATTTTATTACAGTGATGAATAAATATAATTATCTGATTGTTGTTGTTGTTGTTATTATTATTCTTATTATTATTATAAAATTTAATAATCTGAATTATCAGAATCACATTTTAAAAATATTCAGTTAAATTATAAGTTTGTAGCTATTATCAAATACATCTGATGATAATAGTGTGTAAATTTAATTATGGTTTTGTTTTTTAAAATTTATTTAAATATTCTTTTAATTATTCAACTCTTCTTTTAAAGCAAAAGATATCTTTAAGAATCTTTGTTTCATACATTTTTAAAGACAATTATAAAAATTTTTTTATTAAAATTTATTAGGTTAAATTAAAAGTTGTTATCCTAATAATTAAAAACATTGTGCATCTCTGTTTTTTTAATTGTTTGAAAATAGTTATCCAAAAAAAATTCAATTCAAATAATCTTTAAATTAAAATATGCAAATGAAAAATACACAAAAGAGCACTTCTGTTTTTTTGAAACCATCTGCATATTGTAAGTAACATGTTAATACTTCTTTTGATATACCAGTGAATTCCTATACATTCATGAATATATTTTAAAGTCCTTTTTATACACAATTAAACCTCAATTTAGTGCCACAATTTGTTTTCCTCTGAAACTACCATTAAATGAAATGCGATTCTAAATTGCAGAACCTCAGAATTATATACAATATTGAAATCTACACACGAGTTTAAGTTTGAGAGAGGGAAAACTTTGATGACTACAATGTTGATTGTAGTGAAAAATTGTAAATTTAGTAATTCACAGATGATGAAGGATTCACTATTTAATGTTTATGGTGAAGATCCATATACGAAGTATTTATTGGCACCTACACTTGTTCAAATTGACTTTGACTAAATCTAGTTTTTCTATGTTGATGTAGAGGAGTAAATAATTTTTCTTTTCTTCCTAATTTTAGGTGTCCAATCCATTCTGTTAATGCAGTTCTTGAAATGCAGTAT
The DNA here is from genome assembly GCF_030686945.1 of Centruroides vittatus. Taxonomy (NCBI): domain Eukaryota; kingdom Metazoa; phylum Arthropoda; class Arachnida; order Scorpiones; family Buthidae; genus Centruroides; species Centruroides vittatus. The sequence goes on along the minus strand of NW_027120684.1, from coordinate 2,390,397 downwards.
ATCTTTGCTATAGTAGTGATACTGTGTATTTTGCTGCTATTACATGAGTGATACTATTTAGAAAGTATTACATAAATCTTTATCTGTACATAATGAATAGCACTATTGCATTATGAATATATTTAAGATGGAGTCAGTATACAATCTTAAAACTTCTATATCACATTATCACCTTAACAATTAACTTCAACGCTTTTTAATCAATGTTGATTTGTTTCAGGAGGTATTATCCACTTTTACTACATTTTACATTTTTTAAACTATTATATATTTGTTTATGTTATAAAACAGGTTTGCATTACATTAAATCGATAAATATATAATGCAGGCTAATCACTTCTGTTACAATAATAAATAATAAAACATATCTTAACAGGGAGAGTTGATTTATTTTATTAAATGATCTGCTGATGTCATTTTCTTTTTTATTATTATTTTTAAAATAAATGCCTGTTAAAAATACTTAATTCAAAAGTAAATTTACAGTTGTTTAAAAATAATGAAAAACTGCAAAAGTAAAACAAATATACGATTCAGATGAACACTGGATCAAAAAACAAAACAATAGCAATTATTTTTTAATAACTAAATAAAATTAAAATAATGAAATATTACAATCAATTAGCATTGTTTATATAGATGCACTGTTTTAATGTCATTTTAATGTGCACTCAGAATATTGTTTCCAGCATTGATCTTGTAGATAACTTTCTTGACCTTTGATATACAAATCTGCAATACTGCAAATCTGTACTTAAATAGTTTATATAGATTATAATTTATGGATGGATCTATGCAATAAATACTGTAAATTATTTTTGCTGAACTTGTAGCAAACATTCATTGTTTTGCTTTTTGACAATATCATATATCTGTATCATTGTTGTTACTTTTAGAACTGTTCAGATCATTATTAACTATCTTCTTCTCAACTTTTCTTTGAAATGTTAATTTTATTATTAAATAGTTTTTATTTAACTTTTTTACATTTTTAAAATATTTGAAGATTCAATTTTTGAATAACAATTAACTAATCTATAGCTAATTATCAATTAATGTTTAGGTAATACCTCATTAGTAAATTTATGAAATTTTTTATGACAAGTGAACAACAAAAATAAAAAATATGATTCTAAAATAGGAAAAGAGGAGAAAAAAAATGGTAGAGCAGTAAGAACAGTAAAAAGAAAAGCTGTAAAAACAAACTGTATTTAATAGAATGTATAGCTGAGAATTTTCAAACTGATCCTTCAAAATAAGAAGAAAAGTTACCAGAATTAAATTGAATCTCAAGAATTTTAGTAATCTTAAACATATAAAATTTTTATTATGATTTTCTAAGCAATCAAATTGCCAATTTAAAAATAATTTAATGCTACCAATAATTCAAAATGCATATATAGCTGTATTAAATATATATCGTATTTAATTGATACATTATTAATTGATGAAGTCAAAATAGTGAAAGTATTTTATTTTGAAGTAAATTCCTATCAACTATTACATAATACTTAAAATATAAAATACAGTAATTCATATAAAAGAAATCATTATTTAATAAGAAAAATATGAATGTAATTTAAACAATATAACAATGTTACAACTTTTGATGGTTAAACTTCAAATAATAATAATTATTATGCTGAAAATGTCTAAATTTGAACTGAGCTAATTAGGTAAATTATTTAATGATCCGTGAATTTAACTATAGGTAGATGTGTTGCCATCTATTGATAACTAATAAATTTCAAAATTAATTATTTCGTGCATTTTGAAAAAGATCTGCAAGTTATGATTCACACCAACAATCTTGCCTAATTTGCAAACATATCATTATATTATCGAGTCTTAACAAAAATCAACCCAGATATATATTAGTTTTTAATTAGAATTTAACCATAAAAGTTATTTATCCTAACCTGGAAGTCTTTTGATGTAATTATTTTATTTCAAACAGATTTCAATTAACCACAATAATTGCAATAAATACAATAATAATCACAACTGCAATAAACCACAATAAAAATTTAGATCTTTTTAATATTTTTCTACTTATATTATCCTAGTTTTAGAATATAAAGCTGCCTATACTTATAACTAAATATAAAAAGTCATTTTTTAAGTTTATAATTTTTTTTATTAAAAAGAAATTTTAAAATTATAAACAGCTGAAACAATTACAAAAATAAAGTTTTGAAGACAGATTTATAAAACACAATGTTTTAAATACTTTGTTATTTTAACTGTTATAAGTTGGGATTTATTTTAGTTAAAAATTACAAAATAAAATAACAAATAGATCAGGATTTTTAATATTGACAATTGAAAAGCCATGATTTGTTTTACTGAAAGTTGTGACCCCTTTAAAGGTCATAAATAGGATATTAAATCATCACAAATACATCTTTATAAATACTTTTAAACGGCGATTCTCTTATAAATGATATCATATAATATTGTTTAAAAAATAGTAATCGTCAAGAACATCACATTTTTGTAAATAACATCAAAAAATTGCATGATAGTTTTTATAAGTAAATTTATATATCACAAATAATATAAAGAGATCTTTAAGAATTATAAAGACATTAATGAAAATATAAATGTTTGTTGTTAATAAGATAAATGTAGAAACTAAGATACATGATATGTTTAATTATAAATTTTTATATGCACACAATTAAATCTTTAACTAGAAGAGAAAAAATACTTTTTATTGCTATCTAGAATTTGTTAAATCATTTATTTTTGCATAAGTAATTACTGATATATAATGTAATATTAAAACTCAACAAAATTTTAAATATACTGGTGGTGATTTATCATTTAGTTCTTTATCTATGTTTCATCTGGAACAATATAATAAAAGAACTATTGTGTTTTTAAACTTTCTACAGTCATATTTCTTTATCACTCAGTAAATTAAATGATAATTAAAATAGTCTACATTAAAGATTATAATTAATACCTAGAGGATTGTATAATTTACATTAAATTATTTTTGCAAATACTTTTAAAATTTTATATGTATTTTTAAATATAAGATCTTATTTCAAAGAGTGAAGGATATTTCCTTTGTTTCTTAGGAAATTTTATGCTGGTTATCATCATAAGAATTTAAACTAAGATTTTCATTACTGAAACAACAGAAAAAGAACTTATTTTGGATATAAATAATATAACTATTTTTTAATTGAACTAATAGTAGGCTTACTATAAAATGAATGACATAATTTGATCTATTTTTGATAAAATATTGTTTTGCTCAAATGTAATCTATCAGTCTTGCAGCACTGTATATATTAGGATAACTAAGACAACAATAGTTACAAAAAGAAGAAACATGACTCAAATAAATAACTACAAACAAATTGAAATAATTAAAAATATGAAACAAGATTATTCTTTTATATATATGCCGATTCAAACAGTTTCTCAGCCAATAAGAAAAATTAGAGCCGAGGATTTGTTAAATTACATTTAGAATGGGTTTAACTTAGGGACAAAAAACTGATTGCAGATGAATCAGATAAAAAACAATATGAGAAAATTTAAATTCAATCTATTCAAAATAAAATATTTAAAAATTCAAATTTAGATCACCTTTAATTGTAAATGTGACATCTGCCAATTCAAATATTTTTCTCAGTCAATAAAAAACATTAACAAGACAAAATTTGTTAGACACTAGTAAAGATAAAATATAATTTAAATATCAATCAATTACTAAGAAAAGTTCAATTAACTTTATAAAGAAATATTAAAAACATCAATTATATTTTTAATATTTTTTAGAAAGTTAGAACAACAATTTAGAATTAAGTACTACTACAGATTTGATCATTAAATTTGAAATTTTATCATTATATTTATAATAAATAATTTGCTTACAACTCATTAAAAAGTATATATTATTATAAATTTTAAAAATAACATTAAATTATTTTAATTATGAATTTACATTTTCAACAAACTTACTGTAAATCAAAGAACATCCAAAAAATAATAAACAAAATAGAAGAAAATTAAGTAGTAAATTAATTTTTCTTGAAAAAATTCACTTTTAAGACATTTAAAATTTTATATATTTTATGATATGTATTATTTCAGAGAAAATAATATTACGTTAACACAAATAAATAACATATTAAATATATTTACTATTTCCTTTCAATAGATCATAGATTTTATTTTATTTTGATACTTCATATAAAAGTAGTGTACTTAATTATTGTTATTCTTACTTATCATAAACAATCACTCTGATGACAATGTTTTTTTAACCCTAGATAACTAATCATTCATTCACGTGATGACGCGCCTCGGCTCGAAAGTGAAGTTCACAAACTTCCCCGTGCCCTTTGCTGGTCATTCTTTTTCTACCTTAATAAACAGTGCAGTGCGTGATGCAATTGTGTTCACACATCAATTAGAAATTGACTTACGGCCATCCCTGTCGTCCGCTCAACAAAAGTTTAGTTACTACGTAACTTTGTTGCAAAGGTATGTACATTACATTTATTTTTATTTTTATTGTTTTAAAGGTTGATGCAGAATGTTTTTTTTATATTCAGGATAAATTATATCTATTTGAATATATGTCTAATGAAATAATTGAAGACTGGTGATATAATGTGTACTTTTGATACAATGATAGTCTTTTTTTGTTTTTGTTATATATATATATTTTTATTATTTTCATATCCTATATTTTTTATTTTTAGATGGATTTGAGGAGACAAGAAGAGCAGATAAGGCAATAGATTAATTCAGAAATGGAAGATGAGTATGAGGAGGAATCTGACGAATCATTTTCGGAAGTTGAGGATAATTTAGAGGAGGAAATACACCAGAACACTAACAGCGAATCTGATTCTCTGAGTAGCTCCTCGGAGTGTCTGATGATGATCGCATTCGACCTAGTAAGAGGCAAAGAATTCAAATAATAAAATCAGATGACTCTCAAGGTGAGGATATCAGCATAAGTAAGATTCAAAACTCAAATACTCGTAATAGCAATCCATGCGTTCTCCAGCCAACTACCCAATTTCTGTATGGAAAAAATAAACATAAGTGGTTGTCTACACCTAGGTCTTTAATAATGTTAGAAACAAAAAAATCCGATGTCTTGGCAAGATTTCTTTATGAAGATGGGAGACCAACTCATGGAGCTCTGGCTACAACAGCAGATACAGGCAATGAATTTGAGGCATGATATCAGAACCACGATACAAAATATTCTAGGTGATGTGCCCAGTGTAAAAGCTCCTACTCATTCTGCATCGAATCCGCGTAAAATATGCTATTTATGTCCATCGAAAGCTCGACGAATGACAAAACACCGTTGCATGAAATGCAAGAATGCAATTTGCGGCCCCAATAATGTGGATTATGGGGGGCGCATAAGTATCAACTGTGCGTAATTTTATTTTCTACATATTTTCTACCTACTTACCCATACTATTGTGCCATATAACAAGTTCCTATTTTTATTAAACAGTTTTTTGATATTAACGTTTTTTAATGCATAGTCTGCTTGAGGAATGTATAGTTATAATGTAACTGAGAATTAAGTTTTGTTATTTAGGGTTAAACATAAATGGCTACACTGCAGCAAAAATATTTACAAAAATAGTTTAAAACAAAATAGAGCAGAAATAATAGGAAATGATACTGAAATGGAAATTAAGAATAGTTAGATTGGTTACTGTATTAAGTGATATTATGACAAGCTAAAAATTTACTAATATTGTAAAAAGTTAAACTAAAATTCAAATAATGATGGGTAACAATTATTTTACACTTAAAAAGCATTTCTTACGTTTTGGTTATGCTTATTGTATTAAGCATAACAGAAATATACGTTCAGTATGATTGTAGCTAATAAAATGTTTAAATCATTAGTTATTAAATGTAACCACTGTAATATCAGTTTTGTCTCTTGTCACAAAATTGTAATAGATTGAAATTAGCATAATTAAACACTTGATATAAATTCTAGTTTCATCAGAACTTTTAAAAATGTTTCAATTCTTTGCTTCTTAAAACAAAACATTTAATCTCCTAAAACTTCAAATCACAAATTATTTACTATTTAAGATTGGTAATTGATAAACATGGTGATTCTCACCATGTTTGTCAATTACCAGTTGTCAAACATTTATTGATTAATATTTTTATTTACTTTTTTTTTATTACATTTATTTTTTATCTGTAAAAATTTTATTTAATTAAGAAAATTTTAAATTTCATGAGAAAAAAATTATTTAAAATAATGACACAAAATATTTCTTGAAACAACTGATTAATTGTATAAATTAAAAGACACAGTCGTTTCTAAAAATTTTTTAGACGATCACCATTTTCTTTCCTGTTCTAGAACCAACTGGAAACTGATTAATTATCAAACAATATAAAATATTTTTAAATTTAAAGAAAATGTTCTTAACTATTAAATAACATGTTAGAAATCTCTACTGTATAAAGTAAATATACTCAGAATAAAAAATTAACTTATGAAAACAAGTCAAATTAATAAATTTACGACTTTTATTGAAAAAATTTTCCTCTTGTATCGACGACACAAAAATTAACCAAGAGTTTTTATCATTAAAACAATAAAAATATTAAATCTTTTCAAACATCTCTATTGATTTGAAAGTTTTAGTTGATCTTCAGACCTACACATTTTTGTAGATTCTACACAATTCACTGTTCGGAGCACTTTAAAGCCATTAAAAAAGTAGTGTTGCATGTATTAAACTAACAAAATAATAACACTATATTTTAGTTTACCATATTTATTAAACATTTTTTCAAATTTAATTTTGAATGAAACAAGAATTAAATTAATTATAAAAATTAATATGTACTAAATTATAAATATATTAAAAATGTGAAAATTTAAGATGATCAGTATATTATATATTAAATTGTAATTTATGTAAAAATACTGCTATGTCCTTTTAGATAATTATATCTATATTAAAGACCTATATAAATTAAATAAGTTCATTTGATTAATAAGTTGTTATAAAAATAATTTTTCTATTTAAATTTATAAATCTTTTATCAATTTAGCCAATCAATTACTTTGCAATTATTTGGCTAGTTTTAGTTTTAATGATCCAACTTTAAAACCACCCTCTTTATTTTTTTGGAATTTATAAATATTTATTTGTTTGTTTATATTTATTCATTCTACTGCACTATAGTACACAAAAACTAACTTTTATAATAAACTTTAATCTTCCTGACATAAATAAACTGAATGTAAAACTAATTATTATAAATTCTCTTATATATGAATGTGATTGAAGTGCCATCTACATGACGCATTTAAAAAATACTAACAAAGCAATTGATGAAATATTTCAAAATAAAATTTAGATAGTGTTTTAAATACTGAAATGAATGTAATTAATTAAAAATTTTTAGTTATATACAGATCTGTTAATGTGATCTGATATTGCTTTTTTTTATAACATAAATCATATATTAAAAAATTCTATTATTTACATTATAGTTATATAAGGCAAAAACTACAGGTTTTAAAGAAAGGAAAAAACAACACTTTAATATCAATAAAAAGTTAAATTGTTGATCTGTTATTTTACTGGAATGTGTATAATTTTTATCTCGCAATTAACTATCAAAAAATAATACAAATTAACACATATTTTGTACAATTTTTCTCTTGCAAAAAATATATATTTATATACTTTATATACAAATTTGAATAATCATATATAACTAAATATGAAAAATTATGAAATATTCAAATTAAGGCCATGTTAGAAAGACTATGTTATAATCATAAATGCAGAATTTGATAAACTGTTATGTTTTTTGTTTTTTTTTAATGTAATATTAAATGTAATAAACTATAATATAGTAAATGTATTTAATACATAACATTAAAATTTATTATTTACATAAAAATATTTCAGAACTAATTTATATTTTATATCCAAAACTAAGCTCATTTGGAGAATTTTGATCAATACTTATTCATTATATAACAGAATTTCAATTCATTTTTATCAACCAAAATAATTTACGTAAAAAATTTTAAAACAAATGATATAATATTTACTAAGAAGTAAAATAAATTGTAATTGCTGTTCACTACAGATATTTTTTCACTTATATTTATTTTTAAAATTCTGATAACAAATTAAAAATTTATGTTTATTTAATATTTTTTGTTATATCAATCCTAATGTTTTCTAGTGTAAACAATAAATCATAAGTAAAAAAATAATTATGTAAAGCATAAATATATATATATATTTTTTTTTATTTGATATATATATATATATCAAATAAAAAGATTAATATACTTGTATGACACAAGTGTAAATTAATATTAATTCTTAAAACTTGATATGAAAACATATTAAAAATACATTCATATTTTAAAACATGGAAAAAAAAAACAATAATAAATAATTTTGTTTTAAATAAATTATTTTTGAAATTCAAATATAAATGTATTTTCTTTTTAATAAAGTAAAAAAAAAAAACACTTTACTTAATTATACAAGTTTTTCTAAGTCTTCTAAATGGGTACCTTAAATCCTTTGCCTGCAGGCACTAGGTTGAGAAACTTCTGCCCTAACTTGTCATCACTCAGATATATTAATGCTGTGTTTGATTATTAAGAATTCAAATACTTCTACAAGTCATCAATTTTTACTTTTAAAACTTAGTTTTAATTAAAATATTGGAAGTAACAAAAAATTCTTAATACTAATGGAATTTGATACTTTGAAAGATATATCAATCTATTTTAATCTCAGTAATGTGATTTTCATAAACATTTCTTTCTATTTTTATAAAACTGAAATTTTTCATTTTTGTTTTGAGACTTGACAAAAGATTATAATCATGATGTTTTAAAAGTTCTATTTCCTTTATGAATGGAGTATGTATGAATTTCAGCCAAGCCTAAGGGATGAGATGTCATCTGCAGATCAAAAGTTCCGACAACAAGGATTCTATCCTGGTCACACTGATGAAAGGAAATTTCAGTACAAAGTAATCCCCCATAATGAAGATTAAATTACACCTACTGATGTGAAGCTAGGGAACTGAGCTATGTCATACAAAAAGGAACTAATGTTTACAGAATTAATTCTCCTTCATGTGAGGAGTATAATGATATTAAAATTTGTGGAATAACTGATCAGGTTTATGTAATTAGCATCTTTTGAAAGATGGAAACCTTTGAGAGAAAGCAGTTGTATAATTGTTGCAAGATTATGGAGTAAGCAGATTGGCTTAGTAAACAGCAGGGTTGTGTACATGGGCCATCATTACTAATTTTTATCACTACTTATTTTCTGCATACTTTGTTCTTTTATTGCATAAATGATTAGTTCTTTGGAATGACTTCAAATGTTTAATTCCGAACTGATCATATAAAAAGTCTTATTATTCCTATAATAAGAATAATAAACTAAGTTTATGCAAAATAAACTTGTAATTGCAAGTTAATGTTTTTATAATTATTCTGAAAAATTATAGCATTTCAAAATCTAAGATTTTTATTCTTTTCCCCTGCAGTCACTAAAAGTTAAGAGATCGAGACTTTTTGTCAACATAAGTCATTATACTTCAAAATAATAAGTCTTGGAATATATATGGTTTGTTTTAGTAGTTCCAGTTCAATAGATTCAAAGTGTACTTTTTCACAACTGGCAACAATATAATAGCAAAAAAAGTCTTTGGAGAGCTTAGTGCATCTCACTGCGACTGCTGACAAATCATGCCGAGTAATCACAGCAGGTAGAATTCTTTTCCAACAGCCTAATTCTTTGTGATTAGTCTATAGTTCTCGATGTCTGCAGTGGAAAGTTAAGGCTCTGGCAGCATTCATGCATGATAAAATACTCAGTTGGCAGTCAAGACCTGGCAAGTAGCACAACAAAAACTTCTCCTTGAAGTTAATCCTCCTCCTTGATGCAGTCGTACTGAGTATTCATAGTCATGACTTCTCCCACAGCACCAAGACACAGACTGCTACACTCTAGAGTAAGCTGGCCGGAACGACAAACTCCTCAGAGTTGGGCTTTTCTAATCCCAACATCAACAATCAGATCCCATCCCCAGCAGACTGTGTCGCTTACTCAGACCTCGGCTTATCACTCAAGCGATGATCTAGTAGGGCACTGCGTAAAAGGGGGAACATGTCTCTAGATTTCACAGAGAATGCACACTGAGCTCATTTCTCACAAGACTGGACACAAAAGAGAGAAGTCTCTTCAGAGAATTTCAATAGATGACAAAAACTTTCTTTCAACTAAGCTGTTTGTTGAAATAGGACATTGCAAATTTTTCATATTAGTAAGAACTAACCATTTATTTATATTCTCTTTCTGTTTCTATTAATTACTCAATGACAATTAAATGTTAAATATTTGCAGCTATTATGTTAAATTAATTTTTTTTTAAATTAATTTGTTTTTGTTATTTCATTCCCACCATCTTTCTTTCTCTTTTCTATTACTTTATTAGCATATTTTAAAATCAATTAATAGTTACGTGCATTGCTGTTTATTTAATTACTTTAAAAATATTTTTAAAAAATTACAGATGCATCTAATATAAAATAAAATGTAAATTTAATAATGCTATGCAATACATAATTAAAAATTAAACCCATTAATCCAATATTTATGAAAATTAATTATTTTATTTTATTAGAAATTATAAATACAGTATCTGTAAAAACTTTCTTACTTGGTCAATAGGACAACCTGAGTTGATTAAAAGAGTTTGGGATTGAGCCAAAAGCACTTGAAGTAATTTTTCTTTAACTTCATTAGCCGTGTTCATCTTGGGTCGACTGAAATCAAATTTCGTGCATTGCAATAGAACATACTCTAAAACTTATTACAAAATACCGTAATTTAAAAAGCAATTATTTTTTTAGAAAATTCGAAATAGGTCTTAATTATCATATTGCTATATTTAAGTTATTAAGCAATTATTAGACACCTATAGAGACGAATATGAAGAGTTGCTACGGATGCAAGTTCTCCTAAAATATCGGCCACGGTAGCTTCTGGCGATTCGGTAATCTGGTCCAGAGTCAGCGGTTTCCAATTTTTAATATGTATAGCACCTATAAGAAAAACAGAGTGCATAAAACAAACAAACAAAAATAAAAAAGAATAATAGACTCTATTTAAACATATAAATAAATTGTTTTGTATAATTAAGAAATAAATTGTTATAAATAAAAATTTTTTAAAATTGGATTTTTGATTACTAAAAATAATTATTTTCCTGATCAAAGTTTTATTATTATAATTAATTAATTAAAATTGAATAAAGTGTTACATGGTATAAACTTTGAAACTTACTCTATAACTTTCACAAATAATTATGAAATACAATTTAACTGTCATAAAAAAATCATCATTTTTTTTTAATTGTAAAAATAAATTTTCCCAGCTGTCAAATTTATTTATTTGAATATTTTTAATTAGACATATTTTTATAAAATTATATATTATAAAAACGCATAATTTTTTTAAGTAAATAAATAATTCAAAGATTTAAAATCTATTAAAAAATACATAAAAATTTCAAACATTTTCTTTTTTTTTTTGAAATTATAATTAATTGGTATGGAAGAAAAAGTAAACAAAATCTACTGTAAATAACTATCAATAATTTCTTAGCATTAAAAAATCAAATTTAATCTCCTTTTTTAAAAAAAAAACTATTATTCTGGACCAAATATATTAATATATGTAATATATATCTTCATAGCATGGAATATTTGGGAGAGTTATCATCATCAATCTTTACTCAATTGTTAAATGATGACCATTTAGAGGAAAGTTGTTTGATATTACTTGGCTGTTATAATCCAATCAGTCAATTTCACACATGATATTTCAAACTTAACATTTATTAGTCAACTGACGACTGGTTGACTGATCAACCAGTCATCACCCTACTAATCAATGAGTTATCATCTTTATCAATCCATGCTATTATTTAAAACAATCCAATAAAGATTTTTTCTAAATAAATGCATTGCCATAATATATATGTAAATTCATATTTTCTTGTAATAAAGAATGGAAGGGATGGAGTATATTTTTCAATGATGGTAATGGTTTGATTGAACTTTTGTTAGTGGTTTAATATATTCATTCCATTGAATAATTGTATCTGCTACAGTCATTAATTTTACCATCATTACCGGAAATATGAATTAGGTCTACTCATTCCTTTATCAAATAAGAATTAAAATTAGTGTCATCACAAAAGGAACTATATAATAAAACAGGCAATAATTTTAATAAATTGAAGGATGATCATAAATGATAATGCAAAGGGTATTGAAATGTTAACATTTGAATGTATCGGTTATTTACGACTTTATATGTATGTACAGTAAACATACATATACATAAAACATATTTAAATAACAATTGAGAAGTTTCTAACTTTTGCATTTATAATTTTAAATTTATAAACGGAAGAAAAGGTATTTTAAATAAAGGAAGAAAGTTTTCCCGATAACAAAAAGATTTTTAATTCCTAAACACGCGTGAAAACGATATTTAGTTGATTTCCGATCATTAGCCTCAAAATGGCGCACGCTAATGAATGGAGCTGACGAACAGACCGACGAACGGGTTCACACATTTTTTTTTTCCACCCTACACGGTTTGGAATTTCTCAACAATCTACCTGATTAATTTACTGTATTTAATATTTGGCAAATTAATTATTGCATGGAATTAATCAGCTAAAACACAAAATAAATTATAATTCGCTTTAATTAAGTTTTTATCAAATGCATATTCAAAACCGCATTACGTCGAAAAGAAGATCGCTCAGTAATAATAATAATAATAATAGTAGTTTTAAAAAATCCTTAAGATACGGTACGTTTATTATTAAGCTATCTATTGTTTAAGTCGTTTTTGTTTTTAAATTTCTATAGAATTAGTTTTGTTATCCTCCTCCTTATTTCCACATTTTGTCAGTCGAGATGACATAACCTTGTCAAAAGGAGAATTTCCGCGGAAATCCTCTCGGAATTCAAACAAGATTGGCTCCTTATTCATTATTTGCCCAACTGTCAAGCGTTAAGATTAACACTATTCCGAGTCTGCACCGGTAGAAAAATAACTTTGCAAATAATGCATTCAAATCGGTTATTTTTTTCTTTTTCGCAAAAATAAAAAACTTTATATAACTATATATATAGTTATATACATATATATATATATATATATATATATATATATATTTACAAGGTATATACATAGATATAGGAAAAAAAGATCCGTTACATAACTAGTTGCAAACGGCTATATTTGCAATCAACAGATCGCACTTTTGCTTTTTTCATTTGTCCATTGTTATGATTGTATTTTGAAAGATTTATCATTCAAAAAGCGTATTGTGTATCATGCCACACGTATACCGTGCGTGCTGTATGCGATGCACTTCAATATCTCATCAGAAACTAATATAGCATTTTGAATAGACAGATATAACTTCTTTTTTTTTCCTCTAGTGTGGATGGGAAAAAATTATCTTTTCCAGTTTCATTGAGGCTTTTATTATGGAACGACAACCGGCGTCGTTCCGTAACTTTCGATTATCTTCTAGAAGAAAGTAGCGTTTCTCTAGCCGAAATGTCCATTTCCCTATTGACGCGTGCCCTACTTCTTTCCTTCCCCTTTTTGTAGGGCAGACAAAACAAACGCGAATCTTTCTTATGGCTGTTTTCTCCGTCTTTTTTCACCCCTAAAACAGCAGCGAGAATTCGTTTGTGGCCTGTTAATAAGTGTTTAACGACGAAAGTGGGTTAATTTTACGGTCGACGGAGCGGCCCAAAAGGGGTCAATCGGTGGTCAAGTCGGAAGACGGACGCGCTAACAAGACGAGGATTTAAGCGACACGACGTTAACGAGAAGCATTTGACGGTGGGAAGCGCAATTCCCACTTGGACCTGTGTTTTTCCATTGAAAACCTGATTATAAACCGGGAAGATCTGTCCCCAAACTCTGCACTAATAACGTCATAACGCACACCATTTTTAGCGAGTAATCGCTTAACATTTGGGAGAAAAGAGAGACGGAAGCGTTAAGGTGACAGCAAAAAGATTCCGTTTGTAATGTCATTGCAAGTTGCATAATCAACTCCCGGTCCACTGGGGCACTTTCTGTTTATTTGGCATCTACTTGACAGGCATGTTAATTACTCAAATGACAAATCACCAACAATAATGTAGTCTGTGTAAATTTTGTAGCTCAACATATGGACAGTAAACAAAATCCCACATTATCATTCTAATAAATTAAATGCTGCCATCTGTCAAAGAAGAAAAAAACCAAGATCTTTCCCGGAAAGTTAAGCTGGCTCTTAAAAGAATAGAAAAAGAATCCCATTAACTCATTTTCGTCTTGATCGCGAATTCCGATGAAAAAATCCCAACATAAAAAAGAAAATTACCCCGAACTAACAGGATGTTGGTACGCAACGACAAGAACTACCGTCGACTTTTTTATAAATAGAAGATTAAAGAAGGATTTGCAGATTTTTGACCATGTTGATTAGTCGATCGAAATACCATTGGTTTCTGAAAACGCATCGAAGAACGAGAAGAAAAAACGTCTAGGTGATTTTACTAGTAAATACCGAAAATACATCTACTTGGGACATTGTTTAAGTGAAAGTTACTTGTCGGTCTACATATGCATCTCCAGCTGTGGTGTGATAAGACAGCAGCAGCACAGAGCTGTCACTTCCCTTGGCATGCCGGCTCCCCCTAATCCTCTTACACCTGACGTGTGTCAGGCCTTAAGCTGGGATTCTCCACTACCAGCTCCCTGCTTTGCCTAAGCTGGCATGCAGCAGGACCTGTGCTTAATCCAGCCTTAAATAAAACATGGACCTAACAGTAAAGCTGCTTTGGGCACCTTGCTGTTCCTCAGTTCTGCGGTAGAACTCCTTGACAGGGCTCTACACACATGTAGCAGCAGCTTCTTTGGTAAGCTCATAAACTTCCATCTCCACTCTAATGTAGTCTAAAGATTAGATTTTTTTTTCTTTTTTTGTTGATCTCCTCTCGGAACAGACTGGAGTAAGTATTAAAGTGGCAACTAAGGACGTGCATGCAGGAAACTCCAGAGATGGAAAGAGCGAATCCTGTAGAGAAGGGTAGCCTAATCCTGTAAGTCTGACTCTTCCAAGAACTGTAACAGTGCATATCTGATTAGATGGCAAACAAAGAAAGATCTGTTCCCAGTAGACTGTTGGACGAAAAAAAGAAAAAGAAAATATTTGATACCTTTAGTGATATATATAAAGCAAAAGAGTATTTCGGTAACAATCTTGTTTTCCCAGTTTTCTTAAATGCGACAGTGAGTCAGAATAAACCTTACAACTTATAAAATGCATAGATTTCAAAGCTCTTTCTCGCTTGATTAAGCTGACGAGCTATTGAATATATTGCAGACTTTTTCTTTTCATATTAAAGTGATTCGCCGCAGTTACCGGAGCCGATTCTAAACGGATACCGGAGCAAAATTCAAAAACATATTGGCTTTTCGTCTATCTCGGTTCTCTCTAATTGTCGCCTTGTTGATATTTAAGTGTTTCCGTACCAAATAAATACTGATAAGAAAAATCCCCGAGATAAAACAACCGTCTTGTTTACAGTACAACCGTCTTGTTATATATGGATAGGATTAAAGCTATAAAAGCGGTATCCCTTTTTACTCTTTTCTGCACAAGAAATACTACGTAGAAATAAAGAAAGAATAAATTTGACACCGAAATCTTTCACTTCACTTAATGTTATTAAAGTCTCCCAATCAAACAGATCCTTCCTTCTAAACATCATAAAAATCATCCCCAGAAAAGAATACTCCGATATTAGTAATAACAATGACGAAACATGAATTATTAACATCTGTAACAAAATTTATTCGTCAGCTATTGGTTAACTTCCGTAAAATGCTCAATCCTATTAAAGATTACTAACAGCAGCTAATTTGACTATTTCGTCCCTACAGGATTGCGACTTCCAAAATAACTTCTTAACTTAATAAATCCTATTAAACAATTTACGTTTTAACAATCGAATGGCTATCATTGTTCTTGTTACAAACACAAAATTATTAATTAGCAATAAAATAGCGTAAACGGTTTAATTTTTACTCTTACCCTTTGCGCCTACGGCCTCGGACGAAGAATACCCTAATTTGATGAGGGCCGTTCGAACTAAGTCCGAAAAGACGGCGCTTCCCGGCACGATGGCATAGCTGTCCAACTCCACCGGTTCTCCTCCTTGACTGCAGCTCTGAATTTGTTCGACCACGCAATGGATGGGAATGCTTTTACCTGCAAGAAAAACAAAAAGAAAACAAAAACTCGGTTATTTAAAACCCGACTTCCGAAAGAACGGGTTGGCAGTTTCGAGCGACCTTCTTCTTTTAAGATGTAATCTTTTACCGATAAGTAGGCCCCCGCTTATGGCCAACTGACGCATAATTGATGCAAATAATGGTATTAACAAAAGTGGATATTAGATATTTCAGTTTAATCTTTGGATGTATGGTCACGTAAGCAGAATTAATTGTAACAAGTCACGGATGTTTCGTTAATTGAGAACGGGCCTAGGAGGCATGTGGCAATTTATTTATACACCTGTCGCGAAAGAAGTCTACTGTCCGAGGAGATTTTCTAAATTTCCCTACCAATATCTACAATCCGGATATTTATATTTATTTATAAATCTATAAATAATGCGGTAAAACGTACCGAAGTTCTGTACATATTCTACTTCCGCTCATTAACTAGATCCGTTCAATCGAGACCAAGCGATGCCTTCAAGGCTGTATTAGTGAAGAATGTTGTAGATGAGAAACATCAAGGTTGACTAGTATACTAATTACTAGACAACTGGCAGCTAATTCCTTGAGGCCAAACTGCATCTTATACTCAGGGGTCTTTACAGTATCCCATCGTAAACATATTATTACTACCGGGGAATCAGTCATAAATACCAGTTGACTTTTTATGATACGGTGACATCTCGTCCACAGAGTAATCTACAGACGAGAAGGAGATAACGATTCAGTCCTTTAGACAATAGCGATTCTTTCCCTGTCTTCATTAAGTGCGTGTTATCTAATATAGCAACAGAAAAATATATCAAATAGGACGATAATTTGGTTCGAATTCCATCTGTTTTAAATTATTCAGTTCTTAACAAAACAGAAAAAAAGAAACTGCGACGACAGTACAGCAAAAAGAAAAGAACACTCAGACGTGCCAGTTTCTTTTCTTCAGGTGTAAACAAGGATTTTAGCAAGTTTTTTACCTTTTCCCTCTTCTAAAGTTGTTTCGTTTGTGATAAAGATCCCTTAATTAATTCCGATCGTCATTTGTGTGCTATATCTCCACTGAGTTTTTCCTCCTCCAATCAAATATTGTGCATAACAACAAAACATGGCGAGTGAAATCGCCCGTTCATAAGTGAAATGCATTATTGATTAAACTCCAGCAAAAAAATCGCGTGTCAACTACCAGAATAAAACACTACAAAAATAAAAAGCAAGGGAAAAAAACCGAAAAGACATTTTGTAAAAATATGATTTCGTTGCTGGTGTTCGAGTCCTTAGGGACTAGAAGAGACAATACGCTAGAGACGTGTTCTGAGACAGGCACACTCGCTCTGTCAGTGATGGAACGGTTAATATTTTTTGATCAAACTTTACGAAAAATGTAATTAGTCATAATGGCCGCGCGAAACTAATTCCCACCCCCCTCGTCTAAAAGTTTATTGAAAAAGCCAATGTACTGTACATCTAATTAGTAAATAAAATGGCTACTCGATCGACAGATAGACTAATGACACCGATCTGATTTGATATCCGCGATATCTTTCTGTTTCGGAAAGTGAGATGATGTCTTAGTAACCATGTCAAGTGAAACGGGTCAAGTCTAAAGAATGGCCGCCTCGGGGTTCCGACATAACAACTTGCGTAATAAATTCTAGTTTCAAGTGGGGCGTATGACTCTTTTTTTTTCTTTTATTTTTAATTCTTCGAATTTGAATGGGAAAACAGTAGATGAATAAGGATTAATTCGAAGGAAAATGCTTTACGACAAGTCGAGATGAAAGATGGCCGAAGATTATCTAAGCTCGATTGAGTGATAAAAAGTTTCGTTTATGACCTTGAATCGGGACTTAACCATCCGATTTTTGGAAGTGAATCGACGGTCGAAGTTGCCAAAAGAAAAAAAAATACGTGTAATTTTCCCTTTTAGGCCGGTATTCCAACGTTTCGAAATAGGTTTTCCCGCATAAATTAAGTGTTCAGATATAACTTTATTAAAATCATTTTTGGGAGAATTCCAACTGGAGTGGAAGAAAACTGAAAATTTTCCGGGAAAGAAATAAGAGAAGTTTTTAGAAAAAAAGGAAAAAAAAAAACAAGAAATTGGCTTGGCACGGCATTACAGTAGAATCACAAAAGTCAATCCCTTAGCAGGTTTTAAAGACGGAGGAAGGCGATGATGATTTTCAGTTGATGGCGTGAACAAATGCGGACATCCCAATCGAACAATAAAAACTACAAATCATGCAAAGTGGGAGGGAGTGGATCAAAATTTCCCTAACGCCGGCGTTTAGCGGGCGCATCTATCTATCGCCGCGTAATACCACTGCCAATCACTCCGGGACAAAGGTTGCTAACCTGCAGTGGTGAAAACTTTTTTCTAATGACGCGCACCAGCCAGCTAATTCCCTTTCGTTTGGCCACTGACAAGCCCGGGGATCCCCGAGAACGAGCGGATAGGCACGAGAGAGAGAGAGAGAGAAGAGGGAAAATAAAAAAAAGGGAGCCAAGCCGGGCAGGAAGTCAATATCCTCCCCCCGGCCTAATCCTCATCGCTGAGAGGGCGCTTTCACCAACTCCAACTTTCAGTTATTCACAGACGAGCGGTGTGTGTCTGCTCCGGTTTTATGTTCGCTAACGATTATCACATGAATGCCCTCGAATTATATGTTGTGGTTTAAGTGACTTCGTCAATAATAGGCCCGGGTCCAAACCGACCGGGATTTGCCGCAAATTCTTGGCTGGTCGTACGCATGCTCCGACCGTCTACCTCCGGTTGGAGTGGCTAAATCCGATTTTTCGGCTTCTTAACGGGAATCACCTCGATTGAAAACTTGAGAATAAATTAAGAAAAATATATATATACGTGTATTGCAGAGTTTTTCCCACTGTCGGTCTATCGGAAAAAGAAATTCTTTTAGACAAATTTAAAATCGGAATAAAAAAAAAAGAGAGAGAGAGAAAATTGTTAGGATGGTGGGAAGCCGATCGGCGCGTAATGCATTGTGCTTCTTGCAGGCAGGAAAAAAGGGGAAAGACACAATTAGGCGATTGTGATGTAAAAGAAACGCTTAATTCCGAAAAGCTCAGATTGGAACGTGCTAGACCAGACATACACGACTAATGGGCATGATAATTATGTGTGATCACACGCAGTTTCTATGGTAAAGCGAGGCTAATGGAACATCGGGACTAAGCGTGGAGCGGCATGTCGAGCGGGGATTAGATTGACCCGGGGCTGGCAAACAGAGAGACAGACAAGCACGCATCTCTGGCTGTTCTCCCTCTTCGACTGGATCAGCCTAATCTCCCTTCGGCTGCCTTCTATCCGTCAGCCACGGAATCGCACTTCGTTGGCCCTTTCCGAGCGAAAGAGAAGAGACTGTAAAAAGTATTGTCTGACAAGATGTAGAATAAAACAAGTTTATTATCTGGCAGGAATAGCTGGTCTCCCCCCAGGGCGGCAGGTAAAGACAGTCAGCGCCCGCCAGTGCTGGCCTTCTTACCTAATCCCTCGGAAATGAAATCCGTGGCCACTAGTAATTGCATTTGGGGCCAGTTAATCCTGGTGGATCGAGAGAGACAGGCCGATCTGGGTGGCTGATGTGAAACCATTGGAAAATGATGACTCGGGATTAAAATTTGACAAGAAGACCGGCTAAGAAGGCTGTCTTTGGAAACGACGTCTTGTTCGCCGTACGGTGATAGGAAGTGACATGGAGTGATTACTGAGCGGAAGGAAATGGGGAAGACGTTTTTCTACCATGTGACGTCCCCCCAAAAACACCAGCTGATGACGGAGACAAATTAATAAAGTACCAAGGCAGGTTGTTAAGTCATTTGCATCTCTGCCACTGGAGTGTAATCCTATTATCTCGTCTCCCGAACCATCAGGTAGAGAAACCTCTTCTCTCACCTGTCAACATTGAAGACGCTACTAACAAATTGACCAAAACTTCGGACAAAAATTCCGACAAAAGAACTTGACAGACGGAACGGGGAGATTAAAACCTGTTTTATTTACAGTAAACAGTTCGTTCCATCATCCGCAGATAATAATTAAATGTGGACTGCTGCTTTATAAGATTGTATCGTCCTTGAATGGCCGACGAAAGACGGCATCTGGTTGCTTCCGTTCAATTGATGATTACAGTCGATTATAGATGTCACACCGGAATTGCCGCTCCAAAGGAATCGAAGATTGCTGCTGCTTGTTTTAGAAACATACGAATCGAATTAGACCCGGACGTTTGTTTCCTCCCAATTGACGTTTTATGACGGCACCGTTCTTCCTCCTCGCTCGCTCCAACCTGACTTCACGTTCGACTAAACGAGTTTTTCCTTCCGATTCCAAACGTTTCTATGTTGTTTACATGCCTCCATCTTTTAATTAGGAAACAATTCTCGGAAACTAATGGAGTAGACACCCCTAATTACTCCAACCTCGGATAATATCGACTGCTTGGCCGAAATTCTAGAAATTCCCCAAAAAATACCTGACGGGAAGATGAATTTTAAGATATGGCGGCTTTTCGGCATTCTCAATTATCTAACAGTACTTCCGAAATTCTTCGACTCTCGACGGCGGGATAATAATAATCCTATGATATAATATTATCTCCCCCACGACTTTTGTATGGAGATGAAGAGCGTGCCTTGCAAAAACTTGCTTTGGTATATCCAATTAAGTCGGACACAATGCAGTTTGTGCAATGTGTGCACTGCAATTATGCTTAAATAATTTCTCACTCGCTATTTTATAACAAAATAATAGCTTGATTTTATTATAATTAAATCTAGCGAGGTCATCTAACTCTTAAAAATCAACTTCATATATCTCGTTTGTTTCCAACGTCAAATATTAATTAACACGGAATTCGAATGTTTTTCATTTTTTGCCTCGTCTCCGACATTCATAAAGCGCCTTTTTTTCTCCACGCGATCGTTCTCTAGCATATAGAGATGAAGAGATAAACCGAATCAACTAACATTATCGTACCTACCGGCAAAACTACGACAGAAATACTACGTAATGCGGCCTAATTAAATTTTTCCAATAAAATATCTTTAGTTTAAAATTTCTTTACGTGCGCTACAATACACGTTTTTGTCGTTGCCAATAATAAAATAGCTGCATAAAGAAAGATTTTTACTCCCATTCCTTTTTATTTTTTTTTGTTTTTCTTTTACTGATCCACGGTAAAGTTTGTCTTGTCTGCAGCTTAGACAATCTTGTCAACTTTAAAGCTTCGAAAACTTGATCCCGTCTATTTTTCCAAGAAAGTGGATCAGAACATACCTTATATCGCCATTTCCAATTTAACATATACTTCTACGGTCAATCTATTCTTGGCATTATCTTCTCTTTACTTTGTCTTGGCATAACTACACTAGCAACCGATGCCAAAGCCGATTCTAAGAAAGTGGTATTTCTTTCCCCTTTCCTCTCTAATCTCGAATTGTCTGGAGTGATGCATCTAAGTCTGTTTTTGTACTATGCTTTGCTGATCAAATATCCCTCTCTTATTCTAATATCTTAATCTTGCCATATTTTCCTTCCACTTTTATATTTATATAACCCACACTCGCGCATATAACTTATACTTTCCCCTAAATATATCACTTATATATATATGTAAACTAAACAACTATCACGTCTCGAATTTTATTAGTCCTTTCAAAAATGTTTCGACCATCTCGACATCGCAGTCGACCAACAACAATGTGAAAGTTTTTATTAATCAATTCAATATTTTATTAGTGCCTTGATATTTTCAGTAAAAACTTTTATTACTCCTTCCAATATTTTTATTCATAACTTATGAATGAGTTTTTCTTAACATTTTTATTTGCCACTTCTCGCATCCTCCGGAGCAGCATCAGCAACGGTCAAATTAATACTCAATTATCTATAGAATATTTCGTTAGTAACCCGAAATTCTTTTTACTGTTCGCTCCAGAATCGTTTACTACTTTAAAATTTAAAGCTTTTTAAGTTTTATTTGCTATCCTATCGATGTAATTTGCTACTTTCAAAAGTTTTATTAATCGCCTCAAAATTTCCACTAAACACCTCAAAGATTTTATTGGCCGCCTAACATTCTTTCCTCCCCGATAACCTCAAAATTCCTATTAATCTATTTATTGCTCTTTCCGATTAATAGAAATTTCCTTTAACTAAATTCTATATTTTTCCTAATCGCATTAAAAATTTCTACTAAACATCATTCGAAAATTTTTAGTTTCGCAATCAATTCGAAATTCCCGGTAACTAATACGAAATTCTTAACGATTGTAGAAAAAATAATCATTTCTGGCATAATTACACTTGGAGATTTCCAGAAAGATAAAAGGAATATAAACACAATATATACCGTTTCATATTCAATTGACTGTTTTCGTTCGTTTCATCCGCGTTAATAGTTATTTAGGACTAGGGGAAAAAAGGCATCGACTAATTTTACCATTTAAAAAAAGAAAAAAAGAAGGAAATTTCTTTTTTGTTTACTTGTTAACTCGTAATTACAGGTCCGTTCTTTTGATGGGAATGGCGCAATCCATGGGGAATTGTTAATTTATATCATCATCAATTATGGTGTTTGCATCAATAGCTCCAAAGATTAAAAATTTTGAGTATATTTTCCTCTTTTTTTCCTCTCTTTTTCCCATTCCTATCGTCCAAAGAGGATTTCTTATGCAACCTAATCTTAATACCGAGTTTTTGAAAAGGCGAAGCTTTAATAAAATTCAGATTTTTGATCACTTATCGCTCTTAAATAAAAATCTAGCGACAAACAAGTTGTTCGGCGATGCTTCTGTAGATAGAAAGAACCCGAGTGTGTTTATTTAAATTAAAAAATAATAATGATAATTCGGACAATTTCAATTGCAAAGACTCGAAATAACAATTTTTCTCCCTCGATACAAACGAGGAAAAAATAAAATAAAATAAAATCATATAATTCTAAGTAAAATAAGAGAAATAAAACAGTATAATTCGACATCATTCCACTCAGAAAAGGAAAAGATCTTCTTGTATAAAATGATTAATAAATAAATGAATAATCTCGATACGTTGGTTCTTACCTTTTCTAGAAAAGAACAAATGCCGTACAGACAATGAAAAGGGTCTTTGCCAAAGAGAAAATTCCCAAGTCGAAAATAAATTCGATTGTTGATAAATCAAGACTATTTTCATGTCGTACAACATTTGCAATTTTTGAAGAGAGTTATTTTGATTAAAAGCTATGCTTACTTTCTACTGCGATGCTTTTAAGTTGTACGGAAACAAATATTTTGAAAAGTATACACGTTTTTAAATCTATCATTACTACTTTATTCGTATAAATATTTGTTTCAAATTTATCTTTCATGCATTATAGTTTAGTATACGACGGAATAAACTAAATGGCATTGTGTAGAAAGAAACCGTATTGTCTGTTTTTTCGACATTATTCATTTCATTAACATAAATTAAATCGATGCTTGAAAAATACAAAGATTTCAATTACGTTACAGAACAATGACGACCATTTAATAAAATATTCTTATGAAATAGTTGCCGATCTAACAACTAATCTGATCGAACATAATAGTTGCCTACAAGAACACACCATCTCGCTAAACATCCATTAACAATTGTAAAGCATGGCAGTAGTTATATACAACAATGGGGTTTATTTTTGAACTGATAAATTAAGATATAAATTGAATATGACTCCGTACTCCGGCGGAAGACGAGAGAATCAAAATTTATTTCGAGAAATTTAAAAGTAAACGTACTTAGAAATTGTTTTTATACGTACGAGATGTACTTTGATGGGTAATAAGATGGTAATATCGAATTTCTAGTTAAGAGAACGTTCACGGTTCCATACTTTTCTAGCAGATAAACCAATCGGTCCTTCGACAAAACTAAATCAAAAATTTAAACCGAATTTTACAACGTTATTTGCCAAAGAAAAATCACGATCGAGGACAGGGAGGTGTTAACGTGTCAAGGAACACGATCTGGACTTCAAAATCTACATTTAGGATTATCTCTTTTGCATAGGTCTTGTACGTTGACCCCATAGCAAAAGATTTTTAATTAGCGGCAGGCCTTTGAACATTATCCATCCCGACATCAGATACTCCGCTGTTTCATTTTCTATCACGAATGCTTAATAGTAATTTCTTATTATGAAAAAGAGAATAATTCCTTCGTTTTACAATACAACAATATAAGAATAAAGCTTTCTTAATTAATGATATTTACGAATTAAAAGCACAACGGGGGAAGGCACCGAGGGGACAACAAAACAATTTCGAACACCGCACGTTAGAAAGATTAAACGAGTCTCATTTTAGTACAGATCATACAGATTCCTTTTTTGAAAGAATGCAACAAAATGGGTTATTTTGGCAAGTTTTCTTATCCAATCGACGCAAGAAAGGAGGAATATTTTAATGAGATTAAGCGTCTAAAGGACACCGATGAAGATCAAAGAAATGAAAAAAAAAATGGTTTTTAAAGCTACAAAACATCTAATAAAAGAGCGAAAACGAGTAGTTTTGGTAAAAGGTCTTCTGTCCGTTAAAGAAACGCAGCGATTCGTTTCTGCGTGTCAACCAAAAAGCCTTCCTTCAGATCACCGACAAATAAACAGAATTTGATAAGCACTCGCTTTCTGTATATAAACTTTTATAGGAAAGAGAAAAGCACGGAGTAACGATTTATCGAATTTAAAGATCGTAGGGCTTATCCGGTAAGTAGTGTCCTAAAAAAAGATAAACGCAAGATTCCCCACTTCTTTCTGCGATTAAAATCCAAAAATAGTCACCAATCAACAAAAAGGGGAATCGTTTCTTAACTAAAATCAGCTGTTTTTTCCGGCCTGGATTTACCAAAACTCTCGTTTTTTTTCTTTTATCTCCGCGAAGGTAAACTACTTTTAGAATTACGTTAGCCTGAAAACGATAAATCGCGCCTATCCCCTTTTAGAAGTGTTCTAACATTTCCAAAAACTTTTATTAGATTAACGTCATTATCGAAATTAGAATTATTAGCGCGATGGCCAGTATTTCATTGGCCTCAAAAATACTTTTATCCGCTTAAAAAGAGAGGGAATCAAACGGCATTTTCTGTAGGTTAATTGTAACCAAAAATAAACAGTAAATAAACGTTTCTGTGGGACGAACAAACGAAACGAAATCCCCAACAGTAAAAGTAGAATACATTTCTCTACTCGATAAATCTCGCAGCATCATCACATCTACGATAATTTTATTCACCACGGCACCAAGGTGAAAAATTCACGTTGACAAATATAAAGACTGCGTAGGCCTATCCTTTCATTTAATACCTAATCTAATAGAAATCAAAACTAGAAAGTTTTTGATGTTCTTCCAGCAGAAACCCAGTTATGATTTGTGTAAAATTGAATCGGTTCCACCGACACTTTTCCGAATCGACATCGGTAACGGAAATTGAAAGTTCTAACAATTCTAAAGAATTAATGAAACGTGGTTTCTCTATAAATTTTGGTTTTATGAGGATTTGATTCTCTCCCAAAGTCTGATAGCACCGGTGAAGTTATTCCACCTCTACTAGTGACTTGTTAATTATATATTAACGCGCACAAACTCCTGGCTGGCGTTGTCATCGCCAAACTGAAAAAAAAGAGACGAATGGTACTTTAAAATATTCCTAAAATAGGAGTTTAAGTCTCAAAGAAATTATTGGTAGAAATTCTTTCGCTAACGGGTTAAAAAATTCTCTCGAAAATGGGGTGAGAAATATAAGATCATTAAGTAGAACTAAGGACAAGGAGAAAGATGAAATCACCTATGTCCTTGGGGAAGCTAAATCTCTGGAAGAAAATCAGGTTAATGTGAACAGATGAGAAGCAGTATTGAGTCCGTCACGAAGTAGACGGCTCACTCTACGTTCCGTCATCGTGTAGTATTGATAAATTCTGATCCAAAACAATAAACTCCGCTCATAATTTTTTATATAAAAACAATTCTAATCGAGAAACTACCGTTCAATTTACACTTACGTAAACGTAATTGAAATCAAAGATCACTCCTGCAAGAAATATTTGCGTAACTTTCACTCGAAGATCGATTAATTGATAAATTACAAAATAATAATAATACACAAATAAATATCTATTTAATCAAATATAATATTCTGTTGTTGGAGAAAAGAATATTTTATTAAAGGATAAATTAGAAGGGTTTTTTTTCGTTTTGGCAGGATGCCTCTCCAGAACTAATCTGATAAGTTCTATAAAGAAGAGGATTAATAATTTATCGAGATTAAGAATACGAGGAGATCGATGAAATATGAGAAAGCCTAAAAGTATGTTAGACTTAAATGAAAGCATTGGATCAAAAAAGGAATCTGAGTAATTTGGTAAAAGGTTTCTGTAGAAAGGAACAACGTATCAATTCCATTATTCTATTCTTGTGAAATGTAAAGATTTTAATAAGCATTTTAAAAGATGGGAAAATGAAAAGGCAACCGGAAAAGATCTAAACTCGATTTCCTATCAGCAAATTAGTTATATGTCGAGATTAAGAATCAAAAACGTCTTATAAATATATATATATTCCGTGGAGATCAGGAGGACCAACGGGTTAACAAAAGCTATCACCACCAGTCTAACTAAGAAAAGAAAAGCTAAAATTATTGGTTTAATTGGTTCAGAATAAGTCTTTGTGAAGAAATATTCTGATGGGATTTCTCTTGTGAATGATTCTTCTGTAAAGTTCCTTCCAAATGATAACTAAGGGAGGCTAATGATTCGTGAGAAAGGATTCTCCCGAAAATATGGTTAAGAAAAATGGCACAGATTTAATTAATTTTTTCCCAATTGAATCGATACATTTATAACCGTCATCGAGTCCGTTCGAGGTTAAAAACATAAAGAATATCAGCAGCTTAACTACTAATATCCCAGTAACTTCACATTTCCTTACTTTATTTGCGATATTTTCGTTAAACTTGTCGTAATATTCGTGTATTTTATAAAAAGAGATCTTATCTACAAAATTTCTGAATGACTGCTGATAAGAATTACAGGCAATTGCCTATCTGGTAAATAAAACATGTACTTTTCTTGGTGACCGAGTAGCTCTTAAGTGAAAGAATTAAGTACAATAAATTCGTGTATTGATAGGCGGGAAAGATGATTTCATATAGCATAAATTAGCGTAGAGAAATGACCGAAAACTCGACTCTGAGGGGGGAAAAATGAAGCAGAGTAATTGTCCCGAACTGAGAAATCTATAAATAAAAATGCGAGACACAACACTTAAAAAATGGGTTTCAAATTAAATAAAAATAGAATAATCTAACGAATCTCAACTTAAAAAACTTATCACTTATAATGAAGTTACAAAACCAAAAAACAAATTAGATTTAAATCTAAAACCTTTGAATATATATTAAATAAAAATTTATAAGAAATCATAATGGATTTACATAAAACTCGGATTATGAAATTATATATTACACTATTATTTTTATTTTTAATTAAGTAATTAGATATTAAAATCATTTCAGTTGCGGAAAAAAGTCATTTAAACGTCTCAATAAATATTTATGACGAATTTTAAATCGATTTAAATCGCTTAAAACATTTGTAATGGGTGCATTTATCAGAAACTGTGGTACAAACCAAATCTAGACGATTTAACGTGTTGAAAATTATTTATAAAATGTAGAGACAAATTTTTCACACTTGGGCTTTCTCTAATGCGACATAAATACCGAAAGTTCTGTGACACTACACGCGACAAACATTAATTCAACACTACAAACTTAAGAATAATCATTGTTCAGATTATTTTTCCCGTTTAAAACAATAATAGATCCATTAGATCCTTATTCAGAAAGATCTTCACGTTCCTGATATCCAGAGCTGTGTTTCTGACACTTCCTTTACATAATATAGATATTGTAAACTTTCAATGCTTAGACTCGATGGAGAAGGTTGAAATGAAACAACACCTTTACAATTTATATCTACTTTCCGACGATAACTCTTGCTTCATCTTATGGCACAATCTGAACGAATTTATACACTCCTATAATTTACAGAGAGTATTTACCTATAAAATAACAGATTTACACGTAAATAAAACAATTTAAATAATATATAAGTGTATAAAAAAATAAGTAAGGTTAATATACAGAAATGTAAATCGGCTTCTCACGGCATAGGCTACGGAATATGGCATTATTTATATTAATTCATAGAAGAAAATGAAGAAAAAGAAGCGATTCTTCTAAATAAAACTGTAAATATTTCACAACTGACAGGAAGAAAACAACGCCAGGTTATAAATTCGTCTTTAATAACAAACTGCAGGATTAATGTAAGAAATTTTTCTGGGAGAAATATAGATAGAGTTAGAGATTCTAACCCTTCTTTTTTATTTATTTAAAAGAAAAATAGCCAGGATATCACCGAAAATAATCGATTTAATCGTAAACTAAGTTTTCGAATGATGTCGGTAAAGGTTAAGTAAAGACGAAAAATTTATCAATAACAAAAAGAATTTCATCATAATAGATTTTACTGCTGCCAGGAAACGTAACAAACTCTAATTCCTCGAAGAGAAACACTATAGATTGTGAACTCAAAGATTCTGTTGACAGAAGATAGGAATTTACCGTCGTCGGCAAGCGAGAGAAAGAGAGAAATTCGAAGTTCCAGTAAAGCAATTTTTGGAAAAGAAAGAAGAGAGAAACGACTTCTAGATTAATTAGTAAAAAAAGAAAAAAACCCTGTTCAACGCTTGACGAGATTAAACTTCTTAATTATTTTACATCCCTGTAAGATGTAATAATATTTTGGCGGCATTTGGTAACAATGGACTAATGCTTTCGAATGGAGTTTAAATTACAAATACGTATTTGTAGAGAGTGAGGCTGGAGACAGCAATCCCTTTAGGATCAAAAACGGCGATACTTAAAGAGCTGGAGTGACCTATAATCACCTCTATTCAAGTCTCCCGCCACAGACAGACAGTTCAGCCAACGATTACTCAAAGGTTGACTAAGCCAACAAAGTCAACTACCATTCGGTAACTTTACTGATACGAAAATTTTCCAAATGCCGCTTTATGTCGTTGTTATTATTAAATTTATTCTCCTTATTTCCTCTAATCTACTTTGCTGACGATGAATTTTAAATGTGACTTTCCTGCCAGCTAAATCACCATAATAAGCGATAGGCCTCCGTGTATCCTACTAAACCTTATAGGAAAAGTAAAAAATCAATTCGTTAAGCACGTTTTATCAAACGGCAACGATAGTTTCAAAAATTCGATACTAAACAGCCTACCGATTCTTCAATTTGACTATGCAGAGTAGGCAAATATCCGTTCAAATCGGGTCATTTCGACTCGGGAAAAAGAGAGAATTACAATACGGGTCCATCAGCATAAAAACCTGCGTAGCAAACTTACGTGTAAACAAAAAGAAATAAAAAATAATAATAAGAATTCCTCATTACTTGTGTTATAATATAAACTAAAATACTAAACAGTTAAATATTTTAGCCGTCCGCCGGGCTCTTTACGATGTCGAACTGACGAAGAGGGGGAGAAATGTTAACTGCATATAGAAATTACCGGTTAACCGAATGCTAATCGTGGAGTCTTCCGTACGACCGCAATTGGATAAGTAACCAGAATATCATAGCAAGACCGTCAAAGGTCACTATCCTATCAGATCACTGATATTTATCTTATTAGTCGAGATAAGTATACGTCTGTGTGTGTGCGTGTGTGTGTGTACAGACTGTATATATAGACCAGTTTATCGTCTCGACTTTCTTTGCTTTTCAGAAATTAACATCTGGTTTAAAGCAGTTAGTGTGAAGTCGGATTTATTTATTTATTTTTTTTTTTTTTTACGTCGGAAACAAATACTTTTAAAACCACGAACTAGGTTGAATGAAAACTGCTTCTATTCACGACTGAATTTAGGTTCGTTCGACGATTGTGATCCTAAACGAGATGTGAAGAGGCCTGAGGCGCCAAACCAATCCGCTAATATCATTGAAAGAAGCACTCTTCGATTAAACCGTACTAAAAGCGATGGTCCGATGTAAGGATCACACTTTTAAAATGACCCTCTTCGACCTTCTAGCTACGTTCTAACAATTCTGTAGAGTGCGAAACTTTCTATCTCAATAAGTTCAACAATTTTCTTCTCTGCAACTTCAGCTCTTAAACAGTAATAACTCGGAAAAGTATTTAAACACTAGGAAGATTATGATTCATTAATTGTTTGTGAATTTAACAATGGGGAAAGCATAACTATGTTAATGATTGTGGCATTCTCTCTTGCAGCAGTCATCACTAAGCAATAGATAATTTCGACAGTGATAGCCATGGATTTAGCATTAGACTACTTATTGGGACGACGAGAGATTATTTTACTCCGTATCCACATTTGGGATCGTCATCACTTGTCTGACTATTTATTAATTAAACGTTAACAAGTATACACATAAATAACACACTTATTCATCGTACGATACACAAACTGATTACTGAATATGAAAACAAATTATTAAATTCAATCTACGTTGGAAAACTTAATTTAGACTAATTTCTTCCTACGGTGATACGGGGTAATCGATACTAAAAACAAGTGGATCGTTTGAAAGTTCAATCGACTCGCATTGATCACAGAAAAGTTCGGAATCTACAAGAAATGAATTATTAAATTTGAAATCTAATTCTGCCAATATAAAAATGTGGCTTGAATACTGAAACGTTTTTAAGAACAAGTGAGAATTCTTAAAGAAACGAATTTACATCTATAAAGTCAGTAAAGCGCAACATCGGTGTAATCAAACGTTCTCCAGATGATGTTACAAGAATAAAGTTAATATATAAAAACACGGGCCTCTATAATATAATCACTATAAATTATATTTAAATTAATTATTAATAAAGAAATGGAATAATTAACGATTTTGAATTGCGGATAAATTCTAATATTATTGATAAAATCCAATATTTTAAACGTCATTAATGGAAACAGCAGGCCAAGAACTGGTGGAAATTCGACTCAATTGACACGATCATTGTTACAATTAATTTCGAAACTTGTAAATTCCAAATTATTGATAATGTGAGAAGCAATATCAACACATTAGCGCAATGAATGGCATAATATCTAAATTTACAGTATGGATACGTAATGATACACTTAATCAAAGGACGTCTCAATAACATAGTTTTTAAGACGTTTCTTCTTATTACAAAAACGTAAACAGCTTTTTATTAAAAAAAAAAAAGTTAAATATTTTGATCAAGATGCACTATAAAGCAATTAAGTGCTTCTAAGTATAATTAATTATACTTATTGAAGCAATTTAGAACGAGAAATTATGAATTTCCCGTTCTAAATATCGAAGATTTTTAACAAATTTTATTAAATATAGTAATAACTTTATTGTGTTTTTTAATTCCCATTCTAAAAAATACACTGGCATGTGATGAATCTTTACCTTTTAGTTCACACATTACATTTATATGTAATTATAAAATGGCCATATAAACATATTACAATAGATACATGTATAAAATAAATTTTCGTGTTATTTTATGATATAACAAAAGGTAAATAAATAAAAACGAGTTATGCGATTGGTTAAACAAACTGAATAGAAATTTGTTTCTAGTGTGAAACGAGTCGGCGAAAATTTTTTAATATCGACAGGAGCATTTAGAATAATAGAATTTTACCCCGTTTTTAATCTCCGAAACCCCGCTTAATAAAAGAATGGAGTCAAAGAGTTATAAAAAAAAATTCCCTTTTCAACTTACCGGAGGAGATATCGCGAATTAAAAAAAACAACTAATACAAATGAAAAAAAAAAGGCAACCAAATACCACTTCTGTTCTAATTCATACAAAAGAGACGGGGAATAAGAATTAAAACAATGTCCAGATGCTAAATTTAACATTAACTAAACACGTAAGCTTAATTAAAACGAAGTCAGTTAACCAGTTGATCTTTCCTGTTTATGTTGGGCTAATAAACAAGTCTTCTTACTCAAGACCGAAATTAGGTACAAATCTGATCAAAGATATACTTTATTGTTCGTACAATTGGAAAAAAAGAATACTCCCTTTGTCAGCGGATTAAATTAAGTTTTCGTACGAGTACCTTTTAAATCTCGAAATGCGTGTAAAGGTGTTTCGCGAACACACCTACTCCGTCAATTAAGATGGAGTCGAATAATGGACGGAGTAGAAGTTAATTTTGTTTAAAGTCGAAAATTCTCTCTTCGGATCTGTTAATTATCATATTTTACGGGAAAGAAAACGCTTTAAATTCCGAAAATATAAAATTCTACATCCGTCGGAAGTTTTGAAGCATCAGCATAACTATTCCGTTTGTTATCTGCAGTTCATCTCGGACGACAACGCCAGACGGACTAGACGAAATACTCAATTTATAGTTCTTTAATTGTATGTCTATGGGGCTAAAAGAGAAGCAAAGACTGCCACACGCCGTATTTAACAAGTAGAAAAAACTTAACGTATAAAAATTGCTAACTGCTAAAGAGACGGACGGAAAATTCGCAAATTTTTATTAATCTTTTAGAATATATAGAAAGTAATTTTTAATAAATATTCTACCGTCAACTCTTTAAAGTCATTTTTAAAACGAACGGAAAGATGCTACTACGATCGGCTTTTTAAAGAATTAATTGTGACAACCGAAATAATTGAGCAAGTCCAGATGGCTAAACTCATATTATACGCCGCTATGTGAGTCTATGTCCTTGTCAATCGACTTCGGAAATTCCATTAAAGATTTTCATAACCTATAAAAACAAGAATTAAGAGAGATATTTCTTTGTGATAAATTTTTCTTCCGGATCGTAACTGTTGAGTATTAGCTTTTCCCCCCTTTTCTTTTTTTTAATTGAATATGCCATAACTGACCTTGTCTACATACCAAAAAAAGTGTTGGCTATTCTAGTTAGGGCTGCGAAGTATTTACTAGGAGGATAGGAAAACGATAGAAAGATGCAAAAATATGCAAAATGGATAGGCGGAATATGAAAAACTAGATAAAATATCATATAGTAAAACCAAGAAAGCTATAACACGAACGTAAGAGAAACGACTAGAATTTAAAAGTAATAACAAGAACGTGTAAGCACTACTGTAAGATCAATAGTAAGATTTTAAAAGTAGCAAAAAATAGCGTTTAATAGTTAAAAATATAGGCTAAAATCCGTATTTTAACTATTAGAAAAGTCTAAAAATCTAAGAAAAGGAAATGTTTGAAGCAATTTAAGAACTCATAAATTTTTTTATTATTATTATTTGATATATATATATATATATATATATATATACTACATAAATAGATCGCTCTTAAAGGAAATTGAAGGCACATAACATGAACGAACAGTAGATTAAACGAATTAATTGGTTTAAGATCGGTGCAAGGCAAGTGTCCATTAGTTTAATGATTGGAAACTCGGCCAGATCATAAAGGCAGCGGATGATGACATGTTTGTGCGGTCGGAAGGCATTCTTGTCCAACTCACTCACATCCTGTCCTCTTGCGAGGGGGCAATTTTGGCAAAAACTGACTTCGATCGGAACCGCGCTATTTATTCGCCATGGATCTGGGTCTTTACGATCCGTTAGGCCAAAGCGGAAATAACGGTCCATATCGGTAATCGGACGACAAAGGGGGACCGGGATGAAGATCCCCTCCGGTCGTCATGGCAACAGGTAATGCGTAATCCGTCAAGTGGATGGTTGGTCACTCGACGACTTTTTCTTTCTTTTTTTATTTTATTTATTTATTTCTTTTTTCGTAGGTTTATCGAAGGTCTCGAATTTATCTGATCGGAAGTCTGGCATAAGCAAGTAGAAGGACAGGTATTAAATTTGACCTTGTAATCGCAATTCTTAATGCATGTGATCTGTTTTCAAGCCAAGTTTCGTTCTTTCTTTCTTTATTATTATTATTATTGTGATTATTTTTAATGAAAATATTAACTTTCTATATATCGGACTGGATATTTTGCAATTTTCTTCGAGGTCGTATCGTAGTGAAAGATGTTTGATCAATCAAAACAAACATTACGTCAGAGAAATGTTAATTCGGAGACGGAATCAATTCCGTAATCGTTCGCGACGACTATATAAACATTTATAAGGCGGTTTTGGACTTAAAAACTAAACTAGTACAATACATTATACGATGCATTACAAGCGGAGAGTGAAGAAGCATCGACGAAAAAAGTCAATTAAAGTTACTAATCCAGCGATTTTTCCAGATGTGATAGACGTTGGGTTGACGGTTGGAAGAGAGAAAGAAGACTCAATCCTCCTTTCTATCCGATAGAAGTGGGGAAAAACAAACTTCATTTTCCGGGATTTCCCATCCGCCTTGTCGTTCTGATAAGAGAGATCATGAAGTAGGAGTTAGGGAGTCTAATCCTGTAGCCAAGTGGACCTAATCCATGTCGTGTCACCTGTCAAAGGTGTCGTAACGGTGGGATTCACTAGCGGCTAGATAAACTGTGATAGAAAGTCTACCTTATCTTCTCGGCCGGGAACATACAGTATCCAATCAGAAACAAATACAGTCTCATTCTTGCGATATGACGCTCGATTCCAATCCCGAATGGCGCCTTTCTTTTATATTTTATCTAGATTAATAAAGAGAAAATAAAATCGCGGAGATATTCTGTAATTCGTTTTTCCTTATACGTAAAATCTAGATACGGCGTGTTCCCTACTTCTTACAATTGGAAATCTGGAAAATTTTCAGTAATTAATTCTGCGTAATCGGCCATTTTTGACGCCTAACAGAAGCGAGTTTTATTTATTAAATGTGTTTGCTCGTCATCAAAAAACTGGTCCGGGCATGACGCCAACTAGATTATTGCGACAATTCTTAACTGGAACCATTGGTCAATTGAAGGACATAACACTATGATAAATAATTAAGAGAGTTTTTCGTAAGTATAACTTAACAGAGTGATCGCTATTCCACATTTTCTACTGAATGTTGCGTAATTTAAAAATGCCTATCTCCTTTACAAACATTTCTGAAAAAATCCGTAATTTACCTACACATAAATCGAGTTTCTATTTATTTCTTGTGGTTTATTAAAACAACAGGCAATTGAAAACAATAAGAACCGATTCAATTTAAGTTCCCATATTTACCAGAGTAAAATAACCGCCCGTGAGATATATATATCGAATTACATAAATATTTAAAACCGTGAAGGTTTGCGTTAACCGTTAAAATGTGTCGATATCAACCACATTTTTCGTGTTTCGTATTTAAAGATAAAATGTATTTTAACGGCTTATCAATATACAAAAGCACAAAACAGTATTAAAAAAAATCATGCTGTTAATGTACTGTGCACAGCGGCAATGATGAGTTGTCACCGAGGGAAAAACGATAAATTGAAGTTATAGTGAAATTCGATTTATCGAGTATTAGCTGTTTAAATAGCTTTTAAAGCTTAAGCCATCGGATTTGTTCAAATGGAGGAAACTTTTAGCAGGAGACAAAGTGCTCGGCCACGGCTCCATTTTAATTTTTACGACTTGTCGTCGCCAGAGAGATGGCAGATAAAAGACTATTTCCTACTTATCAATCAGCATACGTTATTCCGGAATATTAAAATTGTTAGTATTGGGAGGCAATCGCACTACTTTCGGATATTTCGGAGTGAGGCGTCGGAGCAGGACAATTAAAGAGAAACGAGCGAGAGAGAGATTTTTCGTTAGGGAAGTTTAGTGCATTTTAATAATTGCGTTAACGTATATATCTGGTGGGGAATTAGCATTCGTTTTTTGAAGATAATTATCTGCGTGTATACGCGGATAAAGCTAAGCCGAGTCCGACTCGTCCCACGATGACAATCAGGCGGAATCCTTCAATTATTTCGAACGAATTCCGTGAAAATTCTGCAAAGCTAAAAAATAATGATATAAAATAAAGATTTGAGGCCGGATCGCATCATGCTAATTGGACACTGATAGCGAAGAATAGCTCAAAAATCCGATTCGCTTCGGCAGCAGCGATTTAAAAATGGATGATTCCGAAAGGCTGTTGTGTCGAAATCGTTGAATTAATCAGGCGTAGTCTGAGACGAATGCATCCGACCGATTAAACGGACGAACCTTCAGATTGGACGAATACTTCTTCCATATTCTCTCTCTCTCAACTATTTATCAATCGGCAATTAAATGTTCCGCCGGATAATAACGATGATAACAATAACAACACAGTTCAATTTCCAATCGTCGATGCCATTCTTCTTTTTTTAAAAGTAAGTTAAACGATCGAAGATTAGAGAAAATTCTTAATTAAACTAGATATATACTTAATTACCATTGCAATATTTACATTAATGCAACTCGCAGTTGCTCGCTTTTGTCACACAGGAACAGATGTGATCTATAAAACAACACTTTAAAAATAATTCGAACAGAAGTCTTTTTTTATATATACGGCACTTACATTTAAAAAAAAACAAAACAAAAATGGTGTGCTCCTTCAATATATATATATATATATATATATATATACTTCGGAAACGGCTTTTACTTAACGAAAACACTTACTTTCTCATAACAATTTAGCACATTTCTAGTAAACAAACGTATTTGCAATAAACATTATACGTACGCTTATTTACGAAATATTGTATTTCCTAATAGAAAAAGATTTAAGGCATTTTGGTTTGTTACTATATTTTCATAATAATATAAAATGTTTTCTACAAAACGAACACTTTCATACACAGCTAAGCGTTTTTATAACGCATAACTGTACGTAATCCCCCTTTTTCAGCGCTATACGTAAACGTAGCTACGCGCATAATACACGTTTGCTATTTAAAACTTAACCAAATTTTAAGTTGCGGTTTACGACTTATTTTTAACTCGTGTATATATTTATAACACAATTTAAGAAATAAAAAAAAGAAAAGTGATCTAAGAGTCAAAATATTCTAATTAATATCTAATCGATTATTTAGATAAATTTAGAAAACGGGATACAATTTAAAAAAAATTTTTTTTTTGCTTTATAAATACGATTTCCAGATTTTTGGAAGCGTTCTATTGCTTTATTGCCGTTTGTGCCTATTAAAAATAGTCATTCAACCTATCTTGAGCTTCAACAATGCATCCATCTTTACATTAAACGATGTGAATGGATAGTTGCAGTTCCAAAGTATGCGCCGTTTCCGTTACGAGCAAAAACAATAGCAACTAACGACACCTTTATAAACAGTTCCAAATCAACTCGAAGAGATAAACAGCATCGTTCTCTTCAGAGAGATCTCTCGTTTCGTGACTACTAAATCAAAAAATAAATAAATAAATAAAGTAATAAATGAAATTCGTCATAGATCTTTAAATACAGATACTTTAAATTTAATAAACTTGGCCATCACGCCCAAAACTGCGTTGCGAAACCTGGATTTAAAAAAAAAAACAATAAAGAAAAACACATACATACATATATATATATATATATATATATATATATATACACCTATAACTTGGATATTATTTAACAATCAATCAAGGGTATTTGTTGCATTTTTCCTTCAGATCTTAACTGATAATAATTTTGTTTTTTTTTAATTATTATTTATTTATTCTCGTTAATTTTATTTTCGATGTGTTTTAATATATATTTATTTATCGCGGATAACAACTTAATATAAATTAGATTTATTTTTAAAAGATTTTCTTGTCCTTTTTATAAAATTAATGCATGCCACATTAAAACGATCAAGTTAAAATACATTCTTAATATAAAAAAAGGGGGGAAGTAATCTTTCGTTCTTAATCATTTTTATTAATCAACTTTTAGTTAAATTATTTTAAAAATTCGATATTTAATTTGCATTAATTCACTAATCCAATCAGATACTTTCAGACAAATCTTACTTTGATCCAGTAGGCCGGGAAAAAAATACTATAAATCACAAATTTATGCTCACTCGGTCTTAGTGTCACTTTTATCTGACATTAGGGTTTTCAATTAATCAATGTGACAAATT
Organism: Centruroides vittatus; assembly: GCF_030686945.1. Lineage (NCBI taxonomy): Eukaryota > Metazoa > Arthropoda > Arachnida > Scorpiones > Buthidae > Centruroides > Centruroides vittatus. The sequence goes on along the minus strand of NW_027120684.1, from coordinate 2,351,927 downwards.
TATTTTCGGGGAAAAAAAAATAAGGCACAATAAAAATAAAACTCTCAAACGATTGACTGATGTCATACTTAATTCCCAACAAAGAATCGTTAAGATTAAGGACTGGGAGAGAAAAGAAAAATAGTAAAAACGATTATGAAAGACCGTCAATGATTGGATAATCCTACCTGTGGGAAGTTTTGTGGTTATACCACGGAAATCAGCAAGAGTTGCGAGACATGTTCCTGCAGCAGGACTTCTCAAACCCGTGGCTCGACTACCATTTTCTCCATTTCCCTCTTGTTTCTCTCTCCTTTCTGTTGTCAAGTCGTGTATACATGCCGAGGGAGGTAACGAAGCTTGACCCAAAAGAACACCCTAGAAATTCAATAAATTCATTCAGATTATACATTACGACAAATAAGTTAAATTTTTAGGGGTGGGATAAAAACCTCTTTAATTATTCCAAAATGGAAAGTGTCTCCATCTATTGACCTTATGGGTTATTTCTAAATGGAAACATTTTCTGAAAATTAGCATAAACACTTTAAAAAATAAAAAAAAAAACTAATGTAAGTCCGAATTAAATCCTAAAACTTTGAATATCACATATTATAACGTGTGACTGTAATTGTATTTATTTAAACAGTAGTAACTTGTATAGAGAAATGTCATGTCTCCAGTATTACAAATAATCTATTTTCTATTGCCTTTAAATCGTTAAATTTATAATATATAATATTTTTCCCCCTCATAAAAATTGTACATATTGTGTAACGTTCCTACACGTATTTGAACAGAGTACTTATTTACAATTAATTTTGAGATCAATTGGAAAATGCTCGAGAGCAGATACTCTGGAAACTTCATAAATTACTTCGGATGGGAATAAATTTTCAGAACTCCAGGGCAAATTCAAACTACTTCAAACAATATATCTATATATATATATATATATATAAAAATAGGATATTAAATATTTCTTTAATATCACTATATGCTCTCATACAGAAGAGTTCAATTGTATTCTCCGAACTTACTTAACTTGCTGAGTATTTTTGTTTAAAAAAAAAGGCAACAAAAACGAAGCTATTATTTCCATCTCATAATGGTCTTTTGATATATATAAATTGAGTCTTTAATTTTACAGTTAAATCGTTTTATTAATCACAGATTAACAACATACAAATTAATCCTTAGAGTACTATTTAACTTTCGAATGTATCCTTTTACCTTATGAAATATCATTAAAATATATTTTAAAACTAGAATTATCTTACATCAGTTAGTTAAGAGCAAAACTTGTATATAAAGGCCTTAAAAAAAAAATAGTATGTTATGAAATCAAGAAAATAAGAATGAAAACATAATAGGGAATTTGCCGAAGGAATTAATTAAGCAAATTTAGACTTCTAGATTTTCGTGTGGAGCACACTTATATTTCGTGATATCAGATCAGCATTAAGTGACCATGAAACTACTTTTTTAGAATTAAATGTAAAGCGGAAAAGTTGACGTCCTTGCATGTAATTGTTGCATATATAATTAATAATTGGCAAAACATTCGAGTTGTAACAATCAATCAGATCAATAAATTTAAAGATTTCAAAACATTAAGAAGGAAAAGTGGAGGCCTGTTATAGAATGTAACGCTTGAATTTAATCAGATTAAAATTATATAAAAAGTTTTTTTTTTATATCAAAATCCCGCTATGGAAACACAACAAAAAACAGACAACAGAAGACGGATAAGGATATAGAAAAATATATATATTTAGTTAGGAATTATTAAAACGTCGGTGGAGATAGGAGAAACGAAAAGACAAAACATGTAGCATACAAAACTAATCTTCGATAATCTCCGGATAATTTTATTAGCTAACTCATAGCAAACGGTTAGAAGGGCGAAAAAGGCGTTAATTACAGCGGGTGATTTAATTTTTCGACGTACGACACGTTAAAGAAGCGTGAAGAGGTTAAGAAAGGACAAAGTGTGCACGGAGAGAGATAAAATCGTTTCGATCCACGTTCGTACGGAAACACACGTGGACATTGGACAGGCGAAGCCGACGACCAACAGCAAGCGAAGGCAGTTGAGATGTTCGGCGAGCAGCGAATCGCCTGGTAGGTCCCTAAATGAAAAATTCTGCTTAATCGGCGGATTTATATCGATAAATAACGATTTTCCCATCCGCCATCGACTTTTTCGAGCCCGGATCGAAGGGGGATTGATACGGCGGGGCCACTCGGCCAATTTGAATCGACATCCAACAGTCGGTAATCTCGATCCACGGCTTAACGTTAAGACGAACAACAACAAAGATTTCGGCGTTCGTCCACGACACATCTGATCCGTGCGAAGGCAGCAATCTAACGGCCAGGATATCGGGCACGATAAAGCGTGATGTCTGTTTCTCGGGCTGTTTATTTGCCAATCGAAGTCGGATATTTACAAGCTTAAAAACTCCGCCCAAATCGAGAGCAGAGAGACAGGCGAAGAGACACCCCTGCTGCGGTAACAACAACTTGACCTAGCTATTTTCGAGCCGGGCAACACAATATCAAGTCAGGCCTACAAGCAGCGATCTAATCGTATCTACAAGACTAAAGACGTCTTACTAACTACATATCTACTCACTAGTTCTTGAGGGTTATTCAGGTTAGTCCTTGAACAAACCTGAGCTTCAGCTGCTTCTGTCAACGGTGTTTGGGTGTTCGCAGCCACCCAAGCTTCTGCGAACGTCTCCATCGCCGACTGAAAATCCATGCTGAGTCGGATGGTGATGTGATTGTATCGATGTTTACGTGGACCACGCGGAAACCATGTCCCACCCTGTCCCTCTTAGCAGTGACGAGTTCGAACCATGACGCCTTGTTGACTGTGCCGACCTCACCACACATAACGACACCTTGTACTACCACGCAAGCGCAATGAGTGCGAGTGGGATAGACGCCCAGCCGTGACGTCACAGACAGGCCGGATAATATGCGGTGACGTAGTACACGTGCATTCGTTATAATTCGGACGTTTCGGCCCAAGATGGTCGTTGGAAGAAGACAAAGTCGCCCGTTATCCGGACCGAAGTGCGCGCGGATGAAGACGGCGCCGATCACCTCCCCTGTTGTGTTGGCGCGCCCTCTAATGGCAGGTGAGCGACAAACGAACCGGGGTGGTGTTAGCCACCACTCTCTCTTTTAATGATAAATGTTATGGCAGGCAGACGTCATTCACTACGGCATTCGCGTTTTTAAAAGTAACATCGAGATGCACACTCCCATCGACGCTATACTTTTTCCTCTTCCTTTTTTCACTTTCGTTCTTATTGTTTTTAAACGAAATTACCGTTAGCTGAATATATTCGGTCTGCGGAATGTTCCGATCCATAACGATAAACAAGTGGAATTAGCGGTTTTTCCCACGGCCGATTAAGCCTTTGTGGCGCAAACCCCAACGAATGGGAATTAAAGAATTTCCTTCGACGACGACGACGACTTTTCCCATCTTTCGATTAATTCGCCTACATGCTAGGTATTCGGAATATCGGATTGCTCCGACTATATGATATAAAATGGAAATCTGATCTGAGAATCTGCTGCCGGCTTAGAAAACGTTATGGATGTTGCAGCTTATCTTACAGTATCAATTAACATTCTTGTAAATGTTTATATTAAATGTCCGTACCGTAAATAATTATACCTCCATCGCACCTTAACGGCTTTTTTTTCTCTTCTATCCTTTATTTCGCGCTCGAAACGGGACCGGATTTTGCTTTAGATTAAACGGATTAGGATACGACCCGACGTTATTAGATCGGGGAATTTTGCCGGAAGTGGAGATTTTCCGCTCGAATAATTCATTTCGAGTGTAGAGAGGAGTGTTTTTGATACATAAAACAAAAACTCGCAGTTTTGTCTGATGTCTTGTAGGCATGAGCGATGATCTCCATCGCCCCTTGGTTCCTGCAGGTACCGTTAATTAAAACAAAAATCGCATTTCAACCCGAAACAACTTATCAAGCGATTTTTCTTTTCGAAGCCTGAACGCTTCTGCTTTGTCCAATTAACAACTTTTATGTTTCGTTTCCTCGTTTTTGTCCGCTTTCGAATCGAATACATCGCTGGCAAAAACGTTCCGTTGTAAAATAAAACTGCATCGTTTTATATTCTGCCTTAACGCATCTCTTATTATTATCTTACGTGTAGATCGTTGAATTACTGTCTTAACATTAGAAAATAAACAATAATATGTCACTTATCACAAATAAGACCGTACAGTTCGTTAGTTTCACTTTCTGGTATCTACCTATTGACCTTGATTAATGATAATACCGCCACAGTATTCATTCGTTATTATTGACTTTTTTGCAACTGATTTATCCTTTTTTTTATTAAAAAAAATAATAATAATTTCGCTATTTATGTAATTATTTTACATTAAAAAAATCATAAATTACCTTATTTATTTTTTTCTTTTTATTGTTCTCTTTCAGAATTATTTTCCTCTTTTCGTAGTAATTCACTTGTTCATTTTCAATATCTGATTAGGTATACATAAAAATTTGAAAACTAGATTTTTGTACGTAAAAAAATTCGTATAATCTATAAGTATGTACTATATAAATTATTCTTTTAAAATTTTCATTCGGTAAAATATCTATTTTTTATGATGTATTTACCATTTTGAATTTTTGAAATAGGTTAATTCGACACACACACACACAAAAAAAAAAAAACAAAAGATCTATTGGAGAATATATTGTCACCGGCATGATTATTCAATAAATAATTCAAACCGTATTCTAGATATAATAACGGATGTTATAAAAGTTATTCCGATATTTCTTATTTGTTTAAAAACCAATACAAACTTGTTGATGGCGTATTTTGTTTAGTTACTTTATAAACAAACATAATATTTCTAGTATTTCGCGATGGGAAGTTATAAATAAATGAAAATATTTCTTTCGGCTGGCAAAATGAATTGATTCAAACGTGATTTTACGACAAAATCCAGCTAAAACCTATATATTTTTTTTTCTCTCGAAGGATGACGATTTTCATTTCCGATAAGCTTTGCTAAGAATGCGTCATTTGGACATTCTGACGACGCTCGGGCTAATTGAAAGGCTGCTGTCAGAAAGTGGATGCAAATAAGCGATTTGTCAATCATAAAAATAAAGAAAAAAAAAAAGAAAGCGAGCGTTTCCTCTTGGAAGTTTCTTTCGCCATCATAACAATCAATACAGCAATACTTTACCAATATTCACTTCATTTAACAACATTTCTTCTAAAAACAACCCCTCTGCCTGAAGCGCGCATAAAATCCCGATTGGAACTCTATGTAAAAATTTTTACATTATTCATCGAATATCATTATTTAAATGCGCTTAATTGAAAGCAATTCCGTCGGTAAAAATTTTCTACGTTATATTGGTTAACAATTATAATAATTTATCTGTATATCCTCGTCCTTATTCGTAAAATGGACCAACTCAACGGAGGATAGGAACACGAAAGAAGCCCTCCGAGCTGAAAGAAAGGACTTTTCTCTAAAATCCCTGGATTATCGACATTTTGTCCACGGGCACGGCGGTATGTATGGACCTTATCATTACAAGAATAGATCTATATCGCCAGTCCAATAAACCGCATTGGGGATGTAACTTTAAAACGAACACCAGAAGAACGTTAATACAAATTACCGTTAAATGCATACTTTAATTGTGTAAATTTAAAATCCCCAACGAAAAATTGATTCTATTATTTTTTTCTATAAAAATATTTAACAAGAGATTCTCTCGAATTAGACTAATAATTTATGTTTATTTTGTGTTTATCCTTTTAAAAATCGGCCATTTAAAATTACTGTCTGCCGAAGAGTTCCAAAAAAAAGTTTATAGATGTATTTATTAATTATGTATAATAGGAAAAAGAACCCGTAGACCGTAACTACCTTTTTATGAGCGTTTTGCGATGGCTTAACCACTAAGGCTTATTAAGATTTTAGAAATAATACAAGGTACTGAAATAGTTAAATTATAAAGCAATTTTTTTGTGTACTAAAATCAATTTTTTAAATTATTTCAGTCGGAAAGAGAAAAGAAGAAGGGGAGGGGGAAAAATGAGTGAAAAATTTCTCGTAAAAGTAGGCTATTTTACGAGAGAAGAATTTCATAAAAATAGACTTTTCTAATTTTCCAATAATTGCAAAACCACAATTGGAGTAATTAAACAAATTGAAATGATCAATTAGACTGTGTAAACTTTTCGAAACGGTGATTTGTTTATTAATCAATAAATCGAATCTAACTGATCGAATCAATTAATAAATGATCAAATTTTACCGTAATTTAATTTCTCCTTCAATATCGGGATTGATGAAGAACATAAATTTGCCAGTCCACATAACTCCATTAATAAGAGACTAAGTCTTATTTTTTTTTCGCTAGAGTAAACCCGAATCATTATCTGGAAAAAACAGATGAAGTGGGTAACTTTTTGCTATAACAATTAACTTTTATAATTTAAAATATAAATAAATTAATTTTTAATAAATCATTATACTCGCGATTTCTGCACATCTTAGCCGTCCTTTAAGTTTAACAAAATCGTTCAATCGTGTTAATTTATTAAATTAAATACATTTCTTATGCGGAATTACGTTTATCTTATATCATCACTAAGGTTATTCGCTGTTTATCGAAATATATTTTAAACCAATGCGAGTTTCCAACTTCTTCGTCGTCACCGTTTTTTGTATTTGTTGGCGCTCCCTCGCAACTAGGCCTACTTATTAATACACTTATCTAGTGGTTTGATATTAATCGTGCACTTAATGCTCATTATAATCCATTCATTTTAACCGATAATTACGTAGGCCTAATTCCGAAACGTTGTTTAAAACGAAAATAAATAATATATTTATAATCTATTAATAGCGATACCTTCGCAGAACTTACAGTATATGAAAAATTTAAGTCTTTTCAAGAAAATCTGAGAATTTTCATATCAAATTAATGCTATTTATCCCATTGTGACTAGTACAGGAATATAAATCGCGTAAAATTTATAAGTTTAATTATAATATAAAAGAATAATTCTTAGACTTGGAAAACAGGTTATTGGATTTTTTCCCCCTTCTTCTTACTGGGAAAGTATATCCATTAAATAAAAATTAATAAGTTTATTCCTTATAATATTAACGATAGTTTTATATTTGAATTATATATTCATGTAATTTTTTCCCCCGCTTATAATGAGAGCCGACGAATTAAACAATATATCATAGGCCTATTAATTTTAGCTTCGAGAGCATTCATCATAAGAGGTAAAAACGCATTTGTGAAGCGCGTAAGCTAAATTATAAAAGTGAAATGCGGTGGTTGCCAGGTATTGTAGGTTACAATCTCGTGGCCCAGAGGAAAGCATCCCGTAAATAGACCCACATAAATCTTGAAAGGAGCGCTTGTCCCCCTCGGACAGTACTTCTCTCCCAATCCAGAAATCGTCATAAACCGCCGAATTGACCTATTCTCGCCGTTTTTCGATATTTCTTCCCTACACGTCGCTTAATTCGCTCGATGTCGTATAGAATAATAATCGCCCATTTGTTACTTTTAATGACCAGGCTATTGTTTCCAGTCGTTACTATGACTTAATTCGCTGTTAATAATAAATATTTTAAGAAAATAAGTATAGATAATAGGTCAAATTTTAATATATATTTTTTTAATAATAAAAACTCGAGTGTTTTGAGGAAAAGTGTAAATTCTCTCGTATCAATTACAGACTTAATGAAATAATTAATGTCAGATTAATCTTTTATTTAGTAAGATTCATCGAATTGGGCTTCCGTCTAACGCTTGTTTAACGTCAAGGACGTGCTTAAAGATTCGCATCCTTTTAAATTAGAAACGTTTATCCGAAAATTTGTTCGATTGATTTATAATTTTTGAAATCGTAAAGTTTGATTTGAATTAAATGCAACTTTAAAAAGAACTATTTTGAATTATCCGAAAGATAATTCTGAGAAGATAAACACTCGACACTATACGGCAATAATACGTATAAGAACGTCTGATATAGGAAACGGAAATGCTCGGTTGGTCGCATAAATAAATAAATATGGCTGTGGATATGATGCGATTTTCTGGAAAAACAAATTTAAATATCGAAAGTTTTGCGTACGTATTTTGCTACCGAGTTATATTTCTCGCCCGTTTAAGTATGACCAGTTAGGAATATTATATAATAGTTTCGAAGCGAGATATATTTTTATGGAAGAAACCTTAAAATAAAAATTAAATAATTTTTATTCTCTTTGTTTTGCGTAAAGAATTAATCAGGGAAGAGGAGGATTTATAAGAAAAGTTATGTAGAAATTTTGTCGTATACAAAGGTACTACACTTTGTAGAAGGGTAGTTAAAACTTCTCTGACGTATTAGTGGGATAAATGAAGGAGGAGGAAGAAGTTAAATTATTTTGGACTTCTTGCACATTCCATTGAAACGTCGGTGATGTATGGAATGCATGGCGATTCCTGTAATCTCTTAATAGAAAGGGACGGTGAATTTATAGCTACACGACACCGATGTTGACTCAGGACTGTTCCACCGGTCAAAGTTAAACAGGCCACTGGATGAGTGATGCGGATTACAAATGACGATCGCGTTCCTATCCTTTTCCCAAGGACAGTATTAATCTAAGCCGGACATTTGACAATACAGAACGATGAAAGGACAGCTTAGAGAGAGAGAGAGAGAGAGAACGAGAACGAGAGAGAAAAGGACGCGAATCGAGACTTTCTACTAACTCCACCCCACTGATAGCTTTTTAAAAGCTACTCGGTCAATTTAACCGAGACTGATTGCGGATATTCCTCTTAAAGATCCTTTTTTCGGAACACAATCGGTGGACGATAGACTACAGGTAGAAAATCGGCAGTTAGTAAAGAAGGTCGTAACTGTCCGATCATGTAATCGACAAACGGACTTTTAGCGACCTTGGCAACCACAGAGCTATCATATGTCTGGCAGAGGCAGTAAAAGTGATGAACCAAAGTCCCAGCTATTGTAATACGGCTATCGCTACACACCATTTGCCGACAGCGGACAGGATTCGCTCGGGATTGTCAACTAAAGCTGGCAATGTCATAAAACTACATGCTAGGAATTCTCAATGGGAAAAGAGGATGAAACACGATCGCCTGAGATGATACATAAACAGGTGAATGGATCGTTCGCCTTCGGGATCTACAAACAATTAGCGAATCGCTTACGTCTGGGGAACGCTACCGGAAAAACACGCGTATTGAGCAACAAAATGATTCGGTCTGTTCTAAACAAATTCTAAGAATGCAATTCCTTTAATTCTCTACGGAGATTGGTCAAAGTTTTGCAAGGAAAAGCGTTAATATCGATCCGCTTCTTCCGTTTACGGTTTATAAAGTCTGCTAACGAACTTACGGAAATTAATTATCTTGGGATGGACGAAATATATAAGAACCACAAATGCAACCTCTGTAAACTGGCTGTCCTACGAACACCGAAGAATATTATCTTCTCTGTGACAATGATTAGTAGTGTCACTTTACAGACAACGAGTCGGCGATAAAATATCTTTAAAATTTCGTCATTTCACCAATCAAATATTCTGTTCTTCGCGACTTAACTCCGACTTTTATAAAATTCCTAACTTGTTTCGTGTTTTTAACGATGCTCCGTTACGTCATTAAACTTATTTACAGTCGACGATTTCGAGAAGATAGGAAATTGGTGGCCATCTTAATAAATTAAAACAGTAGACCTGGGAATAAACATCCAGAAAGTCTTTCATCCCTGCATATTTCTTTAATGGTGAACTCGATTAAAGAGTCGAATTATATAACCATGGTCTAGAATAATATAGAAAATCAAAGATTTAAATAAAACTAGCGTCAAGCGATAAATAAATATCTTTAAAGAACTACCTCTGTCGCAATCATTACAGCGACATATTTAATGTTGCATCGCATCGTTCAGCAAATGGTCATCTTGTTTTATTAATCATTCTTTGTAAAGAAAAGGTTCGTTAATTCTGTATTTTACTCTTTCTTTCTCATTGATAAATCTGAGTTTGTTCTTTAGTAGAAACATCGTCATCGCTAATCATTTAGAGCTGATGTGGATTTTTTCTGTTTTTTATTATTTTTTCTTTGCTTGCTCGTACGAATTTTATCTCAATACAAATATATACATTCGTATGTCAAGGATGCAGCATTTGCATCGAGAAGTTAAACATCTATTAGCCGAAATCTCCGATATAAGAAGAAAACGATTTATCAAAATAAACTAATGAACTGTTGTAAAATATCCTATTTGAGAAGAGGAGAGCGTATCAGGCGGTCACAACACTGTTGTAACAATCCATAATTGTAAGAATTGCATCGATGGTTTAAAAAAAAATCAGTATCTTTCAGTTTGTCTCTGGAGCTGTGGTAAAAGCATTCACTTGATGCTACTTTGGTTTTATTTGGAGAGAACAAGAGAGAAGCTATCTGGAAACTGAATCTATTACAAGTAATATTTCCGTTTGCTATCTTCAGACTAGGGACAGACATTTGGTTTCTTTACGACAACGATGCAGATAATATGCAGATAGTAAGTACAATTATTGAAAGCCGGGATTTTTATCCTTGGTGCGACTGGATAGCCTATCTACGTCTATGTTATCTATGGATATTGTGTTCTTTCCTACCAACCCTACGGCCACTTTTTGGTCACCGTCTATGCAAATGTAGCGATGGGGGAATTTACCCATTTTTGACTAGCTGTTATGCAAAAGAGTTATTCAAAAGTTTTGATGTTCCTCTCGGAAAAAGTGCCCGAAACCGTTTTGTCGCACTAAAACCTCTTTGCCCCAAGTAACGGAGTACGACCGACTCCAATGATAAATAAGACTTATGGATGAATTTGAAAGCAGGCTAAGCCATTAATTTTAAACTATCCAGTTTTAACGATTCCAAATGTTGGGTGTGCTGCCTTGAGATAGGAGTCCAACTTCATTCTAAACCTAACATCATAAAGGAATGAAAGGAGAAAGAAAAGTACGCCATTAGTGCAGAAGTTCACGTAATGAAGTATACCTCACGGCGAAGTAGCTCTGAATCATTGCCATTTCCTATTGTCACATTTCGTTCCTCTGATAAGCTGGTACTGCATAAATGGCCATGGTGATGTGATATCCACCACAACTTGCCCCTCAGACTTGAGCATTAAAATTCAAATCTTTCCACCCGTAATCTCCCAATAATGACTCTACGGCAAAACCCGATAAGCCTGGATTGATAGTGACAGGCTCTTTATCCAGAGAACTTGTTCCTCGAACGGCTGAGAATCGTCACCAAATAGACGTGAAATGAAAAAGTTTCTCTCTAGAGGTGAATGAAAATTTTGTCGTATGTTACACCTCGCCAGTCATTATGAGGCGAGCTGTGAAAGATGGTTGTGGCGAATGTCATGACGGTAGTCTCACTGATGGTTTATCGCTGGACTATTTAATGGCTGGAAGTTGTTATGGTGTGCCTGAAGCACAAAATTCCCCACTTAAATCCTTATCTGTCTTGCTGCAATGAACAAAAATGTATGTCTTCTAATGTGTTTTACATAACAGATGGGAGTGCGTCGCCAAGATACATTTTATAATGAGACTTTAAAGAACTTTGCTTGTGGCCGATTTTAACTGACTACTGAAATAATTTAGAAACGTTAAAAGATCCACTGGGTTCCTTTTCCGACAAACTCTTCTGACCACCGGAAATTACTCCGACGCTAAGAAATTGTTTCACCCCGCAGCCTCCGAGCTCTTTCGTTTCGTTTACGGGCCAACCACTCCAACTAAGGTTAACCTATTAATTGCTATGGGCTACGCAAAACTTAACTGACGAATGCCTCCCATTAAACAAATTGCAACTTTTTACTTATAAATCGTCTTATTTTTCGATAATATTGTCCCTAATAACTCCGGCAACTCGTCCGTTCCTTCCAGGCTGCCATCAATCAAACGTCAATTTTTAAATAATAATTGCTTATGCAACTACAAACTATTTACCGCGGAAAAGCCAAGAACAAACTTCTTTTTTTTTCTCTACAAATTTTCCTTTATCAAATATATTTATAACCAATGACGTAACTGCTCTTTACAACTAAACGCTCCAATCTATTAAGAATTCCACGTTTCATCTTAAATACACTTATATTCAATTTAAATTCCTAGTCCCGTCTCAATTTTCTACCGGGTCTTAATTTTTAAAATCGTAAAAATACGCGGCGAAAGAGAAAAAACAATCGCTGCGACTACCATGCTCTGTTCAAACAAAAGAAGACGTTTATTGGAAAATGCCATCTAGTGACCGTCGTCGGAATTAAAGGTTAGGAGTGACGTGAGGACGATGCGCGACGAGGGAAAACTAAAGAGGAAGAAGAAGAAAAAAAGCGACGAATTAAATAAATTGCAAAGAAACTTGGCAAAAACAAATTGAATACTTTAAGCCGTCTTTAATTAACACGATTAATAAGCGAATGACAAAACGAACTAATATCTTTAAAAATAAAAATATAAAAAAAAACTAGATGAGTGGAACAAATGAGTAAGCAAAAACCATCAAAATATTATTTTGGGATTAATGGTGTGTTTTCAGGACGAATGAGTTAGGCGTCAGACGCGACTAGGATTATCCTGGATGAGGCCAGAGCAGTGCTCCTGTTCGCTCGTGCTAATAATCAACGAAGGGATTATCTGACGTCATACAGTACCCATGAGGGGATTATTGGCGAACCAGAGTTAGAGTGGAGAAAACAGTCGAATTCATTGGATAAGTAAATAAATGTTCTACTCTTTTCTTCATTTAAATTGCTAATTAATCAGATTTTTGGCGTCTTTTACAAATATAAACTGCATCTAGAAAGCTTTTAAATTTTGCGTAACTATCAACAGCCGTAGTCATCCGATGATGTCATTTAACCCGCGCCGGTTAAATTTAGCGTTACGTATCAAATTTTAAGGATATGAAATCGCTCCTTTTTTTTCTAATCACACTTTATTAAATCTACGTAAACCTCTCGTCTAGAGTTTATTTTTTACGCAAAAATTCGTCTCTAATCGACTCCTTAACCTACTCGATGACGTCACGGTTCGTAACAGCTGACGTAATTTGAAAACTCGAATCGCAGATCATTAATCGATATGCGAATTTCTACTATAATATACGAAAGGCGTGAAGTAAGCTATAGTCTTTAGAAGACGTAAAGCGCTACTGCCTTATGTTTTATAAGCCTATTTCTAACGTTCGTTAAGCTAACCGGACATTTAGTTGACAATTTTTGAAAGGCCGTTTGTAATCGTTCATCTTGCAGTTTCTTTATCTTCTCCTCACAGCTAAAGAGGGCCTTTGGGTCTTTAAAACCCCAAAAGGCCCTCTATAGCCGCATCCCCATTCTGTTCCTTAGCGACTCTTACGGAGTTTTCTTTACGTAAAGATGAATTTTTCTCTTAATTTGGATGATTTTCACGTTAATTCTTCTAACCCAAGAACTTCGGGTGAATTATTTTAATTATTTACTTGAATGAAATATGATTCTCATTATATTAATTGTTGAGGATGTATTACTAGGCGAGCTGAGCCTGAAGAAACGATTTAATTGATCTCAGTCCCAAGAAATTTAATACCATTTATGTTTATGTAAAAGTCATTTTTAAAACTTTCTACTTTTATAAAACAAAATTAATAAAAATCTTTAACGATTAATATCGTACGGAAAACCTCCGGTAACTTCACTTCAGTTGATTTTAAATACTCAATTTTCGTATATGTGAATAAATAAAAATTAAAAATTGGAATAATTACAATTTTAATTTTAAATATTCAAATACAGGAATTTTACTAAACAATAATAAAACCATTAAAATAACTCGAAAACTTGTCAGCTTCTTGACTACATTAAACCACAAGGTCTCTTAGCTACTGAAGAAGTATATTGTAAATACTTTATTAATATGTTAAATTTATTAAAAGAAGATGAAAATAACTTTTGAAAATAAAGGGAAATACTAGAAACTAAAAATAAATTTTGCATAAATAAATTTTTATGAGTTGTAAAAGTCAATAATTAACAAAGAAACTTATTTGATTTATATAAATTTAATTTCCACATGACAACATTTTTAATTACTGTATCGTTTATAATTGTGTTTAAATCTGTAAACACATATATATATATATATAAAGTGCATAGTTACTGTATATTTGTCATTTATAAATTTATAATCGCTGTAAAACTTCTAGAAATATCAAATTGATACGTTTTACTTTTTCAATTTAAATATCTTAAAATTCAGACAAACAACCAAACGTGATTATAAATATTTTACTCTTTTATATAAGACAAACTCTTACAGTTATAAATCCGAACAATAGAATAGAGTATGTGAGAAATTTTTTGATTATAATTCTCTTATTTCTGATCTCATGTATTTAAAAAAACACACTTTAAAATGTAACATATTTATATTTATACACCTTTAATCTTTATGAAAATGTTACATAAATTACAATTTAGAAAATATATAGTATAAAAGAGTAAATAAACAGGTAAAAAATATATATATGCGTGTGTCTACATTAAAAAAATAAATAAATAAAATTCAATTATAGAATATTAATGCGTCTTGAGATATAACCAATATAAGCAACCGGGCCAAAACTATCTATAAAAGTTGATTACAAAATATAAAAAAAAGTTTTATAATTAATACCTCGGGCTATAAAAAATCATTTTAAATTATTAAATACATTAATAAAAGATTTATGTTCTGTTTCAAAACTATTATCGTCAAATCCATGTTTGACGAATGATAATAAACAGAATTCACCTGAAGTAATAATAATATATGGATCTATCTCCTTGTATTTATAATACCTTAGGCCTTAATCAAACAACTTTACTTTTATTTATTTTAATATATAACAAAGGTTCAATCAAAACTTATGAATAAAATATTTGAAATTAATTTTTAAATTCCATAGTGACAAATATTCTGTCAATATTATTTATTTGTAGAGCATCGGCTTATCTATTCTATCTTTAAAAAAAATAGGAAATAATTTTAAATTTTTTCATTTTTTCTCCTGTTATTAATTACGTTATGTGATTAATATCGTTTAAAAAATAATAATAATATTATTATTATTTTTCAATAAGCTTATCAATTAATACGCGTATTAAAATTTTCATAAATATTTAAACAGAATAAAAGGGGGGAGGGTAAATGCATAATTATTTCGTGTCAATACTGTAGTCTGAAGATCCTAATTAAAAATTGCATATATTCGAATCTCTATAAGTAAATCTAATTAAGTATTTTAATTTTATTTCAAGCGTATATATTTTATATACATATATTCTATTATATAAATATTTTTAAAGCCGTTTGATGTTTTTGTTTTTTAATTATTCGACAGAAATTAAGATATTGTTATTTTACTTTTTATCAAATGCAAATCAATTTTTGTCTTATATTAAATTATAAAATTTTGATTTTTGATAGGAAAAGAATAAAATTTTAAATATATTTCTTTTAAAATAATATTTGACTTTTGACGCGCCATTAATTATTGTAGCAATGAAGTCGATTTTTTTAAATTCTAAAGTTAATTGGCAAAAAGTCTTTTGTAAATTAATTAGTATATATATATATATATATATTAATTTTCAAAAATAATTTTGCTAGATTTAAATGATTATTTGTAATATCAACTTCATATTTATAAATACTCTTACGAAGAATAATTATAACATTGAATATATATATATGTATTTTTTACTCTTCAAATAAAGATATAGGCCTATAATCGCTATAATTAATACTTTTTATATACCGTATTAAATTAAGACAATAAATAATTAAATCATTTGTTCCGTTATAAATAACTTTATGAAAATAGTAATAATTATTATAATAAAGAAATTTTTATAATTATAAAATATTCTTGAATTTTATTTCTATACATAATGAGATTAACTATTATTTAAATAATACTTCAATTTGAATAGATTAATAAAATCTAATCAAAGTTTTCTACTTCTTTTATTCTTAAAGTGTCTTTTGTTTCTACATTTGATTTCTCTTCCAATTAAATAAATATAAATGAATAAAAGTTCATTTCGATATTAATAATACTGGAATTGTTTTGCGCACCAAAATTCGCAAAAATGTACTTAAAAAGTATTTACAATTAACATCAGTAATTGCAAATCTAATTAAAATTTTCAAGACTCGAAATATTTTACGATAGAAATGCCTACGTTTATCGGGTATAATTTTTTTTTCTGTTCATTTATTCTAGTCTTTAGGTCTATATTTTTTATTTTAATATTAATACAAATCTTGATTTTTAAAGCAAAGAACGTTTCGATAAATTTAGTCAAAATAGTATTACGGTAATTACGAAATTAGAAATCGTTACTACAGTGTTTCCCCATATACTACAGTGTAACCCTTCTTAGATTTTCCAGTACTCATTTATCAAAAAATAATTTTAAAAAAACTTTTGCAAAGTACCCAAATGTGGCACTTACAATTTGAGTAAGAGTATCATTGGCATGTACTGTATTGTACTGTACATAGATGAAAATTGTCAAAGACTTTTCGCGTACGATACCTCCAGGGGTACGCGTACCACACTTTGAGAAACTCTGCTCTACGATAAATTTAACGAAATTGATAACGATATTATAAAATATATCCGGTTATTTTGCGCAAAGATGAAGAAAACTCTACTTTAAAGTAATTTAAATATATAATTTCAACTCTTAAAATGAAAAATAAGAAGAGAAAAATGTTAATTTTACTTAAAAGTTGCAAGTAAAATTATCTACTTATCAACGTATACGAGATAAGGCGCCTTAGATTATATAGTGTTTGATTTTCCTCTACAGATTCAAATAGTAAGTATTAATTACTAGTTAATGACTAATTTTAATCAAATTAAAGATTTTTCTACGGAAGCACGGATAGCATTTTAAATGTCTAAAGAAACTATAATATTCTCATTTAAAAAATTCTTCATCAAAGAGAACTTCACACAATTTTTATTTTCTAGAAAACTTTTAACTTAGAAACAATCAAAAAGTTACAACATTACTAGAATCTATATTAAACAGGACTCACCTTGAAAGTCAATTCAGGAGTCAGAAATTTTCAAGCCAGAAAAATTTATAAATTGTAAAAAAAAAAGAAAAAAACAACTTCGAATAGTACGACCGAGTTATATTCTAACGGTATATTATAGTGCATAATACAATAGGATGTATTAGATTGCCAGGTGATCATTTTTGCGAATTTCACCGCCAGATGGAAGCACGTTCCCAATTGACCCTAACTTGAAACTCATCCCCCCCTCGAATTAACACATCTTACCTCATCCTACCAAATCTGGATGACTTATAAAATCCTCTATCATAATCGTGACACGTCATTTATTTTTTTTTTTTTTTTTTTTTTTTTGTAGCAAAAACTAATATAGAAGGTAGCATTTCTTTAACTCCAACAATAAACTAACTACGGGTCATTAAATCTCGCAATGTAATGGAAAAAAATAAAATATGATACTAATAGACAAAAATGTCCCGCTTCAAAACAAAATAAAATAAAATAAAGAAAAAAAAATCCAAATCGATAACTCGGATTTTAAGTTGAAAAAAATACATATATATACATATATATATATATTGTAAAAGAAAAAAATATATATTTTTCTATTTTAATTTTGTAAATAAAATTTAGGATTCGAAATGGGGCGACCGGCATTGGTTTAAAAAAGTAAGAGGGATCGTCAACAGAGTTGTGTGCAGAGGTCGTTTAAGTATAGACCCTATATATAGCGAATGACATATCATCCATCTGCATCAGGTAGTGACATAGCGGAAAGAACTAAACTCCATATAATTTCTAACATTAAGATAAGTTGGAAGTCAAGCCAGAATTTAAACTTGGAAATTTTTACATTTTTAAAATCTCCAGAACGAAAAGGAAGAAGAAGAAGAAGGAAGAGGGAGGAGGGGGGGAAAAAACTTTAAAAATAAATCTTAATAGCCGAAACTCGATAAAGTACTCTCTTTTATGAATCTGATGTGAGGCATCTAAGTCTGTTGGATTTATTTTCTCGAATTATAAAAATTATTTTATTTTATAACTGAATGGTACTTAGAGATATGAGTATTAAGTATTATATATACTGCAATTTCTTGTTTTATCAGATGACAGGAATTGAGACGAAGAACTCTCGTAATCTCCACTCTGGTGGCATTTAACTACTGGATGAAAACATCACTGCTTCGGGGGGAGAGACTGCGAGAAACTTAACCAAACATGTGATTAAATTAAATTTGCAAACTTAAAACTAACTAGCGCAGTCGAAATCGATTATCTTGCTATAGACCTATCGTCCAACTGCCTAACATAAATTTTTATGCAAATGTGTCGCGCACTCGCGGTTTCTTCGGGTGCGTTGAACTCGCGGCGGATCCTATCGCCGAATTAAGCCGTATATACTTATGAAAATTGATTTGTGTGATGGTTACCCGATGAAGTCGCTCTAACAGGTGGCGAAAAATATTCGGACTGCACAGTTTCTAAAGTGGATGTCATCATCGTAGTTTGCCTGACTCATAGGAACGATGCTGATTCAGCAATGCACATCAACTTGTTGGCGAATGGCCAGAAACCACGTTTCCGTTTCCTACTTCGTTTAATAACAAAGATCGAAAAATCAATTAATTAAGTGGTTATTATATTAATTATTTTATCCTCTCCTCTTTCCATTTTTAATCCGGATTAAATCACTGTTGGTAAAATTAGGGAAGAATGCGTTTTGTCCTCCTGGTAATTCGCATATTTCGTAAATCAATAAATCGATAGAACATTTTGTCCATCCGTTTTAAGACGAAAGAAAAATTACTTATAAACAGAACGATTGCGATTTCTGGTTAAATAAACCGATAGAAAGATTATTTACCCTCGCAGGACCTACTGGAGATTGCCTGTGATCCATTTGGACGTGTCCACGCTTGTTATCGAACTAGGATTAGAAATCAAGCATAGAGATTATATATCTACAAAGATCGAGATTATTTCCACAAACCTTATCGAAAGAATGGCTTCTTAAAAGGAATTAAACACATATTAAGCACTTTTGCAAAACTTTTACCCTGCCGAAACATTTGCTTATAGAAAGACCAAGTTTTAAGTACAGCCAAATTTGTTTCTGTTGTTTTTTTTCTTTTCTTTTCTTTTAAGATTTATTAAAGGAATATTTTCTGTTGGGTTAAGTAAAGTACCGGCTTTACGCTTTGCTATTAATCAAACTTCAATTGAAAGTGTTTTAGGATTTTTCTAACAACTACAACTTCTACTGCGGAAATCAATATCGACTGGCAAAATGGAGGAACATTTACAAATACAGGAAGTCACTTACCTGACACTTTTGTTTAACGCCATCTAATGTGAGATTTTCGAAATATTTCGTGTGAAAATTATTTTTATATATAAATTTATATAATTAAATATAATAAATATATGTGGCAGCAACTGAGATGGAAATGTATTGCTTCAATTATAAAATAATTTATAAGTCTATCGGACCATTCTAAAAGGCGAATATATTAAAAAAAATATATATATATATATATATATATACGTTTTATGTCAATAATATTAATCATTTAATATTTAAAACTCTGCGTGTTTATTTTAACATAAAATTTATGTTTGGTAAATAAATATTTAAACAATGTACAAAACTTAAAGTATATTTTTTCAAGAAATTGTTTAGATATTAGAGTTTATAAATATATCTTTAATATTACAACGCGATAGTCTGAAGCATTGTGTAGTTTTACAGAGCCGAACACGTCGTGTGTTGAAGTTTTAAGCGCTTTATTTGCGATTGGTATCTCACTTAGAGTTTACATAATGCGATATTCGTGATGTTTATATTTGAAACCAAATTTATATCCTCTTTTCTCTATTTTAGACGATGACAATTGGAAACAGCCGAATATTACAGAATATTTAACAGCTTACGACAGGAAAGATTTTTTTTTTTTTTTTTTTTTTCTCCATTTATGCACTGTATACTCCCACGTGGGGAGTTTTTGGCACACAAAGATAGGTCTTAATTCACATTGTGCGCGCGCGAATAAGTTTTGGCTTGCGGACAATACATAATGACGCCCACTCGAAATTCGTATGAAACTTATTTATATAGTTAACGTCTTCGGGGTGCGAGAAAATTATGCTTAATCCTATATCTTACATTATAGAAGAGCGGAATCAACGATAAAACGAGATGTTCTTGTCGTGACAAGGAGGTGGAGTTAAAGTCACGAGGCTATAGCACTACTAAAAATACAGCTGGGATGTGCGCACATCTCAAAGGCTGTGTTCGGCAGTCGTGTTAGTCATGTGTCAACTCTTAGACAGTTTCATGGGGTACGTTCGCTAGTTCCATACATCGCTTATTCACTTCCATTCATACTCGTTTCTTCTCACAATGTCCGATAGCGGTGGGCAATTGACAGCAGGCCTCCAACAAAAAGACACGACTTTCACCAAAATATTTGTCGGTGGATTGCCATACCACACGACAGACAAATCTCTTCGCCAATTTTTCGAAACTTTCGGAGACATTGAAGAAGCTGTTGTCATTACTGATAGACAAACGGGAAAGAGTCGAGGTTATGGGTTCGTAAGTACAGTTTTTTGGATGCTATCAATAAAAATTATATATGTAAATTTTAAATCCTAGATTACAAGATTTAATCTTGGGATAGACACGTGTCGGATCTGTCGTTTTTTTTACATACGCACTGGGGAAAATTTAATCAACTTGTACTAAATGTATATATTTTAATTGACGGGTAATAACTTTGTAACTTTGCATATTGTTCATTGGTACAAAAATTTTGAAGAAAAATAATGTAAAAGTATACATAAAACAATTGATAGAAATAAGTATTAAAATTATGTACTAATCATAATGAAAATTAATCAAAAATTAGGTAAATACTGGCAAGCAAATAATACCCATTCATTTTTTATTGTAAATTATATTTCTTAGAAGAACATTTATTTTAAAAAAATATGATTTAAAAACAACGTTAACTGAGGTGCTAAAAACGAATATTTATCCATCTATCAGTACAGAATACAGTTTTCAAAATCGCAAAACACAGACTGACTTGGCGATTAAAGTCGAAGAAAGTCTAAAATAACTATTTGTTGGCAAAAGATAAGCCTGGAAGTGCCAGAGAGAAGAACAATTACTGGATTCAATTGAATTGCTTTTATTTCAATTTTCATGCGGGAACTATTTATTATCAACAGAAAACATTTTGTCATATTTTTCATTTCGAATTTCTATACATAGGGACGTATAGACGCCCATGATGACTGCTTGCGTGATATATCAAGTCATAGGTCATTCTATACAATTTTTTTTAATACACATATTTCCCAACTTACATAGCTGATTCTGTGCACGCTATAAACTCATTCGGTGTTTCTAATCAAATGATATTTCTATTTACAATCATCAAAATAATTCTTACGTTAAATTATTTGCATCTAAAAATACTTATAAACTCGAGTAAATACTGTATATAAAGCTCGGTTTCGGATAGAATTAACCGAAATATAAATAAATAATATCTTCATTAGATAAGCGAGAGACAGGAATATAATTTTATAAAACATTTTGCTTATTCTCCCTTTCAATTTAGTAATATCGAATGTACTCTATTCATTATAATTCTCCTTCCTGCTCAAAAAAATCAATTGTATTATAATTATTTATTGAAAAAATTATCAAGAAAGTTTAAATCCATATATAAAAAAAATCTCTGAGAATATTCATCTCATTACTTTCAGACTTTTCTTTCATCCTTTTTATCTTCATACTCCTAAAATATAAAGTTAAAACATTTTGACTCAGACTGTAAAATGGGATATAGTGGAATCTTTAAATTCTATTCTTCCATTCATTCTAGCGGAAACTTTCATCACTTTCGAAAAAAAGTGTAGTGGATGAGGAAAAATAAAAAAAAAAATATAGTTGAGTATAAACGTATTTGTTTTTCCATCTGTCGCTATATAAGCCGATAGTTTCCGTAGGGAAAGCCATTCAAAATATTATTATTGTTGTCAAGCTTAAGCATCACCACGAAACATGCGATTGAACGTTTTTCATGTTTAAAAAATGACATCATAAACAGCTTGCAGATGTTCCACGTTGAATCATGATACTTAAATTATTTTTAATACGTATGGTATTAATAAATAATTTCTATTATAGTATAATAAGTTCACTCTATGTTGTATCTGTACAATGAAGTAATTTAATTTAAAATATTTTAGAATGTAGTATTTGTATTTTCTATGATTCCATTGGTCCTAATTCTGGAAAAGTGAGGTGTAAAAAGTTAGACTGATAACGCAATCGTTGGTTTACTAGCAGTGTGATAAGTATTCTTATGTGTTTTTTTAATTCCAGAATATCATATTTATTGAATATCTGTTTACGAGAAGTCAAAAAATTTGCGCATTCTACAAAGGACAAAAAGCATTTTCATTTAGTTGCCAAAATCGTCACGTGATTCCATTGTTTCATGCTGCCATAATTTGGGTAGAGACGTGCCGTCTAAACCAAAATATCTACAAGATGGCTAATTGAGGTAATTTCTTCGTGCGACTTAGTCAAACTTTAAACACTTATCGACGGGAAGAACGTAAATACTAAACAGTATAAACAAAGGGAAGGAGTTATTCTCGAAAATGTTTCGATATGACTTTTAGTAGGACGATTACAAATTTTTACTATGTTTTGTACGGTTCTCGCCTCTATAATAAGCCTAAGTATGATGTTGGTCGACTTGTTTCCCGTTACTGCCCGAGAATGCTACTTTTTGGAGTAATGCCAAGACTACATTGTTTTAAATTCTTAGTGCTTAGATAGCAACTGGCAGTGACAAGTAAGTTCACCAACAAACCGACGACTCGAGAATACAACCGAGTAAAAAAAATATATAGACATATACGCGTGCGACCAGAGAGGAAGAAAAAAGAAAAAAAAAAGGAAAAAAATTCACTGATTAGTGCGGACATTTAAAAACTGTTAAACGTTAACCTCTAGTTAACTGTCATCAAACGGAGAGTGATTGGATTTGTTTATGAAGCTTCCCTCAACCTTTCAATTTTCTTATGTTTTATAAAAGCCACCCACCGTGTTGCAGCCAAAGTTGCTAACAAGATTATTCTAGGATCAAATGAGATGCAGCTATTTGTCTTAATGGGAAAAATGATAATAAATAATTTTATTTATTAATAAAAATTGAAAATTTTATTGATTAAGCAAATTCTAACGCTGGGAATCATTAAAAATAATTAAGATAATGACAATGGTGTGTTAAAGTAAGTTTTTGTTGCAAGTTGTCTTTTAGTAAAAACTGGCAGATTGATACTTTTCATACATTCTTATGAAAAGATATTTTTTAAGCTAAGGTTTTAAAATGATTTAACTTACCTTTAATTCGAGGAATTACACAGAAAGAATACTTTCTATAAATCTAATCAAAGTAAATAAAATACACTTTTTTAGCTTTCTAATTAATTTGTTTAACTGTTAAATATATCTCGAACTACAGAATAAAAGGTGAAAGAACTTTCGACATTATTTCTGATTCATATTTTTAGCGATTTAACTATAGTTTTTAGGCGATTTTATCAGAAAATGACAGTTTTACAATTAAAATTTGCTGGGTAACGTTTATAGAATGAAGGTATTTATTTTTAGACTATAAAATGATGAGTTAACCGTTCGCACAAAGAGCAGATTGTATTAATTTATCAATTTATATATTTTAAATCCGAAAAAGACAACGATAATTTAATTCTATGGTGTGTCTGTAAAATATTATCCTCGAAAGCTAAGTTTTAATTGTATAATTTCAAAAGTTTACCATGTTTAAATACGAAAATACTAATTTCTTTTTTCTTTAATGTTCTGTATTTAAAAATCAATTTACATTAGATAATTACATTTATTATGTAAGCATGTATGCACGCGTTTTCGTGTTATTATTAATATTAAATCTAATCATTTTAAATATATTATTATTATTTAAAAAAAAAAACAAAAACAAAAAGAAAGAAACTTTCCAATGAAAAACAGCGTAGTATCATATGTATAGTTTTTAATTTTGATTAAGTTAGCTTTAGTTAATTTAAATGACTTTCTACTAATTTTAGTAAGTTATTTTTTATAACGAGATTTTCGAAATAGCTTTTTCTCTTTCAAAATTATGAAAAATGATTTCGAACAGTCTTTAACCATTTAATGAACTGATATTTTTTTAGAGACGAGGATTGTTTAAAGAATCGGAGTCCTTGCCAAATGTACTTAATTGCTTTCCTCTTTTAATAAGAACAGTTTCTAATCTTCAACAATTTCTTATCTTTGTAACATTTTCTTTCAAATTTGCTTACAATTCAAATAAAACACCCGGTTTTTATTGGATATTACACGTACGTAGTTAAGATTTCTTTAAAAAGATTATATATATATATATATATATAGAGAGAGAGAGAGAGAGAGATTGGTGTAATCTTTTTTAGAAAACAAGACAATACACAAAGTGAATGAACTCTGATTCTTCATCAGATTTCATTGCTGGATTAAAAGAAAATAAGTTAAAAATACAGAAGTTTAGAACTGTTTTAAGTTTTATTCTAGTCTTATTTGCTAAATAATTAAGAAAAACAATTAAAATTATTATTTATCTGGTTATCATCTGGGATAGAATACTTTGCCATTGAGTTATGTAGCTCAAGAGCACGCCGGTAATATCGTAGAAAAGAAAAGTTGGCATGGAATCCCGTTTTACAAAAAAGAATTAATAAAAAAATTTCAAATAATAATTTTCTTAATACTCGTTCCAAAATGAAAGACGAACCCGTAAGAAAGTTATCGCGTTAATTTTTAATTAGTAAGTATCTGAATGAGCAAGAAAACACACGATTTGTGAAATCAATCAACATACAGAGTCAATTAGAAGTCACGATAATGTTTCCTGTCTACTACGTAAATATTGACGTCGATAATGAAAGTTTAAATACGTTCGTGAACGATACGATACTTTTATTTGTTTTCATCTCTTTTTAGTTGAGGCTAAATCAGATTTTGTAGTCGAACATATTCGCTTTAATGGGCGATGGCAATTAGAAGTTAGTAAACAAAAAAAAAAAAAAAATCGCACGTAACGGAATTCTGGTTCCTGTATTAATAAATACGTAAAGAAAAAATTAATTGAGGGATAAGTACTTTGAAGATTTTTAATAGAAATTTCAAATATAAATATCTGAAAATCTTTGAGTTAATTAAAGATCATTTATACGTGGACGTTTCTAAAAGTTGTTTGTTGTTTTATTATTTTTTTACGCTTTGATCGAACTTTAACGCATAGGCCTGTGTCATTTTATACTTTTCTTTTACTTTCACTCAGTTAATATGTTTGATCTTTGGATAAAAACAAAACAAAACAAAAAAAAAATGTTAAGAGATAAACTCGAATGCCAATTAATTATCATAGGAAATTAATTTGTACTCGAGTAATAAATAATAAATTGTACGCGGTAAATAAGATTATCCGAATCGACAAATTCCGACAGGGAATTTCGTTTATTTAAATGGTTTCTAGGGTATAAAATTTTAAATTCTTACAAACGTGGAGTTCGTTTTGTGGATAGATCGACTAGTCATATACATATATAGGTCTACTATAGTAAGTAAGCTTTTGCATGTTGCTTGCTTTATAAACCAATTTTATACTCATTCTTGGAAGTTTAAATTTTGAATGAGAAATGTTTTTATCTAGAAGTCTGCATGACTATAGTCTACGTCTATGTAAGGTTTTTGAATTTTACCTGAAGCAGAAATAAATAAGATTTTTAAAATATATGTAAATCAACTATATCTTATAACTAAGCGGGTTTATAAAAAAATTTGATTTTTATAAATTTCCTTGACAGATAAAAAAAAATGTTACAACTGCATAAAATTCACTTTTTATTTATTTATTTTTTCTATTTATTATTACTAAAATTAAAATAAACAAATTTTTTTATACTCATTTAGATATATCAATATGAAAATTAATTATCTTCATCTCGCGACGATTTACTAAACAATTTACGAGTATAATGAATCCGATAAGATATATAAATCAAATTTTACATAAATCTATTCGAAATTCCTGAATTTATATCGACAAGGGCTGTTATTACGATATGAAAAAAGGTAGGTGAATGCGAGCGACTACTAAACTCCCATTAAACTCTCGACTTTTACTATTAAAAATCCACGAAAAAATCCGGAGTTAGCACTCGTATACTCTAATAAAATCAATATAAATATATATATTTAGGAGATATGTTTAGATAAAATTTTTTAATATTTAATATAGGCCTACAGTATAAGAAAATATAGACCATGAAATCAATTTATCTAAAAATAGGACCCGAGTTACGTAAAGGAGTAAGATGCTATTACATTTCTCCTCTTTTTTAAAAAAATTTTTGGATTTGTTAATATTACTTACTACTTAAATAAATTTAATTTGTTTTGTACGTACGTTTTCGGATTCATTTTGTAAGATATTTCTTCTCGGATTGATTCAAATGCGAATATAAATTTGGATCTTAATACCGTATTACAATGTATATTCCTCGGTTACTCGATTTTAAATAGACCATAACTTTATATTGTAGATCATAATATGATTTTATTATACGTAGAGGTGAAGACGGTGAAGATAAATATGTGTTTTATTTAAGACAAAATTTCTCATAACGATAAATTTAGTAGAAAATCAGCAAAAATGTAGGTGATGGCGTAATGACTTTACGGGCGAAAGAAAAAATTAGAAAGTATTTATCAGTTTTTCATTTAATTATTTCTCAAATTGCATCAGTATTTAATCATATAAATAAAAATATAATAATTTATTGTCTTTTTTTTAAGCTTAAAGTTCTACTTTTCATTTCTATTTTAATTGATATTAGAATATTAAAGTGTGCTAATGTCATCTGTCTATTACTTTTATAAATTCACATTCATATAATATTATTAACTTTAATTTCGCCAAATTTATTTTTAAATTGTTCTAATAAAATAACTTGATTTTAAAAGAGTATCGCAATTAGTTTTCTCTTCGTCGATAATTTTCTCGTTTTTAAAAAATAAATGGATCAGTTACTTCTTAACGGAGTGATTTAAAAGGAAAATACATTAAGAAAAATCAATATATTTATTTTATTTACGAAACAGATGATGCTTCATTAAGCATACGGATATTCTTATCCATAAAAATGAAAACAAAACACCCAAAATAAAATTTTTATAATACGAATATCTCGAGTCATATTTCAATTTTTATTTTATTATTTTATTTTTTGAATTTTTACAAGGTTTTTAAAGACAATTAAAAGCATGAAAAA
This sequence comes from Centruroides vittatus, assembly GCF_030686945.1. Lineage (NCBI taxonomy): Eukaryota > Metazoa > Arthropoda > Arachnida > Scorpiones > Buthidae > Centruroides > Centruroides vittatus. The sequence continues at coordinate 2,324,362 of NW_027120684.1, read as the reverse complement.
ATCGATATTTTAACTCGAAAGGATATTACTTTTTATAGAAAGAATCGTGCTATATGTAAAGAGTAATAATATGAAATTTTTAATTACATTATATTCTTTTATCCTTATGTGTAATATATTTTTTATTATATATATATAGAAAAACATGTTGATAAAAACGTGTGTTTTTTAAAGCAGTTCACACAGTTCTATAGAAATGATAATTGATTAGATATACGTCTATACTGTATACTCGATATAAATAAACACAAAGATTAAATATATGTTGTATAAATAGGGTATGTCGAGCGCATATTATTATTATTATTCTAAAAAAATTTCTTTCGTACTTAATTAAATATCTACTAAACCGACTTCTTTAACTCAGGCTAATGTTAAATAATTTCTATAAAATTTATATTTAGTTTAAAGTAATTATACGCAGCTTTATTCGATTGTTCGAATAGTAAGAAGTTTATTATTAAAGATGCTTTCCAGAAAGTTCAAGAACTTAATTTTTTTCAACCGGATTAAATTCGCGTTAAGAATATTTTTGAACTTTGTTAGTTTTAATGAGACGTAATATTAAAAAAATAAACTTTTAAAAACATACACATTCAAATTAGAGCTATAAAAAGATCCAAAGTTTTTCGGTTGTACGAATGAATCATTTTAATTTCTCGAATGGCAATTCTTCGAAAAGTATCGTATTACTTGTATACTTTTGCGATGAGTCGAAACAAAGATAATACACATTTTCTTTGTGATCTAATGTACGCACATAACATAATATATATTATATTTAACGAGAAATGATTTATTGTGACATCAATTTATTGTGTCACAATGCCGGGCTGCAATTTTTAATCATATTTTTAATTTATTTAATTTAAAATATATGCTCTCCACCTCGGATTAGTAGTGGCTTGCCCCTGTACTCCACACTTTTCCTTTAACGATAGAGTCGTTTTCCGGTTTGTTTCGAAGTTAATCGGGTCTCCCTCTTTATCTAAGCTTTCCATATCTGGTCTCGACATTCATCTATCTAATACGATTCTCGAGATTAAGAAAGGACAACGGACGGACGACAGTGGAAATTTATAGGTCTACGGGTTTTTCAAATTGTAACTCAATTATTATCACGTTATTCCACTCCTATTCGAACAGGGTGTATATATACAGCATAAACACAAGCCAATTTTCACGTAGACTAGACAGAAAATGATTCATTCTGTACTAAAGCAATTTCTCTTATTATGCAAAAACTAAATATTCGGATGACCTATTTATTTCTCTTTTTTTCCATTCCGGATACCAACAAATGCAAATCCAACGGAATGATACACGGCCATTGCATAATGTTATTGAATGCGCTAGCAAAATACCGGAAAAACAACTCACTTACTTTTATTGAAAAGTTAATTCAATCGTTTGTTTCGATCAAAACAATAAACAGCTCGAAGTTTTGTAACGTATTTATTGAATTTTCGAGTCGTACGAGGTAAGAATCCGATTTACTTTTATCATTTTTTAAATATATATATATATATATTATGAATCCGAATTGGTTTTAATGAAGTTATTAAAAGAGAGCCGACGGAAATTATTTTATTATTACTAATAGTATTTACTTATTGCCGTAATTAATCCTCTGAGGAATATAAATTAAAAGTTATAATTAAAATTTTTATTAAATATTCAATTTAAATTTAATTATTAATAATAGATTATCTAAGTTGGCTTTCTTCTTAGCGTTATATGGTTACCTGTGGCTAGACTATTCGTTATAGAGATAGCATCTTTATTAATTTTCCCCGTAGAAGATCCATCTAAAGTATTCATATTCAATCAGATAACTTATTTATCTTCTAATATTTTCTACATTTTTGCTAATTAAATTTATTCCCTGCAAGAAATTATTTATTTTTATTTGGAGTGAGATGATAAAGTAGGATGCTGTAATATTTATATACAGCACAATTCTGTTTAAATTGATATACTGTATTTAAAATAATTTTCACTGGAAAATCTTACACGCGTGTAACAACATTTCTTTCGTAAATTTTGGCTCTTCGATACGTTTTGTTAAAATAAATAAATAAATAATGTGACAGATATGAATAATTGTAAAATAATTATTCGATATTCTTACATTTAAATCTCAAAATATCAAGTAGGTTTGCGTGGCATCCAACCCAGATATTTGTTGTTTTACTTCGAAATGCTCCAACTTTAAAAAGTTCAACTCGACAAAATCGACAAAAGTATTCTTTTGAATGGCACCATCTTCGACTGAGACTATTTTTTAGAGAGGTTAGACTTTTTGAAGCTACAATGAAACATTTTCCATAGCAGCTCGAATTTTCAAACATTTTCTGAAGGGTCTAAACCCTTTAAAGGATATGTAATCTTTTCTTTGGAATTTATAGAGGTACTTTGGCATTCTGAAGAGGTTATACTTCACGTTATAGGCCTATCTATAAATTATTTCTATCGAAAGTGCTCGAGGCCTAAAAATATTTTAAATTAAAGAGGATTGCTAGGTTAGCAACCCAGATATCCTCTTTAAATTAAATTATTAACATATACAACAGATAGGCTATATTTCTTCTCGCTTTGAGATAAACGGGATATAATCTATAGTAAATACTTAAATTTATTGCTCTTCTTCTATTAAGAGGTATAGTTAGATAAAAATCAATTTATTCTTAATTTCTCCATTGTTATCTTCGAGTCTATACCCGAAAAGATGTTATTATTAGAATTACTTTTTTTTATCCTACTTTTAACAACCTATTTAAATGAAACAATGGCTTTTATTTTCTTTTTTAAATCAGAAACTTGGTCTTCGAAGCATCTTTGCGAAGTGAAAGACCTGAATTTTAGTAATTAATCACGTTATAAAGTATAACCGAAATCATTCGTAATTATTTTATTCTATTTTTTCAACCGTAACCATTGACTGTAGCATTTAATTTTTGATGAATATATTCGATTATTCGTGTATATTATCTCCAAAAATCTCATCATATTTAGAAAATCTGCTTAAAAATTTTAAATTTCTCCTTCTTATCATATTGATTTTTTTTATTTGTTTGACTATTATCAACTTACGAAAGATAATACACCATTCGATTTATTTTATGAAATTTATCGATTATGAGATTGTGAAAATAAAGACACTTTCAAATAATATCTTATAGCACTTCATAATAAATATTATTTGATAAAAATTAATAATATTTTACAGTGCGAAGGATAAATTTTATAAAGTTTTGTAATATTAAACATTTATTTATAGAAAATATAGATTTTATTGTGAATTTTTAGGAATTTAAAGCCTACAATTTCACAAAATTTGATGTTGAATTTATAATAAATTATTTAAAGTAAATTAAAAAGAAGTTAAAAACAAACACATTATTATTATTATTATTGATTTTATATTAATATTTTTAGTAATGTAAGTAACCTTTTTTATCTGTTTTTTAAGCAGAAATATTTCTTGTGTGCGGTGAAACATGAGATTCTAGTCGGAGACAGTTAATTTTTTCAGACTTCGCCAATCAAACCAACAAGATATTGAGTCTGTTACATCTACATCATCAAATTTTTGTATAGAATATGTAAGACCTTATAGTTCATTATCTACGTCGATGGAAAATGCAAGTCGATTTACAATTTTTTTTAAACAAATAAATCTTTGTTGTATTAAAGGATAACGATTATAAAAAGGATAAAGACAAATGGATGCATTATCATGTAAATTTCGTACGATAAAAACATATAAAATCCTATCTAAAAATACATATACTCGAGTTCCAATTAACTTAGAAAGATTAGTTAAATAGTAAAAATTTCATTCCATAAATGCGAGTTATTTGAAAGCGTGTTTAATTTCGCAATTTGAAGAAAAGTATGTTATATTTCTGATTAAGTTTTATTACGTCTGGAATAAATGTTTTCACTTCGTTGAACAGCGTGATCTAATGTTTAAATACGTGCAAAATTATTTATTTTTGGAAGTTTTAAAATATAAAATATAACAAAAGAAATTACAATCGAGGAATTTTTAAAGTTTTTTTTTTCTTTAAATATTATTAATTTCTTATATTTTTTGGTAAATCCTTTAGCAAATGATGTTCAAGCTTATCAAATTTCAATTTTCTGTTTAAAAACGCAAACTTCTAGCTGTAAAAAGTACATTCTAACTTGTTATTTGGTGAAAAATGAAGTAATTAAATGTTTAGTTTACAGATCTTTTTTCCTTTTTTAATTTTTATTATTTGCTGATCCATCATAATCTCAAAGAAAGTCTTTGATGTAGTTTAAAGCGTTTAGATAAAGCTGGATTTGAATAGGTTAATTAAAAAGGATAGCGGAGATAGTATTTTGTTTAAAGCAAAAAATTCGTTTTAGAATTTTTGGAGATTTAGTTAAGACCGATCAAAGATAGCCTGCGGCAAGATTTTTATCCTCGATAAGTCGAGGGACTACAACAAGAATTATGGGAAATAGAAACCTTCTCAAAAATCGATAACGTAGTCTGGATTAAGAGTCTCGGTTATCCGAGATGATTTCACTTTCACTTAGCTCGGATAATCGAATGGCTACTATTAATTTAAGGATAAAAACACATTGAATTACAATCTCTTTCTTTTACCTTTTTCAATGCATTATAATATTTATAACACAAAATATTTAAATTAAATCATAAATTCCATTCGAAATTTAAGTTCTAATTTTTTATTAAAATTGTTATTGATTTTTTCCACTGTTCGAGTAAAAGACATTTCTCATTTACTCTTGTTTATTTGCTGTTATATTGAGTTAAATGCAAACCAATCTATTCATAACCGAACTACTCTATTCAGAATTTCGTGAATAAAATAATTTCAATTTTTGTTTTCATATATATTATCTAAGAAAATATAATATTAAAAAACAAATTATCCTTATTCTGAAATCCCTCGTGAATAGTATAAAGATATACACGTGATCTATGCAAAAATTTTGGCATGAGATACACCACGTAGTTAAAATGTTATGCCAAATATATACAAAGAGTAAGTTAAATACTTTTAAATAAAATATTCGACTGGCTTTCCATCTTGTTAACAAAAAAATATAGTGCTCTAAACACATTATCACTCAAGTTAAATAATTAACTGAAGAGTAACATAATATCTCAGTTAAACACCCGACATTCTTTTTCATTATGCTGTATTTAATTTGTTGTTATATAAAAAGGGCACGCCAAGTATTTAACTGAAAATATAGTACAATATTCGTTCTTCAGTTAATTATTTAACTGACGAGTGATACCGAAAATGTAGATTATCCTTTATGAAGCGTATATCTTTTGCAATACACGCGTTACATTCATTAAGTTTTAATAATTACATAAAATAAGAATAATTCTTTAGTTTTTTGTATTATAAAACGGTAAATAAAAACCTTACGCTGTTTGTTTAGTATAAAGTTTTATAATTAATTAATTAATTAACAGATAAATTAATATAAATACAATATTATTCGTTCTAATAAATGGTATAAATGTACGAACGAAAAATATTCGTTTGCTATTATATGTCAAAATTCATTAATTTAATTTTCGAAAGTGCATTAATACTTTCCATTGTTTATAAATATTTATTCCAAATACGATGTTTCACTCGACGTGAAAAATTGAAAAGTTATAAACCGGTCGGACGATGCGGAAATTCTTTGATGAAAAATGACATCTTATTTAGTACTAAATCTCGTCATCGTATGAACTTATGGCCTTTGACTTAGTCTCGTTTTAATTATAAACAATATATATAACGATTCAGCTTTCATTTTCATAAAGTGTGCACTATTTAATATAGATTTTGACAACTTCCGATCGAACTTCCGGCGAAAACACACCGTCGTCTCTACAATAAGCTACCCAGTAACATGTCGATTTATATATTTTTGACTCGAGAATCTACCATATAATAAACTTTCACATTATGTGCTTAAATGAGGTAAAAAATTAGTTTCGTTAAAAAATAATAAGTATTTTGGTAAGTTCCTTTTTTAAAACGACTTTCGAGATTATGTAAGTTTATTATCTTTTGAGTAGTTCGTTCTTCGTTCTATAAAGTTACTATCTAGAAAAAAAAAAAATAACTGCTTAAAATAACTAACTTGGTTCTCAATTTCGTTAGTTTATCGTCCAGTAGGCGATATATTGTAGAAAAAAAAATTAAAGAAGTAATAAATTATCTTAGCTATTGTGTACTCTTTCTTGTATGTCGACTGCTTGGTATCACGATTTAAAATTAATTCAGAAGTATACATTTCCATTGAAACTTCATTTTAATGACAAAATAACCTTATAAATTGGAGATAAGACAGTACATGTATTATTTAAAGAGGCCTTCACGCTATGAGAATGCCCGCAATTAACGTAGTTCGACAAGCTTATGTACAGTACACGCATCCTAAAACTTTATCAATTTAAAATTTTATGTTTAAAAACAAGACAAACACTGCAATGTTTCTATATGAACAAGCTTAGAAAGTAAATATTGTATATTTCTTTTCTTTAAATTTAAAAATGTGTAGTATAAAAAACTTTATATTATATTATTAAGTTACTTAATTTGAAGGCAAAATCCTTAAGACATTTCTCGTTATAATATTGGTTTTGGGGGGGAAAGAAAGTAAATAGCATTAATGTTTCTACTTTAAAGCGATGTTTAACAGCGCAAATAATATTTTTAATTATTATTATTACTATTATTATTATTAAATCGGAGAAGAAAAATATCCCGTATCCGCTGATGAAACAGAAAAAGTATTATTGTAATTAATTTTCCTTTATAAAACTAACAAATGAGTGTGTTTGTTATATATTTTAAATGTCGGATTTTACTTTGATCATATTTTCTTTTATTCAGGTAACAATGGCGGATAGAGAAGCTGCAGAAAGAGCAGTGAAAGATGCCAATCCTATTATCGACGGTCGGAAAGCTAATGTCAATTTAGCGTATTTAGGAGCTAAACCGAGAGGAAACGTCCAGAACGGCAAGTATATTTTAATATTAAATGATGTCCGAATGATGTTTTGTTAACCGGGTTTCGGATATGTAAGTTTTTATTAGCCATATACACGATAATTAGTGGGTTTGAGTAGATAACCGTTCTCTGTGAGACGAATACGCTTCTAGTTTTAAAAATAGACTTCCGAGTGTGTCTAAAGGATATGAAGAATGTTAGTAGCATCCTCCTATTTGCGCTGTTTATTTGTCACGCTGCTCTATTCAGCAGTTTGTTATTGTTTTAAATACATAAATTACGTATTACAATCGGTCTTTCTTTTATTTAATTTTCATAAATTTCAGTCATTTTTAAACATTTTTAATCTGTCACTCAATCTATCTTAAAAACACTTTTTTTTTTTTTTTTTTTTTTTTTTATGCACTAGCGAGTTGCTTAACTTTCCAGGCAACATTTAAAATTTTGGTGGCGCCATCTCTTTTTTAAAAACTTTTTATATTTTTAATTATTATAAATGACAAAAAGTTTAATTTTGAAGGGTTTTATTTAAAAAATGTAAATGCTAATAACGAGTAAAATCGTCGTTAAGTCCGACCCTACTCGAGAAACGACACACGACCTCTTTTATCTCGCCACCCCTTTGACCTATAACCACCAAACTTTAGTAGCATCAATGCCCCTTATACACAAATCTCCCTGCAAGATTTCAGACATTTTCGACAAAAAGCACAGGAGTTATTAAGCTTCAAACAGGGTAAACAAAATTTTGCACCCCATCCATACATACAGGAAAAAAACTCCGAATGTTTTGCATTTCTCGACATTTCAAAGTCATCCGAGTCCAAAAATGTAAAAATTTTGAGGATCATTTTTCGACCAATCGCCATACTTTCTCTCTGTTATATAATATTTAGCGCAAAGAGCAACAATTAAAAAATAAATCGTTAAAAAAAAAACGGAGATTAAGCTAAGTAATTTAAAATGGCGGTTTACAAACTTTAATCCGCGAATCTTAAGGTAAAAAAGTAATTATTAAGTAAAACACAAATAGGCCTATCTTAAGCGACATTCGATCCCAACTGAGTTAAAGAAATGAAGTGTAATTTTTATCAGGGAATTTCGAACGTGTTAAAAATCGCTACATCGTTTATTTACCGGCCTAATTGATTTGGAGAATGTTCGCTTTAAATTCATTACTTTTAAGAGACTATTATTTTCCCTCTTTGGAATTTCTCATCAGATTAATAGTCTGTATACTTATCTTAACTCTCATCTCATTCTGTCTTTGATACGAATAATTATGCGACCCTTCGCTTTAATTTATGGATATTAACTTTATTTAATTGTAAGATATATGTAAATTGAAATAATAAATTAGTTGTAGTATCGAAGGGAATAAAAACCGATTCGGATAAAGCATCCGACCTCGAAATAACCGATAATTTTGCGCTATTTCGAAGGTATAATCTCTCTAATCGTCAAATTATTCTTGGTCAAATATCACTAGAGTGTTAATTACGCGTTCTTGATAGCATGATTAAAAAGAGCTTTAATGTGAATTAGCCTTGAGCAATTTCACAATCAAGCTTCTAGAGATTAATTTCCTTTTTTTTTTAATTGACTACTGATGATTAAGCGAGTATGCTCGTCTATTATATTTTTATCGAATTCTATAAGCGACATAACAGACATAAAAATCGTTAAATATTATTTATAATTAAAAAAAACAAAAGGTTTTACAGTTTACATCAATGGATGCTGTAGATAATGATCACACCTCATTGGAACAAAGTATTAATTAATAATTCAACGGTATTAAGAGTAGTACATTTTAAATAGTTTTAAAATAAGATTAAAGTATACCTAATATTGTGATTGTCAATTGTATACTGTATTGGGTTTAGAATGGAGTGATTACATTTTGTCCGGAATGTGATAAAAAAAAAATTATTTAGATTGAGATATTTCGAATAAAATCATTGCCTGCAACCAAAATAACCATCTCACGTATTATGCTATTTTAAGTAATATGCTCTATGAAAGAACTTATTTTTAATCCGGTACGTGTTTAGCTACTCGATGATGCCTAATCATTTTCTTAAATACTAGTCCATTGACCGAAATTCTGGATGTCGTAGTCCCTTAGATGTTTCTTTACTGATTTTTTTTTCATCTTAGTTTTATTGAACATCTCCTTTCTCCCCACGTTTAAGAATGCAGGAAGTGAAATAATATATGAGACATCTATTACTTAATATAAAGTGCGGGTATACGTAATTGAAGGTTATGCCTGACGTTTACGAGACGTCTAAAAATATATTAAAATAATATATTTACAATTTTAAAAGGATTTACTAAGTTTTGATAAGATTAAGAATCAAATCGTTAATTAAATTTTGTTAAGAAATCGTTAATTAATTAATTAATAATGTGTTAAACACTTATACGGAACAGTCTAAAGCTTGATGGGGGCCTTGGGGTAGGGCGGCCCCTTTTTCTCCTTAGCAGGCCTCTTTTGCCTTTTTGTTTGAACAAATGAAACATGAAGAATGTTTCTTTATTAATGAATAACAGTCTTAAAGTAAAATTATGGGGGTAGGAACCATTACGCGTGGGCCTAAGTTTTATTCGGGCTGGGGGAAAATCCCTAGTTCCTTCTCTGACGACCCTGAATTCATATCAAAATAATATATTATATAATTTATAAAAAGTCTAGAGTTTAATTTTATGCTATTTTAAAATAATAATAATAATAAGAAGAAGAAGATAAAAATTTTGATAAAGTTCTTCTCCATTACTAAATACCAATTTATTCATAAATTGTAAATTGTACCATTACTTATTGAATTGGCGTGGAATTTAAATTATTTTATGCATTTATTAATTAATATTGTAGCGTACAATATTTACTCACGGATTCAATAATGAAATATTATTTAGTTTAGCCCATTAAGTAGTTATATCGAGTATTATTGATTAATTTCGAGAGAAATATTTTAAGAAAATGTACTTTAGAATTAGTAAAAATCTTAAATATGAACTAATTTAATATTTAAATTTCTTAAAGATTTTATAATTTAATCATTATTTTGAAAAACATAACGATTAATACTCATATATTTTTAGTTTTTTTCGTTATATTCGAGGTTAATATCAATGGTGAATTATATTTGCATTAATGGATGAAGGCAACGTAACACGAGGGTGATCTGACAAGGGAAGTGCCTCCAGGGAGGACTTTTTAAGGAAGCGGGCCCCTATTTAGGTGTTAAATACGTGAAGAAAACTCGGAAAACTCCCGTTGGTCAGATAAGAACCCACGACCAACTACCAGTGTTCGGTGGTTTCGTTCAATCGGCCACTGGCAGGCATTAAATTATATTTCTGAAAAGAAACAATTAAAGTTTTTAAGTGGCTTATTAATGAGAGAATTATTCAATATGTTATCAATTTAACAATATTATTTTATCATTATTAATCACATAATTCTATTTGTCAAACATTGAAATTTGGGATTATTTTGCTATATCTGATATAACTTACTTTAAGCAATTAAAATATAAGAAGTCACAAATATATAAAATAACGTCGTATGAATACTTTGAAAGAAATGAGCTTTTGAAACTGGTTCGGTTTGATAGGATAAGGCAATGCAACAAGAGGGTAATCTGCTAAAGGGGGATACCTCTCAAAGGACTTTCTATGAGAAACTGGCCTCTATTACGTCTATTTAGGTGTTAGATACGCGTTGGTCATGTGTGAACCCGACACCAATTACCAGTGTTCGGTGCTTTTATCCATTCTGTCACTGGAGAGCCTTTTGAAACTGGATTCTACGTTTAACTTATAGTCTCTACTCTATAGAGTGGCACGTTATAGATCTCGGACGTCTTAAGCAAAATAAATTTTAGGGCCTATCCGATCACATATGATATGCTTAATTAATAAATATATTTTTACAAATTATATTTGAAAAATAATAAATCGTTTTAATTTGAAATAGTCACACTCCATATCATCTTTATTTTCCCCCTCAAATCGGTGCCTTAGATAAAGAGAAACATTTGTTTCGGGTCCCAATTTTAAGGAACCCCAAATAAGTTTATTGCGCTTATTTCCAATGAGTCTTTAGATAAATTCTGAATATAATCTTTGAAAACTATTAAATCTGTTTATGTTAACTTAGAATAATTATTACGTGTACTAAATCTTAACTAAACAAAACCTGATCGAACCGATTCGTATTACCATCGGCCTTCTTTTACGCCTAATATGTTTTGTATTTAATTTATTCAAATTCACTTTCGTATCTTAATTAAATTCAAATTTCAAGTTTATTTCTGAAATTTAGAAGGAGCTTTTTTCCCCCATTTTGACGTCTTCGTAATTTGTCAATATCAAATTTCATACTGTCTAGGATCTGAATCGTTTTATGCATATAAGACTTAGAATTAAACAACAGTCAACTTCCGATAAGGATTATTTATATATTTTAGTTGAAAATATTCCGCTTAAGTGTTTTTCACCGTCACAAATAGCGATGTCAGTAATTAAACAAAGTCTGTAATACTTCCATTATTCCTTAGCAAATTACGTAATAATAATCCCAGTCAGATAATTTTTTTAATATCGTTCTATGATTTACATTTTAAAAGTCAATTAAAAAAGGAAGAAAAAGAAAATCGCCTAAGATGCAACAGGAAGTAAATCTAAATTGTAAACTAAGATTCCGGGGTAGACTTTGTACAGTACGTCTCTCATAGATGAACAGTTTGAATTTCTCTTATTTTCCATCATAAATAATTGCAAGTAGGTTACGTGTGTGTATTCATATTCAAATTTATTTTTAAATCGAAATTGTTTGGAGTTCTATCATTCGTTTTTCTTTTATTAATAAGTGGATGCTTTTAATCGCAACTATTGGAAGAATCTGAGTCCTAGATCAATTCAGGTCTTTTCAATAAATGCAATAACAAAACAAAAACAAGGTGTCAACCTATCGCTCTGGGGTACTCGAAATTGAATCCGGCCAGGCCACCCAATAATTTTTTATGAGCGCTGTCCGGCCCCACCCTGTTGCTTCTATTACGGGCCTGGCCGAACCCACGATGGGTATGGAAAAAGACCCTCTTAGTTAGTCCATAGGTCGGAATGAGTCATAATAAGTTAGCGTTGTTATACCTCATACGCTCACTCAATTAATGTTTTATTTCCTATAAAATGTATTAAATCATCCAACGGTTTTACAATTTTACAAACAGGCAAAGATAATCTATTTTGTAATGATATTCGTTGGTTATTGCTTTTACAAAATATACAAAATTTGCATTAAAAACATAAAAAGTCACAGGACGTAAATGAAATTTTTTTTGTTTAAATTATTTACTAAAATTTGACTGTTACAGGTAAATATCGATCATTAGCTTGACATCTTGAGTCGAATTAATTAATTTCCAGGAAATTTTCATAAAAACAAAGAAAATCAACGTTTGATTTAAGAGAGATTTCAATGAAGTTTTAAAGATGGAAAAAATTAGTTATATTAATATTAATGTAGTTTAATGGCGTAATACTCTAAATCGTAACTATTGTTAGATTAAAGATCTAATATTAGATTCTTAACCAGAAATATTTACTCGTAATCAGATAACGTTAACAAATAGTAATTAGATATTATCAATATAAAAATCGCTTTTCAATGTCACTAATCCTCTATTAAGAAATTTGCACGTAAATCTTTTATCTAATATTCTACCTCAGTATACACAGGTGCATGGACGTCCACAGAGGGGACAAACGGGGCACATCCCTGGAATCGAGTAAAAAGTTCCACAAATTATAACCGTAAAAGCGATTGAGATATGCAACCTTACATTCTCGATCATGGAACACTGATGTATTCTATAATCTACTTGCGAAAAAATACCCCAAAATTAAAACTTTATTGATGTAATTATTTGTTTTCAAGCTTTGCCTCTCTCCGAGAAATTTTCTGTGGACGTCCATGTGCAGGTGTATATAAAACTATCACCGTATTCATAACTAAAATCAAAATAGAAATTGTTCATACATAATCAAGATATAGAAAGATTTCCAACAGAAACAATGGTCTGCTTTGCTTTAATAGGATACTACAACGCGACACATGGGCGATCTGCTAAGGAGGAATGCCTCCCTGGAGGACTTTCTATGTGAAATTGGCCCTATTTAGGTGTCAAACCTAGAGAACTCCACTTGGCCAACCTATAGATCAGGCCTCAGAGTTCACTGGTTTTATCGAATCGGCCATTGATGGGTTGGAAGCAATATACACCGTGTTTTCTTGGAGTGTAACAGGAGTGTATCCAGAGGGGGTGTTTATGGTGCTGTAGCACTATAGCAATCAGCTTCGTTAGTTTAAAACAAAAATAAATATAATAACGCATATCGCGTACCTTCAATTATGTAAGATTAGATAACTAAAGTAATTATAATTGAGTAACAGTTTCCGAGAAACAAAAGGAGACACGTGCCTTGTACTCACGAATCTGCTCTACCCATATTCTCAAAATCCCGGATACGCCATTGATATATGAGGAAACTTATGGGTGACCCTTTGATTAAGGAGGCACGGGGTTAATTTGCGATGAGTTACTATAAAAATAGCGACAACGGAATTATTCATTTGAAGTTTTATATCTATTTTTAATCTATAGATCTTTTTTGTGTTCTTGTGTCATAGACGAATAAAAATGGTGCTAAGATATAATATAAAATTACTGAAATAGCTTATTGTTTTTATTTTATTTTATTATTTTTTGAACAAGAGTAAGCTTTCCGGAATTCGGAGTCCCGTACATCTGCGGCCTTTTATCTATATATAGACTCATCTCTTTATAACTTAAGTTTTAGCATATATTTTTTTTAGTCTACTCTTCATGTTTCGCGGGGTTATTCACATTTATTTTGATAGGTTTTATAATTAATTAACCACCGAAAAGTCATCTCAGAAACTGATTATTGGCCTGACCATGGAAACGTCTGGTAAAAGGCTCTAAATTCTATATTTTAATTAACATTAAAGTAAAGTATCTATGCGATGATGCATTCTATGTGTAGATAATTTAATTTATATTTAACAGGACATCAACCATAATAATTTTCGAAAGGTTTCATGCCTTTATCTTTTGATTTTCTAATTCCGAAAATAGTCGCGAAGTGTCTTTATACTATATTTAAGCATGTAAAATGCGCATTTTATATAATTATCATCGATGCATACTGTTAATTTATCCCTAATTAGATAGAATGCGTGAGCGTAGATGATAATATCAGATATAAAATTCCCTTCTTTCTCTTTTGAATATTAAAATAATCTTTCTTCTCTTCATTCCGGTAATATTAAAACAGGTAAATCGAAGTTAATTATAAATTAATCGATGTTTATTTATAATCTGTGTCAATTCAAACTTTCTGAATATTTAATTTCATCGGATTAATTCAACATTAATATCGAATGCGGTATAGTTCAAATTACATTACAATGATTTATGCAATGGAATCGGATACTAAATTATCAGCATCAATTTGTGACGATGAGATGTTATTCTATACGTTAGCATTCGGTTTTGTTTCTTCTCATTCGGCGCTGTTTAACGTAAATTAACACTTTTAAATCAATTAAATATGTTCAATTTCCACAGAAATACATCTGTAAACATAATTAATCGATAGCGTTAATAAAATAAATGATTAATTTTACGAAAAAAATAATAAAATAAAATTTTAAAAATTCCATTCTTTTTCCTTACTTAATTATATAAATTTTCCAATTACGGCGCATTATTTAACCTTATTCGTTAATTTTATGATTTGGTGCAGACAGAATTCTTTATTACCTTATTGTTTTTGCAGCTTTCGATGAGTTAATCCTGCTATTTTTGGTGATAACCTATTTATACGGAATGTTTCTGCTATCATTTAGCTTACATTTCCCGAAACTACTAGGCCATAGATTAGCTTAAAAACAGTTTACATACACGTTACAAAAAATCTACGTGTAACTTATTAACATTCCATCAATTTTTCGAATAGTTTAGAAAATTATTTTATTTATTTATTTCTAAATCAAACCCAAAAATATTTAAGGGGAGGGAGGAAAAAAAAAAAACAGTTTATTTATAAATATAGTTTCTTAATTCTTACGCGAAATACGGTAGAAACATCGATGTTTCAATAAGCGATAAGTAGTAAAATGGCGAATTTCAATCGGTAGAATTCGGCATTTAGCATCGGACGGATCCATTATTGTTGTTTGTTTGGTACTTACCTTATTTAGCAACTAAACGGGATATCAAATTTTCATCGCATATGCCAGAAGATGACGAGAAATGTAACTATTGAGATGAGAATTTACCAAGTGTTACCGAAATGATAACACCCGTCAACTTTTGCTATATTTTCACATCAAATGACCTATTTACAACAAAATTATTATCTAAAAATTTGATATTTTTCTAAGCTACCGTCAGACATTTTCAATTATCTATAGTTTTAATTAAATTACACTCAATTTATAGATTTGAAACATAATTAAGCGCGGTTTTAATTGTTTATTACACGTTGTTTTACTGTCATAATCTTAAAATTTTAACTTTAACTATTGCTGATGTAACTATATATATAGTTTAATTGACCGTTTAAGCATTTAATAGAATAAAAATAAAAGTTTTAGCAAGGAAGAGTTACAGAGTAACGTGTTATTGAGTTAATCTGTGGATAGAACCTTTATAGAGAAATTCAACAGCCTACTCGAGCATTACTTCTAATAAATATAAATAGGACGACAATGAATTATGAAAGAATAGGAAAAAGATATTTAATAGATTCCGTCTAGAACATTAAGCCAGGCTAATCCATTACTAAGAACGTAGTAATCACAGATGATAGAAAGAAACATTTTCTCTGTAAGAAAATAAACTTTTGTCACGATTTCGTTACCATATCACAAATAGTTAAGTGGGAAAATTTCAAAATTATTCTTTAATAAATAAATCTTAATGGCTATTTTTAATATTTATTTATATATTTATATATATATACATTTTTTTACAGGTTTTCCCTTTCCTGTCAGAGCAGCATATCCAACTGTAGTTCCTGGACAATATGGGTAAATTTGTCATTTTTTTCCCCCGTAAGAGATTTGTTTCCGACTGCTATAGACGAATCTTCGCAGTTTGTAAAGGTTGTCAACAACAAAAAGAGATGTTATTGACTTCTATATCTTTCCTGCCGAAGAGTCGAAAATCTAGACTCGTTCTAAAAATACTTTAGCAGCTTCCTGACGTTTCGTGGTCTGCAAAATTTCTTTTTTCTCCATGTTTTTTTCGCCGTTTTTTGCACGTTGCGCCATCTCTTAACGACGCAACATATTAGCTATGGCGTCGATTTATAAATATCGAATTATTTTCGGTAATTTTAAGCGTAAACATCGTTACGACTTTGTATAAATATTGTAATTATTCACACTATTACTTTGCCTTAAGCTTATTATTATTTTTTTAATTGTTAAATTTTTAATTAAAACGGTTTAAAAATCGTACTTAAGATTGTTTCTCGCGTCACTTAGATATAACTGAGGACGAGAGAGGAAAAAAAATATCGGGGGGGGGAGACATTTTTGTACAATGAGATCATTTTTTTTTTACTCTTTTGCATTGTTTGACGTTCTAATTTTCGGCTCATTTTTGTCTCTCGTCCAATAAACTTTCGACCCGTCGAAGAACCCTGCGCCTTCTTAGTACTGTATAATGTAACGGAACGTCTCAGGAAGTTTAGGACGTAGTCTGTCTCTCGATGTTGACTTAATACGAATGGTGGACGTCTGAAGGACAATCCCCAATTTGGCAGGAATGTCGCCAACTCAGCGTTCGAATTCTCTTATTGCAGATATCTAGGTTGGCACAACAAAATGCGAAATGTACAAATTACAATGGAAACGTATGCACTTCGAACATTGAACCCTTCGATCTTTGTTTATCAACGAAATTCTCAAACTTTTTTTTTTAATGTTTTAAGTACATTTTAAATGTAAAAATTTCCGTTAAAAAGATTCGCACATTTTTACTTTTCGTTTACTATAACGCCGCATTAACTTAATAACGAAAACCATTTTAATTTGTAATACAAATTTTATATATCGTTATTAATAAAAATGGTTTAAGTTTTTTTTTAATCACTGAGGATATTTTTAGATATTTCTTCCCCCCATCGTTAAATATACAATTGGCTCTACTCGAAGAAAGAAATTGTCACTTTACGCTCTGGAAAACGTTTCCGGAATGCGGGTCGAAAATTGTATAAATCCAATCCTTGCCACAAATCAGAACGTAGGCTGTTGCTTGCCAGTATTGTATGGAAATTTCAGAACAGGTGGATTGTTCCATCAGTTGGCTATATATAGACGTGCTAAGTCAGGAGGTGTGCTTCTGGTCGTTCCAGGACTCCCTCTTCTGATCGGGATTGTTGTACATCATCACTTTTCAAGGAGGAGGGTTAAGAAAACCTCTATAAAACATTTTAAACTTCAATATTTAACCCGCGAAATGATTAAAAATAAAGATAATCGTGATATTTTTTTTATACAATACTTAAATAAATACTTATAAAATTGTTTTTTTTTTTTTTTTAAATAGAAAACTCTCACCCATTCCAACCGACAGGAAAACGTTCGGTGGAGATGCCACTTATTGGTCAGAAGGGACGTCAAATTTAACGTGGCCCTGTTTGGCAAGCACCTTATTATTGTCAGCCGAAAGGTCAGACTCCTTTTTATAACTAGATAACAATTTTGAAATAGCGATATCGCCGCCTACGATACAGATTGTAGAGTAAAATTACTTTTATTATTAGCGTAAATTATTTAAGTTTTTATATATAAACATAAATAAATTTTAATCTATAAACCGGGTTATTTCTTTATAATTTCAAGCAATTATATAATATATTTTATATCTGTCTTTTTATTAAAACAGAACAACGTTAGACTAATTACAAAAATAAGCGGTAATTTCATGGCGTGCTTAAAATTTACTTGGGATTCAAGCATTAAGGACCTTAGTAATTTTATTTTATAATTTTTCTACTTATTTTCCTACGCGAAAAAAAATTATATTAAACAGAAAAAAAATGTCAGTAAACTAATACTTTTTTCCTTTTGACTCAGACGTGCCAAAAAGTTGTTTCAATCAACTAAGGCAAGCGAAAACTATCAAAACAGTTTGAATTTTACTCAAAAATATGGCATAAATCTTCAGAAATCGGATTATAAATCATTTTAAAAATTTGCCATTTAAAAAATAATAATAATAACAAATTTCTTGTCGATCCTACTTCATACAATTATTTACTGTTAAGTCAGAAATACCGATTTAACCGTTTTTGAATAAGAATTGTTCATCAATCAGTGGCATTTTCTAAAAGAGATATGCCCAAACTACATTAATATCGCATAAATACCGATAGAAATAGGCCTATTCGGCCCACCTATCGAAAAACTTGGGCACCACTGTTATAAAATATAAGAGAAATCAGTGTTTAGCGTTAACTACACCACTATAAAAACAGTTCTAAAAAAACTGTCGTGTAATTTTATAGGGGGGGGGAACAACGAAGTATAACATAAATGTATTTTCATTTCATTAATTTGATTTCTTTGTTTTCGTTCTAAACGCAATGTAAAGTAGGTATGAATAATTTTTAGTACTTCGATTACATATATTAATTTTTAATTACTTTGTTTAGATTAACGATACGGCAAATCCTCGACAGACTGCATAATAATAAAAACAGCATTCCCCTATTCATGCCTTGTTTAATAAAAAGCAAAAATACGTGGCTAGCTTTTTGAATAATAATAATAATAATAACGATAATAATTTTATTTTGATGTCTTTCAACATTGCATCTTGTGCTCTAAATGTAAACTAAGCTCTGGTTTCTAACCTTGAATTCTCTGTTACAGTGTGCATGTGACTTATTACAGTGTGCATGCGAAACCATTGAATAATTTATAACATTCGTGATGTTTTTCTCTGTTTATATACACGTGTATCTAATTTAACCTCCTTTTTTTTGTTAATTGTTAACTATATACAGGTACACTAATGATAACTAAACATTATTTTTTTTTTAATATTAGATATAGGTCGAAGCGCAGGGAATATGTATGTATATAGGCCTATATTATTAATTTTTTAACTCCAGGGAAAATAATTTAAATTTTAATGGACGGTTTTTATATATATATATATATTTAAAAATTTCTATAACTGAATAATAAATATATTCATCCGCTTCCTATTATAGAGTATAAAATCAAAAAGTTTTTACAGATCATCGGAGATACAACGAATGGCATTTTTTAAAATGAATTATTTATTAATTTAGCTTTTAAAAATACAATAAACGTGTAAATATTTTTTATTTAAATTATACAGAAGAGGAAATTTATAATTTATAATACGTGAGTATTTTGTTCTATTAAATTCTGAAATTAAACAATAAATTTAATTATTTAAAATGTTATAGATTTTTTTTTCTGTTTTCTGTTGTTTTATTGTGATTTAGATTTTATTATTTTTAAATTATTTAACCAACAAAATGTATAGATTGCAATTTATTTAAAAATATTAGAAAGTTTTAGGCCAATCTTTCATAACAGCAAACTGGATTTAATTGTAATTTTTACCGTTTTAACGTTATATCTCGTAGAAGAAACTCGGTATTTTTAGAAATATACGAAAATATATCTTGTAATAAATAAAAATTCCAACGTCTACATTTTTCAAATGAATTTTTAATTAATTGTAAATCTCAAAAAAATTTATCATCGCCGTAAATAAAATGCTAATATAAGTTAAAAGAAGTTATCCTAACGAAGGTAGAAAACTTTTAAATTTTAATTTTAAAATAATAAAAAAAGAAACAATAACTTGTTTATGTACCAATCAAATTTTATTATAATCAGTTACGAATTTTTTCGTCATTTATTATTATTATTATTTTTCTACTTTTATCCTTTCGTGAGTGTTCGGTAATACAAAATTTGGTCAGGGAATTACATTTTTATTTTTATAAATTATAAAATTATGCGCTTTTGAAAAGATGCCCGATAAAAAGAATTATCTAGGGATTACGGGAAGTATTTGTACGATTCACTTCATAATACAGGTTTCGGCCATACTAAATTATAGCGTGGTAATAATTCATAGCGAAAATTATAAAGTTTTCACTATAAATTATTAATCCGTTGTACTACGACTTAATATTTATTCAATAGTTTATTATTAAATAAATATTAAGTCGTAAACTATTGGGCGTTAGATACGTAACAATAAGCGAATTAACGAATATTTACGATTATTATTATTTTTTTCAGATTGCCTCCACATTACGTCTATCCTTCGCCCTATATCCCTACACCCGGACTTTTGATGCCTCCTCACGCTCCATTGTCTCCAGCCACGGGGCATTTCTACGATTACGCCGCAGCTTACCCCACTCAATTTGCCAACGGATTAGATCCGACGTATCCATTTCCTTCGGCAACAAGTACTCCGGGAGGAGCATCTTATCTGCCTCCCACAGCTTATGCTTATACCATCCCTCAGCCTCTTCCAGGAAGTAACGCTACGCCTTTTGCTGTGCCTTACGCAGCTACTCAACCTCAGATCCAAGAAGCGAGGATGCAATAAAAAAACAATATATATATATATATTTGTATATTAATAAGAAAACGAAAAATTACATACGTCCAAGACAAAGACAATCGATTAGCACGACTTAGGATTCCTAGTTAATCAGTATCACAAGGATGGATGACTGAAACTAAACTAGTTAAAGAAAAATTCTTTACAATGCAAATTATTATATTTAATATATTTATTATTATTATTATTATTATTATTATTATATTATATATTTATTTGAAGATCTTTTTTTTTTTGAAAATACATTATTTTAATTCACCGAAGGATTATCTATAGCCGGACAGGTGATGGATTATTTGTACTTAAATGCTTTATATGACTTTTGTACGATGCGTCGAAACTTCCATTATTTCCTTCGTTTGTCGGTTTAGAAAATATCATTATTCCGAACGAGTTGATTAGTATTCCATTTAAAATATTCGTTCATTAGTCACAAGATTAGAATCTTATCGGTATAGATTTTTACGGCGCGCGTGGCGTGATAGTATTAATTTGCTCAGCGTATCTACAGATGATGGCCGTAACAATATATTCATTTAAGTATGCATTAAGCCATGCCGCTTATTATCACCTGACGAATTTAAATCTTGTTAAAAATCATCAAAATCGTAGCAAAAAACATATTTTTTTTTTTTAAATAAAATTATTCCAAACTAATATGAAAGATCGATTATAAATGCATGTTAATATTCGTAACATTTATGTAATTTTTTATGTTTAATTTCTATGTTTGTAATTTAGTTAATTAGCGACATAAACTAATATATATATATATTATACTCCTTTTATGTTTCTCACATTTTATCGACAGTATATATGAAAATGCCAAAAATCATATTATGCACGTGACAAGTCTATAGAAAGAATAACGATGAATTCCGTCCTGTAATTCCGTTTTAATACAGAATTTAAAATAATCGTAATATATAAATTTATAATAATATAGGAAAAAAAATATCCGTCCTAATATATTAGGAAAGAAGAAAATATATTTTTATGTTTTAAACGTATATAGCATAATCATTTGTGCCTCGTATACACACCGTGTTATAACCGAAATCATGTACTGTACGTTCGTTATTTACATACATATATATACATATATATAATATAAAAATATTTGTGATCGTATGTGTTCGTCCTGATTCATTAAGGAGAAACGAATTAAAAATAAATAAATAAATAAATAATAATGTTGAATATATGTTATTTAGTCAATACACCTTATTATGCTCTACTCGGAGTTAGATAATTGATGTATACATTATATCTAAACTCAAACCGAGATCACAAAGAAGTAATATGTAAACATGTCTAATAATAAAATTATGGCACTATTTTGCCATTCTGTGTCGATTATTGTTCTTTTTATATAAAATTATAAGGCATTTCAATAAATAACTCTCGTATCGAATATCAGATGGCGCCACTATATACATATAAAACATTTTAATTACCGTTACTTGAATAATACAATAGTCTATAAATTACGATATAATTTTTAAAAATTTTTTTACATTTTAAATAAATTCGTACAATAAAAAAAATATATAAAAAATATTTGTTAGTATCTCGAAATTAAAAATGTATACTGTATTACGCTACACATTTAATACGATTATAAAACGCTTACAAAATTATGAATTAAATACGATGTTAAATATTAAATAAATTGTTGTTATAATTAAATTCATTATAAAATATTTTTAAAAATATTTTGATAGTTTTTTTTTAAAATTTTAATTCATTTTATAACAACATTGAAAATCTTCCTCTTCGGGAGGGGAGTTGGCAACAGTGAAAATATTACGAACATCCTACAGCGCCACTATGAGGTCACGAAAAGCGACAACTGAAATTTAGATGTTACGTTTTAATTAAATTTTATGAGTTTGAGTAAAATTTAGGGAAAAATACTTGAATAAATACTAATAATTTTAACTAATTTTTTTGAGATGATATTTCAAAAAATTATTCTTTCAATAAAACTATCTCAGCAACAAGTAAAGGTGTTGTGTTGTGAATTAGACTAATTATTTGCTGAGCAAGTATCTGCTTTAAAAAAAATTGGTCAAAATAAAACGCCCGAAAATCTGTAAATGCGTTTCTTCTTATAGAGGCACTACAGATCACCCTGAAACACTACTAAACATTAAATTAAAACATTCAAATATAAAAAAGAGAATGGAGATTTCAGAGTGATATATTTTAGCCAATCCTACAGCAGTCTTAAACTGGATTAAAAAACTGAAATTTAGCTAAATTTATCAAATAGGCAAAGTAAAGAAAAATATTTATAATTTTATCACAAAAATAATTGATTTGCTAAGTTTAAAAAATAAATTTACACTTATATAATGACTATTTGTAGAAAAATTTATAATCTTTTTTAATTCGTGGATAGATCACGCTAAAAGACGAATCTTAGTCAACGAATATTAGTTACTCAATGTACAGTACATTACTGTATAATTATATTTTTATTCATTTTTATACTTTACATTCTGTATGTTGTAAGCTTGTTATTAAAACATGTTTTTAAAACATATTCAATTTAACGGATATTCGATAATAGCGGGCATATCTTCTCCCAATTAGTCATTACTGTATTAAAGGAATCCCGTAAGAAAATTTTAACAAAACGAGAGATTCTCTCGTTTTTGCTAAATTGCAGCGCACGAAGAAGTAAAGCAATAATTACGAGAATAAATGTGACATAACTTTAACTAAAACAAAAACTGAAATCCACTTACCGAAACTGAAGGCAGTGCGGTAACTATGCAAGTGCAACAGGTGCACCCGCACAGGGCCCACTTGGAAGGGGGTCCAAAATGCATGTATTTGTTTTATTATTTTCCCAAACCTAATTAATTAAGGGACCTAAATGCAAATTCTTGCACAGGGAACAGGAATGGCTAGTTATGGCACTGACTTTTCAACATAATCCCCTTGGTTTGCGAAGATTTGTTGTTATGTTGAAAAGTAGAACTTTTAGTTTCGGTAAACGGTTTTTGTTTTGTTTACAAACACTCATATTTGCACTTGCGCCAACAGTCCGGAAGCTCGCGGATGTCGCTCACGAAGTCTTTAGTTGATTTAGTTGTAGGAACTCACTTTTGGACATCTTATCTTGTATCATATCTTCCTTACTACCAAATCTTGTCCCTCACGTATTTTCCTTTAGTAGGCCGAAGATGTGCTAATCGGAGGGTGCAAGGTCGGACTGTATGGGAAATACGTGATAAAATTCTATTTCAATTTCTGGATGCAATACAAAATAATACTCACCCACTCAAGGCTGTTCACATCATGGCCATTTATTACTTATTATAGATAAATTTATTACTATAGTCTTTTCCAGAATAAGAATGAAGCAGGCATTGATTAGTTTACATAAGCGAAGAAAAATAATCCCCTGTTCATTACAAAATAAAACATAACATAGGACATATATAAGAAAATTATAAAGCCTTAAACTGTTATAATGTATTTGAAACTATTTTCGACATTTTCTCAAGAAATTTGAGATTATAAGAAAATACAAAGAAAGGAAAAATTAAATATTGGGTCATATGATAGTAATGTTTGAATTTTAGAAGTTTTTATTCTATTTTCGTTGCTAAGCCGCGACGGAGTGTGATACACATTCAAGATCTATGATTTCGGCTTCATTCTTATTCTCGAAAATACTATAATTTTATTTGTTTATTTAGATATTAAATAAATATTTTATATTGCATTTCGAATCTTTTATTTTATTTTTTGCCTCTTTCCGTCCTCTGGGCGAAAAGCATATAGAATGGAATGAGTCCTATGTGCTTCCTAGGCCCATAATGGGGCGACCGGATGATAAAGAACGGGCTCGAACTATTCGGATTAATCCCGTTGTTTCCTGTTTCCATCTATCATGTATCTCACCCAATGTGTCATGGACTTGTGATATCATTCATGTATTTGCACCAATGTGTCATGAACTTGTGATATCTATCGTGTATTTGCACAAATGTGTCATGAACTTGTGATATCTATCGTGTATCTGACCCAATGTGTCATGGATTTGTAATATCAATCATGTATTTGCACCAATGTGTCATAAACTTGTGATATCAGTCATGTATCTATCCCAATGTGTCATGAACTTGTGATATCTATCGTGTATCTGACCCAATGTGTCATGGATTTGTAATATCAATCATGTATTTGCACCAATGTGTCATGAACTTGTGATATCAGTCATGTATCTCGCCCAATGTGTCATGAACTTGTGATATCTATCGTGTATCTGATCTTACTCGTGATATCTATCTTGTAATATCAATCATGTACGTATTTGCACCAATGTGTCATGGACTTGTCCCGGGTCCCACGCTAGATACAATGAAGGCGTGCTCCCGGGCATAAGAATATTCTTCCAAAGTATAACAACGACGACTCGAAAGTATTAAAAAATTCTAAATGATATATTGCGAAATAATATCAATGCTCTTATATCCTATTTAACAAATGTTTATACCTACTGTCTCGTACTGTTTTATATACCAATAACTATACAATACCATTCCTGTAACTATACCAATTTTCATATCATATATCTTCTTTTTCCAAGTCTACATCTTATTTTCTGCATGTTGTTTTGGATTGCTTATCGTCTTACGTCTTCTGTGTCAATCCTTTATTATGTGGCAGATCGCAGATGGCAGATCGCGTTGAACTGAAGAAACGGTAATTATCTTTTATTCAAAATTCGAACTGTGAGTGATGAATAATAATTTCTTATTCAAACATAACTATGATCGTAAAGTCACACTGGATTATTATTGTTTTAAAGTAGGGATATGTGCATAGCTCTTATAATATCTGAAATTATCTTCATTGTTGTTGGTAAGTATTGCTTCCTTAATAATAATAGTCGAAACAATTGTTGGAATGATTGTTTAATTCTTAAATTTTTTATGTCAAACATTTCGAGATACTGTATATGAATATTATTTTTTTGTTTCAAAACTACTGTAATTATATAAGCTATTTAAATAATTCAGTGTTTTAACCTATGTACCGGCACCTTTTGCGGTTTTATTCCTAATTGTGTTAGAATGACAATACATTTTTTTCTAACTTGTAGAGTTGTGGAGCCTTTCTCTCAGCAGTAATTTCGCAGTTATAGAAGCATTTTAAATTATTTGGAATCTCCAGATATTAGTTACATGGGAGTTTGTAAAAGTTTTTAATTTTTTGTAAAGTATGCAAACAGATGAAATAACTCGTATGTATCTTACGAAATAAATCCAATAAAATTTATTATTATTATTATTATAATTCAGTGTTAAACTGATCTTACACTATCACTCCCGGTGAGACTACGTGTTCATTTCAAGTTCGACAATGTAATGTGCAGTACCTTCGTTCCAAGCCTCACGCCGCCCTCAAACGCTCGCTTGCAAGACGACCTTATTCGAATTCTGCGTGTCATTTAAAAGAAGTGAAGTGGAAGAATATTTGTAATTTTCACGTCAACGAGGATAGGCACATACGTAGAATATTTGTTTGGTTGTAGTTGACTTAAAAACCTGTCGGACAGCGCATTTTTATTTTTAGGCGTATTTGGTTTGGTTTTATTCGATTACGGCAACGCAACATATGGGCGATCTATCTGTCTAGAGGAAATGTCTTCTGGAAGGTCTTTTATCAGAAACTGTCCCCTATTTAGGTAGTTTACTAACGTGAAGAAAACCCGTAAAACTCCACGTGATCAGCCCGTTGGCAAAGCGCAAACCCATGACTAACTACTTTAAATCTAATCGTAAAACCATATTTTCCCCAGTTGAACGCAGTGAGTCTGCCAGAATATTAAGAACATGGTGCCGAATGCCGTCCTTCAGATCTAGCACAGATGCAAGTCTTCTATAGTCGCAAGGCTTCTACTTCTGTCGTTGTCCTTCAGGAAACCACATAATCAAAAGTCGCAAGGGGTGATATCCGGCGAGAGAGGAGGCCATGCTGTTGGAAAATAACTGCTGATTACTCGTGCATCTGTGAAATGCTGACTTAGTATGGTTTTGCGAATAGAGCACATTGTTAAAAATGAAGAACATATTAAGCAGTTTTAGTGCTACATATTCAACATTTATATGTGCGCGCATATTCAATATTTCTGTGTGCTCCAGCGCAACAATAATAACTAGTTGCCAAGAGCTTGCAACCAGTTATTATTATTATTGTTGTTTCCGAACATGTATTATTACCGCACACATGTTTCGAGAATAATCTTTCCCACGACTGTTGCCGAAATTGCTGCAGAAAAATTTTAAATCTTCGAATGATTTACCGGTAGCAAAGAATCTGAATGTTGTCAATAATCTTTTTTTCTGGGGAAATTGATTGCTGCAAAACAGTATCTTGATTCTTAATATATTGGGATTTATTTTTTAATCAGTAGTTATTTATTACTGTTTATTTCAGACTGGCAGTGGATTGCATCTTCATATTTGATTGCTGGGAATGTTATAGCTAGTTACGACGTGAAAAACATCATTTGTATGGGTATATTTTCATCAATCGGTTAATGAAATGTATGCACAAATATCAAATTAAATTAATTGAACTATGAATTATTTGAAGGTTTGTCATTCATCAATAAGTATATATAAGTTGATTGATTTGATGAGACCTGGGAATGGTAATCTCCCAAAGAAGATGGCTCTCAAGGGGAGGACTTTCTAGGATACTACCTCCTATTTAGGTAGTAGACATGCGAAGAAAATTCGAAAAACTCCACGTGGCCAGTTCGTTGGTCAGACGATAGCCCACGATCAACTCGATCACTGGTGATTACTAATAAATGCAATGGTGACTAAGATGTTAGTCTGTCGCTTTGGGGAATCCGAGATCGAATGTGGACGAGTTGAAAAACCACAGGATTTGGTCAGGTGTTACTTGTATCGGTACGTCATGCCCCATCCTTCCCACCTGTGCCCATTGTGGATTTGTCCGAACCCTTGATAGATATACTTAAGATGGTCCCGAGAGTGCCCTTAATTAAGATAGAAAAACAAAAAATAAGCTATTAAAATTATTTATCGAGAAACAGATGAAAGGATTAAATTGGTTATTATCCTATATAAATCTATTTTCAAAAGAACGTTCCATATTAAATTTAATTAATAAAAAACAAAGAATATATGAAAGAAATTTAAACATTAAGAAAAACGCAATTGATATTATATTCTCTAGCAAGTTAAAAAATAAATAATAATAAAATTACAAAGACGTTATACTTTGTATTGTCGTCACCAGATGGCATTAGGCAAAAGTTGAAATAATAGCGGAGGTGTTTGCACTGTTTAATACATTTGAGTTTCCACCCCTTTTTTATTGACCTTTTACGGTAGGAAGCAACACTTGTACTTCCTCGACTGTCAGCTTTATCTTGAGGATTTTCGACGAATTGAAAGGTAAGATAGTCTCAAGCGAATTTATTCTTTATTACTTCTGTACAAAACAGCAGAAATGGATAAAAACATCGGCGATGATATTTATACAGTATGCTTGCATGCAATATATATATATATATTCATTCTGTATCAATGATTACATAGGGCGATCATCTTCTATTCAAATAAGTAGATGCTAACATACTTTTTCTTCCAGATTTAGATCTATGCTAGGTAACATGTGAAAGGTTTTATTTTAATTGCATTTATGCGGTTTCTCTTTTATCTGATAGAATATTGCTAGAAGTAGTTAGTATTTGCTAAAGAACGATAAATGATAAGCTTTATTCGCTTTGTATTAGAATTATTCCTTATCCAAATAATAAAGGAAATTAATTGATTAAATTTTAATAAATTGATTACATAAAGCTATTTTTCCAATCAAATTTATGTATAATAAATGTGCATGTTTATGTGAAATTTTAATGGTGAATTTTCCTAAATAAATTTTTAAATTAAATATATAATTTATTTTCTACTTAATTAAGTGTTAACACTAAGAAATTGATATACAAACTGTTTTATTTTTCTTTACCGGAATAATTTAAACTAAGTGGACAAGATAGAAGTTTATCCATTTACGAATCCTTTCGTCGATGCCTTATATTGATGCCGTTTGCAGAAATATTAATTATGCCGAAATTCTTTGGGTTAATAGTTAATTTACATTTATAATTATGCCTACGGTGAAAATCGCTTAGAAAAGAATTGAGCTAATCCAATTAGTGCAATTTTATTAAATAATTGGGTTAATTCAATTTTTCTGTTGGTTTAGTTTAATTCTAATCTTTATATTTGGCATAATTATTGCATATTTAATTATCTTGGTTACATTGTGTTTGATTGTAATTAATGAGGAGGAGCTATAAAGAAGAAATTGTTATCTATAGCATTTTATATTGGGAAAAAGTGATTTGGTACTGTACAGTAAAAATACTGTCATATAGTTCTGTATTATAATACTGTTTTTGTACTGTATATAGTAAGGGGTAGTGTTACTGATTTAGTTTGTGCAGCTTCTAGGTATATTTGCATCATTCCATCTCTAGATGCAAACTAACATTTTTCTTGAAACTTATTTGTCGGAACATTGTATCTTATCTTATTCTCGAGATATCTGTACTAAACTTTCGATCAGAAATAATCTCTGTTAAATAGCATGTACTGTGAAATCAATCGATTATATATGTTGTCTGTAATTAAAACAAGACTAAGTTAATACCAAACCTTCTTTGTAGTACCTTCTAAACAATTCTCCAGTAGTTTATTATTTTGATAATGACTAATGTTTGGTTTGGTGCACTTATTAATACTGGAATGGAAGTATTAATGTGTGAGTAAAAGACTGAGTCAAACATCATAAATGCATGTAATGCAAAATTACAGAGTGCTTATCAAGTAAGTTTTTGCATTGCCAGTTGATAATTTTCTGATTTCATTCATTGATAATGTTTTATCTTTTTTTAATAACTAATGTATGTATATGTGTAGTCAAACCCTTATAATTAGTGTCTCTCTCATAAAGCACTATTGAACATTCATGAATAAATCTTCATAAATATTAACACACAAACCTTATGCAAAGCTTATTACTGTACATTATATAAAATTCTTGTTGTTTCGGGTACTTAGTTTAGTTACCTATTTGATTTAGTGCCAGTTTTAGAGGTAATCAAATTGTGGTGCTAAATTAAAGTTTGTATATGTATTTGTGTGTTATAGGGTCACTGTCTGAGATCTGTTTCCTGCACTATAAATAAATTTGTCATTTTGTACTTTGTGGTCTGTCTGGGATATGGTGTTGGTGATTGACCAAAACCCAACATTATGTCAAATGAATGTGTGTGTGTTTGTGAACACATTACACTGTTGCCAATCTGTTCTTGTCTCATGTGATTTGCAACAGCAAGCTATAAGTGAGTGTTAGATTTGTCCTGATATTCAATTCTCTCTTTAAAAGAGGTCAACTTTGGAGAAAGAAGTTAGTAGGCGGCTAGCAGTAAAATAGAATTAGAGTGATGTGAAAAACAAAATACGTTGAGTACATTGCTGCAAGATAAAGGAGAAACCAGTGCAATGTAAAAATTGCACTATTAAATTCTCTTTTCAGCATAAGTATACAATCTGAATTCCAATGTGATGAGTGCTACTAATGTAGCTGAAAACATTTTGTATTAAAAATCTTTTCTAGATTTTAAAAGTTTAACTTAAAGAGAAATGCTGTAAATTTAAAATTATGAAAATATGAATGTAATGAAAATTATTTAATCGGGCTTTATTATTATTATTGGCAGTTACCAGGCTTGATGTCATATTATCCAGTTAAATTTAAAATACTTTTCTTTAATATTAGTGATCTGGAATGAAAATATATATCATCAAATATATAGTTGCAAATGTGTATAAGAAAGAAAAAATCTCAGCTTTATGCATTTCTAAAATATCACATTAACATGTATTCATTTTAAAAAATAAATATCAGAATTAGAATCAAAATATTCCACTGGAATGTTTTTAATGTATAATAACATCTTTTATTACATCTTTTTACAAAATGCAAACTCATAACACTGTTTTAATTTAGAATTATATTAAATTTATTATCAATGAGAACATTTTAAACAAATCTATTTATAAGCCTTGAGTATACACTTTTCAGAAATGTAAAATTAAAATATCACTTTTAAGAAAATTACAAACTTCTTACTCTGGCTAATATTTTCTGACTAACATCGGGTCAGAAAATGTTGGTCATTTCATGGTCTGGAATGGCAGCCAATTCCATTAGCATCAGCTGCTAGACTGTGAAATGTAAAATACTAGCCTAAAAATATATATTGCTTGGACTTAGACCATGTTGGCTAGCCAAAAGTCCTAGTGGCCAGCCATTTCTGGCTGGCCACTAGGACTTGGTCCTAAATATATTGTGTTTACATAAGCGTGTGTAAAACTGTGTATATACACACACACAGTATAACCCCAATTTATGAGTATATTTTGTTCAGAAAATCTCTCATAAATAAAAACAAGCTTCTCTGTTATTTCTTATGTTCAAAATTTGTGCCTTGTTCCAGTATAGCCCAATTACCCTTCCCACATTCCCTAAATAATGTTAGTGCTGCAAATATAGGGAAAGTTTTTAATACATTGCATAATCATGTTAATGAATAGCTATGCCTCTAGTGAATGGAAACAATATAAATGAAAGAAAGAAAACTAAAACCTGAACCATTTAGGTTCAAGTTTTAGTTTTCTTTCTTTCATGTATATTGTCTTCATTTCTTTCTTTCATGTATGATTGTAATTAGTGTTACCACCTTTACAAAATTGCTGACCAGGACGGCAGGTCAGATTTTTCGCATTGTAAAATGACATTGCGCATGCATCAGAAGTTCCTGATGCATGCGCAATGTCATTTTACAATGCGAAAAATAACGTGCATGCAGGTTGCACATCACATGTCAGCACACAGAGTTTCAGTGAGTGTTTCATTTTGCTTTCTAAACTGCATCCTTAAATTTTCTTTATCTAAAATTTTGTTTTTCCTGTTACTCTTTATGATCGTTGATGTCAAAGTCCAGTGTCGCTGACTTGACACTTATACAGTTTGTTTTCTTTACTGTTGACCTTAACAAATTCATACATATCCCTTTTTTGGGAGGCTATTTCCGGGCCTCACAGTTGTATAATAGGCTCCTGTTATTGTTTTTCCTTTCTCCAAGTAGTTGACCAGGATGATTACTTGGGAATCCAAAAAACAGTGGCCACCATCTTTCCAGTTGACAAAATGTTTTATAAAACATTGAATTAATTTTTAAAAAATATATAATATAAATATATAAATTGAAGTTAGTTCTGTAATACACCTTATCTAGTCTTGTATTCAATTTATGAGCTCTATGATGGCTTTTCTTTTTCACTAGACTTATTACACCATCATTCAGAAACAGGACAAGCTTTAGAAAATCACATTTTATTTCCTAGAGTATGCATTTTGGACTTTGAGTCCTTTATCAACTCTTTGTGATGTAAATGGTTATGAGTAGGGAGTTTGATCCCGGCCCTTATTTCTAATCCCCAGATTTCGGGATTATACTTAGTCAATCTTGAAATCCTGGGATTATTTTGGTATTGAGGGTTAATAAAAACTAAAAATTAAGAAAATCTTATAGAAATCAGCTCTTTAATCAACAAATTAAAATTTAAACAAAAATCAACATATTTTATAGTATACACCTAGCTAATCTAATCACTCTAACTAATCAGACTTAGAGTCAGACTAACCAGACTTAAAATCACTCAGTTTTCATGTTAAAGTTATTTTTTTTTCAAGCATCAGTGAGATCTCTTTAAACTTGCATAAATTGAAAAAACGTTTATGTAACTAACTATGCAAATAAATGTTGAAAATTAACAAAAATCTCTTTTCATATCGACTAAATAGACAACTTTCATGTAACAACCTAGTAAGTAGGTAGTAAAGTAAGTTTCTTAGCAAAAAGTATTTAAAAATAATATTAATCAGTCACATTTTTCTTAAATATAAAGAGAACCAATCTAATAGGAACATTCTAATTTGAATTGCGAAAATATGATCTGAGAAATAACAACGCATCCAGTGTCTCATCACAAAGTCTGCTTCTCAGTTTGTTGCACATACATGCAGCTGCTGAAAAGGCACTTAGAAGCTCTAAATTTTAATATAGATGAGTTCTCGAGCATATTATTTATGTTCATTATTCAATTTAAATTGGATGCACCAACCAGAGGCTGGTGGGAGTGCTCATTTAAGGGTGATGATATTCCTCCATTGAATGACTTATTAGAATTTTTGAAGGGTCATGTTAGAACTCTACAGCCAACCAAAAGTGCTCTCGACTGCGCCAGAAAATCGATTGGCACCCGCAAAAATTCAAAAATACAAAAATGAATTATATTACCAGGTAACCCAGTGAGAACTGCTTGCCTATCATTTTAGTTCAAAATACAAGAAGTTTTATATTAAAATGATAGGCAAGCAATTCTGTTAAGAGCACTGGCACTGAACGTTTCGCTTCATGCAGTCTATTTTGCAACTTTTTTAAAATGATGTCAATCCCAAAAATTTTGGGACTAAAGAGTGGTCGGGATCCTGGGATCAAATCCTCTAGTTATGAGAAGTACAGAAATGGTGACAATTGATAAAATATGGATGACAATTATTAATCTATTAATTATTAATATGAAAGAGAAAGATAAAGCTGCAAATGGTGTGTTAATTTTTTGATGGGATATAGATAAAGAACAAAGATCAACTGTTAAAATAAACTTAAATTAATTTTTCATGCTATAACTTAGTTGATAACAAATACAGTATTTTTAATATTATATTCATAAAATTAGTTTAAACTAGAAGTGTAACAGTATTTTGGGTATTTCTATCAAATTATCTGGAATATCAGGATGATGATTTCTCTACTATTCATAATGATTGATCAAACAAACTCAATTTTATACCTAAAAGAAAACTATTCTAAGAATAGGATGTATTAACTAGCTGTTATTTTTAAGCTAACAATAAATTTAAACCAATTTATATTTTTAAATTAGTCATTTCCTATATATGGAGTGAAAACTAATCTATTAAGTACTTTGTACTAAGTGCATTACTGTTATCAGTGTAATTATTTATTTTGGTTTAATGCACTTAAAAATCATTGCATATGTTAGTAACTTTGCATTATATAAAGTATTTTTATTAGAGTAATACACGGTTTGTAGAGAACATATTTAATTAAGACATTTTAAGTTTAAACTCTTAGATAATTGGTTAACAAAAAATATTTAATCTATAAATATTTTTCCCTTTCCTTGCTATAAATATTTGTTTTCAGTAGTAGTAGTAGTAATAGTAATTAAAAATAAAGTAAACTTTTGTAATTTTTTTTTTCACATTTATATAAAAATAATTCAGATGATTGTTTAAAAATGAATTCTATTTTCAAAATTGAGTTTGACATATGGATGTTAGGACATCTTGTTAAAAGTTGTTTTTAGCTTGGAATCAATTCCAAGTTGTCCTAGAAATGTTCTCAAAATGTTAGTCTGGGAGTTTTGACTGTAGTAGTATTAGTTCATTTTAGTTAAAAAATACAATAGAAAAGAATTTTATGAAGTTGTTTCTTAATTGCTAAAGATGTGCTATTTAAAAAATTTTTAATTTTAGATAAAAATTGATAAAATAATAAAATTATCGATTTTGATTTAATCTTTACCAGTAATTATGTGACATAGCTGAAATATATTCTGAAAATTTAGTTTTATTTTCTAATATGTGAAAAAAGTTTAACAGGAAATATCTAAGATAACTTAATCAAAACACAAATTGTCCATCAAATTAAAGAGAACAAAAATGCAAGAACATTTTATAAAACCTACAATAACAATTTATAACTGTTGAAATCTGCTTACTTGTAAGCTCATTTAATGCCTATAAATATTCAGTATCGTTAGTATAGTTATAATTTTTATATATATGGTAACCCTTGTAAAATGCAGTATTTATACAGTGTGATTTTGATATAAAAAACAAATGATTTCATATGAATTGTCTTACTCTAGTAAATGTTCTTTCAGAATTAAGCATTTAGTTTAGAGGATTCTGTATACTAAATGCTTGCTGGAAGAATGACCTGAAGCTATTTTTAAAGTGGTCTTACCTCTGGCAGGAAAATGGGTACACTAAATCATATAGTAAATGTCACACTTTTGGTGGAGAGGGGTATGATATTGGTGAAAATGATAGTCATGAATTAATGAGATGAAAGTTTTGAATGAGGAAGAATTGATGTAATTACTAATAATAGACGACATTGATCTAAAATGTGTAGATATTATCAATGGAAAAAGTTCAGCTAAAGATTTAGTGAATCTGTTAAGGAATTCATCTAAAATAAAAATTGAGCGAAGAATTAGACTTGGCAAGAGAGTTAGGAACTTTTTTTTGTGGATAATGATTCCTCCACTGAGCACTCCAGGAAATTTCAAAGTATATTTGAAGTTTGAACTCAAATCAAATGTAGTGTGATAGAATGAACATTCTAATTGAGACACACATACCTGAAGCAGGACATTCAATCTGTTCAAAAATGTTTGTCATTTTCAAGATATTACTGGAATAAAATTAAGCTTACTGAGGTGATTTATAATTTCAGAGTCAATTGGAAATTTGTTTGACACCTTTATAATGAATGTCAAAAACAATTGCAACAAAGCACTTAACAGGCACTCATAACCATCATTTTGAAAACTTAAACCTGCAGAATAATCTGAAGAAGTTGAAAGTTATGCAATGTCCAAAAGGTTTCAAGCAATGGAAATATCTAGCCATTGGCAAATAAAGAATATCGGTGAAATGTTGTTTTGGAAGATGATAGTGAAGATGAATAAATTCAACTTACTCGATAGCATAAAGTCTAGCAAAGGTTGTTTACGCGTGAATGTTTTTGTCCACATTCTGTTGGATATCATCAGGCTGTAAAACTGGAAAATAGAGCAGTGATGTTGGAAAATTCAAAATGAGTTATCATTCATTGATTGGTGGAGATGTTTCTGATCTTGATAGCTGCTGATGGAGGAGACAGTTCCTGTATGAACCCATGGTTTAGAGGTGGTGAAGGAAAAATTTCAGTGAATCTTTTATTCTATATTTTTATTATAAAAATCAGTGATGTTTTTTTATTACATGTTGTTTTGAAGTCTCAGTTGTTTAGTAGATATGATGTACTGTACATACCTGATGAACAGCAATAAATTTCAAAGTGATTTCTGCATATTCAAGCTAAAATGCCTTTTGTAACAGGTTTATACTACTCAGCTCTTGATGTTTAGTAGTATTCTATAACAGCATAACTTCTTCTATTTTGTGTTTGCTTATATTAACAGAATGGAACCAGAAATAGACATTACCACTAATGCATCAATAGATAAGAATTTGAAAATGGATGTGCTGAGAGACAAATTGGAATCAACAACTAATTTAACCAATGACAGTGCAATCTTTAACCTGAACAATTGGCTGACCTGATAATTCTGCTGGGTATAAGACCTTGGTTCAGACACTCTAAGGGGATAAGTTATTTTCAAGATAAAGCATTTGATTTGAAAACTAGCTTAAAACTAGATCTTCTATATGGCTAAATTTAGCCATATAGATGGCACATGGACAGAACAAACTTATACAAAGAATCTCTGAACACCACAGATGTCTACAGGCAGCTTCCAACATTTTGACGTAAATACAGAGGGATAAGCAAGAAAAGAATATGGAGAGGATCCCTCTCACTTTTAACGCCCATTTAAAATAATTGTACACCACTATTGCAAAAAGACATTGGATCAGTATTGCATACAGGAGATGCCCCACCATTTTCAACCTACTACGTAACAGAAAAGACCCCTCTAACCCTGACAGACTACCGGGCATTTATAGTGTCCCTATCAGAGACAACAGATGTGATAGGGAAATGGTGTACTAAATGTTCAATGGGAGTCAGGATATGGGAGCATAAATTGGATGTATAGTACAACCTAATAGGAGTGCCACTACACCATTCACATATGCGACGGACCCTGACATTGTGGCAGACTTCACCAGAGCACAAATCATCCTTACCACCCCATACCTGGAACACCTCAAATGGTTAGAGAATTGAGATTTTTAAAGCTTGCTGCACATCCGTGTGCATTAATTTTAAAGACAAGATGTGTCTTTCAATGGCATGGAGACTATACTTGACACCAATAGATAACATTCAATCTTATTTATGGAAACATGGGAACGCATGTGCATAAGTTCTCGTTATTCGAACTCATCCTCATGCACATTTATTGAGTTCCAACTTGGTATTAAAGTCGTTTTTCAACAACGATCATTATGTTCGAACATATTTAAACGTATCATGAGAACATGTGCAGAAGAACTTGTCATATGAAATTCCATTGCTCCATTTGAATATGTTCAAATTTTATATTTGTATTTGTATTTGTTTTAGAATATCTGGCTAGTTTACAATTAAAAGATGCCTGAAGAAAAACCCAGAACGGGTTAAGAAAACATTCAATTAACGAGATTTAACCGTAATACACACTGGTTAAAGGTTGAAGTGAGTCTAATTTTAGATGAATATTTAATCTTATCTACTTATTTCAATTAAAAAATTTCATGTGAAAATGTCAAGCTGTACAAAAAATCATTTTTAAAAATTATATATCTTGGGAGCTAAATATCACGGAGCAATGTTTTATACAAAAATGTTTTGCATTTAACCTGTAGTACCTGATTATTAACCTCCCTGTTGGCATAGGTAAGTTCTTATGGTGTCTCATTTTTCACCTCCCAGTGTCTCATATTTTAGTTTTTGAAGGTAAAATATGAGATAGGAAAAACTTTTTGCTCAACATTTCTCACATGCAGAAAAAATGAATACTCCATTAGATTTTAAAACCATCTGTAGACCTTGTCATGTATTTCTCGTAAAATACTGATCCTAACAAATGCTATTACAAAAGTTTTGAAAAGTGTTTCATATTTACCCACATTGACCCTATAGCAAACGTGATGGCACAAAATATTAAGTTTATTTTGTTGTATTTCCTATATTTAACCCACATATAGCTAATATTCTAATTTTTTATCATGATCAAACTGTTGTTCTATTTTTTTGTCATTTCATTTCCATTTGTAACAAAAAACATTTGAGTTAATTTGTCTGATTAATGGATATAATAAATATACATAAGCACTGTTTATGTAGTGTCGAAAAAAGTTTTGTACTGTGTTGTTCATAGGAAAATGTATACTAAACTTTCAGTTAGGTGAATATTCTAATTTTTTTGTCTAGGAGTTGTATATATTCAGAATACTATCAGGCATACTCATAACTCATATGCAAATAAAAAAAATTGTGAAAACACACTAACACTCATTTGTTCAAGAGAAGTTAGTCCTGCCTGGAAGAGTGTTTCAACAAAACATCAACAAACACATTTTAATGAGCTTGATGACACTAATTATTTTGTATTATTTTTCTGTAAATAAATATTCTGTTTTCTGGCACTATAAACTTCCTTTATTATTTTAAAAAAGGCAAAAACAGTGTACTTGAAAATGATCAATTTGCTTATTCATCTTTCAATTGACATCAAACACACAAAACAACAAATCTTTAAAACATTTTTTTCTTTAAAAAAAATGTTTTAAAGATTTGTTGTTTTGTGTGTTTGATGTCAATTGAAAGATGAATAAGCAAATTGATCATTTTCAAGTACACTGTTTTTGCCTTTTTTAAAATAATAAAGGAAGTTTATAGTTTATAGTTGAAAAGTTAATTTCAAATGGTTTCACGCTTTCAAAATTTGAACTGAAGTTTGTTGCTTTTCATAATGCCCACCACTATCTATCTATTAACAAAAACTGCATAAACTTATTGATCCACCCTATATTAAATGCAGTAAATTTAAACACATGGCACAAATAGAAAATAAAACTCAATACTACACCACTCTAAAGTATTAATCTTTCTGAACTGGATCTATTCTAATGCACTTTAAAAAAAAAATTACAAAATTTAACTTTTGAGCATTTATTTCTATTGTACATATGCTTCCAAGCTGTTCTAGGAAGATACAAGCACAAAATATACAGAATTCAATGTGTCTGATTACTGTAAATCATTGTACAGCCTGTTTTGGTTAGACACCAAAACATCATATATTAAAGTTGGTATATTTATAGTTTGTTTTTTTATAAAAAAAAAAGAACTATAAATTATTTTAAAGTATTTTTCTAAATTTTTATTATTATAGAAAGTTGTTTTCCTAAACCAATAAAAAAGTAAATATAATACATTACATTTTTATGTTAACAAAAGTAAATTAACTTTATTAAATATTTTAAAAATTTATTGTTGTAGCATTTTCTTTTAGTAAACTGGCATGCACAAACAACACTACTATTTCCTAAAAGTATCACACCACTTCTGTAGATTAATAAAAGTTTGATTCATTAAAATAAAAGGTAGTATAGTTAACATCAAATATTACATATAATGTTACAGTGCTTATTAGTCATATTTATAATTTACTTAAAACTATTTTTAAATTTAAAAGTATTTTTTTTTCTGGCACATTTCCAAATTAAACAAAATAAATAAATAACAAAGTAAACTTAAAACAGAATTATACATAAGTTAGCATTTAGAACTAGAACATTTATAATTTTTTTATAATAGATTGAAGCACTGAATTGAATTAATCGAATCAAAAATTTTGAAAATTTGCAATTTATTTCGGATTGTTATCAATATTTTGAGAGTTTGGTATCATATTAAGGAAAACTAAACAGAGTAAATCCTGAATATTAAAACTTGTACTTTTTGGATTTTTTAAAATTGTGCATAGAACTTAAGTAAAATGAAATGCTGACATTATAACTTTAAATTACATCTATGATACAATATAATAAAAAAAAAATTTAAATATTTGAGATGGCACTTTCTTAACTGTAAATGGTATCTGCTCTGTCGGTAAGCAAAGGTATTGTTTCCGTTTTATACATTTTCTGCAAGAAATTTGCCTCTAAGCATGTAACATTAACCAGTGTATTACAAGTTATAAGATTAAATGATTACTTATAAAAACATGTATTTTAATAAATCATATTAATGTAAAAATAACATTCCAAACACATATCTATGTATGGTTATATCAATTTAACATAACAAAAAATTAATTAAAAATAAAATTAAAATAAAAACAAGCAATTACTTATGGTGACATCACAATGCTGGACTGCAATTTTTAATCATATTTTTAATTTATTTCATTTAAAATATATGCTCTCCATTTCAAGTTAGTACTGTAGTGTCTTGTCCCCCTCATATCGTTCTTTTCTGTTAGCAATGGAGTTATGCCAGTTATCTAACTCCTTTCAAGGGAAAAGTTTTGAATTAAAATAACATGACTTCCAGTTTGCATCAGAAGTTCATACATTGTTACTCTGGCCCTCCTGTCCCTAAGTTTCATGTATACGGTTCAGCTTTCATCTAAGTAATTCCATTCTCGAGATTAAGGAAAGACAGACGGACGAATGACAGTGGAAATTTATAGGTGTACAATTTTTTCAAATTGCAGCCCAATTAAACCATTTAAACCAATTAGTAATATAGCATATATGATGCCAAATATCTACCATGTTAAATCACACAGATCCAAGTGGTTGTACCATAGGAGTGTTAATAGAACTTAATTGCCTGATAAACAATGTCTTATGTATAAACAGTTTTGTTGTCTATAACACACTTAAATAACAATGCTTGCTCCTAATACAAAATGTAAGTCTTCTAATACATATTTTGCTAACTGTGTACAAGTATTCCTTTTTTTTTGATGTTTAATTGTTCCTTAGTTCTTACTTTTTCTTGTTGTAGCACCAATATAATACACAAGTGGTGAGATGGAAATCACATATAACCTGAGAGTTCTAATTTGTTGTTAAAGGTAGGATGCCATTCCACAAGTCTTTAAGAGGGTTGATGCATTTTTGCAAAATATATTGCTATTAATATATTTTTTGAACAGATGGTACAGTTTATCATGTATAATTAAAATTTTGTTTATCAACAAAGGACAAAAATTGTATGAGTGCCTAGTGTGCAACAATTGCATCAGAGAATAATGAAATGTAGACCTTATTGCATATGTATACAAAGTTGAACCATGGAATCCTGCTGCCCTCTCAGAAATTTCCATTGTATCTAATTCTTGTGTAACAACTAGTGAATTCATTAAGAGGAACTGTATGGATTAATATATTAATGGCAAAATGTTTACAATGTGATGGCTGGAATTAACTTGCTGAAATTATAGATTGTAAGCTATCAAACTTATGGTATTCCCCAAAATTAAATTTAGGACCCATTTTAGGTTCTAAATAATTATATATATATGTGTGTGTGTGTGTGTGTTGGGTGTAAAAAAGCAATAGTGTTGCATGTAGTTTCAATTTCAACTATGAACTTGATGGTGGAGATAAAAGGAACCAAAATGGGATTAAGGGGAATCCATAGGTAAACCTTGTCACTGCAAATAGATTGTGTTGTTAAACAAAATAGTTGTTGTTGACAGTAGCTGAATTGTTTTCTAACTCTTAGTAAAAAGATTGGGAGGATAATTTTTACTCAAAAGTAGCATATTGGCAAATATGGTAATGTCAAATTTAGGGATTGATGGAAAGAGCAATATGACATCAGCTTTGTGAAACTTAATATCTGTTATAGAACAATTCTCTAACTTAGAACTTTGTTTTTTGAATCACTTGAAGGATAAGCATGTTAAATAATGTTTTCCTATGACCTACCACATAAATTTGCAAAGCACTTTTTCAATGTTGTATGGGTTCATTTATTGATCTACAGTCTTAAAGGCCATCTCACCTTATAAGACTTGACTTCAACAAACAAACAATCTAGGGTATGATGTGTTTTCAGAAAATTTCAAATTTTTAATATCAAACCAACCTGCTCTAAGTGATGTAATAAGCTTGTTAGTTTTATCAATAAATGTTGGAGAGACTGTCTTTTGTGTCTGTTACATGGAAAGCCTGTTACAATATTCCCTAACTCAAGTATCACTGAATTAAAACTTCACATACAGTAGCTTGTTGATTTCCTTCCTAATGTCAATGGCAGAGCCACTTTATCTGTACATATTTTAACTACTATTATATATTTTATTGATTTACACTTACTTTTTATTCTTTAAATGTATTATATGATATCAAATAAGACAAAAAACAAAATATATTTGTATATGTTACAGTAAAAACCCGTTTTTAGTGAAAACTAGTTTTTACTGGATGTCATTGTTAAAACCTGTTTTGTCTAGTTAAAACTAGAATTTACTGCTGTACATGTTTTGATTTTAGATAAAACTAAAATCAAACATTAACTTTTTAACTTTTAACATTAGTTAAAACTAATTTTAGCTACATAAATATGTTTGGGGGAAATAAATAGTGATGATTGGGATTAAAACATTTGTATTATTTAATACGATATTTATTGAAAATATTGGTCACACATCTGTGTTATTAACATTAATTAAAGCGATACGAAATTCATCATACACTATAGGAACGTGTTAGCTGAATGACCTTGGTCGAAACAGTTTTTACTAAGCCATTTTGTTAAAACCCATTTTGTCTAGTTAAAACTAGTTTTAACTCAAATTCATTTTTGACTAGCAGTAAATTCTAGTTTTAACAATGACATCCAGTAAAAACTAGTTTCAACTAGTTAAAATGAGTTTTCACTAAAAATGGGTTTTTACTGTAACATATATATATATGCTGTATGAAACATTTATATTATGTTATAATTAAGCATTATCAAAGAGAATGTAAATTCCAAATTATTATCAACTTTGCACATGATCCTCAAACTTTTTGGCTAACAGTTCCTAGATACTCTAAATGTGAAATAAAATGCCATCTTATTAAAGATATTATTATTAAATATGCTATATATAGCATACATGCTATGTATGATTTATATGTATATAGCATATAGCATATGCTATATACATATAAATCATTTTATCTTAATTACATCCCAAACACAGTATCAACCGTTAAGTGTAAGAAATTTGAATTTCAATCAATTAGGTTTTACTACTACTAGTCATTTATTTTCTTTTCTCTTCGGTGCTATAAATTTGCTTGCTACTTCTACATACAGTCCTGATAGCATTACTTCCATTTTATAATAAGAAATTAGCACCTTTGTCTACCTCCATTTTCCTTCACCTATTTTCTCAGATTCTAGACTTTGGCTACATATCTACCCAATGGCCTTGTTCAGTAATTCCTGTTGCCCAAAAAAAAAGAACTTTTAACTTAACTCTGATTGTCCAATTTCTTTAGCCTTTGCCATGTTGAAATTATTTCAAATCTGCCTACATAAAATCATTTATCTCCCAATTGCCTCTTGTTTATATCCTGTTCAACATTCTAGTATAAAACATCCCTCTGCTATAAGCAATCTCCTTGAAATTCAGCATATAGTTCTATCAAATTTCAAATTGAAACTTTCTACCTATGTGGCATACGTCAATATTGTAAAAGCTTTTGATTCTGTTGTTTTATATATTCTGTTAGATAAATTATCTTCAGAATTTTAAATTGATGACATTGTTTTGACCTGGCTTAATTTTTTCCTATTATGTACTTGTCAGATTAAGATTTCCAATTTTTACTTTTTGCATTTTTCACTACTGATGGGAATACCTCAGGGTTTGATCCTTAGTATCTACTGTTCATAGTGTATATAAATAAAACACTTTCTAGTATTTCTTCTTCATTCATAAATGCAATATGTTGATAGCTATTGGCAAGTTTAATATCATCATCATTCATTACAATGCAATATTAATAAACTTAATACCTTACTTAAGAAGTTAAATTTACAAATAAATTCTAGAAAGACTAGAATAATGATTTATATCCTGGTAAGAGCACCAACTTATACCTTGTTTATTGATTGTCAACTACTTTCAATCTTTGATTGAGTTTAGGATTTAGGTATAATAATTGATTCAAAATGCTTTTTCAAACTGGTTGTAGAAAATTTAAACAAGTCTCAATTCATAGGGGAATGC
This sequence comes from Centruroides vittatus, assembly GCF_030686945.1. Lineage (NCBI taxonomy): Eukaryota > Metazoa > Arthropoda > Arachnida > Scorpiones > Buthidae > Centruroides > Centruroides vittatus. The sequence goes on along the minus strand of NW_027120684.1, from coordinate 2,280,423 downwards.
TTTGATAAAATCTTAAAATAATTTTCAGTAAAAACACTTATACAGTAAGACCCGCTCAACATGGGAGATGTGTTCCTAGATGACAGAGCGCTAAACAAAACAGTGTTAAACGGGGTCATCTTAACATGTAAATAAGGGGGATAAGTGAAACAGAACAGAGAATAGGAAAATTTATCAGTTTTTTTTTTGTTTTATTTTGTAACATTTATTGTTAAATACTTTTTTATTACATTAATTATAGACTTATTTATTGCTAATATCTAAATTTATTCATAAAACATTCACGAAAATAAAAAAAAGAAGTTTGAGTAAAGAAGTTATGTTTGTGATGAGGAAGGTTCTTCCTCATTTGATATCTTTTGTTTCTTTGTGAAGAAGTCATCTAACATCGTTTGCCTTTTCCTGTTTCGTTCAGCAAGCAGTTGTCGATAGCAAGACATCGCATCCATGACACTTCGTCTTGCCTTTGAACTTCTATCAAAATTGAAATCATTTTGTATAAACTGATCCATTATTTCCATTATACTGGCTAAACTTTTTTTTAGAAAATCCGTTGAAAGTTCCTTTTGTTCCCCATCTTCAGAAACGCTAATTTCGTCATCTTCATGCACCTGTTGTTCTACTAATTCTTTAAGATCGTCATTGGAAAAACTTTCTCCAGTTGTAACTTGCAATAATTCTTCAATATTCTGTGCATTTATATTATCCAACCCTGTTTCATTAGCTAGCTTGACAATTTCGTCGACATTAACAATGGATTCTCTTGTGTCAACATCCTTGCTTAGCTCCGGTCATACATTCTTCCATACTCCTTTCAAAACATTTCTCGGTCACCTCATTCTAGGAAAGGTTGATGTTATCTACAGCATTCATGATGATATAGTTTTTCCAAAAATCTCTAATGGATTGTTTATCTGCTCCATCTGTTGTATCAATCAGTTGTCGGAACGTCTGTCGCAGATAAGCTTTAAAATTTGATATTACGCCTTGATCCCAACACTGCGTGCCATCTCGGGTAATTCCAATACTACCACGTAATACCGAAACAGCGTTAAGCAGGCTCTTACTGTAATATGATTTTTCACCAACACAGTCTATAATAGATTATATTTGGGCTTCTGTTCCTCTATCTACTCTAAATAAACTTTATTCAGAATTGGCTAAAATTTACATTTTATTTAAACTTTCTAACCTTCCATTTAGAGACTGCCCAGAAATTGCATATGTTTGTCTTGGTTGCCTACTTTCTAAAAACACATCAAATTTTTCTATTGGATATATAAATTAAAAATTTTAAGTCTACTCCCATTCCAATATATTTAGCTTTGCATTCCTTCTGTCAATACTAGAGATACTGTGCTTTTATACTCTCCATATTGCCGTCTTAATGTAACCATTAATGCTTCACATTCGTTTCTGGTGATGCAGTTCCAAATGTGTCAAATGCATGTCACTAGTTCCTCTTTAGAAGTTGGGCACTGTTCATTAAGTTATCATTTCATGACTCCCCACAAATTTTCAATGGAGTTTAAGTCTGGGGAATTGCTTGATTGAGGAATCCTGCCTTGGATTGCAATCTGTCCTTCTTGTAACCAACACGTCGTTGACTTTGTGGTATGAGAGGATGCCCCGTCTTGTTGAATAAGAAATGCTTCCTTAACTGTGGTATTGTAAATGTCTGTGATATTTTGATATGTCTGTGCATTGACACATTCCTGAAGAATGCACAGTTTTAATAAAAATGCATATGCTGCTAAAAAGAATTGTGAAGCAACCAACACTCAATCTACTTCTAAAAGATGCCAACAATGCATCACAGGCTCTAGGTGCACTATAGTTCAGTTCAATCAACATTTAAACTCCATATACAAAGATATTGCAGACCAGAGTAGTATGGAAATTGTGTACAGGAGATCCAGTACAATATACAAGCTTCTACACAATGCAAATGATAAAATAGGTCAAAGCAGAGCCCTAGGAGTATACTCTGTTCCTCTTAGGGATGATAGATTCCAAAGAGACTTAGTATATATCGGCTCTACCATACGTAAAAGGATACATGAACACGAACACAACCTTGTGAACAACATGCATAACACTGCCTTGTCCATGTACACCACTGATCCAGAAGTATATGCTGACCTCCAGAACACCAGACTAATTAAGCAAGCCTTTCAAACAGACCATAATCGTTGCCTGGAGGCTTGGGAAATTTATAAAGCCAACTTGAAAGGAAACTGTATTAACTTTAAAGACTGTGAGACGGTTGCGCATGTGTAGAAGTACCTATATGAGAAATTCAAATGAAGTCAATCAACCGCATGAATTTGATACATTCAAAATTTAAAGTTGAGCATCATCATTCTAACATTCCAATTTTTGCAAGTTATTTTATTTTTAACACCCGAGGCAGGCCTTGGTGAAGGCTGAAAACGTTTGGAAACTATGTTAAAGTTTAATTACTGGTTAAAAAGGTTTTGTTTGTGATTCTTTACAATTTAAACATCAAATATTAAAAGCTACAATAAACATAAAATAAACTGTGTGTAATTAACAATAAAAATCACATAAACAAATATTGTATATAGTAAAATAGGAAACTGCTGATTAGAAATCCCTTTAAAACAAATTATAAAAGGGACTAAACAAACATCATCAAAACAAACAAGTTTTCAGTTATAATTAACCAGATAAAATTAACCACAATGTATCAAATTTCTAATTTCAAACATATTTTTAACAACTTTAGTTATTTTAATAAAATTATTTTTACTTTGCACTATTTTGTAACATTTATCTTGAAAAGACCAATTTTCATCTTTATTTGTGTTCATTATATGTAAAACATCATCAGTTTCATTTCTTAAATAATCACATTCAAACAAAAAATGTTCCAAAGTATCCACCTTTCCAAATTTACATGTCACTTTCAACCAACAAAAACTGATACAATTTTTGCTGGAAATCTCCAGTCCCACTCAACAACTGGGTATTATAATAATTCAATTATATCCAATTTGTACTTACTCTTTGTTCCACTGTACAGAAAAAATGTTGTTATTCTACCCCTTAACTTCCATATTCCATCTACTCTGGCACAATGCCAACAATTCTTTATTTATATTTAATAGTTTTAGTTTTTGTATTATCAACATCAATACTAAAATCATATTCAAGGCCTTTAATTAAATACAAAACTTTTTTCTCTTATTTTACTGAAATAATACCATTTTATCACTTCTATATCGATTGGTAAACAATTAGTCAATATTTGGAGAGCAGCAGTAGAAATTGTTCTTTAAGTACGAAGGTTAAGTACCCTCTCAATGTCGCTCCAGTGCTGCCAACTAAAAACGCATACCAACTAAAATAATATTGGCGTAGCCCAAGACAACCAAATATTGCAGCGCCACAGCACTAGTGGAAATTTAAATTTGCCGACTGAAAAGCTTTCAGTTGATTGGTTTTTGGATAATTGACACTCTACTGTATATCTAACTTGTCTTGCCCACAGACGCAACGCTACTAGCGAACACTGTTCCAAATGACAATGTTGTTCTATCATAGTTTAGGCTGAGAGTGGAACTTGGGGATTCCCCAATAGCGCACAAATTTATGAATATTAGGCTTGTATTAAAATATTTATATTGTTTTTATTATTTATACGTGCAATTTATTTAAGTAAAAATTATTTTATATATTTTTTATTTCTATTATTTCTAAACATGAATCCATAATAAATTTATAAAATATTTGAAAAAATAATTGATCTGGCATCAATTTTTCAGCGACCCCCCCCAAATATTTTTTGTACCCCCTTGGGGTCGCGACCCCCACTTTGAGAATCACTGCCATATACCATTATAATAATTTCAATAATATAACTCATTCCTCATTTTTTTCCTGCAATAGTTCTCAATTTGTAAAAACAATATAGAGCTTTATTACATGTATTCAACATGTGAAGTAATAGACATTCTTCATAACATACATTTATAAAATATTTTGGTATAACATCTCCAATCTTATTATTATCCAATTTAATAATGGCAGTTGTTGTTTTGCAAGAAGCCTTTTCAATAACATACACTTAGTTTTCTCGACAGACAAAACCATCTTATTAGACTTTAACCACTCATTAACACCTGGCTCATTTCAATAGAAGTCAATGTGAGATTTATAAATGAAGAGCCCCTACTAGAGATAAATGTAGGGCCTTCCATAGCATTATCTTCAATAACTAAATTCCATTTCATAATTATTTCTAATAAGGCCTTACCTTGTGGTTCTTGTATATTACTATCCCATATTTGTGATTTAGCATTAAAATTTATAGCAATAATTATTTTTTTTGTTATGCAATAATTGCAGACATTTTTCCGATTCGTAAAGAGAACTTGAAATATCATCACATGGTGGAAAATATAACCTTATTACATAAAATGATGTGTCGTCATAAAAAATCTGTGCAACAACACAGGTTGGACAAATTTGATATCTCCAAAATATCCTATCTTCTGTTGTTTATATCTTGATATTGGTATCTATGCTTTTCCTTGGATATCTGATCTGGTATTGTTACATTTTCACAGACAGGTAAGATTTGACCAAAATTGGATTTTACAGCAGCAGCCAAAACCGAAACTGAATTTGGGTTTTGAAGCCAGTTTTGGCTGAAACAGAAATAGTGTAATATTTAGTTAAGTTTAGTTAAGTTAAACTTATATAGTAAAATATTAATGACCAAAGATCAATAAATTTATTACATCAAATTTCATTTTCACAGTTTATATACAGCATGCTTAGTGTTTAGAAGATTACTATTTATAAATAATTTGCCAATTATTTGAAAAACTTGAAAATATATTAACATCTCAAATCAACTAATGCAGTATTGGTAACATTTAGTATATACTGAATCAGAAATCTGCAAATATTACAGTTCTGATACCTGATGCTAATACTGGCTGGTTCAAAACTTTAAGATTACTTTAAAACTACTCATGATACTAGTGTTGATACTTTTATGGTATCAGGATGTCTCTAGGAAGACAAAGTATATTGCCTTGTTAAAAATAAGTTCTCATTCTCTAATAGCTATGGTAGGAGGTACACTTCAAGATAGATGTCTCATCATTGTTACCTCTGAGAAGAAAAGTAGATCATAGGTTTTTGTCATATTTATTAATATGACAAAAACCTGTAGAGGATGATTTTTGGACTATCCTAACTGTGCTATACTGTAGCATTAGGAGATTGTTTCCCTATTCTTATATTCTTATGGGTTAACTTTGCTGGAGAGATGAACATCATCTCACTGCTAAAACCAGTCCTTTTCAAAAATGTTCTCTTTCCAGATGGGTAATTATGCTTATACAAATTTTAACCTCTGAACTTGTCAATGGCAGGTAAAGCTTGCAGTTGCTGCAAGCTTTATCTGCCTCTGACAAGATCATACGATACTTTCAAATGCTCTTGCCAAATTTTCTACATTATAGCCAGGGTAAGTTTAACTCACAACTTCTGTATGGAACAGCTTTCCATGGATGACTTTAATTGTGTGTTCTGACAAATTTTTTTTCCTGTGGTTGATTCAAGCTCAGAAGCAACTCTTGTCAGAGTGGTGATGCACTACATAAGTAGTCTCAAAAATTGTTTTAATCATTTTCTAATTGTTTTTGTATGTAGAAGAGCCTTACTGACAAATTTTTGCTAAAAATTATACTACACTATTATCAATGAGCCAGTTTTGTATATCCAAAAGTAACATAATCACAAAGTTGCAATAGACAACCCCATGATTAAATTTAAATCAGGATCAATTCATTAGGAATTAAAGTCCATTCTTTTTTGAGAGTAGTCCTGAGCTCATTAAGGTTTCTGGGTGGGGGACAGAGACTTCCCACCTTCTTCCAAGGACATCCCAAGCATGCTCTATTGGGTTCAAATCTGGAGACCTGGATGGCCAGTCCATTCTTTGAATTCCAACATCTTGAAGATACTGAGTCACCAAGTTTGCTCTATGGGGATGAGCATTATCGTCCATTAAAACAAAACTGTGCCTTCTGTGTGAGCCATTAGACGAATGTAATGCTCAAGGATCTCATCGCGATACCTTTGACATGTTAAGGAACCTCCTTCAAAGACACGGAACTCGGTTCACCCAGTGAGAGATGCCTGCCCAGACCATCACACCACCTACACCGAAGTTGTCTTTTTCTCTTGTGTTTGATGGTGTATATCATGTTCCAGCCTCTCTCCAGATAAAGCATCATCAAGAATCATTTGTAAGCTAAAGCAGGATTCATCTGTGAAGAGAACTTTGTGGTCTATCCAGTCTTGATTTTGACGACTCCAATTCAAGTGCTCTTTTTTGTGGAATGGTGACAATGGAATACACACAACTGAGCATCTTGCAGAAAGACCAACAGCAGCAAGCCTTCTGGATACAGTTCTGACAAATTCTTTTTCCTGTGGCTGATTCAAGCTCAGAAGCAAGCATTTTGCGTATTAGTCCTCTATTGCGTTTGGCAGTTACTTTCAAAAATCGGTTATCTTGCACTGTGGTAACTCTTGGATGTCCTTCCACAGGAATTCTGGAGATATCCCCTCTAATTGTAAACTGTTTCCAGAGTCGTAAAACCGCCATTCTTTAAACTTTTAGGCGCCTTGCTGCATCAGCTTGACTAAGCCCCATTTCCATCCATCCAATAGCATGCTATCTTAAAGAATCATCTAAACAATGCCTAGAAGCCATTAGAATGTTAATGAATATGCCTTAATTTAAAAAAATGAAGTTTAAATTAAGTTTGATTACAAAAAACAGCAAAGTCAAAGGAGTGACCAATGAACCTCTAAAGGTTGAATTAAACATACGTAATTTGCATATTGACAAGATATTTTGCTATTTTCTTATTTGTCATGTAAATTTGCATATGTCTACATTTTCAAAATGTTTTGGTGCTTTATTTCAGAAGTTATGAGGCAAAAACTACTTGTAACTTAACTTTTGCCTTCCAGTGTATGAAATAAAAAATGAACTTAAATTATCTACTTGTAGCTAACAAAAAATGCAATCTGCTTCTGTGTGCCGTCATCCTTTAATTGCATGAGCATGCAGTCAGCTGAATAATGAAAAACATTATTTCACTAAACTATGTAAAATATATATTTGCAAAATAATTGTAAAGGTCGCCTTTGGCGGCCTGAGTCAAAGAAACCGCCCGACTGAGGTAATTGCTCCCACCTGGAGCCGGGGTCATAAACGGCCGGAAGGATCAAAGGTGGAGCGTCCCCACTTAAGGGTCAATGCGTTGGCCACGTGCCGGCCAGCTTGGGAAAACAAAAATAAATAAAGCACGGACGCAAATGTGAGCTACGTCGGCGGGAGATAGGGCGGACGTCTTGGAAGGCTCTAAGAAGGGGAAGGAAGTGATTGGTCGCAGGAGGCAGGGCCAGAATCCCTTAAATTGGAAGGGTGGCAAAAAAGCGAGGAGAAAGGGCGAGGGACCTGGTACGTGGCGGTCTCTAACAACAGGCAGACCTTTGAGGCGGATAGAGAGAGTGTTCTCCTCTTGGAAAGTCCTCTGGAGAAAGGTTGTTGTAGAGACGGACGGCCACGAGGTTAAGCCATCTCCGGAAGAGTGACTCGTGTTCCCAGGCCAGCTAAGTCGACGTGCTGCATCACAGCTTCGATACTGTAGTGTACGTAATGCTATTGCATAGTGTATATCTTTGTAAATATTTGTAAATAAACTGTATATAACTAATCATTGAGTGTGGAGGTGTGACTTTCCGACGGACCTTCTAACGGAACATTTGTAAAGATCACGAGACGAGTAAGAAGGATCTTCACTATAATAGTGAAGTAAAATTTTTTTTTACTTGGTTAATGTGAGTTTTTCTCTTGGACCTCAGCACACAGTGTCTGCGTATCAGGATTGTAAGACACCACCTTTACCTTCACACAGGATTGTAAGCTGTCATCTGTCAAGCATGATTGATGTTTGTTTTTAATTTAGTTCATGCTGGAGAAGACTTGTTCACTTTTGCATGTGGATCCAAAGATTGACAGGACTCCAAATACATACTTTTTCATGTTCACATAAGTGTCAGGGATTGTGCATTTGGGAGGAAATGTTTGAGCTCAATGCCTCTTGGTGCAGGATGCAGTGAAACATCAGAAGCTATCCAGCAATTTCTGCAGTAAAGTCACAAAGTCCTTTTGTGCTTCTATCATATTCAGTGCCCATCAGTAGCCACCGACAGCAAGTGGGTGGTGTTTATTTTTTTGGCTTTCAAACAATCCAAGACATGTCTTCCCTGTGTCTGGCCTTTCAGTGGTATCAACTCAATCATTTCTTCCTGTGGTCCAGTAGAGTTCACATATTGGCAGAATAGTGCTATTTGTTCAATATCACCTTTGTCTTTGGCCTCATTACAGACAATTTGAGTATGCCACAGCTGAATTGATGTGTTTAATTTGCTGTCTGGTGATTTTTTTTTCTGCCATTCTTATGGTTCAGTCTTTGCAAAGTGCTGATTAATTGTGCAGAAAATATCTGATTTTCTGCACAATTTCACTTTTGTTTTTAGAGTTGGTGAATAGATGTTCTGAAATCTTGATGAATGATTCTTTTATATTTTCCCATCTCTGAATGGCTTCCATGTCTTAACTATTTCCTGAGCAGTCACAAAACTGGTATATTTAGTTGATTTGCAAATGGGATCCACTTTTTGAAATGATTTTTGCTGTGATAAAAACCCTCTGCATCAGTTCTGAAATGGTTTTTTCCTCCCCTCTTGTTTCCATCCAGATATTTTTTGGCAAAGGTTGTGTGTTTATTGTGGAAATGTTTTTTGCAACATATGATGTTTTGTTGTTTGACAACTCACCATATATCAAGCATATTGGTAAGCCACTGTTGTCAGCAGTAAAAGCAAATGAATCTGCCCAAGTAGCATTAAATGTTCTGTTTTTTTTTCCCCAGAACTTTCTCTTTTCTTGGATTTATCCATCATTTGCCTTCCTGAGTTTAAAAGCTCGACAAATTGCACGCTGCTGGTTGTGATGCATATTTTGAGCAACAAAAAAAATTAAACACTTTATTTTAATGTTACAAGAGCACAATAATCTTCAAATTTAAAATTGCATTTAAAAAATTAATGAACTAAAATTAAATAAATTCAAATTAAATATTCACTACTAATTTTCTAAAGCCACAGGGAGCTGCAGCAGATTGATGAAAGTACCAAATTCAGGTCTGGAGCTGTGGGTTGCCGACAGCTGGTCTGGACAAACATTCAGATTATGTGAAAGTGGCCATAGTCTATGAGGGAAGGAGTGTTGAAGAGAAGGCAATTTCAAGAAATTTCTCTTTACCACTCTGTTTTTATTACAGCAATATCTCTTTAAAATTTCAAGATTCAGTTATATAGTTTTTATTTTTTTTATAGTGCAAATTAAAAACTTTTTACTCACATGTTTTACTGTTTTTTTAAAACTACTGTAATTAAAATTATCTGTATCATTGTTTTAATTAATGATCTGTGATTAATTGGGGAAGACTATTCAACAAAATGAGATTGTGAACTTTTCAGATTTTTAGGTGATTTCCCAACAATCTCAACCACTTAGCTACACCTTAATATTTTTTTTTACCAATTTAGTAGTTTATTATTACATTAATTCTGTTTTATTTTGTAGCATATATTAAAGCATTTGGTTTATTTATACTTTTATTCATTTTATTTTAGAATTTTTTATTGCACTTGTTTTAATTTTAAATTCCTCTTAAACAATTTTTTTAGTTTTCTTTATTTTTTTCTTTACTAAATATTGATGCTAGCATTTATTGTAATTACATGGTTTGAATCTCTCATTATGGTATTCTTCACAACTTTGCTGTGATAAACGCTGTTAAAACCTGTATAAACATAAAATAAACTATATAAAAATAGACATTTGTTGTTTTGTTAATTGTATTAATTATATTTATCTATTGAATTTTATTAGTAATCTAAATAATTTTTTTCATCTGCCCTTCCATTTTCTGGGTCCACAAACCATTATTGCTAGTAAATACTAACAGAACTTTGGAAATTTAGTTTATCAATGATTAATTTGAAAATGAAAATATTTGAAAGATGAATTGTTCATCCAGATTTCCAGACCTGAACCTAATATTACCTATCTTAAGGAGATGTCTTACAGCTGATCAGTTTTCTCTCTGAACTTCACCTATTATTCTTCCAGTAGCGACAATGAATTCCATCTTTAGATATAATTTTTAATTAATATGACTTGTCATTAGAAAATGATCATATTTCCTCATAATTATCTGTATTAACATCTGCTATCTGTTTGATAAATTATAACCATATATTTTTTTTATGTTAAAGCTGTTGTATAAAAACTGACAACCTTATTTAGAATACAAACAGGAATCATACAGGGATGTGTCTTCTCACCTTTCCTAATTCTGATTGCAATACATTTTATAACGAAAAAGGCACTAACCAGACTGGACACAGCAGTCATGTGGAATGCATATCCGTGTTTTATCCGGACTTACAAGTTAGATTTTGCAGCTAACATTCTCCAGGCTGGAATAAAAGAACATTTGCAATGGATAACAACCCAGCTTGATAACATGTCCAGAAAAATAGGATTGAGGATTAGTATTGAGAAGACACTATGCAAATTAACAACAACAATTCTGCTGATTGATTTTTATGCCGTACATAAATTTAAACATGTTGATAAATTCACCTACGTAGACAGCCTAATAAGCTATAATTGGAATATTGACACTGAGATCAGCTGTAGAATTGGAAAGACCTCTGAAACTTTCCAAAAAATGCACCCCATATTGATGTCAACATCTATCAGTATCTCCATTAAGGTTTAACTATTTGCTTCAATCATTCTGCTAGTGGCAACATATTCAAGACACAGAAAATGTCAAATGTCTTCAGAATCTATTCCCAAGCTAATTATTTTCCAACAGAGATTTCTATGGCAGAATTTCAAAATAAATTGCAGTGACTGTATTACGAATGAAATCCTAAAACAGTGATCAGCACACCCTGCATAACACCGTTAAAAAGCAACAATAGTGATTAGCAGGTCATGTGTCACTAATGTATTATTCAAAAATTCCATAAAACAACACTAAGGTGGATCATTCCAGATAGACACTGATGAAAAGGATGACCACAAAACACCTGGCAATGAACACTGTTGAAGGACCTATAAAATCTAAATATTATGTGGAGCAAACTGGCTATAGATCAAAATTGCTGGAGAAAATTCATTGCCCAATTCGTTTAGGAGAAACTAAGGGTGCGACTATGCAGACGTGAGCAAGCGAGAATATGTCGAGAAGGACGAGACGTGATAAATATCAAACCCTGTCAGATATGTGCGAGAACCAGAAATTTGCTCTTGCCAGCGAGATTTCTCACTTCTTATTGTGCATGTGTTCCTTTGCGAAAACTAAATTGCTCGCAACCTCTCGCTTGCTCTAAATTTGCGTCTGCATAGTCGCACCCTAAGACCCATTATTTCTTTATACGGTAAAATACAAGTCAGTATATAAAGAGATGAAATCTATTTCATCTCTCTATGTACTCATCTCAACAGTCAATCCATTCACTGTATGTAACTGGCTGAATGGATGATTGCCAAAACCACCATTGAATAAAAAAGTTAAGGCTATGATTACCTAATATGGTTAGAAGACTTGAAGCTATTTGCATAAATACAGTTGGAAGCCCTAATACTTATTCCTCTATCATAATTTGTTTCTTTACCATGCATGTATCAAACTTTATGAAATTTGAAGTATTTTTTTTTTACATCTGAAATATGAAAGTTTAGCTTTTATTTTGGTCACCAGTACAAACATGGATAGTTTTTTTAAATGAATTTACCACTTTAAGAAACCGCAATTGATTGCACAAGGTGTTTTAGATAATCTAAAATTATCTGCGAATTTCTTAATTTTTAAGAGCTTATGATTAATGTCTCTAAATTTGAAATGTTAAGTTTTTAAGAATAAGTTTTCAGTTTTGAAGATCGTTACAGCCCGGACTTTTTTCGCCATTCGATTTCTCCTCCCGTCTTCAATGATGACCGTTTTACATTAATTTAATTAAAATAAAAACACAGTCCGTGTAAGTTGACATAGAAAGAAATCACTCGAAATTGTGTGTGTATTTTTGGTTATTTTTAAAGTTTTGGCAGTGTTTAGTGGCTGGTATATAACTGAGTTATTACGTAATATCGACGTTTACGAATGTTTCGCCGTATTTTTTTTTTTCATTACAAATAGAAGCAAAATCCAATTTAATAAACTTTTATTTCGAAATAAGAACAAGACCGTTATTAAGTCAACCGTTAATGCATCTGAATTCATGCGCTTAGATCAAACACCTGTCCAAAGTCTTTATATACAGAAGCGTATGAGTATTCGTGTGCGCTCTTGCAAAAATAAAGTGGGCGTGCTAGCTATGCCCAATATGACTGCATTATTCGTTGGCCAAGTTTTATAAATGAGTTACTGGTATTTATATATATTTTCTCACGTAGGTGTCTTTTCGAAACTGTTTGCAATATTAGTTATGTCATTGCAGATGTTAAAAGAATATATTTTTTAATAAAAACCGTTCGTTTAGCAGAGTTGTCACAATGCGCCACTTATTGTTATCAATACGTGTGCATTAGCTATACGTAACGAAGGAATGATATTGCTTATATTATTTTAAAGTTTACGTAATTTATAATTAATCTACAGAAATTATATTTTATATTAAAAATATAATTTTAAAAGAACATTCCAGTTAAAATATAATACATTTTTTAAGGAAAGTTTGATCGTTTAAACTTTAATTAAAATATCTGCGAAATTTATTTCGAGTGTGTTTTAATTTAAATCGATATATAAACATGTATTTTAGTTTAATCCACATTCAGTGATATTAATACTTAGAATTTTAATTCAAATGAGTTTACATTTAAAATAAGAATTTGCGGAACTGAATACTCTTTCCTGGTTGAGTCAGAACTTCACGCCTTTTCATATCCGACTTATTATTTTTAATTGCAGCTTATTTCAAATATGTTAATTGCAGATTTGCATACGTCTTCGAGACACGTAAAGAGCAATACGCGATTTAACAGAAATTGGCAAAATGTACGTTTCTACCTAGACTATAGTATTTAAATGAGTGTTTATTACCGAAACAAATATATCGGTGACTGAATATAGAAGCGATGAGTCACATGGCCGTTTAAAGAGCGCCACGCTGCGGTCTCCGCCGTCCACGAGGTTGTTTCCGGTCGACGTCTTTTCGCTTTATATAGGAAAGAAGGAAAATTGTTGACGAGGTAGGTGTACGGTAAGGTGAGAAAGATGGGGTCGTCATTGTCCAACAAAGCACCTAATGGTACGCTAATGACATTATTTTACTTCTCGTTTGTTATTCGATGGAGGAGACATTGTTGCCTAATATTCTCGGTTTCAAAAAAACAATATCCTTGTGTCAGTTATAGATTTGACAGCTTCTGCTCTATCCATTAAAAGGCCGCCTCTCCTAATTCTATCAATTTCAGGCTCTAGTCAGACTTTTGTCAATCTTGTATTATTCTTTTATTCTTTCCTCTTGTAATCGAGATAAGGATTTTTTTAAAAATGAAATCTACACGTATATGTATCCCGTAACGGATGAATTCGGAAATAATTGAATTCTAAATTAATAGAATAAACTTGGATGAAATTTTAATTAGAAAAAAATGTGTCATCTTTTATTTAAAATGCTGCCATTGTATTCTGGTTAGAAAATTATATATGACTTGAATGAAAATGTTGATTTAAGTAAACAAAGACATTGTTTAAATTGAATGCGATAAAAAAATTTTTTCTTTGTTTTTTCCCCCATATTTTTTATATCTTTTAATCGTTAACATGAAAAATTAAACGGAGAAAATTTAAGTATACTCGAAGTTGATAGAAACATGATTATTTTTGGAGTTTTCTTAAATATATATTTGTATATATATAAATTTAAAATTTTACTAGGTGCAATCCATTTAAAATCTAGGTGAATTTTAAAGTAAAAATAGGAATTGTTATTTAACTATTAAACAATAATAATGTTTTGACAATACAAAAGACAGATTTATTATTTTAACACACATTTGTATAGAATTTATTTTAGAATATAGTCTTAACAATTATGTACAATTTATTGCAAGGTAATATTGTACATAACTTTATTTTACTGTTAGTTTATTTTACACCTGTTTACCAATTTGATTTTCTAAATGTTATATATATTTTTTAATTATAAATAATTTATGTCTTCAAATAGCCATCTTATTTTTCTTTTTTAGAAATTTAAATTTAATTGTATTAATTGCATTGGTGAAATTAGAACCTGTTTTGTGATAATCATATTTTACATACCATTACAAATAAACTTTAATAAAAGTTTAAAATATAACAAGAAAAAGTGTACATGTGCATTTATTTAGCCAAAATATGTCTGGAAAGATTATTATTATTTATAATGCTTAATTGGACAATATATAATATACATATTTATATTAGATAAATTATTACAATATTAGTTAAGATTATCAGTTTTATGCTGATTTTAAAACAGTTTTCTAACAACCTAGTGATGAAAATATAATGAAAACCTTACTAGAGTTAATGTTACAAGATATTATTAATATGAAATTAACTTTTTATTTCTCTGAAATGAATTATATATAAAATTCATAGTTAATTATAATAATAATAATAATAGATATTTAATATTAAATTTCAAAATAAAAAAAATACTTCAATCATGTAATAAAATGAAGTAATTATAAAAGCAATTGACTTTGTTTGGAATTTTAAATTCAAAATAAATCTACAATAATTGGAAATTGAATATCTGAAACTTCCAAAATGAAAGCTTTTGTTTGTTGCAAATATATTTCCTAATGAGGACATGAAATGCTAAAATATTTACAAAAAGTAGGTAATACATTCTTCATTATGGAACAATTTTTTTATAGGAAAAAATTTTATGAATTTTATAATTATTAATTTTTAATTGTATTGCCGAAGATATAAGTGTGAATGTACTAACTTTTCGACAAGCAAGATGTGTGACTAAAAGTATATATTAAAATTTATAAGTTTTTCCTAATTTGTAAGATGATTTTAAATTAAGTGATAAAGTAAAAGTGATAATGTAATATATTTGTTAAGAACAAAATTTTTGTTTTGTTGAAATATTGGCTAACAAATGATGAAATATAGCTGTCTGTAATTTAAATATATAACGTTAAGAATTTACAATTTAATCATAGTTAATACTTACAAAATTTGAATATGGTTCTTATTTGTTTTGATTCAGTGATTATAATAATTATTAACAAGGAACAATTATCTGAAGTTTAATAATCATCTATATCTTGGTATTTAAGCAAAACAGATGACGATGAAACAAAAATAAAGGCATATTTAGTTTATTAATTGTTAATTATTATATTAAATAGCATCTTGCAGAATATATAGATAAGAACTACGATCTTTCTTTTGATTCTTTTTCTTAAGATACAAGAATTTATCATTTCTAAATACATTTTAATAAGATTATTCTACTATAGCTAGCTAGCTAGCTAGCTAGCTCTTACATAACACATCATTAGTAACTTATTTAAAATATATGATAGCAATAATTACATTCATTGTATGTATATTTAAAACTATTATACAAAATTCTTACATAATATTATTTTTGATCATATTAAAGTAGGTTTGATTTGTTAGTGATTTATTTCAAATACAAATGTAAACATTATATTTCTTTTTTAAATTGACAAATTTTTAAAAATTAAATTATTCAAGTGGAATAATATTTTTCTTACCTAAAGGCAATAATTTTATAATAAATTAACTTTTATTATAAAATTATTTGAAATGCATTGGTTTAAAATAGTGGATCTGCTATTTCTGGTTTGTGAATATCTGATATAAAAAATGAGTCATGAAAGCTTTTAGTATTTTTCCAGTTAGATGATACTTTTTCATCATATGTATATCTAATATACAGCATCATCCATATGAAATTTTATCTTACATGAGAGAATCCAAATAATGCATTACTCTTATTTGATTACTTAAAATGAAGTTCGTTATCTGCTTAGAAAAGTAATGACTAATAAGTGCATTGATTTTTGTCATTAATCGCTATTGTCTTTCTTTAATGATGTGATTTACAGTATTATGCTAATATTACTTTTGCATGCTTCATTAGGTAATAACTGATAAGCATCTTAATCATTGTTCATTTCCTGAAGCACTTTCATTATGCAATTGAATTTTAAGCTATAAGGCAAATTCCCAAGCAGTTATTCAGTATGCAATGCAAAATGAAGTTGTACTAATGTATTACATCTGGATCTGTAATTCCATTATTATATGATTTTTAATAACAATTATCATTTAGGACAGAAACCAACTTTTAAATAGGATTTATGCTAATTTAAAAGTTAAAATCATACATGGTACAATAATTGTAACAGTTAATTTAGTCCTTTTTTATGTTCTAAATGCAGATTTTAAGTGATATAAAAGATTTGGAAGGTTGTATTTGAGATTAAAACAGATAGTTGATAAAGCAAAAAAAAATTTTATTCTTTTTCTAGCTCTTAATGCTAATTTGTCTCTATAAAAATAAAATCTTTGTCACTTACTGTTTGTTAATATTTGTTTTCATAACAATTTATATGATAGTTTAATTTCTTTAGTTTTATTTGAAAAGAAATTTAATATTCTTCAGTTTTATTTTGTGCTATTTTCATTAGGCATAAAATGTCACTTGTAATTTGAATCTTAATTAGAAATTTAAACTTGAGGAAATATCAAAGTTTTCTTGGTTAATTTTTCAGAAATATCTATTAATTTGAGTAAATTAATTCAAGTAAGTGAACTGCTATCCACCTTTTCTCTTTATCCTTTTATTTATTTGTCTTATCTTTCTAACTGAACTTAATTATTGTTTAATATCATCCTCTACTATTACTCTATAGATTTGTTTGAAAATTGATATTTTGACAGCTTACTATATAAATTGCACTTTAAAATTATTCTGTTCCATGAGAGAGGAAAAGCATTTTTTGATGATTTAAATTTGTATTTAGTTTCTGTATTACTTAAATTATATATTACTCATTTTTAGTTTTTATCTAACTGTTGCTAATTTCTTATTTGAAGTTGATAGTTCTTTGTAATTGTTCTTGATAGCTTTTTATTTATTTATCCATTTTAAAATGTAGTATTGAAATATTTCTTAAAAATAAAAATTATAATTTTGGTGGTCAGTGACCTTGAATGAAAGAAAAGGCTAATCTAGATTACACGCAATACAAAAATTGTCATTAGACTAAGATAAGATTTACTAACAATAATCAATGATGATTTATAAATAAGTAATACTTAAAGTAAAATGATGTCATTATTACCATAGTAATAAAGTATAATTAGTAGTAAAAACTTACATATTTTGTCAATATGCTTATAAACATAAGTGTGGGGCATGGGTATTATTAACAACAATTAAAATTTTAAAATGTGAAGATATGCAAATATATATATAGCTATTTTCTATAAATTTAATTTATACTAATAAAGATACTATATTCTATATTTAACTATAAATTTTATTTTTTTCACTAAAAAGAGGACTACCAGAGAATATCAGACTCCTTCTGATTTTACAACTTTGATATAAAATTGAACCCTATCTCAAACCTTTAATCTCAAAATTTATTTTTCTCCTGCATTTTCATCCTAAATTCAATATATTTTCCATGTTTATCTCAAATAATTTTCTCCCAAAGCCCCTCTCAAATTACAGACTGAAGTATCAGTTACAAATTCAAAGCTTGGCAACTACAAGGGGTGTTCAAATGAAAAGGTACAAACACTGTGGGTATAATTGAAGTCTTTATTCATAGTAATCACCAGAGGCCTGAGCACAACTATCCCACTGTTTAATGAGCCGAAGGATTCCCTGTTCCCAGAATTCCTGTGGCTGTAACAAAAGCCAGTCCTCCACTGTGTCCTTCAGTTTGTCGTCTGAGTTAAAGCGCTTCCCTTTGAGATGTATTTTGAGCGGACCAAACAGATGGAAGTTGCAGGGTGACATGTTTGGACTGTAGGGAGGATGCTCAAGCTGCTCCCACTTAAACTTGGCCATTACACTTTTTGACCCTGGAGACGTTTGGATGCATGTTATCGTGGAGCAGAATCACTCCCTCCGTGAGCAGCCCAGGTCGTTTGATCTTGATGGACTTGCATAGGCTATGGAGTCTCTCACAGTACACGTCATTGTTAATTGTTTTTCCGTGCTCAAAAAAATTCAATGATTATCAGACCTTGTACTTCAAAAAAGACGGTGAGCATCACCTTGCCTGCTGAGGGCACAGTTTTGAATTTTTTAGGGGGAGACGACAACACATGTTTCCATTGTATGCTGTGCCGCTTTGATGACACCAGCTCTTGTCACTGGTGACGATCCGCTCCAGGAAAGCAGGGTCTTCGTGATACCGGATTAGGTGTTGCAGTGATGATCCCATATGCAGTTCCTTTTGCGGTTTGCTGAGCTTCTTTGGCATCCAATGCACATACATCTTCTGGGTAACCCAATCTGTAGTGCACAATTGTCCACACTGTTCCAATGCTGGCCCCCACCATCACTGCCAACATTTGCATTGTGACATGCCGATCACTTCTCACCAGGTCATTTACCTTGTCAATGAGTTTGGCTGTGATTACCGTGTTTGTCTGGCTCGGTCTCAGGTCATCACTCAAACACTCCAAGCTTTCACGAAAATGGGCACTCCACTTTCTCACTGACTTGTCGGACACACAGTCTCCCCCGTATATGTTGCTAATTTCTTATTTGAAATTGATAGTTCTTTGTAATTATTCTTGATAGCTTTTTATTTATTTATCCAATTTAAAATGTAGTACTGAAATATTTCTTAAAAATAAAAATTATAATTTTGATGATCAGTGACCTTGAATGAAAGAAAAGGCTAATCTAAAGGCACCATCAGGTGATGAATATCAGCTGGTTTAACACCTTCCACATCTGATAACACCTTGCTGCTCCTCAGTCATCAACTTTTGCAATGTGAACACCATGATGTCCTCACACGCACTGCCATATCAATTAGACAGAACACACAACTGCCTGCTTCTCTTCTGTGTCATGTGCGGATGCATATGCATGATGCACAACCACGCCAGACACTACATTCGCGTCCCTAGATGTCTCACTACGGTATCTGAAAGAGTCATATTCCCATTGCAACTGGTTTGGTTGTGAAAATATTTTGTACGTTTTTGTTTGAACACCTCTTGTACATTTTGATAGCATAAATTTGTAGTTGCAAAACATCTTTTTTATACAGTACATAGTTATAATTAATGCTGCTTTCCTCTGATTGGCTACAAGCTTGGCTTGCATCGTATTGAATGAAGAAAATCAGATATCAGAAATTTTGACAAACCATTTCTGTTAAGATATGTCAAAAATGTTTTATTTATACCTAATACAGGTATGTATTGTACTTGCTATTGTATTAATAAATACCATGCCTCCAATCAAACCTATTAGGCTACTATTTACTGTGTAATAACCTATATATCTTAACCTGTGTATTTCAAATTTTTTCTCATTTGTGTAAGATTTGAGTTACAGGTTCAACTGTATATCATAGTTTTTCTTAGTAATCTATGGTAAAGCCACTTGATGCATTCCTCTCAACTTGTCTCAAGCATTCATGAGAAAGTTGGTTTAAAGTTTTCTATGTTCCTTAACTATTGTGTATTAACAGTGTCATCAGTGGTGTAGGTTAAGCAAGTTGAGGGAGTTATATGGTACAGATGTGTTTTTGTTAGTGTGATAATTTGCTGAACAAGTTTTTATATCTTGTGACACTCAACTCATGTGAGTAAGAAATATATTCATTGCTGATATAATAAAATGCATAGAAATAAAAAAATTGTGGCAAAGCTAGAGAATAATTTGAAATTTCTTTATTTCATAGCAAGTGTTATAATTACAAAATACTAATTTTTCTGTTAAAAATTTTGAGAGTCAAATCTACGAGATGTGACATAGCGTGACTGCATGGATAAGGTACTCAACTACTATGTCTGACACTTTGTTGATATAGCACAGTACATAAAGAACACAGAAAATTTTAAACTCATATTTTTTTGTAACTGTTTGAGAATTGCATCAAATAGTTTCTCATAGAGTACTGGAAGGATAGTATTAAGATATATATCAAACTCAGTGAAATCAGAGGGAGGCCAACTTTGATATTTCTCTTGTAAGTTAAATCAAAATCTGGTAAGTTAGATATGTAAGTCGTGGAAAGAATGGATATATAATTTTAATTTAATATTTAATAAGTTCAGTAAATTCAATAAATAATTGCTTATGTTTTGTGATTCATTTGAAGCAATCTATTTATACTATGCTGAATTTGTATACAGTAAAACTCCAATTATGGCCCTAATTAACCAAGTTGCTGTATTATGACACAAATTTGTAAGTGAATACAGAATGAATGAATTGAATTAAGTATGAATTGAACCAATAACATTCATTAGAATGAATGTAATTGGTTCTAAAACCTCATTCATTATATCATCTGATTTGTTCTAGCATACATTGAAATATATGTATTTATGGGAAATCTGAAAACAGGAAAATATAATAAAAAGTGAAAGTTATATAAAATTAATTTAACTTTCATACGTTGTACATGTAGATTTGAAAAACATAGTTTTCATTAAAGAAATATTATTTATTAACAAACTTAATGAAAAGCATATACCAGGGATGTCCAACCTGCGGCTCACTGCACCCTAAATTTTTTTAGGTATATTTTCATTTACTTTCGTAAAGTATGCTGTAAAACTTATTCTCGTTTCACTGGATACATTTCGATATCATAAAACAGTTTCTAACACCAATTATGTCATTATCTAGAGAACTGTTATGCATGTGGGGTAATGCATACTGTTGTGAACAATTCTTTTCATGCATTAAAAACGTCAAAACTGATGAAAGAAATAGGTTGAGTGATTCCAATTTAACTAACATTCTTAGAATTAAGACTAGTATCATAAAAGCAGATATTGACAATATTATAAAAGGAAGGCAATGTCAAAAATCACATTGAAGTTGTTTTTATTTTGTGAGAGTATAATTTCTTTTTTTACTGTCAATAATACAGCATTTTTTTTTTAGTAATAATATATATATTGCTACTTTGGAAGAAAACTGGCACAACTCAAAATAACTAGTTTTGAGAAAATCCCATTCAAAGATTTAACTGAATATCACTTATCACTTATTCAACACTCACATAACTGCTTCTTAGTGGCCAAATACGCAAGTTACTTTTATGACACTTTTACACATCAAAATTTACTACATTTTCATTTTGATTATGACATAATCAAAAAATCTCACTTTTTTGAGTTGTGCCGGTGTTCTTCCAAAGTAGTGATATGTGTTATTAAAATTTGATATTCACATTTTAAACTTTTTAAAAGTGTATATTTATATGAACTTTGGCCCACTGAATATACCTAAATTTCTAATTTGGCCCATTAGGAAAAAAAAGGTTGGACAACTCTGGCATATACAATCTAATGTATATGAAAAGTAGATAATTGAATCTTACAAACAGGAACAATGAGGATAACTGATGCTCTAACCAAAGTGGGAAAATACAATATAGAATTTCAGGATTAATATAATTTATTCTGTGAATAGAATATTATGTAGATATTCTTTTTAAAGGATTTCTAAAACCTTTTTTAAAACTTTGGCATTGACTTTATTTTTAGTGATGTCTAAATAATCAATACTTATTTCATTTGATAATTGTATTTCTATTTTTACCTATTAAATTTACTAAATTTAAATTTCTTGATTTCTTTGTTAAACTAAACAATTAATAATTATGTTTTAGAATATTATATTGTAAATTAGATATAACTGTTTTGTAGTATTTTGCTTCTGTTATAAAATTATAATCAGTTCTGCTATCATTGTTAATGCTTGATCTCATAGAAACAGTTATTTTTGTATAGATATTTAACATTTAAATTTAAATAATCTGCAAATACTGAACTTTATTCGAGTTTGTTCAAAAATTTTTTCCTGGATTTAAAAAGATTGGTTTTAATTTAATACTTAATTTAAGCCATATGATATTGTAAACTAATATGAATAAAAGTTGCAGAACAATAAATAACAGTTAAAGTTATATAAATATAGTTAACTATGTTTATATAATATATTATATTCTATTAATTATGTATAATTATATATTAATTAAATATAGAATATATTATATACTATTATATATAATAGTAGTTTCATATTATTTAGAGATTTCAATCTGGGTCAATATCTTGACTTCTTTAAATTTGATTATTAATAAGGACTAATCAAAAAGAACTGAATGATTTTAACATGTTGTTTGGAATAGATTTAACACAAGACTGCTTTATATGTGTGTATACAAATTACAATTGAGAGAGTTTGCCTGACAAGCTTGCAAATGCTCAATATGAGTTCCTTTGTCACTCTGAAATATCAATGTGAGTTTCAAGTTCTTCCTACTGAAGCATTTGCTTCAGTGAGTATGGTGGCATCACTGGTTTCTATTGGTTCTATAATGTAATTCTTCAAGTCAGGCAAATTTTCAGGGAAGGGAATAGTGTAAACATTTCCACAAAAAGTCAGAGTAAGGTTTGGAAGGCTTAAAAGATTACTTTAAAAGTTGATGATGATCAGCAGCATCAAGATAAATTTATTGATGTGGAAATTGTTTTTTAGTATCCTTGAATATGGCAATGGTAGTGAACCGTAACTCTTCTATAAGCCTGTTATCTTTCATGAGCTCTTGCAGCAACTCTTAGAACTGCAAACAAATATATCTGCCTTTACATGATGTAAGCAAGTCTGCAGTCAATGTGGGTACATTTTCAGATGCTTCTACAACATTTCTGTTTTTTTAGAACACACAGTTCTTGGCTTGCTTTGACTGTAGACTTTTGAGGTCTATACAAAGGTTTTTCGGAATTTGTTCCATCTTGTGCCTGAGATGGTGGAGGATGGTCTAAAGATTTTCCCTTACAAATGCAACCAGTTCTCTTGACTTAGTCATATATCTACACAGAGTAGGACTGGAAACAAAATTTGACCCTTCCATGATTTTAAAAACTAGCCTTTAAAAAAATACCTTAGTATTATTTTTGCCTTTTTAATTGAACAAGTGCTTAGAGTAACTTGAATAAAATATTGTAATCATTATTAATATCTTCTGTTAACATTATACTTAAAATTTTTGAATGGAGGATGACCTATTTTCTACATCTTAACGGCACAAGCCTTGAGGTCCGACCTCGGTTGTCGAAAGGATGATTAAGGCTCGAGCGGTCAATAATTAGTTACGGTTTTGGGATCGTAAGATCCCGTTTACGTCAGGAACTGACACCAATCTATCAAACTTCTCGCGGATAGATACGCGTTTTTCGGAAGCATAAGATGCCGATGATGAGGGTAATGGAGGAAGAAACGCACACTCTTCTAATATTAAACAAAAATACCCGTTTATTTTGAGATTGATAGGGAATACATCAATTAACATATTTGGAAGTATTTATATCATCGAATCGAATTATTAAACCGCGTCTCGAGTGATTGGAGAGAGAGAGTTTACAAAACATCGCGAGCAGGATAAATACCTTAGTGATCCGGAGATTTGTGATCCTGAGATTTGCACAAAGTCCGAGGAACGAGAGTTTGCTTGAAAATAAGAGTCAATGGACTGTAGATAGATGAAATGGACGGCTTCAACGGCGGGAGATGATAATCCACGGCACACACACACTTGACAGTTGTCGAAACTCTTTCTATCTCTCTCTCTCTCTGTCTGCGTCATCTTCGTTCGTTTTTCCTTTTATCTCGGGATCTTGGGTTCGAGATTTTGCGAAGTACGTCAAGGGTGGAAGTCCTTTTTGACCAATGGTGAATTACATGATATAATTATTTTTCAACAGTTAACTCATCTTCTACAAGGAAGTATTACCGTGGGAACGATAGTTTATGATTAATTTTTACGAGAAAATTTGTCAGTGTTTTTCCGTTTTTTTTGTTTTTGTGTTTAATTGAACCCTAAGTGTCGAGAAATCGGTTGGCAAATAAAATAAATTGTAATCATTATTAATATCTTCTGTTAACATTATACTTAAAATTTTTTATATAAAAGACCGATAGACTGATTTAGTTTACATGCACTTAATAATCCTTTTCTTGCATTTCAAGCATTAATAAATTCTTTCCTTATCTTAGTTGTTAATTTGTTTTTTTAATTATATAATAATCAAATTTACAAAGAAGTAAAAATGGTATAATTAATTTAATATTGTTAATTTTTATAGGTCACTCTAAGTCATCAGTCATGTCAACTACAGATATAACAAATCTAGTTAATCGGCTAGAAACAGTTACATGCAGATTAGAACAAATAGTAAGCAAACAAAATAATCCATCAGTAGGAGGAGATGGAGGAGGTAAGAACTTTTTATTATATAACTTATGAAAACAAATATACAGGTATACCTCGCCTTACGTCGGTAATTGGTCCCAGGAGAGGTGACGTAAGTCAAATTTACTTGTGTAGTTATGATGTAAGACGAAACTACGGTGGAAAACACCAATAATGAGCACTTAAAGACCGCTAAATAAGACGACAACACAGAAACAGATGTTTTCATGTTTTGTTCTCTAGGATTTATGATGATTATATTAACATTTACTGTAAATGTACATATTTTAATATGATTTTATGTGCTTTTAACACTTTTCTAGTGATATTACAACTTCAATATTTGTGGCGGACGGATGTAAAGTCAAATAAAATGACTTAAACTTTATTTTTATTTTTCCATATACTTTTTTGACAAACGACGTATAAGGGTTGATTTACACACAACAGTGACGTGCCAGCACAGTGACCGTTTGGTGCATAAACATCGATAAATATCACACACAGCCAATCAGAGTTTCGTCTATGACACGTGATCTGTATTCTGTCGATCATACAAGTGTCGTACATGAAATTCTGATTGGCTGTGTGTGATATTTATTGATGCTTACTGCACTGTGCCGGCACGTCACTGTTGTGTGTAAATCGACCCTAATCGGGAACAACGTAAGTCAAGGTATACCTGTAGTTGCATTTCTGTCATTTTTATTTGCTGGGAAGAAATGTAATGGAAGATATGTTTCATGCACTTATGAATAAGTTGAATATTTTATTTAATAATTTTTTAAATTATCTAATTTATAGATATTTTAGCACCATCAGTAATAGCATATGATCAGATTCTCTCTGGACCATTAAAGACATTTTTAACACTTAGTGAAACAATTGGAAAGGATGTTAAAACACAAGTAAGTATAAAATTATGAAATTTTTAGTGATAAGTATAGATTATTTATTTGAATAAGTAGATTAATCATGTAAATATAACAAAAAAGTAGTTTATTAAATAGTATATGGTGGTGTTTTCTTATCTTCTTAACAAACTATAATTATATTGATGTATACAATAATGAAGTTACAAACATAAAATGTATTTCATTCTATTAATTTTTAATTGCTAAATCTTGAAATAAATTTCCCTTAAGTTTAAAATGACACCAAAAAATTTATGAAAAGTATTATCAATGTTTTGACAATTGAAGTCCGTCTTAGTCTCTATAAAGTTTTAATAACAAAATTATTGAAATTATCTCATAAATTGAAACTGTTATTTTGAAGACTTAAAAGCTGGATGGTGGCCATGTATGGGGGAGACTGTGTATGGAGTTTTAAAAAAAATTGTTTGGATTAAAATGCTGATTTAGGATATTTTAGATTTCATGTATTCAAGAATATAAGAATTTTTTTATTAACTATGTAATTTTGTCTTCAAAGATCAAAAATTAAATATTAAAAAAGAATTCATTATTTTTAACATTAACAATTCATAGTTTTTTAAAAATGAAGTACTTGCAGTGTGTTTTTTTTATGTAACATTTTTCTCATTTGCTATTCTTGTTTACAGAAAAATTCCACTTGAGTTTTAAATGTATAAATCAAATTATTTTTAAAAGCAAAGGATCAATATTTAATTTGTTGTATTATGTCTTATACAGAAAATTGTCCCTACTATTATAAAACCATTTAATTTAAATAATAATAATTTTACATAGCACACTACAAGGTGTTGAATCTTTTAAAGTAATTACTATTACTAATGTGAAATGTTGTTAGAAAAATGAGAGGATTTTTAATCATATTTGACAGACGACGACTTAAATTCTTTATTTTATAATTATCTTATCAAATATTTAATTTCATAAAGTCCAGAAGTGCAGGGGAAACTACTTCAAATACAGTAGAGAGTCGTTAATCTAAATCAATTGGGGACTGGGGTTGTTCGGATAACCGATTATGTACGAAAAAATATATTAACCTGTTCGGCGTTCAAATTTTTCTCCGTTGCGTGTCGCTTTGTGTTGAATTTTTGTCGATTTTAAGCCTAACGAAAATTTTTATAATAATAATCGAGACTATTGTATTGTTAAAAATTATTTCTTTATTTTGTACAAACAAAATAAATATATTGAAAAATATAAAAACATGAAAATTATACTTTAGAAGTAAATCTAGTATCAAAAACGTTCGATTCAGCACGACACAGTCCGACTGAAAATCGTTCGGATTAACGACTCTATACTGTAGTTACCTTTTGGGACACACAAAAAGATGGCTTTAAAATTAACATGTCATAATTAATCTCTTTTTTCAACTTAACTTAAATAATGATTTAAGTTGAAGGTTTTTGTAGTTATACTTTGCTTAATTTTTTCTAAAATTTAAAGTTAATTAGATTTATCTTAAGTGCTTTGAAATAATAAATTCAATGTTGTTCATTAAAAACTTTTATTGTATTATTTTCTACAATATGCTTTTGCAAAATTAATTCTGTCAGTGTAAATCAGTAGTTTCCAAAGTGGATGCTATTGCCTCTTTGTGGGTGGTGATTAAATATAGGAGGCAAAAAGGAGCAAGGGCGGTAGGGTCCTGACTGAACAGTAGCCATAGACAAGGGTTGGGGTCACTGATAAACTTTCCCTTTCCTTTATTAAAATGGCTAAGAAGAAACATTGCATTTAATGGTTTACAGATGTTGAGAGCAATATATGGTAAGGATGCAAAGTATGAGATTGGTAGATAAGCTTTTCTAAGAATATTTCCAAGTCTTTCTCACATAAGGGAGAATGGGTTGGAAGCATTGGATATAACTTTATGGAACCACGGGATGGTGACTCAAAAAGTTTGGGAATCACCACTGGAAATGATAAATATTTTTGTAGAAAAACTACTCTAAAATTTTTTTATTTTAACATTTAAAAATATATTTACTTAAGTAATATATTTTTAAAAGTCAGAAGCTGTTAGATGTTCATTATAAGAATAATCCTGAAAAATCTTTTTTTTCCCCTTTGGTTGAACTTTTTTTCACTTGTCAATAAATGAAAGAAACAGAATAGTTCTTAGTTAAAACTTCAAGACAGCTTGTAGTGCTTAAAAATGCATTGTTGTTGTAAGTTAAAATTATTCATTCCAATTTATTAAAATGGTTTAAAGATTTCTGGTAAAATTTCAATTGTGGCTGTACTTTCTGAAATTCACCATTTAAATCAAAGTTTTATTATTACTTGAGTGACCTTGATGAATTACAAATGTTTTTATTTTATCTATGCAAATTTTCACTTTACTTTATTTTCTTCAAAATTTGAAATTTCTGTAGTTTGTGACATTCAAAATTTAGCTCTTTAAGTAATAACCGACTAATTTGTGCTAGTGCTTCACAACAGAGAACAAGAGTGACTATGAAGTCCTCTTTATTTTCACTATACAAGCTGGATAAAAATAAATAAACCAGTTTTAATAAAATGAGTAAAACTGTAGTGTTTTTTAAATCTTTTTTTTTTTACATCTTTTCTTGTTACAAACTATTCTACAGCATTGAATAAAGTTTTTTGAAATGCTTCTGAACCAATTATAATTATATTTTTTCATTAATTGATTAAATAGTTGTCTCTGCCTAAATTTCAGTTTAAAACTCTGGATGATACCTTCATCATATGAGGAAGCATTATCTAATATTAAAAGAATTTTCCTGTTTTTAATGTCATCTATGTTTTATTTGAATAATAAATCAAGATCTTTTTGTTTCCTCAAAGCATCTAAGATTTTTGAATCTTCCTGTAAGAAGTGGCATTTTCATTAAGTGCATTCATAAAAAAAAACTAACATGATCTTTATTCATTTTTCCTCCAATAGTATTCTCATTTTTAATTGTTTTTAAAAATTTATATTTAAAAAAGTGCAGACTTATCAAAATTATACTGTATCTTCTGGCTCATAAGCTTATAGTTTTAATAAAAGGTAATCTATTCAGTCCTGAGTAGTATCTGAACTTATGTTCCAAACTTTGCTATGTATAGATCTAAAAACAATAAATACAAATACTTGATTTATTTTTATATTTATTATTATAATAATTGTTGCATTATAATACAATAATTAAATTTTAATATAGTTTTCAGATGATTCAAATTTGATTCCCAAACAATTTAGGGATAAATTTCTACAAAGCATGTGGGAGAAATGTGTGTTAGTGATCTAAAACAAATCTTATATTGAAATTTTTAAAATATATTTAATTTAATTTTAAATATAATTAAGTAATGAACTAATAATTTAAATACAGTTTAACCCGATCATAACGTCATCAGATATAGCGACAACCCTAATATAACGTCAAATTTTTATTGGTCCCACGATTTTACTATACTAGATAATGTTAAAAAGTCCACTTGTAATGACATAAAACCCTCATATTTGAAGCACTCTAAAATTTTATTTAACAAAAAAATACTACATGTTCAGTCCTAGGGTCATAGTTCACTTTTCTAGAACGACTGTGGGCGGTGCTCTTTCCACCTGACTTCAGTGGGGTGAAATTCGCCACTTTTAAACGACGTGATGATCGGTTATTATGTGCTCATTTTTAAATTACTTTATGCTAAATTGTTAAATATTCTATTATATTTAATATAACATATTATAACAAATAGTTTATAAAGAAATAATTGAATTATTTTTAATTGGCATATATTAATTTAACCTTTTGTTGCCTTTTGGTTCAACATTATTCTCAAAATCGGAAGTTCCGCCATTATTGAAACTTAAGACAAATAGAAATTTCTTATAAAATGTAATTTTTGAAATATTTAATTACATTAATGTAAATAAAGTTTATTTAAACATGTAGTTTGCATTTTTATACATACGATAATAAATTACTACTATCATAATAGGTACAGTATACTGTATTACCATTAAGAAATAATTTTACAGTAAAACATACGATGTAAAATTAGAATGGAGTTTATAATAGATTCTTAAACACTCTTGGTACGTTTTTATCAGACTGAAATTATGACCCCGCAAATAAGGACACACTGTTATAATGTCAAAAAATTGCCAGTCCCATAGATGACGTTATAAATGGGTTAAACTGTACTAGTAAAAAACTGCTACTTACCATAAATTAAATTTTAACAGTAAATTTTTAATGTATTTGAAATAAATACTTGTGCTTGTAATTTTTTTTTCTTGTAATGTATGCCAAATTATCTGCAATCTTTCAATATGTTAGAAATAGTTTTAATTTTTGTTTTATATTAATGGAACATTAAATTAATGCATAGCTTGGTGATTTTTCTGCATATTTCTTGACTGGCTGTTGTTTTGTTTTAAAATGTAATGACCAGTTTGAAAGCACTGAGATTTTGTTTTAAAATCAGTGCTTCCAAACTGGTCATTACATAGAAGTGACTGTTGCAGTTGCTAAAAAATACAATTATAAAGTACCATATTTTCCGGTGTATAAGACGACTTTATAACCCAGGAAAATCTTCTCAAAAGTCGGGGGTTGTCTTATACACTGGAAAGTACGGTAGTCCTAAATATTTTGAAATTTGAATTAAAAATATGATTACCAATTATTTTAAATTTTTATTTACTGATACTATTTTAAACTTTAGGTAGATATGGTAAATGAAGCCTTTAAAGCACAGAGAGAGTTTCTTGTTATAGCTTCTAAAGCTAAGCAACCACCTCAAAATGTCTTACTCAACTTATTAAATCCAACATGTAATAAAATTGAATATATTCAGGTATAAAATATTTATGTATATAATATTATGATATAGTATTAAATTTATTACAGTATTTAAAAATTAATATAATTCTAGGATTTTCGTCAGCGTAATCGAGCAAGCATTTTTTTCAATCACTTATCTGCTATCAGTGAATCAGTATCAGCTTTAGGATGGGTAACTGTTGTAAGTATAAAGTTGCCGATGCCGAATGTTTTATATTACATAAATATAAATTAACTTTTAATTTAATATTAAAAATTAAAAGTAGTTTAATTAGTTAATAAATACAGAATGTCAAGTATTTAAACAAATTTGCATATAGAAATTATTATATAAATAATTAAGTGATTTATTTTAATTACTTATTATTTGTGTAATTTCTACAAGCCAATTTGTTTAAATGCTTGACATATTTTGTATTTATTTTTCATTTAAACATGGCATTTTATTTATTTGAATATGGAGGTGGGATATTAGTCTTATAAGGTTTAATAAATATTTTCAGTTCTTGAAAGTTAAACAGTTCTTTTCATTAATGGTTCTTTTTAGGCGACAGATATTATAATTATTTATTTATTCTATAATGTAATCAAACTGGAAGTACAGATTATGGTATAGAAATAAGAAATTTGCATGTTATTCATTTAAATATATATATTGTATTTAGCTCTTCACTGTTCAGACAACACTCAGAAATGCACAGTAGTATCATTCAATTTACCATTTTTTTACTATCTATTCATTGAGAAATAAACATTAATTAATAAATTATTTTCAACAAATATCGGATAATATAGGAAAAACACAATACAATAAATTTTGTTATATGTATCAATACCTAGTTTAAAATTTTATTTGTTTTAGATAAATATGAATTTAAAAATATGTTGTAAATATGTTTCAGATTCATCTCTGAATGAGGTTGTGTATATGTTATATATATATATAATTATTTTGCAATTTAAATTAGTAAGGTTTAACAATTAAGATTCAGAATGGGACTTGAACCTATAACTTTTGCTTACCATGCAGATTCATTACTATATGGAGAGCAATCTGGATGATTGGACAAATGTTACTTTTCACTTCCAGATCTCTGAAACAATGTAGCACTAGTTATCCTTATTTTATTAATATAATTTACCAGTTCTCAAGTATCTATAAAAAATTTTTAATAGATGATAATTTTTTTAAGACTCCTACACCTGGACCTTTTGTGAAAGAGATGGCAGACGCCAGTCAGTTCTATACGAACAGAGTTCTAATGGATTACAAAGACAAGTAAGAAATTTCTCTGAAAATTGACATTTTGTTTTAATTTTCTAATTATTGAATAATTATTTGGTAAATCGTTGAAATAAGTGAGATTTATGTAAATCATTAAAAATACGTTGTGTTTAAATGTCCACAATAAATTATATATATAATAAAGTCTTATTGTTCTCATATTGTTATGATGATTTAACTGAAATATTTAAAAATTTACTTTTTTTTTACTTAACTAATTCTTTCAGAAAATTTTATAAGTTTCTCTCTTCATAAACAGATAGAAATATAAATATTGAATATACAAAAATTATACAGAAAATAATGGCTATATCATTTGAGTAAATTATTGGCAATAAAAGATCACACAATACATATCTGGTAGTGACATCTGTTGTCATTTCATATCACAGAGTAAGATGTAACTTACGTCAGCCATGTAATACTAATGTGATATGAGAAAATAATGAGCAAAGACATGATTGTATAGAATAATTTCATGCATTGTGTTGAATTTTTCATTAAGTATACATATTACTGAACATCAAAACAAAATAACATGAAACAAATAACCTTGATTCTTTTTAAGACAGAAATTTCTTTTTGTAACTCTGACCACAATTTTTATAAATTAAATTTTTCAAGAATAACAACTTGTAAGTAGGAACTTAAAGTTGATTAAAAGATCTGATTTGAACTTAAAACAGTTTGCTACATAAGTAGCTTTTAATTTTAAATTATTTTAAGTCTTCATTCTTATTAAGGAAAGTCTACAAACAAAAAATCTAAATTATAATGTAAAGTTTTTTTTTTACTTTAACAAATATCTGAAAGTTTGATATGGTTGAAATTTTTTGAAAATTTTAATTATAAAGTAACATATTCTATTTGTTTTAAATTATTCACTGTTTTTTTTTTATTTAAACTGCCATTTGATGTTTTGTTTTTCATTTTTTCTTGTACAGGTGTACTATCTATATGTTCAGTTTTCTAATCGCCTTTTAAAAATAATTTTCTCTTTGTTAAAGAATAAAATAACTTTTGGTTATTTCAATGTTTGAGAGAGTTTTTTTTTCCGTACTAAAGTGAAATATTGATGATTTTATGGAAAAGCTTTAACAAAATAAAAAAAAAAATACTTTTTTAATCATTTTTATATTCTATAATGAACTTACATAGTATTCTGAATGTTTCAATTGACTTTTATTTTTATTCTTCAGAGATAAAACTCATGTTGATTGGGCACGAGCATGGTTACAAGTTTTAAATGAATTGCAAGCATACATAAAAAAATTCTATACAACTGGCCTCACATGGAATCCAAATGTATGAATTTAAATCCTACTGTAATAATTTTTTTAGTAATAAAAATTTTGAATGTTTTATTGATGTTTTTTTTATTAATTTAACATATTTATGAATCTGAACACTAATTTTTGACTCTGTGGAGGACTTATCACACACACTACTGATGTCGTCGGAGTAATCACAGAAATGGGTGATTACGGGTTTGTTATAACAATGGTTTGCATTTCGGACAGTTTATCTGTCTCTCTCCAGTCATGCTTGTTACAATTTGGTGGGTTTACAGGAGTTTAAATAGTACATCCTGTAAACTCATCTAACAAGCACGGCTGAAGAGGGACAGATAAACTGTCCAAAACGCATACCATTGTCGTCATAAACCTGTGATTACTCCAATATCAATAGTGTGATAATTCTTTCATAGTCAAAACTTAGTGCTCATAGATTTTAATATAAGGACAAAAAGTAAATCACCAATTTAAAATATTTAATTGAAATTGTTTTAAATTATTTAAATTTAGGGATGTGATGCAAACAATCTTGGCTTGTCTGTTTCTACTGGTGCTCCTCCACCTCCACCTCCTCCACCTGCTGATTTCTTTGCCGATGTCTCAACTAATCAAGCAGATGATACAAGAGCAGCCCTTTTCCGTGAAATTAATAGGGGCGAAGATATTACCAAAGGTAATTAATAAATTTGATAATATATTAATATATATGATTAAAAGAGAACAATTTGATACATAGGCTTAAAGAAAGTGACTGCTGATCAGCAAACTCACAAAAACCCCAATTTGAAACTTCAACCCACTTCATACCGTCCTCCTCCAACAGCTCCTCGGCCTTTCAAACCAGTGAATTCTGCTCCATTGCAAATTAAGCCTCCAAGATTTGAGTTAGAAGGGAAAAAATGGTGTATTGTGAGTTAAAAAATAGAAAAACTGCTAATTTGTTTTAATTTCAAGCAAATTAAATATATATATATATATATATATATATATATATATATTTTAATATAAGTAAATTTATGTGAATTTACATTTATAATTTATTTTATTATAGGAACATCAGGTTGGTAATAAAGGACTTGTGATATCACAGACAGAGATGAATCAATCTGTTATTGTTTATAAATGCGAAGATTGTTTGGTTACAGTACAAGGAAAAATTAACTCTATTGTTTTAGGTAAATACATATAATTTCTATTAAATTCCTGCAGGATCAGATACTTATAAGAACTAGTTTTCATTACCCTGTGTGACTTTGTAAGTTTCTTCAGTTTGTCACATTTTAATCAGTCTTAAAAAAATTTTTTAACTTCAGATTTTACAATCATCTTACAATTATGAAAATTTTCAAAACCTTTAATGTATAAAACATCATCCTTTTTAAATGATTTTAATTTTTCCAATCTAATGAAATCAAAAAGAAATTGCATTAGTTTCTTTTATAATGCAATGGTAAATATAGTATTTTTTATTAAATATAAAAATAATAATATTTCATAGACATATTTATTGTTATTAAATAATGACTTTGTATTAATGTTTAAAAGAAAGTAATAGTAGAATAATGATCATATATGTGCAAATTACATAAATATATACTATATAAAAATGGTAATAAATGTGACTAATGTACCTGTTAATATTAAGAAGTAAGCATTAATTAATGTTTAAATTATATAAATTTTCAAACATTTTTGCTGTTAAAAAATAACTTAAGTCATTAATTCAGGTAATTATTTTTATGTTCTTCACTTAGACTTAAAAATATTTACTTAAAGAAGTAAGAATATTTCAGAAATAACTTGCTTGATGTTATTCCACGTTTGAATTAATGACATAATATTTGGAGAACTTTTGCACATCATCACATTGCATTTGTTCATAGCTCCAAAAGTGTTCAATTCTGAATGCACACAATGTGATGTGTGCATTCACCGAATAAAGCAGTTCTGTTGTTTGTTTGAATATTTAAAAGTCGAGTAGAATTTTATATTGTGTGTTGTTAATCAGTTAATCAGTATCCATTTCTTACAAGTGAACTAAAAATTTTTTTACATACCAATAATTATAATGATTCATTTACATTAGAATTACTTTGGAGTATGGATGATCCGAATTCTATTAAAATAACAAATTATTCCAATGAATTGTCATTATTGGATATATAAACCAAAATTGTGGGCACGAGATGACAAAATAAACACAATGTTAAAAGCTGTAATAGTGAATATTTAAGATTTCATTTTTTCTAACCTATTTTTGAATTCAGAACAAAAATGGAATATGGGCATCTGAATGAGAATAGTAAGAAAGCGAGAACATTTTTGCATCTATTGTAATTGTATCGTAAACTTTATCTTCCTAATTTGAAAGAATGAATCTCTTCATAAATGATTTTGATATGTATAAAATTTGATAGCATCAATTTATACAGTTATTTGAATGCTGCTGATTTTGGTTAGTAGAAAAAAACGCTTTAAATTATTTGAAACTTTTAGACAAAGCAAGAATATTTCATAAATGCTAATTATTTAATTAGCATTTAATGCTGCTTAAAAGCAATTTGCTTTTAAGTAGCAGTTCATTAAATAAATTAGTAAATGAATATAACGAAGAACTGAAAAAATTAGTTAGTTTTACATTTAAACTTAATAATAATATTATTATTCATTATTATATCCATTTTTTATTAACTTATTCTAAAACTTTGATGATAAAAATAATTTTTAATTTTCAGATAATTGCAAAAAGACAGCTTTAGTCTTTGATGATATTGTATCTGTGGTAGAAGTTATAAATTGCCAAAGTATACAAGCTCAGGTAAATGATTTTTCATAAAATATATTACATTAAAATATTTTAAAGATGTCTGTAGTCAAACCTTGTTAAGACATCCCTGTTTGTTCAACCATGAATTTGGCAGTTTAATGAGGTTGGTGTTCTTTTGGAAAAAGTTTACAACATAGATTTAGTTTTTCTCCATCGCAATTTCGTATATTACATAATTCATTCTAGTACAGTGAGTATGTTGTGAACTGAATAAGGTATACCAAGAAAATGATAAGACATTACCCAAAAAATTCATTTATTATTTCCAGTCAGAGGCAAAACTTAGAAATCACAGTGGTGTGATTGTAGTTTTTAAAGAAGAGAGACATTTGACAGGCCTTTTCATAATACATAAGAGTTTTTAGAGGTGATTCATAGAAAAAATGCTATGAACAAAAAAATAATAGGACTACTTATTGAGTGTGTACTGTTTGAGAACCATTGCTTAAGGTTGTTTTTGTCACAGAGCAGCATACTGGATGGCAGATGGCATACAAAATTTTACATGCATCTGCCATCCCACGACGGTGAAGCAATGTCACACGACTACCTTGAAATATAACTCACCTCATCTGCATGACATTAAAACTGCTTTGTGTTGATTTGACCAATCTAAATAACTCATCTTCCAATTCTTGATGCTTGGTAATTTTAAGATTCTGATTTACATTTTTTTGATTCTTTTAGCCAGTTTTTTTTATTGTTAATAATGTCTCTAATAGACCTGCAGCCAATCTTCATATCCCACAAAATAAATGATTGGCAATAAATTGCTGACTGTTCATCAGGTTATGTTTTTTGAACAGGGAAATCACTCTAGAGTTTGTATTGAATAAGTCTTCTTTCCCAGTATTTTTATACAAGGCACAACCATCTTCACAGCCAAAAATCACATGCAGACTGAGGTGATCAAAATTTAGAATGGGATTGACTAGACAAATTTGTAAATTGCAAAGCTCTTTGGAAGCTTTGAACATTCCAACATCAGATAGTACCCTTAATCAACTCTTTCCAAATGTGTGACAATAGGACTTTTAAATGAAAGAATGTTCCATAAGCACCTTCCAGACACTCAGACGATACTGGATTAAGTGATTGACAGGTTGTCGACAAGACTGTAATTAAGCAATTCATGTGTAGGAAGAGCTTCATTTCCTGCACATGTGGCGAATTATCAAAAGCAATATTAAACAAAGCCTAGTTCAGAAAACTCTGTGTAATCAGACTTTGTTGGTGACCTGCTGTTTCACCAGATCGTCGTTAATCTCCTGTGGTTATCCAGGATGTGGCTTGTAGTAGTAGTCTCTGGAGTAATATTGATGAAGGGTGGTTTATCGGGAATTTCCCATCTCAAAAACATAGATGAGTCGATGTTCTATATTATTTTTGGTGGTCAGTAAGAGTAGCAATATAAAGGGTCATCTTAATTAATGAAGTTTGAACTAAATTGGCTGACAACTTAACCAAGTTAACTTGTCAGCCAACTACTCAGATCTAGGATCAAAATGAGGAGGACTGCAACTTCAGAAATTTTTTCATAGCCAGTCCAAATATGTTAGACCCCCCCCCATCCCTTGACATTCATTCCAAAATCATGATAGGTATGATTAAAAAAGGCCCTCCTACTGCCCACAGAGTGGAAAGTGCAAAAAATGAAAAATAAACAAAGGTTTTTTTTGGGTTAAAGGATATAAGTTAGTTGCTGGCATTACATAACATTTTTGTAAGGTATATTTTGGAATTAATTTTATTTTTTTTTACATGACTAAGAGGAGTTTAAGTAATTTCAGTAAATAAACATACACTGAACAGACTTAAAAAGAATGAATGTGTGATTATTATAAATAATAATAAAATCATGTATGTAGTGAGTAAGGAATATTAAAAAAATGTAAAATACATTCATAAATGCTATTCGTTATGATTTTATTTTTTAAATATGTATGAATGTGTGTATTGGTTGTCACTCTAGACCCGTGTTTCCCAACTTTTTGGGATTAGCAACACATTTTGAATTTAACAAGATTCGAAGGGACACCAAATCTATAAAAAAGCTTAAAATAAATTAAAATTCATTTTAAAAAATGATGATAATACAGAAGTTAAACTCAAGACAAAAACTTAATTTTACAAATATACTATTTGAAGTGATGCATAAAGTGAGTATTGTTCTTTAACCTGGGTAAGCTGGCATATACACAGATGCATGAAACTTTTGTGACAGAAGTATGCAGATATTGCAAATTTTGCAATAGTTGGCATTTTAGTGAATACCACCACTTCCATTCAGTCGGCCGGCAATTAAAAAAAATGAAAGATAAATGAAAGTTTAAAGAGCGCTTATTCAAAATTTAAAAAAATATTTTTTATTTCTGTGACACACTTGAAACACACAGGTTGGGAAACACTGCTCTAGATGCATGTCAATGACGACACCGAATACAGTTATTGGTATATCACATCACATGCTACTGATTGATTTATATTAACATTTTATTTACATAATTTTGCATTCAACTCCTTTTTTATTTTGAATAGTCAATGGGAAAAGTGCCAACAGTTGCTATTGATAAAACCGATGGCGTTTTGATATATTTGAGTCCCAAGTCTCTCGATGCAGAAATTGTTACTTCCAAGTCATCAGAAGTGAACGTTTCTATTCCACTAGGAAATGGAGATTTCGTAAGTATCTCTGACAGTACTTTTAAAAAGTAAGACAAGGAGACAAAGGATTAATTAAGTGAATTTTCTGTAATGCTGATTTTCTGTGGTTCAGACCGTTGTCTGTTATAAACTATTGAACTTTTTATTAACTTTCTTTTTTCTCTTTGTAATTTAGGCAGAGCATCCTCTTCCCGAGCAATACAAGTCTACTTGGACCGGCAAAGGAATGAAAACAGTAGTCGTCGAGTCGAAATGAATAGATTCGATCGTTTCTGCCTTTCCGGAATTAATTTTTTGCCTGTAAATTCATGCAAATCTATCTGTGCCACCATTATGCAATCCCTCGAATCGATTACGTTCACGTATTTAAATTTTGACTAAGAAGCCTCTACAGAATCAGAAATATCAAATTAATAATGATTAGAAACCGTCGGCGACGGCAGGGTTAGATTACCGTCGTCCTTATTTTGGGAAACATAGAGACGATCAGTACGTAGCCTCTGAGAGGTTGATGAGACATGTTGATAATAGCTTTTCGTGAGAGTGCTCGAAATTTACGACACCAAAAAATCTTTACTCTTCTACTGAAAACCAAACAGTTGGTTTCGGTCTGTGGTGCTGTACTGTATGGTTAATTCATAATAAATTTTATTAAGCAAATGTATTTTGTTTTGTTGCAATAAATGATTTATAGTAGTCAGCATGAAAGTGTGTAGTGTCTCCCCGTATCCACTAGATATAAACAAGATCAAACTAAAAATTGTATATAGTCTGTGCCGCAAATAGTTTGCATTTGGCATTTACATTGATTTTTAGAAGTGTACAACAATAATAAAGTGAAAAAAAATATCTTTTTCACTTTAACATCTGCTTGATGAAAAGTTATGGTTTGCTTTTTATAAAAATAAATGGGCAGAGGACAAAATATTAGAACCCATTATCTTTGAGATTCATTTTTATTAAAATTTTTTCAGGTTTACTCAACTCATATTTACTATGGTTAACAAATAAGGCACTATTAAGTAAATACAAATAAATTTTCTAGAGAAATGCAATTTCCCATCACAATTGATGTTAAGTTTAGCTTCTTAAAGCTAAAAAGAAGTAATACATGAAACAGCAGAACAGACCAAAGTTTCTAGATGTAAGAAAAGTAACCCATTTAATGGTATCTCAATAAATATTCTTGAAAATGCCCTCCATTCTGAAACAAGAAATGTATTTAGGTGCAGTTATTTGTACAAGCATTTTGTAGGTTTAAATTCATAAGATGTGGGACCCGGTGGAGTAGAATGAAAAAGGTAAGAGCAGGCCCACGTAACACAGAAATGTTTGTAAATTGCTTTTGGTCCTTATGTTACAATATGACAGAGCACTAAATTTTGGCTCTGTGAGGACTTATCACACACTATTGACGTAATTCGGAGTGAAATGTTTTATGGGCACTTTGTCCTAGATATGTACAGCAAACAGCCCTCTTAGTGTCATAAGATAGAAACAGTTAAATATAGAAAACAAAAGTAAATAGTTTGATAATAGTGGACTTTAGATTTTTTTATTTCTTCCATTTGTTCAATTTCAGTGAAACATCTGGAAAAACAAGGTAAATTCAATTATAGTTGATATGCATTAATGTCTACTTTTCTAATTGATCTTTTTAGTATTAACCACTCAGCAGTGAAGGACTTATAATACACTTTTTATGTAATAGCAAGATAAAAATTTTATATTGTTTCTATAGATAAAAAGTAATGCAAGAATTTTACTTGGTATATTCAATATTCCTATTAGTTTAATAAAATTTACAAAATTACCTTTTATTTTAGTGAAAATGATCATGTACCTGTCTGTCATTTAAGAAATAAGTGCACTCAAGTCAATTTTAGGGTAATTACTCTCTACTGTACTAATTCCAGAAATTTCGTAATGGTAATTGTCAGCTCAATAGTGGGCCTATAGACTATTCTATCCTATTGTTTTGCTTTACACCAGTATTGGCAAGTAAGATAAAAATATTCATTACGGTGAAAGTTAAGTACTGTACTCACGAAAATATTTTGAATTAAATGTAAAATTTTCAGTACATTGTAGATTGCAATGAAAGACTGTCTACTTATTAAAATAAGCACTAATTTTTAAGTTAATGCCCCGTTCTCACAAATTAAATATTTCTAATAATCTGAGGAATTATAAATATTTAATATTTGTTAGAAGGTTTAACCAAGTGTAACATTGCAAATATCAATGAGGAAGTTAATGAACTTTTATCAACTTCTAACTTCCTATCAGCTGACACACCTTCCTGAGGTCATTCCTGTTTAAAATATTAGATTAGACGATTGTTAGGAACTGCATCAAGATGACCAAATTTGGTCAGAAACCAATGTTTTTGACAAAAGGAAAGGTATAAAAGGAGAGTGCGCCTGAATTCCTCTAAAGGATTCCTCTTTCCAAGGCTCCTAAAGGCTCTCTCAGAAAGCTTACCGCCTTGAGCACTTTGAAGGTGAATGAGGATAAGTTCACCCGACCCTAAGGAATTTAATTTACTGGTAATTTCGTAAATATTAACAAAAATGATCACATACCTGTCATTTTTAAGAAAGTGAAATTTTAGTGCAGTAGAGAGTAATTATCCTAAAATTGACTTCAGAGTGCTGGTTCCAGTAATTTTTTAATGTGAGCTGATGTTAGGGAAAGGTTGCAGGATGATTTATAAGGATTATATTTCCAATCAGGTTAACAATTAAAAGAAGACCCGAACCCTTGTCATGATGATGATTGAGCCTAATCAACTTTTTAACGGGTACCTCCTCACGTGCAAACTGATTGTAACTCTCTCCCTCTCCAACTTTGTGAAATTAGCAGGTGCAATTTTGGTGATTAGTTTATTTTCTTGCTTAATTATCACTTTTAAATAAATCTTTTCATTGTTATCTAATACTATATCTGAGATTTGTTCCCATATTGCCTATCAACTTCCTCCTCCATTCTCTTAAAGTCCCCAATTCCAAGTCCATTACTCGCAACCTAGACATGAACAAAAACTCAGTAGATCACGTGACAAACTGATCGTGTGGGATAACTATCATACGACCCTCACAAAATTATTAAAATTCTATGCCTTTACAATTGTACTATACTGTACTAGAACTGGAATTAATATTTTTACTTAGATATTTATAGGGAAAGAATAAAAAGATTCAATTTCAGATAATTTACTGTATTCCAAATCTAAGTAGAGTAATCACTTTCTGATGATGGGTTATCATCCTGGGAGTTAGAGGCCACAGGTTTGGCATCTGAGGTAAGAATACTGTTATAGAATGCTGTTTTCTTCTTATAGATTCTCTCAAAAATATCAGTTTCTTTTTGGCTTTTCCAAAGGTGTAGGGCTCCATAACATGTAGTGCATTGCATAGGTTAGACTGGCAATTTTCAACTGATAACCTTCAAAAATTTTTGTGACAAATTTTCAAAAGCAGCCCAAAGAACAATAAATGTACATGTCAAAAATAATCAATTTAAAGAGGTTTTATTTATTATAACAATGAAAAACTCGTAAACATGTAAATGTGTACATAATGTAAATTCATACACGTTTCGTAAGCATATATTCGTACGCAAAATTATGTGCGCTTAACACTAGGTTATTTCATTTAAAATGAAATTTTCTTTAAATCAAAAGTATATCAATAATTGTATATGTAATCTAAAAAATAGCATGACATTGGGCAAGTGTCTAAAGGCAATTATCATGCCACTTTTAAATGCAAATTAAGACATAACATTATCGGTAATTGCTTTCCTTATGGAAATGATTAAATAAAATAGCAGCATGTTACGACAATAGTTAAATAAAACAGTATTGGTGTTCCTTAATTCACAAAAAAATATAGACAAAAAAAATTAGGTTAAATGGCAAATAATATGGTGATAGAATGTTTACAAACAAGTTTCAATCTACAGAAATTTAGGTTCAAGTGTGCCATGAGATTAACCCAGTGTTTTTCAACCTTTATTGACTGTCAAACCTGTTTTATGATATTTCTTAGTAACTGATGCACCTTTTGGTTTATAGATTAACATCCCAGCTTTTTTTCTTCACCTTGTCAACAGGTGCTGAGTTGTCATTGTGTAGTGTATCCTGGCTTACTGCATTCTACATAGTGAAACATGGATCATTTCAGCATACTCTTTTTCAGTCTCTGCAATTTCCTGGTTTAAATTTGTTGTGAATAAGTTGCAAAGTTCTTTTCACATACAGCATGAATCACTTCAACACTTAGAGAATGGGCAACGTGTGCAAGAAAATACATTGTGTAGCTATGGTTCAGTCCACCACATGCAACAGACTTAAGAATGATCCTTTTATGAGTAACTACATGAAACTCCTTATCAATATATACTTAAGAAAGCTACACACTATTTGATTCCTGTAGTTGGTCCTTCCATGTAATGTTAAAAACAAAAGGAAAATTTTGTTTTTGTTTGTGGCACAGTTACATATGTGTGGACTTTGTAGACACTGTGGATTTGTGGGGATGTTGAATTTTATTGTCTTTTCTCTAAACTTTGGGAAATTTATATTTAATATTATTTATATACTTTCGTGTGAACTAGTTCCCATTACAATTTTTATAAAATGAAATATGAAAGTCCAAAAATTTCTTTCAAAGTGACAATTGTTTGCTTTAACAAAGAAACCTATGATGTTGCTGCCTACAGACCAATCTGCCACTAAAAGCAATAAATTAACTTCTCATTCTGTTATTTCCAAAATGGAAGTAGTATTATACATCCTCATACATTTTATTTTTTTCAAATGTAGTAATATTTTTATATAGTTTAATGTAGTAATAGTTAAACAGTACCTATTTAAATAATAGTCCTTTTAACATACAACAGTATGTAAAGCAAGAGAATCAAGAAATTTGGTAAGTTCAAAAGTTCAACTTACCAAATTTCTCGATTCTCTTGCTTTACTTTCATTTTCATTTCTATATCAATCCATTTTGTTCTTAAACAATATTTAAGAAAAATTTCCAAAAATCTAATGAAAACATAAAATGAGTTG
Organism: Centruroides vittatus; assembly: GCF_030686945.1. Taxonomy (NCBI): domain Eukaryota; kingdom Metazoa; phylum Arthropoda; class Arachnida; order Scorpiones; family Buthidae; genus Centruroides; species Centruroides vittatus. The sequence continues at coordinate 2,236,889 of NW_027120684.1, read as the reverse complement.
ATTCAATCAATATATGAATTTGATTCAATAACCCTGTGTATTCTCCACAAAGACACTAGTGCCATACAGTTTTAGCTTATCAAACTGCAGCTACAGAATTAGCTACTGTAACACAAAATGGACTCATATTTCAGAATGAAAGCTTGACTAAATAAGGTAAATACATTTCCTTTCTCAAAAATGAATACCTTATAAAAGTATATTCTTTGGAACTTAGCATAAAATTGCTATTGAGAACAAAATCATACAGGAACTCTCCTCTTGCTGTAAATTATAGAAAATAAAAATTACTTTTTCCAATGGATATGCATTTCAGGCTTTATGCCCCTCTTCAGTCCTTATATAATTTTACTGATGTACATAATAAAATAAGAAATTACAGAATGTATTTAACATATGCATAACTCACAAAAATTTCAAAAAGAATTACCTAAAAATATAATTTTTAGGTAATTCTTTTTGAATAACTAATTATTAAAAAGTGGAGTAGAACAAGTAAAACTGAAATAAATTAAAAAATAAGAAAATAAACAAACATAATCAAATATTGATAGGGTAAGTATACCTGTAAAAACAGTATTAAAATGTAAAAAAATTGACTAATAAAAGGTAGTAAAAATATAAAACCCTTAAAACCAATACACCTTGTTTTTAACCAGTTTTTAAAGGCTTTCATCTTATAACACATCAGAAAGTCTGATATGTTATGCCCTTTTAATTCACTGTACAGTATTTTTAGAAAGGATTGGGTGGTTTTAAATTCTGTATTATTAAAACAAAAATCAACAAGAAGTATTATATTTACACAAAGATGAGCATTGTAATTTACAACAGTAACCATTTCAATGTTCTTAAACGTGAAGTTTTCTTGTTTGAAGGATAGAATGTCTTTATACAGGGAAAAAGATCTTTCTACGTCAACTGAGACTAAGGAGGCATGTTTCATTTTTACTCTGAATTCTAGTTCAGTGCAATCCAAAATATTTTTCAAACGGGATTTTTTGATAAACTAGATCTGAGTTTGTCTGTGGCAAAACTGTCCAGTACATAAAGCACCTGACTTACAACATTCCACTGATCCCGCATTTCAGTTCTACGTCTTTCCAGTTCGTTGATTTTATCTACCAATAACTTGTACGAATGCATGGAGTGCAGCTCTGTGGTCACTACTGGATCGGCGACCAGTTTCTTGACACTGTCGACGGCTGCAGAATTGCCAAGAGGAAGTTTGTTGATAAACACATTGAGAAAAATCAAAGTTCTTGCAGTAGAATACCACACTGTTTATTCAAGACCCCAAATGGGTGATTACTGAAATTGGTGATAATGGCAGCTCAATTAGGTCTTGGTACAAGTGGTCTGGACTAGGGCACTTAAGAACCATTTTCAAAATGAAGTTGTCGGGTCTTACTACATTCTACACAAATACGTTCACATACTCGGTGTAGAGCATGGGAAAGACAAGTTACATGCTTTAGGTTGTTGTAGATGCACTTCCAATTTGAGAATGCTGACAACATGTAAGATGTTTGATCTGTAACAACAAGCCAAATCTTTTCATACTGGACACATTTGGCCACAACTTGATGCAAACATCATTGAAAGCTTGGAACACTGTAGTTGAGTTTGTATTTTGAATGTTGATTGTACATAGCATTCGGTCAGAGGTGCAACAAGAATGTTCAGCATGCACAGTTTTGTGGAATCAGTTGTTTCATCCAGTATGAACACTGCAGGATTGTCTCAATGTCCAGGATTTTAGATGTGGTTTGATTAGAAAAAACTGTGTGAAACCAGTTTATAAGTGTTCTCTTGTCGGGGACAAGCTTTTCTGTATATTTCTGGAAATGACTTAAAGACTGGATCGTTTACCTTTATATAAAGGTATATTCGCCTACAGAAGAGCAGGTGTTAAATCTGCATAAAATGTATTATTTGCCTTCTGAGATTCTTCTCCTATTTGAAATGTGCTCCTGTAAATGTCTGCTCAAAATTCCTTTTCTGTTTGCCTTCTCTGTTCTTTTCCAAGCTCATGTGTGAGATGATTTTCATTTCTTGGAGTTTCACATCAACTGAAATCACATAATTGCAAATGGAACAGCAAAGAACTTTTCTGTCCATGCATACACCTTCATCTTTAAACTTATTTGCTAAAATGTTCAGTTTAGATGCGGACAATTTTGCAATTTTCTAATGTGACTGAACAAAGGAAATTGGAATTGTTGCACTTACAAGTCAGGGTAAGGCAACATCAATACAGAATTTTCTGGATTGTTCTTTTCTTAGAAAAGAAAATGTGTTGCAATTTTTCAGTGAATCTGTTTACATTCTTAGAACAACCCTAAGGTTTAGTTGTTTAGTCCAGAAAATTCTCCTCTTCTCTCAACAAAAGAGAGTAAGCTAATTATTGTTTTTTTTCCTCCTCCTCAAGTGAATGAATAAACACCACCAAAAAAGAGTTAATTAGCGTGGTTGCGGCTGAAGTTTTCATCTCTAAAAGCAAAGCACTGAGTCTGAACTTCAAGCCCTACTATCTTGTAAGCGGCACTCAACATTCACGTTTTAGAGATGAAAACTTTGGCCGCAACCTTGTTATTGTCAACATATTCTTTGAAAATGTAAAAAAGGGGAAAGCTGGATACAAAATATATCATTTGGGTGCATTTGAGTGCTAAACAATTTGGCAATGAATGAGCCTACTGCACTAAAACCGACATCGTTTCTTTTTTACACTCTGCCCCTTTCAAAAACAAAGTGGATGCGGCACACAAAAATCCGGACACTAGTAATTATTCTATCTGTCTGACCTATGTAATATTATTTTGATTATATAAACTATAAACTAAATTATTATTTAACAATACATCTATTTTACTATTAATTAGTTCTTTGATTTAAAAAAAATTTTGATTTTGTTGTTCAATTTTGATTTTTTGATTTTGTTGTTGATTTTGTATTATTATTATAGGGTGTTAATATTTTTTGTTTTCAAAAATTAGCAGGAATAATCTAGTTTTCTATAAATTATTTGTGTTTTAGGCATTGGTTGTTTTATAGTGTGATTATATAGCTATTTGTCAATAGTTTTGTTGGATAGCTGTTTAATTGAAAGAAATTGTATATGTATATATATATATACCATATATTTCAATATCTTGTACAGTAAATAATTAATTTTTTTGTTTATACACACACGTATATATTCAATAGGTGTGCTGGAATAGTAATTTGAGGACCTTTCTGACATCACATGGTTTAACAAATGATAATTTTATCACTTTCAAAAAATATCTTTGAACTGTGGTATCTATAAAGTTCGTAGTTAATTTCATGTTATAAACAACAATTGATTTGTTTTCGATAGCAATTTTATGCTAAGTTCAAATAACATACAACTAATTGATTGCTTGCTGTTCTCTCAAGTACTATGAACTTACCTTATTTTTCCAGATTACAAACTATCATCATCAAAAGTTTTCAACTATTTCTAGGCTATTTGTTAAAATCCACCATTCAAATAATTTAACAATTCATACTTTCCTTTGCATATTTCACAGCCCAAAAAAAAAAAAAGATTTTTATCATCAATAATTAATAATTTTCTATATTAAACAAATACTGCATAAGTATTATTATTTTGTTGTTATAGTCTTAAAAGGATAATGGTAACAAATTGCATGCTTCTATTCTATTTGTTATTAGTATAGAAAAGTTAAAGTTGTATTGTGATTAGGGATTGCAATCCAGCACAGATGTATTTTTGGTGCAATAAAGTGTTATCTATCTATCTATATCTATCCAGCAATTTATGGTTTTTTTTTTAAAAGAAATAAGTATTAAAAAAAAAGTTTTAAGAAACTTTTATTATTTAGACTGGTCACTATAAATCAGTAAAACTTCTTACACGTTTAGGTAGTAAACTTAACTTTGGTTCGGTTTAACACTTGAGATAGAGATAATTAACTTTAAATGTTTAGTTAAAGATTACATTATAATTATAATCTAAGTTAAATAATAGCAAAGGTAATTCTACTAATTAATTTATATTAATATATTATAATAATGTAAGGACAGATAATCAGTGGGCTATCAGTCTTAGCAGTTTTCTTATATAGGCTCTACATATCAGTCTGTAGTTATTTATAACTAATTTAATTATTCGTGTTAGTAAAGTAGTGAGTAAGTAATTAGTAGCAGTCTAGTAGTTATTACCATCACAATCATGAATCACATAACATTCATATCATCATATATCTAAGATACTGATACTCATTAATTTAATTAACTATTTGACTAACTAAGTAGTCTCAGTTTCTCACTAATTTTCACAATAAAATTGCCTTGCCTAGCCCACTAACCACTTATAGAATAAAAGTTAGAGTTTTTAACTTAATAGAATTAGAGTAGAAGTTATAAAATATTAGTCTTGTATTTTAAAGGATTAAATAAAATTAAATCACTTTATTCAAGAATTACTTCTGTTATTTTTTTGACTTTTCTGGAAGTAGGATCTCAAGAAAAATGGTATTGATGGTGTTGTCTCCCAACCTACTTCTTAATGAACTGTATATATATCCTGCTGCAGAGAAGGCCCTTTCTGCCTCTACATTAGTTGGTTTCGGGGTCATCAAATAATCATAAATCATTCCGTCATGTGATTCATTGACGTCACAACTGACTGTAAATTAGAATTATGCACCAGGACTAGGAGAAGAGTTACTTATTTTATTTAGCGCGAAGACACTTTATTTAGCAAGAGTGGAAAGTCAACTGGCAATTATATCAGCAGAGGCAAAAGGGCAGGCAGTGCAGTGTAGAGAGGGGGTGTAGCATGTGCCGCATTGAACGGCAACATCACTCTCGCTGCCGAGCGATAGCACACGTAGCAAAGCGGCAACGCCGACAACGTAGACTTTTGCACCATTATTTAGAAAGTTAATCGAGTATTTGCGGATCCACAACGCTGGATCCAACTGGATTGCAATCCCTAATTGTGATATTAAGAAAAACACTACTAAATCTATTTTTTGTTATACCAATATTCAATCTTCTAATATCTACTACTACTATTACTACCACTCTGAAGTTGTTACATAGAAAGTTGGTATATTTCTATATACCAACTTTCTATATATAATAACTTCATATTACTTTCAATAATCATGCAATGATTATTGAAAGTATTAAAATACAGTGAACATAGACAAGTTTTCAATATACTGTATTTAACAAAATCATATAATTTAATAAAAAGTTCGATAAAAAATATTAGTAGAATAAATTAGCTTATGTGATGAACTTAAATTTTTCATTAAAATGTGTATAGAAGAATATTAGTTAATTCAATTGGTGATAAAAAGAAAAAGTTACTCATTTGTTTAAAGACAGAATTTAATACATTATTCAAATATTAAATATGCTTATATACAGTATAATTCAATTTGTTTGTATTTTCATATACTGATCATAACATAATGCTATCTAGAATTGAATTTCTGAAAATATACTCTTCACTTCTGTATTACTTCCTGCTTCAGGAATCATTTCTGTCACAAGCTGGAAATATTAAAAATGTTTTATTTTCAATTATCTGTGAAGTTTGTTTTATAAGACTATTAATTAAACCTGTTTTGCTTCTGCTCTTCCTACATCTCCTCGCAGTGTCACTAATGCAGTCAATTGATCGACAGAAATATCAGGATACCTCTTAATTAGACCCTGTATGAAAAACATAGTGATACAACAATGCCAAGTGAAGTTAAATTTCATTTGATCAAACCTACTGATATTTCCAAAGACAGAAGACTTGCATCTTTTAGTTTTAATACTTCAGCCAAAAGGGGCAAGGCATCAAATGGAGAATCCCTCTAAATAGAAAAATTACATTACATTGAAATAATTCTTAAACCATATATTTGTGTAATCTTTTCTTATTTCTACTTATACTTTATTTGCTAACAAGTTAATTTCAATTAAGTAAATGTACTTTTATTAAATTTAAAAATTTCACTCTTTCTCTTTTACAGTAAAAAAAAAAATAATTGTTCAGAAAAATACTATGATTGATGCCAAAAGCAGTCAGGCAGAGACCAATCACTTTGCAACACAATAATTTTAATATGTAGAGGCCTATTTCACTTTAAGGTTTTCAATAGTTATTATCCATAACTTATAATATTTTTGTAAGGAACTGAGTCCGAACCTTATTTTTTATTTTATTATTATTTCCGTTTTATTATCTTTTGTTTGGGGTTTATGTTTATTTAGGACGAAGGTTCCCCACCACTCTCTTGTTAGTAATGAAAAATGAAGATAAAACAACTCACGGAGAAATAAGCACCGTAGGAAAAATCTTGTGCACTTGCGCTGCCCGGCGGAAGTAACACTCCGCAGAAAAAAAAATGGAGGGGGGAGTCCCCACAATCACTAGTAGAGAAATACTTGATAAACCGTCTTAAACATCCCAGAAAATTATGATAAATATTTTGTAAACGGTTTATAAGCTTTGTCGGAAACTTAAAGCTGCCAGAAAAGAAAGTTAATGTTAGCAACTAAGTATGTAAATAAGGGGAGTAACCCAGCTCAAGTGTGACGTCACCTCACAATATAAAACCCGTACGTTAACCGAAGAAGGAGAGGTGAGTTCCAAACCGGTGAGTTCCAAACCGAGGTGATTTCCAAATCGAGGCGACTGTGAGAGCGAGGTTAATTCGAAAGCGAAGTATTTTCTGATAGAAGTCCAGATTGATAATTGGACGATCCAAGGTGTTAAAGAGGAGTTCGATTGACAATTTGACGATATCGAAAGGATTGAGGAAATAGTTTCTTCGTATAGTGAGGTGACGGATAGACGTTTAATTAGTAAGAGATTTTGTTCATAGTTGCTAAGTATTTGATTTGTCGAATTTCAAAGGGGAATTACTATTAAGTTAAGCTAAGTTTATTGTCAGGTTGACTTGTTGATTTTCGTTAATAAATTTTGTTTGGAATTATTGATATTTGTACGTAGTACGTTCTAGTTGCTAATTAAATATATTTGAACTTTTGATTTGACTTGATATTTATCGTTGTTATTACTAATTTTTCGGTGCACGCTTAAAAGCCCAGGCCTGGCAAACTAATCTCGAATCCGCGTAAAGTACCCATTAGGTTAACGGAAGTTTTACCGACCGTAATTATAGTCGGTTTCCTAAGATACTAAAAAAAGTAGTACTTTACATTTTGATTACTATGTAAAAACAAAGCTGAAAAGGTAAGTTATAAGCTGTGTAGTAAGGCATTTAATTCAATAATAATCAGGGTTTTTTTTAGAAAATAAATCATTGCATAATAATCCTAATGTATAAAAAAAATAAAGAATTTTAGTATAATGAATAAATCTAGCTTTTTTGCATTAGTTTTTTTATGATTTAGCAAATGTAATTGCTTAAGAACATGAGAACTAATAAATTTTGTTCTCAACTTATATACACACTTCTCTGTGAACAAATTCTGTCAAAACAATTATAAAAAGTGAAAAACTTTAGAAGAGAAAGCTGATATTGATAGAGGAAATAATAATTTCTCAGTCATTTGATGTCAATTTTTAGAGGTTATTTCAAATTATTTGTAGCCCAATAACTGCAAAATGTGATTAGGACAATTCAACTGTATTTTGTTCCCATGCAACTTATAAACGATATAAAATCTCCATTGCATATCAATAATCATACACAACCATTTGCAAATAGACAGTTCAATGACAATATCTGATGTTAGACAACTTTGACACTTTCTCATGAGCATAGATTTTTCTTTGAAGAAAGTTTGCAGCAAAGGTGGTGAGATGTGATTGATGATGTTGATTGCCTACCAGACTGAAAATCACGATCACGATCCGTGATTTTCAGTCAATTTATTCTAAAATTTAAAAATTAAGCATTTCCATAAATCTTTTATATTTATTATATAAATGTAAATTATTAAAATAGAAATTTTTAAATTAAAAAAGAACAATTCAAACCAATTACATTAAAAAAATGATTATTATTTTCCAAATTTTACATACAAAACAGTTACCTTAATGGGAGATGACGATAATCTTGAAAATAAACTTTTTAACTTTCCACCTTCTATAATAATCTTTTCAGCTGTTTCTTTTCTTTCTTCATAATTTTTTAATGAAATTTTCCTATTTAGAATAATTATCTATTTAATTTTAGTTAAAAGTGTAATATAATACAGTAGAACCTCGATTATCCGGATTGTTCAAAATAAACAAAAATTGTACGAATTTGCTGATCTGCACTTGGCGAATTGCGACACTGTTTATGTACTGTACATGTCTTTCACTGTCAATTATTATTTTTTTCGATTATCCAGATTACCTTCATCCCCAATTAGTCTGGATAATAGAGGTTCTACTGTATATAAACAATGATGATTATCTGCACAAAGTTATGATGATTTTTAAACACATGCAACTCATAGAAAAACTAATTTGAAAGTGGATAAGGATTTTACTTGTCAATTTTAACTTGAATTTACAAATTCAGCAACTAGCTTATTCTTGGTGACTTTAGACCAAGGAAATCTTTAGGAAGCACAAAAAATTCTTTACACATCAAACCATTGGAGACACACAACAGGAGAAAACCAAAGGAAAGAGGCATTTTGTGCATGTCAATTCATGCTTTTATTGATATTAGCTTTAAAAGCTCAGATATGAACATCTAATAAGTTTTCATAATTCTCCTTTGAGAGTTGTTATATATAGAGAAAAACTTATAATCAATAGTTGATTGGTTAAGTACAACAGTTGGTTTCTAAATAACATAATCTGACTAACCACTCATTAAAAAGTGACTGAAAAGTTCATCTTTGGCTGCACAAAGTCTTTTTTGATGGTTAGGATAACAATTATCACATCATGTATCTTTACAGACTAAATTCATTGCTTTTATTTAGTAAATTTTGTGAAGTAAAAGTCAAACCTCAGTTTTCAAACATATTTCATTCCTAAAAGCTATTCTAAAACCGAAACAAAGCCTTTTTTTTTTTTTTTTTTAAGCTGTATTTAATTCATAAAAATGCAATAAAATTAAATAACAAAAATTTATTAATATATTAAACTTCAGCATATTTAAACACAAATTCTTGGATGCCATTTATATTACATAAATGTCAATTAACACTATTTTTATTAATTAATTTGATTTAGATTCAACTGTAGCACATTGCATGAAGTCATTAAATGTCACAACATGAATCATCAATGATATTGAAAAATTTAAATAACAATCTCAGTGCCACTAACTTCTGAATCAGTAGACCTGTTGTTGATTGGTCAGTCTGTTGACTTTCTTTAACATAAATGGCCAAGTCCCTATACTGTACTTCCTGTCTCTCTGTAATCTGTGGCTGGCTCTTGCAGAGTTGCTTGTTTGGCAAACAAATTATCTTATAGCAACTAGTACAATTATAAGTTTGAAATTCTGTTTCTGAATCTGATTGTTTGAAAAGTGAGGCATTAAAAAACAGGGGTTTGACTGTATATGTTTAAAATAGCTGCAAAATCATTTTAAACAGGCTACATTTATGTACAACAGCATTATCTTCCATCATTTTGCTAATGAAAGTTGAATTAAACATAAAAAAATGAAGCAAAATGGTAATGATGTTAAACTAATTACAATGTGAAAAGCCATTTTATATGAAAGTAGTAATAATAAGACTTACTTATTCATACACAGTTTAAGTTTGAAGACATGCAAAAATTTTTTTCACTATTATTTCTAAACAAAACAGAATTTTAAACTCTTATTAATGTCCTAACCATTACAATCCATCAGATTTCTCAATGAAAAATTCTATCATATTAAGAAATTCATACTAAAGCAATCAATTCTCAAACCAGTTGTCATTGGTCTTACCATTACAAATCTTACCATTACTCACATTAAAATTAGTTCTATTAAATTTTTTCCAATTCTGTTTTATTACAATATTCTCTCAAAGTGAGTCGACTGTATTCTTGTTCCTTCCACAATAAAATTTTTGTTACAAACTTTTGAGTTTGCTTCCAAAAGAGACACAGTGGAACCTCGCTATACGTCTGTTTTAGAATACGTCCTGTTTGGACGAAACAAATTTTGCTCAGTATACGACTTTATTCAATTATAAGTGTCATCTATGAACAAGTACCACTATCGGTGTACTAGACCAGACTAGACGTTCGCAGTCCCACAGTTTATAACTTTGTTAAATTTCTTCTGATTTTAACTTGTAAGTAAAATTTTATTTTTATTAATCATGAATTGCAAAAAGTCAAATGAAAAGCAACAGAAAACTAAAAAAATGACTAGAATCACAATGGAACTGAAAAAAGAGATTGTTGAGAAATATGAAGGTGGCATGGGTGTTCGAGATTTAACTGTTGCATACCGTATTCCGAGAACGACGATATCGACAATCGTGAAAACATAAAGACATTATTAAATCCCCTAACGTTGTGAAAGGGGTTTAATCAATTCCTAAACAGATTATTAGTATTAAGGAGAGTTTGATTTGATTTAATGATTTAAATAATATAATACAATATACTGTAATAACTTTAATAAAAAATAAATTTTATTATAGATTTTTAATGAGCTCAACAGTGTTTAAATTATTTTACCCCATTAATATATCATATCAAGAGGGTTTTTTTTTTACATGAGAACAGATTAATCATTTTTACATTACTTCTTATGGGAAAGGTTGGTTTGGTATACGTCCTATTCGGTACAAGTCCAAACATCAGGAACGGATTAAGATCATATGCTGAGGTTCCACTGTATATTATTTGCTTTTTTTTTTACATGCTTTAGACAATAGTTGGGACATACCAGATTCAAACCATCAGCTTTTTCTCAAAGAAGTTTCCATTTGAGTTACAGTAAAGTAAAAAAAATATGAGCACAAAAACAATTGTTATAATAGTTTCCATGTCATATTAAAAGTGACAGTTAGTTATTTCAAGAATGTATTCTTTATTATCAAATTAATTAATTTTTAAAAATAATATATATTTAAGTTAAAGACACATAATAATGAACTTACCTGCTTAATATTGCTATTATATAATTTTTTGCCACACGAATCTGAAGTGCCGTCATTAGATAGTCCAAATTGCGGGACATCAGATGAGTATAGTCAAGGCAATAATCTTCTAAGGTTGCACTTATAGTATCCACAGTAATACTTCCTGTCATTAACCTATTTTAATTTTTCCAGTTTATACAAAAATGTTATTTTCTAATATAACAATTTTTAATTTCTATATAACAAAATTCATAAAACATTTTAAACAAATCTTACCATTTTTTAGTCACAAGATCATTGAATTCATGATCCAAATCTAAAAATAATTCTTCTAGAAGGAAGTCTAATCTGAATGTAGAAATTATAAGCTCAAATTATTACAGTATGTTATCTGATTTTAATGTTTTGTTATTCAAGTCCGCATTAAATTTCTTTAAATAAGGTATCACAAATTTGAATTAGTTGTATAATTATAAAACTTACATTGACTAAAATTCCATATGCAACACAAAGTAAATTATTTTCAGAATTTTTATAAATTTTTATTTTAATGCATCTTGATTTATTACTATTATTATTAAAATTATGAATGGCTTCATTCAAATTTAAAATAATCATCTGGCTATAGGCATTCAAAATATTTACTTGTTCCTTTTTGATATGTTTTACAAAATTCAAAAGATTATAAAAATGTTAAAGTTTTGCATCAAAAAACTATTTTTGTCCCTGTTGGGCAGTTTCCTATCAGACACAAAACCAATGGCTGTTTAGATTATTCTCTTGATTTATTTTCATATACGACTAAAAACAATTTCAGTCTTTAAATTTATTTAAAATAATAATTTGATTAATTAAAGTTTCTAGTTCATTTATCACTTTGAATAAGTTATTTTTAATATAAATATTACTTTAACAATAATAGAATTTGTAAATAGATAACTCATATTTTTAAGCTTAAACTATGTGGAATACATTAAGTAATTGCAATAATATTTTATTGGTAACATCACAAAAATTAAAATAAAAAAAAATCATTTTTTTTAATACAGATTTGAATGTTCATTCAATTATTCAAATAAGCCCATCAGTAAAATATTTATTTTATAATTATAATATTTTTTGAAAAACTGTAACAACTAAAACAATACATTATTAAGCTGCATGTTCCTTAATCTAATTTTTAAAATGTTAGTGCATGATGAAATAAGTTTTGCAAGATTAGTAACAAATACGACAGAGATATTCAAATATTAAATATATGTTGTTGTTATTAAAATGCAATTTTTGTTTATTTTGTTTGTATATAACATAAAATAAATTATTATAAATACTGTTTATTGATAGTATTCCATTTATCATAATTTCATGTGAACTAAAATTAAGTATGCATCTATTATCAGTATTAAATATTCAACAAAAACTCAGTAATAACATTATTAAAAATGTAATAATAAATTTTTAATAATGTTATAAATTTGAGTAAACAAATTTAATAAAATACTAAAATCTCACTGTGTGACATGAATTTTAATTATCAATTAACATGTCTTCATACAGCATCATTAACTATAAGTTAGTATTACTAAATACAGTATTAAAATTTATTTATTTCAATACGTAAATACTGTAACCCTAAAACATTTGTTAATTGTGAATTGTTTAGGTCCAAATGTCCTTGTTCACAGATAATGTCTCTTTTCCTTCTTTACAACTGGTAGCCATATGAGGGCAGATTACACAATGTTTTAAAAAGCTAATGATCAGTATTTCTCATACTTGGGGTATGGTTTTACAAAGGGTTTACAGATTAATACCTGAAATTGAATCTCTAAATTCAAACTCAACCCAGATGGAGCAATCAATTTTTAGTCCTTTAAAAAATTTGTTATATAGAAATTTAACTTTGTTATTTAGAAGCAATTTTACTTATATTTTTGGTTGAAAGAGCAGTATACAATGCAAAAATTTATTACACAGAGAAATTTGCAATATGGAAGTTTGACTATCTTCTGATATTAACCTTTCAACAGTGGAACAGCCAGATGTGGCACTACCACTTAGTTGTGGAGAAGAAATGTGGGAAATTTTTAAAGTATTTTTTCACGCGTTTTTTTCTCATTACCGTTTTGGAAAAAGATTTTGTAAACAGTTATGTCTAGTAAAGGAAAGTCTTTTTTTATTGTTACATAATTCATTTTTTATGTGAATTTTTTTTTCGCGGTAGTTTTTGGCTAGTAGTTGACGATACCCCCAAAAGAATTTAGTGAATATATTTGTCCCTCACTACTGTCACACAATCGCCCTTGACAAATATATTTGTTGCTCACTGCTGAGTGGTAAAATTGAAATAAAATTACAATTTTTAACTTATTGTTTGTTAAAACACTGACACTTTCAAGATAGTTATAATAATTATTTGTAATGAAAATCTAATAAAAATATATTAAATTATTCATTATTATTATTGTTTCTATGTATTAAAATTTATTTCATTGTTAAAATGTTTCGTGGGAAAAATTTGAAAATCAAAATTTTTATTAGTATAAGTACTGAATAAAAACTTTTTATTTTATTTGGAAAAATTAAAAATTAGTTTATCTACAAGGCACATTCAATAGAAAACCAGAAGAGTATCATCAAAAGTCAAAATTACTATGCTTCATCTTATCTGACTTTTAGTGACACTTTTCTAATTTTCTACTGAATATGCCTTGTATAGTCATTAAAATTAATGATCATTGACTACTGTATGAGGATCATTCAAAAAGAAATGAGCCAGAGGCTGGAATGTGAAAACCGATGACAGAATTGTAATATCGTTGCGTATGTAAGAATGTGTGGTTCCAACAACAGCACGGAAGATCACAGCCTGCCTTAGAGGGGTCACGGGTGCATACCACGTGACTACAAAGCTAGCAGAAGCATGCATCAATCATCCACCGCGGTCAGTCAAGTTGTAAACAGTGAAGTGGAGGCGTCAAAAGAAGAGCAAAGAGGTGTTGTTCATTTTCTGACAGCAGAAGAAGTAGGGGAAATGAACATTCATTGAAGAATGTCACAATGTACGGTGAACACCATGTCCCTTACAAGGGTCAAGGCATGGCACAAGCACTTCAGGGAAGGGGGGTGTTGCTAGCCGATGATGCACTGTCAGGAACACCACACTGCATTACCGATGACCTCTCTCCCTGCAATTATGCCATTTTTGGCCCCCTAAAGAAGGCTCTGAAGGGCAAACGATTCACTCTTGGATGACGACGTACAGCAGTACGTTAGGAACTAGTTGACAATGGAACCCCAGGACTTTGACACAAGGCAGTGAATGGCTGTCTTGTTAACAGTGGGATAAGTGCCTCAACAGCCAGGGCCAATACTTCTGACATACAGTTAAGGGTTTCTGTTCCTAGGCCTCTGACTCATTTCTTTTTGAATGATCCTCATATTTGCATAATAATGTTCTAGTCAGAACTACACTTATTAGCTTAATAGTTCTGTGTTCATAGCAGCATGATTATACATTCATCATGGCATGGAAACTACAAACTTATGCAAGGTTTCCACATGGATATCATACCGATAGGAGGGGTGATTGGTTGCAAAGTTTCTTCTCCAACACATCACAAAATGTACAAGCCAAAATTACACTAACATTTATAATTTATTAAATATTTTCTTTCATTCCACAAAAACTACATACATTTGTTTATTTCTCAACATAATCTCCGTATATGTTGAGACATTTATCCCAGCGTGACACTAGTTTGAACATCCCTTCACTGTGCTGTTGCTTATCAAGTTGCTTGAAGTAGTCCAGAACAGTGTCTTGCAATTCCTCCTGATCCACAAAGTGTTTCCCCACCAAAATTTTCTTTAAAGGTCCAAATAAATGAAAATCCAAGGGAGCTTAATCTGGACTATGATTTGCTTTGATGTGTGGAGTATAGTCCAGATTAAGCTCCCTTGGATTTTCATTTATTGATGGACCTTTAAAGAAAATTTTGGTGGGGAAACACTTTGTGGATCAGGAGGAATTGCAAGACACTGTTCTGGACTACTTCAAGCAACTTGATAAGCAACAGCACAGTGAAGGGATGTTCAAAACTAGTGTCACACTGGGATAAATGTCTCAACATTTACGGAGATTATGTTGAGAAATAAACAGATGTATGTAGTTTTTTGTGGAATGTATTAAATATTTTCTTTAATTATAGATGTTAGTGTAATTTTGGCT
The DNA here is from genome assembly GCF_030686945.1 of Centruroides vittatus. Taxonomy (NCBI): domain Eukaryota; kingdom Metazoa; phylum Arthropoda; class Arachnida; order Scorpiones; family Buthidae; genus Centruroides; species Centruroides vittatus. Next base: position 2,221,597 of record NW_027120684.1, on the reverse strand, counting down.
TGTACCTTTAATATCGGACACCCCTCATATATGATGGGGTTTGTGTCAGTTTTATGGTGGCCATTCCATGTTTGTCAAGAAGTGTGGTCCTCCCAGAACCATTCATGCATAATCAGAGCACAATGTATTCTGGCATTTCATCCTGGAACAATCTCATGCCATCAAAGACAAAGAAATGTATCACTGGAAAACCTTGTCATCCAGCAATTTGAGGTATCTGTGGACATCATTTTATTGTTGTATAATGTTGAGACTACACCAGGCCAGGCCAGACCACACAACACGCATCCAGATCATCACACTCCTCCAGAGACTTGGACTATGGGCAGGATGTAGTGAGTGTAACACTTTGTACAGTTCCCTACTTATCTGCATCCACCCATCTTTCTGGAAACGGGTGAATCTTGACACATCAGGCCACATGACCATCCTCCATTACTCCACAATTCAATCCTTATGTTCTCTCATAAAGTAGAGACATTTCCTCCACTTCATATCATTTACAAGTGGCTTTCTTGTGACTACACAGTGGTGATCCAAACTTTTGAGTTCCTATTGCATTGGTAATGTGGAAATGCTTGTAATGTCCATAGTAAATATATCTGTGAGTTTATTTGTTAATTTTGTACAATTGGACTTCACCATGCATTCTAATGTTCTCCTGTTGCAGTCATTAAGGATGGTCTTCTGACCACATGTACTGCATCAGCAGGATGTTTCTCCACTGTTTCTCCAAGTTTTTATGATATATTGGATGGTTCTTTGTCCAATGCCTGTCACTAGCCTATGATCTGGCTCTTCTGGAACTCAGTGATGTCATTTCTACATCAACACGTAATGTCATCATCATTGTGCATCAGACTAGACAAACAACAGATTGCATCAGTTGGTATAGATACTATATCTAAGAGATGCATGTTCATTTGTATATTTCTGCATTGCCTTTCCATTCCTTGCCACAATTGTGGTAAGATAGTAGAGTTGCCTTGTGACTATTTTTGATTTGGCCACTATGTGTATATAAAAACTAAATATAATAGAAATATTAATCAAAAAATAACTAACTAACAATTTTTTAATTTTAATTTTGTTTAAAAAACAAAGCTATGTTCTTATTGAAAAAACTGAAAACAGAAATTTTCCTTAAAGTTAACTTACACTTCTTCTCTTAACTTCTCAAATAAGAAGAGAGTTTTCTGAAAAATTTTTTCAGCTTCATTGTCATGAACATTTGGTTTCCAATACCTTTGACGTAATCCTTGTGCTAATTCTCTGAACTGAAGACAATTATTGGCAATTGCAATCTGAAGTTATAAATTTAAAATTTATCAGGTTTTTATATAAATATTAAATAAATTATGTAAAGATTATAAGATAAACTAATCATATATGTACATTATAGCTAATGATGATAACATAATTAAAAAATTTCTTTTGTTTTGTTTAAGTGAAATTACTGAACACATCATTACAAAATTATTAATTCAAGATTATGTCAGAAACCTTGCAAGTGCTTTCAAGTTTTGTGATAATCATTACACAATTAGATTAAAAATGTTCAAATTATTTACTTGACAATGATTACAAGGTCAAAAGCATTTGCAAGTTTACAGAAGTAATCTTGGATTAAAAGCTTCATTAAATTAATTTATGATTGTTTTAGTTAAGTATATACTACTCAAAGAATGTATTCTTATTTTTATTATAATACTGCCATATTAAATAGGGTATACACTAGGGTTTCTCCTTCCATAGCTATTTTCTAATAAGTCCAATTGTGGTTCCAGTGATAAATTAAAAATCTCAATGCACTGTTTTACTAATAGACATATTTACTATCCCATGCATTTTATAACACCAAATGTACAAATAAAAGAAATAAAATACAACTTACATAAAGCTTTATGCAAGCTGTATTTTATTTTATTCGTTACAACCAGTAGTGATATTCAGCGGGTTCGCATAGGTTCGGCCGAACCCGTTGTTAAAATTTTCAGTTTTCCGAACCTTGTTAAACACACGGAACATTTCTCAGTGGTTTTGTTTTTTTTAAAAAATATATTAAAATATACATATTATACTCTGTAATACTACTAAACTAGAGCCTTATACACCGTTCGCACCGAGCATTTCAATCTAGATTGTGAGCAAGGTTGGGGACTATGTCTTGGTGCAATCTCTCTCGACTGTTTCAATCTCGACCGAAACAAGGTTTAATTGCGATCGATTCAAGAGAGTTCTTGAAACTAGATCCAGTCATAAGAGAGATCCCACAATCTGATGCACGTGAAATAATACAAGATGGCTGTTGAACACATGTCGGGCTATGGACAGCAAAATAAAAAGGATATTGTATTTCGAGAGATGATGACATCTGTCTATTATCAGCAGTGCCATTCGGGGTGAAAAATTTCTCTGCCCATTTGGGGTGAAAAAGGTTGACAGCACTAATATACTATTGTTACCTGGTCTCCGCCCAGGGCCCCTTACGTTCCGAATACGCCACTGATTATTAGATATATCCAAGAAAAGGTATTGTATTTATTTCTACACAAAACTTCCATTTCGTTTGTCGGTGATTGTCAGGGAAAAATTTTCTGCTAGCGAACTCTTTGTTAACTATTTCGAATATCACCACTGGTTACAACTGAAGGGGGCTATTTATAACGAAAATGTATTTTGTAGCAACAGATGGAATAGTAAATGTGTGTCTGTTGGAAAAACAGTGATGGAAAATTTTTAATTTATCACCAGAACAACACTTGGACTTATTAGAAAACAGATATGAAAAGGAGAACCATTTTAGTGTATTCTCCTCTTGAAAAAGAGCAAGAAAGATAAATTTAATAAAATATTTAAAAAACCATAACAGTTTAAAATTGATTAATTTAATTCAGAATTCAAAATTTATAATTAGTAAGTTTTAATTTTCTTAAAATTCTGTCAAGTTGCCTATTAGAGTTTAATACATCAAAAAATAAATAAATATAAGTTAAACTTACTTAAAAAAAAATATAAACAAAAATTTACCATATAATGAGTGAAAAACCTGAGAACACTTCGATTTTCAAAATGCTTGTTTTTGTATTCTAGTATTGCTTCTAAGGATTAAAAAAAATATATTCCTTTTAAAAATAGTAAGATATTCTTATAGAAAATAATGCTTGAAGTTTATATTTAATCATTTTTACTTAATGAAATATACTTGAAAATAAGAAAACTATGATTGTATTTCTACACAGTAAATCTCTCACAACAGATAAAAAGCTAATTACAGGTGTAGTTTTAAACTCTTAATCTTTATATTTTCAGTTTCTTATTATCTTCAGTATATTAGTACATTTAAAAATATAAACTGTATAAAGGAAAAGTAAAGTAGAGAATATTAAACTTACCTCTATATTTGCATGTAAATGCTTCAACATGCTCCATGCTTAATACCATTACACGATTAACAACCATTTGATTAACTGTTTTTGCAACTTGTAACTATAAAATTTTTGTTTGTCATTACTTAACTTTTTAATGGAATATTTTTTTAAAATATTTTTATTATCAACTTCTAATCAGAAAAATTTTAACAATATTGTCAAAATACCTTATAACTTACAATAAAATTCAAGACAATTTCAGGGTGTTTAACTTTAACATTTATCCAGGAACAAGAGAGATCTTTCCAGCATTGCATGAGTGTAAGGTGTTTACAGTAAAATAAAAGTTCATTCAAAAAGGGACATGTGTAAATCACTTGGCAATATGAGGTCTGTTCAAAAAATACGCAGACTGACATAAAACAAAATGTACTTTATGTAGATGTTACATGTCTGGGTCCCTTTCAATGTACTCTCCTTCCCAGCTCACACACTTATCCCAATGGTGTTTCCACTTGTTGAAACAGTCCTGGTATGCTTCTTTTGTAATGTCCTTCAGCACCTTCATTGCATTTGCCTTAATCTTGGGAATCTTCTCAAATCTTCTTCCTTTCAAGGGTCTTTTGAGTTTGGGGAACAAGAAAAAGTCACAAGGAGCAAGGTCGGTGGAGAAGAAGTGATCGAATGTTTGGCCAAAAACTCAAGAGTTCTGAGGGCTGAATGGGCCGGAGCATTGTCGTGATGGAGAAACCAGTCGCCACTCTTCCACATTTCTGGCCTTTCGTGATGGATGGCATCCCTCAGACATTTCAGAACTTCAATGAAGTAAGTCTGGTTCACTGTGGAGCCTCGAGGAGGTACTCATGGTGAACAATACCCTTAGCATCAAAGAAAACTGTCAGCATTACCTTGACATTGGATCGAACTTGGAGAGATTTTTTGGGTCTGGGGGATGTTTCATCCACCCACTAGGATGACTGGACCTTCATTTCAATGTCATAACTGTAAACCCATGATTCATCACCTTTTATGATCCTTGACAAGAAGAGTCTTTTTCTGAACAATCAAGCAGTTCCTGACAAACTTGGACACAATTGGCTTTTTGGTCGTCCATCATCAGGCGTGGCACACGCAGCAACATGGTGAATCTTCAATTTTTCGGTCAAAATTTTGTAACAAGATCCAACTGATATCCCACACTCTTCAGCAAGCTCCCTGATGGTCAGACGTCGATTTGCCCGCACCAGGGTGTTGATTTTGTCGATGTGTGGGTCGTCAGTTGACGTAGAAGGACATCCAGGATGCTCCTCATCTTCAATTGACTGTCAACCACCCTTAAAACATTCAAACATGCCGTACGCTTCATAGCAACATCACCATAAGCCGTGTTGAGCATATCAAATGTTTCAGTCGCAGATTTCCAAGTTTAACACAAAATTTCACAGTCATGCCATTGCTCCTTCAGGTCATTCATTCTGAAATCCAACAAACAAACAAAATCGCACTTCACTAAAAACTATGTAGCTAATCAACAAATAAAGATATCTGTAATCGGAAACGGCTTTATCACCAGACAATCTGTACAAACCTAGCAACACCAAGCAGATTCCCCTGGAACCAACTGGAGCCACGCAATTCAAACAGTCCGCATATTTTTTGAACAGACCTCGTATATAAATTTTTTCATCTCTCCTGAGTATAAGGATAATGAAAAAAAAGACTGTAAAGGATAAAAACTAACTTAGCTTAAAGCTAATTGTTTTTGTATTAATTTATTTTGCTACAGTATATGTTCAAAATGATCATCTTCAACAGCAATACAAAGATGTACACAGTTGAGAGTGGCATTATGGATAATACTTAGCATAACTAGTGTCACCCTCCTAAAAGTCTCTTGTACTTGTCTCTGCAGCTCTCCAAAATCACATGACACTGCTGGAAATGTGCCATAAACTGATGCTTTTAGGTAATCTTGCTATAAATTTTCCTGTGGAGTTAAGTCTGGAGTATATATTGGCTATGGAACAGAACCTTGTTGTTCTATCCATTGGTTGTTGAATCACATTGAACCACTGACACACATCTGCTTGAATAAGTCAGTGCACCATCCTGCACATAATTAAAATACGTAACTAGTATCATGTATTTTGCATGTATTGTAAATCATTTTGTCCAGTGTGCACATTAAGGCAGTTACACACTTCACTCCAGAAAAAGTGCCAGTCCATAAAATGTGCTCAAGCCATTGTCATTTGTCCTAGCATAAATTTAACATTATATTGCACCAGTCAAATTGCAGTCTGTCATCCTTTGTATATTGTGCCAGTTGCAGATAGCAGATGAATGGCCACATCATGATAAGCTAAAATTCAATATATTTGTGACTGCGAGAGTCTACATTATCTCACTGCTTTACATATGCTTGCAAATGAATATGCACGTGTGTCCTCGTGTGGGCATACATTGCATCATCAATCTCTGATGTTGTAAGAAGTTTAAGATAATTTAGTAAAAACACTGAAAATTATTTTTTCATTTATAATTGAATCCATGCATTTATTCTTCATTAGAAATCTTCTTACCTTTAGTTAAATGCTTACATTTTATTTTGGGAATATGGAAATAAAACTCCACACCAGTTTACAATGTATGTGCATCTGTGATGATGAACTTTTGTAAGAAGGAAGACAAAAAACTTCTAAAACGTTGTTGCACATTAAAGTTTAAAGAAAAGTTTATTCATTAAAAAAACAAAAAATATTCAGATATTTTTCTGTAAATTTTTTTTCACTTACAATTGACTGTCTCTAATAACTTTTTCAATTACTACTGTTTACTACATTTTACTGAATTTTATTTTATTCCTAACTGGACTAAATTTAAAGATATAAATAATACCAAACATCAATTATCTAAGAATACAATTTTCAAAGAAATGTTTAGTTTTTTTTTAATTAACAAAATAAAAACTTAAAGCTTAATTACATTTAATGATCATCAAATTTAAATATAATTTTATATTCTAGAAAGTTACATAAAATTTGTGATTAATGATAAGAAATGTTAATGATCATTTAAAAAAGTAAATTTTAATTAAACACAAGTGAATTTTCAAATTCATAAAAAAAAAATTAGCCTACTGTAATTTAAAATAGAAATTGTCTTTCAAATTGACAATTGTTCATATGGTTTAAATTTTTAATACAGTAAAACCTCAATTTAACAGACTAATGGACACTTCTTCACCTAAATTAAAGTTTGTTATGTAACAAAGTAATTTTCTGAATGCGTGTTTAAAACCTGACAAATTAGTTTATCTGGTTTTATTTATGTAGATAATTTGTATAATTAAAGTTACATATGTATGATGAGTTTAATTTCACAGAAAAATTTTCTATATACTCACCATATGCTTTTGTTTACTCACCATAGTTCTGAGGTTGTAATAAGCAAACATTTTTTGGAAAATACACTTTAACTGTATTTAACTAAACAAGTAAATAATGTTCTTAAAACGAAAAAATTTAAATTTGATAAAAACACAAAAAAATTTCCTATTTATTCATATTCAGATGATGATGTATTGGGACATTCCTGTTGTGGGGATTTCTCCCTGTTGGGACCAGGCCAAGCTAATTCACAAGGTCTTCGACCAGCAAAATATTAAAATTTTAGAAGCAGTGGAGATCTACAAGGTGAGCAGGAGTGGAACCTACATCAACACGGATGTCATTCCTGTATCAATGGTTGGAAACACTATCTAGACTCATAACAGACATCATACACTATACATCACAGCCTTGTAAATTTTACATCATAGAACATAGCTGCCTTGTAAATTTTAAAAGATCATAAAAGATCTTTTAAAATTTACAAGGCAGCTATGTTCTATTTATAGAACTCTTTTTTCGTTTAATTTTTCCTGAAGAAGGCTGATAAATTTGTGGCCGAAAACGTTCGATCTGTAAGTTTTTACATTTATTTGCTTAAAAATTTGAGTTTAGGTGTGATTCGCGATCCCACAGTTAAACTTCAAGGCTAATTGCCACTGTATTAAACCATTTTCACTTTTTCTGATAACTTTAACCTGATCTTCTAACGACAGCACTTTGCATTTCTTTCATTTTTCGGACAATTTCGAACAAACTGAAATGAATTTCTTTTGTTGCTAGACTAATTCATTAACACCTGCACCTAATTTCAAGGGTGGGAGATAAAGTCCCTCTTTCTTCGAGGTGGGTTTGAACAAGAGTTTAGACTAATTCATTATATTAGAAGGGGAAAACATTGTTGAAATGGGTTCAAACAATTGTTTAGACCAGATATATTCACGGAAGTGGTCGCTTATTACAGTTGTTGTATGTTGTTTTGGACCAAAAATCGTTGCCTGCGGTCATGTTACACAGGTGGTCATTTAATACAGGTAATGGCATACTATGTATAAACAAAGACTATGTATAAACTATTTCATGCTGGAAATTTTTGCCCATTTTGACGGGTGCCTATTGAATGCAGGTGGTCGTCTAAGCAGTTTTTACTGTATATTTATTTATTTAAAGATTAATCTATCATATAAAAAGTACTATACAAAACATTAATATTTGATGTGTGTTACATTTAGTTATTATATGCATAAAAGATACAAGTTTTTCTTTCAATGTAAATCATTATACATAAACAGAGATATTTTGAAGAAAATGTTTACTAAGCTTATAACTTCTCCAAAATATAAAACAAAAAAATAAATAAATGTTGTGTAACAAATTATGCAAAAATTGTTTATATAAAATTTCATTTGATAAACAATTAAGTTTATATCTACATAAAAAAATAGATCATCATAATTTTTAAATTATTTTAATAATTATTCTCTCATTGTAAAATAATTTTAATTTCTAATTGTAATTAAATTATTTCTGTCCTTAAAATATTCAAATTCTTAATATAATAGATATCTTTCATTTAAATTTTACTTACATGTTGATCAATCATATGGAAAACAATAACAGGTAATGAAGTATGAAATAGATTTTCTCCATCTTTCTCTGGTTCAATTTCTCTTTGCCAATCCTGTAAATATTAAATAATTTTCAAGTAAAATATAAATAATACATAATAACTCTTCATCACAAAATACAATAGAATATTCATGATATATACCTATTTGAGTATTATCAATGACTAACAAATAGTAACATTGATATTATCTGCAGCAATTAACATAGAATCTGTATGCAGTGACAATTACTATACTAATTGGCAATTACTCCCTAGGAATTTTTTGTTGATGCTTATCCTTAACATAATAAATTTTCAGTAAAAAGTCAAATACCATATTTTAATAAAATTTGAATTCCTGTCATAACAATTAAATATTAGTACAATCAAACTTCTACATAAAGAAGTTGCTAAATCTCCAAAAAATTCACTGTAATTTCTGTATAACAAAATTTTCCTATAATTTTTGATAAATAAAGTAATATTTTAACATAATTTTTTCATTATTTTACATAATATAAATTAATATAAATGTAATATACAGTAATAATGTAATATAAACGTAGTTTTAATTTTAAATAAGTTTATATTTGTGTGTTAAAATACTTACAACTTAGTTTAACTACATTTTCATAAAGAAAAAAACTAGTTTTTTGTTGCACATAATAATTAAAAAATGTCCTCTCTTCATAATGTGCTTTACACTTATCAAGAGCATTAAAACTGTTTCATCTACATCAACATAAACAATGGTCCTAGCATCTTTTCCCGTAGGTCTTGCATTATTGGCGAATTCAAAATTGATTTATAATCTGTTATTATGGTTAATAAACTATTCACAGAAATTTCAAATTTTGTTATAATGTCTTTCTTTCTAGAGCCTTTATCAACTTCCTGCAACACATTAATTTTTTTAGTAATGCTTAAACACTACAGGAGCTGTCCATAAATTATGTCCATATTTTTCTTGAAATTTTTACTCCCTTTTCACTGTTGTCCAAGTTTCTGTAACCTCCTCCCCTCTTTGGAAGTCCAACTTCAAAATATTTATCACTCTATGAATAGTAAAGTATATAAACTATGTAAAATTTAATGAAATAAATAGACTCCATTGAAGTTCTACCCCCCTCTCCTTGTTTGACTTTGTCCAACTTCTCATAACCCCTTCCCTCCCTTCCAGTGTGGATCTCATTTATGACAGCCCATATTAACAATTATTCAAATTCCAACTGGATGACTTATTAAATAAAATAAAATCTCACTAACCTCAAAAATTAGTCCAGTAGTTCTCAAAATTATCACCTTTCTAATTTTTTTGACATTCAATAATTGTAAATTGTTTATCTGTCAATGACTGCATTTGAACCTAATCTCTTTTCCCCTTCTTTACAACCGGTAGCAACATGGGTACCAAATTACATGATTGTTTTAAAAACTAATGATCAGTATTTCTCACACCTGGGCTGTGGTTTTACAAATGGTTTATTTAGGGTGGTTATACAAAGGTTACATATTTATATCTGAAACTGAACCTAAATTCGAACTCAACCGAGAAGGAGTAATCAACTTTTAATTATCAATGGTAACTTACAAATTAAAAAAAATTCATTATATAGAAATTTAACTTCATTATTTAGAAGCAATTTTACATATATTTTTGTCTGAAAGAGCAGTCTGAAATGCAAAAATTCATTATACAGAGAAATTTGCTATGCAGAAGTTTGACTGTAAATTTATTTAATTCCATTTGTAAGTTGAATACTCTCCAATGTAGTAGACTCTTCAAATAAGAATAATATTAGGATAAGATCAAAGATGTCCAACTATCAAAAATGTTTTAAAAATTGAACAAAATTAAGAAATAATAATAATACAGCAAAATATTTATTTTAATATTAAAAGCATCATTGTAAGTTTTAGATATTAAAATAAATATTATTTAAAATTTTTAAAGTAAGTTTGAAAATAATCAATTATATTTTTCTACATTTTACTTTAGAATTTAAAATAAAATACAAATTTCTAAGAGCATTTTCACAAAGGTTAAAATTATCTACAAAAGAAAAAGTTCTGAACAAATTTTTTAAGTCATTAATAAAAATAGACATAATCTGTTTTTTTTACACTTCGTGTAACTGATAATTAAATTTCTTCTTTGTGAAAGAAAGTAAAAATGTAATCCCTGTGTGCTAAGTCACTAAGACATATTTTGTATTAGACAGCACTATGTTGGTGAGCTTCACATTTTTTTGGTCATAGGTCACCACCATCTTGTTTGGTTTGCTATGTCTCTGTGTGGCACAGTGTCTCCCCTCATCCAGCTTTTATTCATGTTACATATAACTGTATATTTCTGTGCATTCTTAGATTTGTTTATTTGCTTCATTTTCTGACATGTTTAAATTCCTAACAATATAAATGACAATAATTGAGAAACATTTGAATGTAAAATTTTTAACAGTCTGACAAATAAAGTTATTATTCTATTTAGATCTGTCTTAATAGATTTTAAATGCAGAACAACATTAGACTGATGATTAAAAAAAAGCAGGATGGTCTTCATTAAGGAATAGTTACTAATTAATTGAAATTTATTTCTATAAGTACACATCACTGTACTGTCTTAAAAAAGCCTTTGAAAAATATTTAATTCTATATTACAATAATTTAAAATAGCTAAGATTAATGTTTTTTTTTTAATTGATTGCATTTAATTTATTTCCATCAATTTAAAATATCACAGTTATTTGTGACTGATGTGACTGACTGTGCTATCAATCAACTTAGCTAAACATTGGAGGTATATAATATTTTAATAATTGGTTAAACAAGCATCAGTTAAAAAAAAGTTTTTTTTTCAATTTATTACCTTAACTTCTGATGCTAATGTATTCTTCATCCAATCTTGATAGTTTGTATTAAGATTTTTTAGATACCTATTATAGAATTAATTAAAATTATATCAATATATCACTAAAAAAATATTGTTTTATTCAAATATCCTTAAAATTGTAAAATGATTTCACTTTTCATATTATATAATAAAATTTTAATATACACTACTAAATTCTATCAAAATAACTTACTCATCTATTAGATTTTCCACTATGTTGTTTTCAAGTAGAGGACCTAATTTTTTAACATCTATATTCAAATCTGGATGTCCTAACATTTCTACACTTCTAAAAAAAAAAATTAAAAATAAATGAAGTAAAAATTTATACTCCAAATACAAAAATTAAATTTTTAAGAAACCTTCAATGCACATTTTTAAATGTATTTAATATCTTTATATTATAAAAAAAAATTATACATTGGCATAATTGTAATGTGTTGCCATACAATTATGAATTCATACTATTATGCTGAATATATGAAGTCATTATGTTTAGAATTATAATTTTATATTCATATTTATTAACACACATATACTTTTATTTTTTGTTTACACAAGTTTAAAATTTTATTTAAAAAATCAAAGGGCAAAGCACAAATTTTAAGATTTCATTTAAAACCAAACAATTACCAGATTAAATCAAACTGCATTATTGCTACTAATAACTATTAAATCCTGAATAATTTGGCACTATAGGTAAGCATTAGACAGCATATCTTATTTAATTATAATTAACATTTATTGAATAGTGTCTTTCAACCAGAGGAAGACCTTCACATTCTCTAGACAGTCAGGCATGCGAGGAACCAACTGAGGACTCAGACTAATGTCCATTCCTCACTTCCATGGGACAACCTGGTAGTAGATAGCCATTTAACTGGGCTATCAAAGCAAACAAGGATGGGCTGCCATTATAGGATTAACCAACCATAATGGATCTCCTTATTGGTGAAAACTTTTAAACACAGTAAATCAAATCAATAGAAAGTCATACCAGATGGGACATCACCTAGGTCAACAAGATCCCCACTGTGTTGGTCAGGGAAACAAGACACAGTGCTAAATATGCTACTGGAACACAAATCAGGATTGGTACCATCAATGTTAGAAGTCTAAATGGAAAGGAAGTAGAGCTAGCTAAAGAGCTAGAAAATTATAATGTACGTACAAATGACAGGTATCACTGAAACTAAGAAAATTAAAGTTGGAGAGACAAGCCTAAACAATAAATATAAGTTAATCTATTCAGGGAATGATGCTCAATGCAAGGAGGGTGTAGCCATAGCATTTACATCTGCTTTGGAAGATAATCTTATAGAATGAGAAGCACTCTTTAGCAGAGTCATCTGGGCAAAATTTAAAATAGGAAACTGGATAATGAGATTTATCTGTGCCTATGGACCTACTGAAGGCTCAAAGAAGGAAGACAGAAAAATTTTATGACCTTCTGAGATCAGCATTAGAGACAAATACTAATGAAAAACTAGTTCTAGCTGGAGATCTTAATAGTAGAGTGGGAAACGACAACTACATCTATGGCAGCATTTTAGGTAAGTTTGGTGAGAAAGAAAAACCTAACAACAATGGCTAAAGATTGCTAGAGCTTTGTGCTTACTAATACAATATTCCTATTCCAACACAGAATCACAAATTCACATGGAGAGAACACACTTGAAATCTGTAAAGCCTAATTGACTATATTATTGTAGACAAGGACATTATCCATTTAGTTGAAGACACGAGTCTTTAGAGGTTTCAAAGTTGATAGTGATCATCATCTGTTCTGAGCAAATTAAAAACAGTTATCAATATTAGGAATAGGAGATGTAAAAAGGTGCTTCAACAGATAAAAACAGAAAAATTATCAGATCTTCCAAATGCCATTAAATACAGAAATATGATTAATATCACAGCTAATACCATCTCTATTACCAAAATGGATTTATAGGAGGAATGGCAAAAATTCAAGGAAACATTGGTAGACTCGACAAAAATAGTATGTGGAGAAGTCATTTGCAAAGACAGGAAGGTTAGAACTCCATGGTCAAAGAGGTTAGACAAGCAGTACAAGAGAAGGCAGCTTATAAAAGATGTCTGGCAAATAAGACCATAAGCAACCTATTAGATTATAAAACTAAATGTAAAACAGCTAAACTGTGAGTAAAGATGGCTAAACAAAGATGCTAGGAAAATTTTGGAACAGAAATAGAAAGCAAGTACAAAGAGGGAAGGCAAAATATTCTGGCAATTAGTAAAGAACCAGTGGGAAAACTGTAGCTAGAGGAATAAAGAATGATAAAGGTGAAAGTATAACAGAAAAAAAAGATATTCTGAAGGTACAGAGCAAATACTTTGAACAGCTACTGATGAAGAGGTGACAGATTTAGCTGAACAAGAGAAAAGTACCAAAATTTTGGAAGTATCAGATCCTATCTCAGATATAGAAGTGGATAAGGCCATCAAAAACATCAAATGTGGAAAGGCTGCCAGTGTAGATGATATCAGATCAGACCAGAGATGCTAAAGTATGGGGGAATAATAGTAGCGTCACATTATTCAAAACGTGTAGGCCAATATCTTTGAATAATGTGATGTAACCACCGAAGGGAAGGTTTCAGAGGATTGGGGAAGAACTTTAATTGCATCAATTCATAAAAAAGGAAGAAAAACAGAATGTAGTAATTATAGAGGAGTCTCACTCCTCAGTGTACCAGCTAAAATTTATGCTAGCATTTTAGAAAAATGGGTCAGAAGAATGGTTGAAAGTGACCTAGGCAAAAAACACAGGCTTTAGACCAAATAGAGAATGCCAAGATCAAATATTTATACTAAGGCAATTGACAGAGAAAACATGGGAATATAACAAGAAGCTATACTTAGGATTCATTGGCCTGGAGAAGACATTTGATGGAGTGTATAGAGGATTACTTTTTGAAGTTCTTAAGAAATATGGTGTCAATGATACTCTCCCTAGAGGAATCCAAAGCTTGTATAGAAACTGCAAATCAGCTGTAAGGATAGAAGGACAAATAGGTAACTAGTTCCAAGTAAAACTAGAGGTGAGGCAAGGATGTACATTGTCCCCTTTATTATTCATAATTTTCGTGGATAATTTAATAAACGAATCAAAACTATTGACAAACTTCAGTTTGGAAAATATAAAAAGTAAACCCAAGGACCTCCCCAAGGAATCTTTAAATAATTTAAAAGAAAGTTGCAGGAATTTCAGTATGTCAATCAGTTACAAGAAAACAAAGGTTATGGCTATTAGTAGAGAGAAAGAGACTTTAACAGTTAAACTTGGTAACAAATGCTTGGAACATGTTAATATGTTCTCATACTTGGGAACAATCTTTAGCAAAGACAGAAAGTTAGATTTGGAAATTAGCATTAGATTAAACAAGACAGGTCAGGGAGGGAGCCAATTGATCAAATATATCTGGAAACAAGAAAAAAATAAGTCATAAGACAAAACTAGCTGTGTACAACAGTTTTTAAATCTACATTGACATATGGTTCTGAGAGTGGTGAGATATAAGGGGAATTGACTAAAAATTACAAGCAGCAGAAATGAGAGTTTTTAGAAAAATTAGTGGTGTTAATAAATGGTTACAGTGGCAAATTCATATTAAAAATGAACACATAAGGAAACACCTTAAGATAACAATATTCAGTCGAGAGTAAGCAAGGCTAATCTGAGGTGGTTTGGCCATTTGGAAAGAATGGGAGAAGACTGACTGGCCAAACAGGTATTCAAAGCTAAAATCAAACAGAAAGAAACCAAGGGGGACAACTTAGACAAAGGTGGATTGATAGTGTTAAGCAGGCTTTACAGAAAAAGAATTTAACTTTAATCCAGGCTAAAAACTTGTCTGTTGATAGTTTGAGAAAAGTAGTGGATGGTAGTATAAAAGTTTGATTTTTTCACTGTATCCTCTTTGGTTATCAGCAGGAATAGGTAATAATGATGATGATGATGACGTTTATTAAATAATTTAAAAAATTTTGGAAGAACAGAATTGGCCTGGAGTGGGACTTGAACCAGCAACTGCTGCTACCATGCAGATGTGTTGCCAATTACACCACCCAGACTTTTTCCAATCCTTTGCTTCCAACAATCACCAGACTTTTAGATGTTTATAAGATTTCATCTAATCTTATACAGTACTTACTAAGTTACAAAATTTTTAGATTGTATATTGAAATCCATGCAATAATTATAGTACTTAATGGATATTTATATATCTCTAAATAATTACATAATGCTTTTGTTATCAATAAATTTAGTTTAATGAATAATAGATTCTTGAATAAATAAAAACACTTTTAGAAAAACTAAAATCACCTTTTTTTTTTGTTTGAGGATGAAGCTTTTTTAATAAAATCTTAAGCCTTAATTTAATATGTAATGTTATTTTGGTTTAACAATACTTTAACAAAACTTTGATTTTATAATTTCAAAATTATTTTTCAAAAATGGTTCTCACTGTTAAAGTAAATAAGAATGGAAAAACTAGCTTCAGTTTTTTAAAAATCAAATATATTTTAAGATCTTCAATGTTTAAAATTTTAAAATCAGTTTTCAATAATTGCTGACATCATAATTTGCACAATAGAAAAAAAATTAACAATATCTGAATTAGAATCTAATATCTCACTTAATTTACTTTTATATTTTAATTTGTTGTGTAAAACAAATCTTAAAAAATAAAAAAACCTCATTTTATATATTCATATTAAACTTACATTTGCGCCCAATGTACGCTGAAAGGTATTTTGTTGTAAATTCGCTTTTTAAAGAAATACTCCAGAGTTAACTGTGTAAACAGACTTTTCTATTCTCTTTCGTTCATCTGTCTTTCTAGGAGCAGCTATCTTGATTGTAATTCGAGTGAATGTTAATTAAGAATGCATCAGAATTCTGCTTTCCAAGACACAAGTGCACATACCCAGCACGTAAAATGGAATTAAAACTATATATTCCCTTTAACCAACAAGTAACTTTCAACCCTTTAGAAGGCATTGTTTCATTTTACCTCCCAGCTTATTTCACTCGCTACTAACGAAAAATGTTCAGTTGGAAATTAAGCACGAAATTGATGTTAGATGGAAGCACGTTGGAGAAAATGAAAGTTTAATTTTCCGTTTTACAAATTGGCATCAAAGTGCGCCACTCCTATGAACTTTAACACGGTCCGAGTTTTGCGATCCTAATTCGACTTTGACCGTATTCTCCCCCTTCTTTCTTTTATACATATACTAACTTAAGTCATGCGAAAAAAAGCTGACTAGGCTAATCTGCCTAGTGTTAAGAGATGTGCACACAAAGGCACAAATACCGAAAATTAATACTGGGACTACCCCCTCATATGACTTATCGCCAACAACTGAATGGCACCCGGATAATGAAGTCAGTAGTCCTGAATGTATAGTTGGTTGCTTTTCATCCCCTTGATTTTGCCATCTGTGGTTTTCGCCCTCCTATGTATGATCAAAACTCGCCAGCCACATATTCTGACGTCATGCTATTGTGCCTACAACATGCATAAGGTTATTATTATTTGCAAGACTGTGTGCGTGTGACGCACGCTTCTATCCTGCTAATTCCCGCTTTGAAAATTAGTTTAGCGATCAGCCAATTTGCTTTCTATAGAAATATATTTTTTCAGTGTTTTTGTTGTAGGATAATTATTTTAAAAAAAGTACATTTTAAAATAATAAAAAGAACATTAATGTTTCTATTATTAAGTCTAACAAATTATTCAATGTCTACATTATTTAAATGCTAATTTTCTGTAAGAAAATAAACCTTCTTTCATAAAATAAAACACTTTAATTATAAGATATTGTAAGTAAAATTTATTTTTAATAGCTTTTAACGGCATTATTTAAACATTAATTAACATTAATGACTTAAAAATTCTATAAATCGAATTTAGTAACAACAGAAAAATTTTCTCTATTTAAATATTTTAATTTTATTTATATATATTAGATATTAGATCAAAGGCAGAGAGAGCTATCCGTTACTTGCTTACGGACTTGGCCCTGTTGGAAGAGGAAAGAAGGAAGAGCATGTGGTCGAAGTGTGAACAGAAAGTAAGATAGGAAAGTGTGAAGTAAGGCCTGGGAGACGCCATGGGCGCCCGCATCGCATTTATTAATAAACTGATTACAGACAATTACAAATAATTACAGTTGGTTATAACGTGACTACAATATAGACTTTACATCGATGATGTGTACACAGAGCATGGATGGTCAACATAAATATAATTACAGGGTAACAAGATTAAAGTAGGAAAACAGGTACAATTGGCTAGCTCCACAAAAACGTGGCGGCGCTGCGCTCGCCGCGCGTGTTACAACAGGAGACTTAATACTAGCATATATGAAGTAAAATTTCTACAATAATAGGTTAGAGGAACAGAAAACAGCATCACGGCCATTATGCCGCGTTTACAACACATGGGATAACGAAAACGCAATTTGACATTTACAAGGAGCATTACCTTACACATACGCGAGTTAAATAATTCAATACGTAAGATACATGACTATACAAGATGATACGGCTGCCTACACAGCCCCTGTGGATACCAGAAGCTAATACAGAGTTACCAATCCACCGAAAGTACCGTCCAACAGCCGTTCGAATGACCTTTAACAATGCGGCTCTACACCGCCTGGCATTGGTGTGGTTGGTAGATGACGAGTCCTATGTCGCGGTCACAGTACGATAGTTGTTGCACAGCGCCTTTGTGTTTTTGATGTATTTCTTGAGGCTGTTCCAGACATCTTTGTTCTTAAAAATGTCATTCGGTCTTGGGGGCCAGTTGAGACCGTTTTTAAGGCAGGTCCCCATAAACGGGAGCCTTTCTTGCTCGTAGATTGGACAGTCATAGAGAAGATGGTTGCCATCACCTTCGCTTAAGTCGTCGCAATTACATGTGTTAGCCTCTCGTTTGCCGAATCGGCAAAGGTAAGAGGCGAAGTTGCCGTGGCCAGTAAGGATCTGCGAGGTTTCAGCGTCAGGAGTGTAATGTTTGGTCTTTAAGCGGAGATGGATAGATGGGATGTAGTTGTGAGTAGTCCTGCCGGTATCGGCAGAGTCCCAATCACGTTGCCACTGGCTGATTTCAAGCGTGTGCAGTTGATTTTTAAGCCAAGTGTTAGGAAGTCTTTTATAAGTAGGTTCACCGTCTAATATGCTAGCCCTTTTTGCCAGTTTGTCTGCGAGTTCATTACCGGGGATTCCCTGGTGTCCCGGTACCCAGTTGAAGATGACTTTCTTGGTTTTCCCCAGATTATTGGCCGTTGATATTAGTTCTTGCGAGAGGCCGGTATACCTTCTTTTGTTCATGAGGATCTTAAGTGCCGTTTGGCTATCTGTATGAAACTTTATATGGCCTTTATACCTTTGGTTGTTCTCCGTGACATACTTGATTGCTCTGTATAAGGCCCACTGTTCCGCTTGTATGTTTGTACAGTGGGAGGCCATCTTGAGGTAGGCTTGGTATTTAGCCTTCCCTTGATTGTTCATTATAACAAAACTGGCACCCGTTCCTTCGTCGCTCTTTGACCCGTCTGTGTAGACGTCCCATGTAATTTGAGTGTTTCCGTCGTTTTCCGGGTTAAGGTTTACTACATAGGTGTTATCCTCGTGTGGGTGACGTCTTTCCATGCCGGTTGTCTGTATGCTTTCCATTCCGTTTTTGTTAACTGTCTCTATTATGTCCGAGATTCCTCTTGTATATTGATTCTCGTTCCCGTTGCTCGGTCTTGTTGTCGTATGTTGAATGTTTATGTTTTTACTAATGAGCCACTTGTAGGCTACACTTATGGCCTTTATGTGGATCGGTGTTATACCGGCCATAACTAGCAGGGCGTTGGTGGGCGCTGTACGGTAAGTCCTACAGACTTGTATGGTGTAGCGCCTCTGGATCGATAGCAGCTGCCTCTTTGCATGTATGTTGTTCAATGCCTCGTACCAGATTGGAATGGCATACAACAGAGCGGGCTCAAGGGCTGCCTTATAAATAGCTCTCTTGTTTTTGAAATTTAATCCCCAATCTTTTCCCGTGATCCATTTTAACACGTTTGCCCGTTGGATTGAAGTCTGGTATAGCTGCTTGATGTGATGCTGCCAGTTTAACTTCTCGTCGAAGTATATGCCGAGGTACTTTAGCTCCTGGCCGACCTTTATTTTTTTCCCTCCGATGTAGATGCAGGGTGCCCTTTGTAGCCTTCCGCCTTTATTTTGACGGGTGCAGACCAGAGCTTGGCATTTCTCGAAATTTATTGGCAGCTTGTTGTTTGTGCTCCAATCGTAGATGTGTTCCAGATGTTTGTTGGAGATTTCTGCTAGTTTAATGCTATTTCTGTGGGCAACCATTAACAGTAGGTCGTCGGCAAACGCCTGGATGGACGCTTCTTCGGAGTTTGGGAACGAGTTTAATAGGCTGTCGAACACTAGGTTCCATAGACCTGGTCCGCATCTTGAGCCCTGTGGACAGCCCCTGTTGATGTTCTTTTCGATGTTTATAGTTCCCTTCCTGAATACCACTTTCCTGTTTGTGAGGTAATTTTTGGTGATTCTGTAGATATTCATTGGAGATTTTATTGTCTTTAGCCGGTGTAGGACGCTCGGCCACCAAAGATGGTCAAACGCCTTCTTGAAGTCTATACTGATTAAGATTGCATGGTTGTTTTTCTTCCAAGTGTTTTTAATGTAAGTTTTAACCTGAAGGGCGGCGTCTGTTGTTGATTTTCCAGGACGGAAGCCGTATTGTTTGGGGCTTTGATGGTTTCCTTGGTGTAATATCCAATTAATTCTTTCGATGATTAGTCCGTCCAGGGCCTTCCCGAGCACCGGGAGAAGGCTTAATGGTCTGTAGTGACTGGGCTCGGTTGGTTTTTTTACCTTGGGGATTAGTTTGATATTCCCCACCTTCCATTCGCTCGGGATGAAGCCTGTCTGTAAGCATTTGTTGAATAAGTGGACCAACGAGATTGGTATGGCCTTAAAGACTTCTTTCACCATTTCGGGTGTAATATTGTCCAAACCGGGCGCTTTTTTATTGGCGAGCGACGTGATTGCCCGCTCCACCTCCCGGAATGAGAATAGCTGGTCGTTACTCGTTGTTGTGTAGTTATCGGCGCCAGTGCGGATGGTATTGTGTATTGATGAGTCCTCCTCTGCGATATCCATCGGGAAGTGATAATCCATGATTTCTGTGATATTTTGTTGGATATTGGGAATGTTGTTGTTTTCCTGGTGGCTAGTTTCGATGATGTCGGGGATGTTTAGCTTTTGTCTCTTTTTGTAGATAACGTGGTATGGAATGTCCCAGGGACCGTTTTTATTGGACGCACTACAAAATTCCCTCCACGCCTTCGTTCTCGTTTTATTTATCAGTTTCTTGTATTCTTTTAGTTTTGTCTTATATATCTCTTTTAGCCTTGCTTTCTCCTCCTCGTCTCTCGTTCTGGAGGCCTTTCTGCGGGTCTTGGAGACCCTATCCCTTTGTATGGATAATTCATCCGTCCACCAGTAAGTCTTTCTGTGTTTTGTAATTTTTACTTTGGTGGCTTGCTTCTTGGCCAGTAAAATGGTTTCAGTGATGAATTTTGCGTATCCATCCATGTCTTCCTGGGTCTTTATATCAGGGAAATGGTAGGTCCTCCATTGCCTGCTAAAACATTCCCGAAATGCCTCCCAGTTTGTTTGCATTCTATGATGATTAGTTTGTCGTTCTTCGATTATGATGTCAGAGACTTGGGTCAGGAGGTATCTGTGATCGCTGGCGGACGGAATAAGCAACGTCTCGCAGTCAGCGATCCGATGACTTAGGTCCGCAGAAACCAGACAGGCATCCGTCCAGCCCTCCGCATGAGGAGTGTGGAAAGTTGGGTGGGTTGTCATGTTGACCGATATGAGGTCATTTTCGTCCATAAAATCTGCCACCAATCTTCCCCTTTTATCTTCCTTAGTGTGGAACCAGATCGCTGATTTTGCGTTCAGGTCCCCAGCAATGATGACATTTTTTATGTCAATTTTGTTTGTAACACTTGCCAGCTCGTTGATGCAGCTCTCATCATTTTCGTCAGGTGAAAAATACACACTGATTAGGTATATTGGATTCTCCTGGTGTAACACCGCAGTGCATATGTTGGGCGAGCAAAGCCACGGGATGAGGGCGATGTTTAAGTTGTCGTTGCAAACGAGAATCCCGCTCTTCGGCCGTGTATTTACGTGGCCTGCAAGAATTCTCCAGTTCCCAAATCTGACGATAGTATTGTCAATAGTGTAGGGCTCCTGGATCATTATGATATCGCTGTTTGTGTCGTTTGCTGTCTTAATAAGTAACGAGCTGGCTGCCTTGCACTTTTGGGCGTTTATTTGAAGGATTCTGATCGTGTTGGTAGTCCGGTGTTGGCTATTTGTTGTTGTTTCCTCCGTCAACTGGTTGTCAGTGGTGTGAATCTGAGTTGGATTGCTATTGTGACTATAGGCCATAATCTGTTCTATTTATGCGTTGTTGCTTCAGTCTTTGGAGGATAGGGCAGTTGTTGCTGAATGCATTATGATTGATCGGCCTTTGTTTGTTTTCTGGGAGACTTTCGTTTGCTTTTTTGCAGTTAACACATACTGGATTTTTCTGCCGTCTGTTACAATCTTTGTAGCCATGATCCTTCGTGCAGTGGCTACATTTTTTATCACTTGTGCAGTCCCGTGCATAATGGTCAAAACCACAGCACTGGTAGCACCGGACAATCGGTATGAAGTCATCGACGTAGATCGTAAACCACGACATGGATATATGTCTGTGGTGGATGAGAATGTTGCGGATGGCTGGCGTGACTGACAGAACAACGTTTCGGCAGTTCTCTTTGACTCTGCCGTTTTTCAGAATTGTGCTGATTTTACACTCTGTTCTTACTTTGTCCGTTGGCTTGTTTCCCCAAATATAATTCTGCTCTGCCATAACTCCGATGATGTCTTCTTCTGTTATGGCGTTGGGGACGTTTAGTAGTATAACCCTGGGCTTTCTGCCCTCAGATATCTTGCAGTTGATTTTCGATTGTATGTTCGGTATAGCGTCGATGGCGTCTTTTAATACTTTACTGTCTTCCTCACTTCCGACCCTAACACACACTCCATCTGCCTTGACCCTGCGAACGGCCTTAACCGTTATCTTTAGCTTGTGAGGTTTGATTTCTTTGAATATTTTTGATGTAACCTCGTTCATATCGATTTTCTCACCTTCCTCTACGGCTTGTGGGTACAGGAGGACGGCGTGGGTTCCTCCAGTGCCCTCAGACTGCACCTTCGTGCGAATCGAGTCCGAAATGGTTCTCGTTGTGCGGCTAGGTCTGATGCCAGGTCCTATGTCTGCGATAGCGCTGGCCACCTGTGCATAAGATTTCCTCGTTGAGGGTGATTCCTGGACTGGGATCTGTGCTGGAGTGGCCTCTAGTTTGGTCCTCATTTCGCGCAGAATCCCGAACATCTGATTCACGCAACTGTGCAGTTGTAACGCACGGTTCTTTAACTCCTTACGTTCTTCTGTGTTCAGTGTAGGTTTATGCTTGGCGGGGAGAAGATCCATAACCTTCTTAAAATGCAGGCTGGCTTCCCCCAAGATCTTGTCTTCGAGGTTTTGTATACTGGCCGGAGGACCTTGTGTGGCTGGTACTGATGGCGTAGATGGTACTGTTAGTTGTTCCACATCCTCAGGCGGTTTTGGAGATTCCATCGTGATCGAGAAGCGAAGTCAAAACGTTCCTTACCAATAAATATACCGCAATAGCCGTTCGGCTCGTACACGCCGATCGGCTTAATGAAAGTAACTTTAACACAACAAGGATTTAGGCCTCGGAGAACTGGGCCCTTAGCAAATACAGCAATACACGTGAAACAGTTAAGTAAACGCGGAGACAATTTGTTCCGAAAAACAACAGTACTCCGATCGGCTAAGCGCCTAGCCGTTAACCCGCCGAACCGAATCAGCTCGCACTAACCCGGTGGGTAAAAAAGTAAAGATAAAGTTTCCACCAAAAAGCGGAACCGGGAGGCAGATACCCGCTATCACACGAGAACGACGCCGAACGGTTAAAACCACGCCGATCGGCTAGCAACCACGTGGCGGATTGGCTCTTTGTTAACGGTAAAATTAGATCGTTAATAACTCAATAACCGTAAGAGCGAGCCGAATGAAATTTATACACGTCTTAGATGGGAGTATTATCTGACTAATACCGTCGTTAATCTTAATCGATGGCAAAAATGGGGCCCTAAGGAGCCCGAGCAAAATCGAAAATTACGGACGCTCGTAACTTTCGAACTACCGGTCGGAAAACCAAAATGTTTACCCTTACGGAATCCTTATTACTTGCGCTATCCAACGGTATATTCCTTTTATCTGTCGACGCAAAATATCCTGAGATTTGGCGATCAAAGTACGGAGCACAATTACTAGCACCCATTCACCTGGCGAACTAAGCGCCCCCTTATTTATATATAAAAAGCTTTTAGAATTTTTTTTTTTCTAAATATTGCTGCATTTGTCATTATTCTTTAAACCAGTGGTTCCCAAACTTTTTTGATTCTAGGCGCCCTTGCTAAATGCAGATTTTCCCAAGGTGCCCCATGTCAAATTCTAACAAGTACAGTACATTATACAAAATCCAATAAGTACATTAAATTCTAACATTATAAAAATTTTATAACATTTCATGGCGCCCGTGAGGAAACCACGGTGCGCTACGGCGCACACTTTGGGAACTTCTGCTTTAAACAATTTCAAGTTAATTCTTTTAAAGTACTTTTTAAAATTTGAATATTTTCAAAAGTTATTGAATGATTTTTCTTAAAAGATAACTCAAATAGTTTGTCAAATTGCTTCATTAGCTTATTTGAGGATAAATGGGAATAAATATAAAAATTCTACAAAATTTATATATCTTAGTATTTTATTATCTATAGTATTATATTATGTGATCTTTACTGATTAGTATTAAATTATAATCTTAATTTATCTAAAGTTTAAGTACTTTTAAAAGTTATAAATTTTATTTTATTCTAATATACTTTATAATGGATCAGTGAAACCAAATCTGTCTGTTTTTAGTAAAGAAATAAATAATAAATCATTGCATTTTTATTTATTTATGAAGCTAAAAGTTATGAAGTTCTAATATTAAGTTTAAATAAATATAAAAACAAAACTTTTATAAAATAGACCTTAAAAAAATTTGAGCATGATAACTAAAGTTTATAAAATTATGATTAAATGGATATTCGAAACGTTAATAAAAATAAAAAAAATATTAAATACAAGTTCTAAAAGTAAATAATTATACTCAAAACAAGAAATAAAATTCTTATTGTGATTGTTTTGATAATCAGTTTATATAGAACATTAATGAAGAATTTTATGACAAAATCTTTAAAAAAAGTTTCAACTGTACATAAATATAATAATTTTCTATTAAAAAAGAAAACACAAAATTCTTGATGCTTACTCATAAGTATTTAACCAATTCAAAATAGTTATATGTTCATTTCCTTCCAACTCATTTGCAATTATGTCTTGAAGCTTTAAAAGAAAACTGTAATTTAGAAAACACTCTTATAAAAATATTTTAACATTTTTTATATTTACACACACACATACAGGGTGGGATAGAAAGTCACTTAACACCATGCTACAGAATATAGAATGTACCCAAAGTTAATTTGCTCATGTTAGGAACACATTACACCAAGATGGAAACAGAGTGATGTTTGTTACACGCACGGCTGTCATCTTGATGGCGGCCATATTGAATGCAATTCTGAAACTGTAAATGGAAAGGGGGTCATGTGACACATCATTTAGGGTCAGAACTCTACAAGAATGTTTTTAACATGCATGGCTACCATCTTGATGGCAGCCGTGCATGTAACAAACATCATCTGTTTCTACCTCGGTGTAATGTGTTCCTGACACGAGCAAATTAACTTTGGGTACATTCTATATTCTGTAGCAGGGTGCTATGTGACTTTTTCTTTCCCACCCTAATATATATGCATTTTACCATGTGAGAAGAAAAATGATGATGACTATTATTTCTTATTTAGTTTTTTACGAAGATCAAATTAACTAAATAGCTAAATAAAATCATTACATTAATACTTTATTGTAAAATCCTTTAAAAATATTTGTAATATTTAAAAATATCTAATTTTATTTAAAATAAATTTCAGTTCTTTCCATTATTTTTACTAATAAAAATATGGTAAAATATGATTATACCACCACTAAATATTTTTTAGAAACAGGTAATTTATAACTTGCTTAGTTTCATTAGTTTATATTATATAATAAAATTATAATCTAGTAGTAATATTAATATTACTGAAAATATACTTTTGTATATGGAGCCCTATGTTTCTTCAATAGTTTTTTTTAAAAAAAAAAAAAAAGTGTACATAAAGCAATATTATTAGTGAAAATATTTTCTGTGAAGTGATAATTAGAATAAATACAATGGAACCTCTATATTCATCATATTCGAAATTCGTCACATTTTGATGACATTGTTTTCCATATTCATCAGTATTTTCTGTATTCATCGTCATTCCCAACACCGGCAGTGGTGCTACAATTGCACACCCACACTGATCAGCTAGCTGTGTTGTGTTAGCTTAGTGTTGCCAATTTAGCTAATTTTTTGCTAGATTTAGTGGATTTAAGAACAATCTAGCTATGCAAATTACCTAAATTATAATGGCCTAGTTATTTTTATAATGCTATCTAGCTATAAAAAAAATCAAACAATTTTAATGAAAACAATATAATTTGAATATTTTTATTAAAATGTCTAGCTATAAATTTGAATTTTGAGTTGTCAACACTATGTTAGCTAGCTGTAGTTAGTTAGTCTGCTTTGTGTTGTCATCATGTATGTTCTTGGTTTCTTGTGTTGATTATTTTCAAAAACTCAAGTTTCAATGGCTCCAACAAAGCACACTGAAGAAAAACAGCAAAAAAGGAAAGCTGTTAGAACAACAATAGCAATAATTTTTTTTTTTACCTTTAAGTTTAAAAATAAAGAAAGTGTTTCCAACTTAGCCAAGGAATTTAATATGCCAAAAATTACCATATGCAGCATAATAAAAAATAAGAGGTGATTAAAACAGCTGATGTTGCAAAAGGTGTCAAAATCCTTGCTGCTAGGAAATCATAAACGATTGAAGACATGGAAAAGATGTTGTGGATTACTGAGAAGCAAACAGCTAGTGATAGCATTTCAGAAGCAATCATCTTTGAAAAATCTAAGAAGTTATATGACAACCTACAGCAAAAGAGTCCAGGAACCAGTGGTCAGTTCATGGCAAGTAAGGGCTGGTTCAAAAAATTTAAAAGAAACAGGCATTCACTCTGTAATTAGGCATAGGGAGGCTTTGAGCTTGAATGCAGAAGGTATTACACAGTTTGTTGATTTCAGAAAGTATGTACACACCGAGGGATTTAGTCTTCAACAAGTTTTTAATTGTGATGAGACAGGCCTATTTTGAAAAATGCCCAAAAGAACCTATATCACAAAAGAGGAAAATGCACTGCCTGAACACAAGCCAATAAAAGACGCATTACCATATAGCATAAGTGTTAACCTTAGTGGTGACTGTAAAATCAAACCACTACTGGTGTACCATTCAGAAAACCCAAGAGTTTTTAAGAAGAATAATGTCAAAAAAAAATAACTTAAATGTGATGTGGAGGCCCAACAGTAAGGCTCGAGTTACAAGACAGTTTTTCTTGGAGTGGATCCATGCAGTCTTTGCCCCAAGCGTGAAAGCTTATTTAGAAAGCCTTAATTTATTTGTGAAGGTCTTCTTGGTTTTGGACAATGCTCCTTCTCATCCTCCAAATTTGCAAGACGTTTTGAAGGAGGAGGATCTTAGCTTTATTCACGTTAAATATCTACCTCCTAACACAACCCCTTTAATCCAGCCGATGGATCAGCAGGTCATTGCATTGTCTGATTTAAAAAACTGTACACTAAAGCTCTATTTCAAAGATGTTTTGAAGTGACGTCGGAAAGCAAACTTATGTTAAGGGAATTTTGGAAAGGTCATTTCAATATTCTCCACTGTGTGAAAATTATTGATAAGGCATGGAAAGAAGTGTCATCTAAGGTAATGATCTTGACCTGGAAGAAACTATAGCCAGAATGTATGCTAGAAACAGATATTTTGGGTTTTGAATCACATTCTGTTGTTGAAGAAATTGTGTCTGGGAAGGTCGATGGGTTTGGATGTTGATTGTGAAAATGTAGAGAAATTGGTTATGGAGCATGCGAGGGAACTCATCACAAAAGAACTGTTGGAGCTTCATAACAACCAAGAAACTGAAATGATGGAGGTGATTTAGTCCGGAGAGGAAGAGTCAAGTAAAGAATCCATACCTAACACTGATATTAATGAAATGCTGACTAATTGGGCCAGAGTGCAGAATATGGTTGAAAAGTGGCATCCAAATGTTGCTATAGTCAACCAAAATACAAATGCATCCAATGATAATGTAATTTCCTACATCAGAAAAGTTTTAAAAAACAGACAAAAACAGACAACACTGGACAAGTTCTTTATTAAATCGAGTGCTACTGAATCATCAGCAAAACAGAACCCATGATCATAATTGAAATTACCTAATGTTTTAATTGATGGCATGTCTTCTAAACAATAATAACCTTACTCTTCTTCCACTTCTACCACTATACTTATATAGTATAATAAAGTTTTACAAACAACATAATTTTTATTCTTGTACTTTTTTAGGATGGAAATGGATTAATTGAATATCAGTTACTTTAATATAGAAACAATTTTTCTCGTAATGTCATATTCCATATTTGTTAGGTCTTTAGGAATAGATTAATGATGAATATAGAGGTTCCACTGTAGTTTGATTTATATAAAAGAAAAGTAATATGTTCTATGGCCTTAGTTTTTTACAAATGTTTGTACTTCATTTAAAACTTTTCTTGCTTTGTATTTGTATTCACTTAAAAATATAGATAATGAATACATGATAAATATTACAAATGTATTATTTTGCTATTTTATTGAAAATTATTGCAATATATTGTTAATTCTTTTGAATGTAGTCTGAGGGGGCTACATTCAATTATGCTGAAACATGCCACATTTAGTTTAAAAGCAAAATAAAAATGGGAATCTTGAAAAAGTTACAAATTCTTTAGATTTGATATCAAGTTAGACACATTTGCTTTTATATTATCCATAAATATATAATCTTATGTTTATTATAAATGAATAAAAATTTATTATAGATTAATTTTACTGGCTGTTAAAAGTTTTTTCCATTATGTTAAATTTAATATACTGTAAAATTTAAAATATTTTAATAGTATTCAAAAATTAAAAATTTTAAAATGTTTTTATCTTTCTTAGACAATATTTTCTCAAAATTTTTAAAATTTCTTTATCAATTAGGCTCTAATATTTACTAAAATGACAGGCTAATGAAATAATGACAAATTTTTAAGAAATAGATTACAAACATTCATGTTATTTAAAATTCAATAATATTTTCAAGAAACCATTATATCATCTTAATTTCATAATGACAGTATTTAAGCAATAATCCTGTAGAGTTTTTCTTCTTCCTATGCTTATGTAATTAGAAAGATCATTATTCTTATATTAAAATATTATTTGCAGGGTGCATTTGATGCAAATGTACTGTACATTGTAATATTTTTTATTTAATGTATTTTTGAAATAATAAAATTAAATTAAATTAAACAAAAATGATTAACATAAAATTAAATTTTCTGTGGCAACATGTAAAACAAGAAATGCACAAAGTTGCTATAAAATGAAAATTTTCTCATCCAAAATGAAGTTAAACAGAGTAGATTAATATTATTCAAACTGTGCTTCTACAAAAGCTCTGGATTTCTTAGGATTCTTTTATGAGGTTTTATAAGTACATATGTGACAAAAACTTATTTTTATTCTAACAATGTTATATTAATTTTTAAAATTTATATTCAGTAAAGTTTATTTCTGAACATATGTGAAATAATTAAAAGTTTTAAAAAGTTACCGATATTTAATTCTTTGTTCTTAAAAATCATTTTTATTAAGGAATTTTATGAATGTTGACAGTTCAGAAATGATTAGAATCAGACCCAGGCACAGGTTTTTTAAAAAGATGGGGTTTAAAAAAAATTTTAGTTATAGTTTTTTAATTTTTTATATCATATTTTCATGGAATGACTGGCATGCTGCATAAAAACAGGAAAAACCAGCATTCCAGTAACCCCAAGGTTTCCGGCATGCCAGTTAAACTGTGACTAAAATATAAAATTAATCAAATCTAACAAAACTAGTTGTTAATTAAACATTAAAAAAAAAAAAAACATTCTTCTGAGTACAATAAATAATAACATAGTAATTTGAATGACTTAAAATCAGGAAGAGAGTTTTTGTTTACAAGACAATAACACAATGACTTATTGACAGCAGCAGCAGCAGCAAGTCAGTGTAGGCTACACTGACCATCTACCAGACCTTAAAAATAACAACTTCCTCTCAAATTTTATACAAAGCCAATGTTAATGAATGTAAGCTGAGATAATTTAGAGAGTTTCTTAAATTCAATGTGTTTATTTTTTGCATTTTTAATCAAATAATAAAATACAGTAGAGTGTCGATAAGTGGAATGTCGGTAAGTGGAATGGCCGGAAAGTGGAACGATTTTCAGTCGGACTGTGTCGTGCTGAATCGAATGTTTTTGATACTAAATTTACTTCTAAAGTATAATTTTCATGTTTTTTATATTCTTTAATATATTTATTTTGTTTGTACAAAATGCAGAAATTTAATAATTTTTAACGATACAATAGCCTCGATGATTATTATAAAAATTTTCGTTAGGCTTAAAATCGACGAAAATTCAACACGAAGCGACATACAACGGAGAAAAATTCAACAGGAAGCGATACGCAACGGAGAAAAATTTGAACATCAGACAGGTTAATGTATTTTTTCGTACAAAGTCGGAAACTGGAACAAATCATTAACTGGAAGGACCCCAGTCCCCAATTGGTTCCACTTTTGACGCTCTACTGTACATACAAAAAAAAGCACTTTTGACATTCCACAAGTACTTTATGTTGTTAGAAGAAGACAAAATGAAGAAATTAAACATATAATCATAGTTTTTGATGCAATGCTGACAGTTCACAGTTTTAGAATAAAAACTCATTTGTTTTTTTTTAATGCACCCTCTAGAGAGAGATGTATAACCTCACTTAAACCAGCATGCCAGCATCTTACCGTACAGAAATATCTGATTTCATGGTCTCCCCGGATAGACCAGCATGCCACAAAATACAGTACAGTGGGTGATCAGTTAATGAACATAATCCGTTCCAAGACTTTGTTTGCTATCCGAATTGTTCGTTAACCGATTATCGATTTACCATAGGTTTTTATGGAAATTTGATTAATTCGTTCTGAAGACCCCAAAAAATAAAAAAATATATACTTTCTTACTATTTATATGTAATAATAAAAACCTATACACAGTCTTGCATTTTTATTAGTCATGTTTTTCCATTTGTGGAAGTTAAAGACTCTGTCTAATGTCGATTGCTTTTCTCTTTTCTTCAGGATTTTTCAGAAGTAATTAATAGCATTGTAATTGTAGAGATCCCTAAGCCTATTAACCTCATCCTGGTTTGGATGCCATTCTAAGACTGTTGTTCTGACATCCTCCACTTCTTCAAAAGCAGATATCGACATTAATCCTCTTTTTCAGAAGAAAACATATCTCACCGAGTTTCTTGATGGTCTTCATTCACTTTGATGTTCTTTATTTTTCAGATATAATTTTTGTTACTGCTTAAGTTGCTTGAGTCTTCTTGATTATACTATATCTTTCTTAGATAAGATTGAAATGCAGCCTACTGTACACCTGTTCAAGCCATACTGCCCAGCAACATCAGACATCTGCCCACTCTCTACCGTTGCTATTATACTCTCACCTTTCAAAAATAAAAACTGATGCAAAACTTAACGAGTTCCCATCCGAATACTATAAAAGAATTGTTTCTGTCAGAAAAATAAAAGGGAATTACAAGAGTTTCAAAGTTTGGAGGAATACTATCCAATTAGTATATACCGGGTTGAGCATCAATATCGACATCTCCTGCAGTTTCGAATTGTTGCCTGAAGACCAATCGGTATTCATTATTTTACCTCGCTTCTTCTTGTGTTTGTTTTGGAGGTGTTTGTTGTCCGAAAATAAAAATCTTTTGTGAAAGTGCTCGTTATCCGATTTGTTCGTTAACCAATCACCCACTGTACTGTGTGTATATAGAGTAACACAATACAGAAGATTAAGGAGAAACTGAACAGGCACTAAATAAATGTAAGTTATATACAATATACTTACATAGTATTAAACTCCCAAAACACACCCCAAACCTTAATTTAAATAAATTAATTCATTTATTAAGTTCACAAAAAATATGTTTATTTTATAGGAAAAGAAAACCATTAAAAATATATTATTTATTTCATATTTATTTTTAACTTCTAAATATCATTAATTTTGATTTTTTTCATCTCAATTAGAAATTAAAACAAATATACTAACAGAATAAAAAAGTCTTCAATAATAAATCAATAAGAAACCGTAATTTATACTGTTACATTAAAATAATCTTATAATAATTCAAACTGAATTGATATATATTTTAAATCAAAATTTTTTTAAATAAATTAATTTATTGATGGATTTAAAATTATCAATAAATAAAAAATATTACTCACATGTTTAGATAAACAATCATGATACATCTTAACAAATTCAATGACAATGTCATATTCAGGAGGAAAACAAGGAACACAAGCAGTCTGGAAAATCATAAGTTAATGCATTTATTATAAATTTTATATTCTAGTCTATGAAAATATTTTTTATATTTCAATTAAAGAATGAATAATATATATTTATTATTAACTGCATGCATAATTATTAAAACAAAAATATTTTTGCTCAATTCTTTGTATCACAAAACATTGCATCTTGTTTACAAACTGCAAATGTTAATTAAGAGAGAATGATGATGTCATCATGAGAGTGGACAAGTCCAAGAACATTGTCTTGATCAAAAGTCCACTTACAATGAGAGGCTGCAAGAATACATCACAAATATAGATTGTCAAATTACACTCCAAACTTCTTGGATTCCCTACAACACAGGATAAGAAGATTCATCTCCACCCAGCTTGCAGGGATACTACAAATGCCAAATTCCATATCCATGTACCTAGAACACTCTGCATTTTAACTTTTGCAAAGATCCAAACCTGGAACACAGTTATGTCTGGTAACCAAAAAAAATCCCTCTTCAAACATTTTTATGGATAAAAGCTGGTCAACTTCCATAACAATAATTTGACAAGATACCATTTCACTGTCAACAACTCCTTACATCTTTTGGAATGTCTTAATAACATCTCTTTGGTCAAAAAAGAACACATGACTGTAATACATTTTCAGGCCCTACACCTGTCTAACAAACTATCTCTGTTGGCTCAGATTTCCTGTTCACCAACATTAAAGGTATCTATAAATATCACTGTCACATTTTTGATCTTGCCTATCTGGTTTGCTATTCCTTGTTCCTCTTTAACAAGACATGTTCAAGAGAGTTGATTCCCTTGAGTAGCCCCATGTCTGGAATCATATATGTACAGTACTTGTCTTACGCCAATTGGTAAAAGCAATGCTACTGGAATTCCAAGAACTCATTGTTATTTATGCTAGATAGGGTCTGTCCCAAAAGTTTAGGGAAAATGATTTTTCATGAAAAATTTTTAAAACACTGAAATTTCAATTTATTTAATAAGACAAATGAGATTACAATGCATCATACTAAATGTCATTAAAATGATAAATTAAAAAATGTAATAGTTATTAAATTACTTAGAATAATAGAAATTTTGTTAGATTTTGCTGTCCCAAAAGTTTAGGTAATAATAATATTTTATTTGTTTCTGACCAAATTACTACAAAAATTCATAATGAATAGCATCAGTTATGACTAACAATAAAATCTTGTTTTTATAATGGTTATTTTTGAAATTAACAAAGAAATAATGGAAAAATCAAGATGCCTAAAGAAAATCTATTTTCTTCAGAAAAAGTGACTGAAATTTGAAGATTGAAAACAAGTGGACATTCAGTTATTGAAATTTCAAGCAAAATAAGTCATTCAACTTCAAGAATATATAAAGTTTT
Organism: Centruroides vittatus; assembly: GCF_030686945.1. NCBI lineage: Eukaryota > Metazoa > Arthropoda > Arachnida > Scorpiones > Buthidae > Centruroides > Centruroides vittatus. The sequence goes on along the minus strand of NW_027120684.1, from coordinate 2,188,001 downwards.
GGCACGAAAAAAAAAATTTTAAACCAGCAACACATTCAGGTTGACTTAAAGCATCATCATCCACAGATGAAAGATGTATTATTAGACTGGAATCTAGACAAAATTTATCAGTTTGACAAGGTTTAAGAGAGTCTAACTTAAATATTTCTAAAAATACCGTGCACAGAATAATAAATTAAAATCCTTATACCGATTCACTGTATACTAACAAGGTTGTGCAAAATCCCACCTCTCAAATCTGAATATCTTAAAGCAAGATTGGAATGGGCCAAAAGCTACATGCAGTGGAAAGATGAATGATTAAGTACACTCTTCAGTGATGAAAACAAGTGAAACCTAGATTGTCCTGATGATTGGAATTACTACTGGCATGATCTGAAAAAACAAGACTGACTGTTTTAGAGCAGGCAAGAAGGTGGCTCTCTAATGGTGTGGGGAGCATTTGGATTCAATGAAATTTCCAGTCTAGCAATTTATTTCTGGATGTCAGACTTCAGAACATTATCTCAAGATACCATAGAACGTCTCCTTCCTACAGCAGAAATGATAGGTGGTACAAATTTTAACAGGACAATGCTCCCATTCATTGTTCAAATTCAACCAAAAAATGGCTTCAGAATCAAATGCTGCAAATGTTAGTCAAAATGTGAATGTTATGAAATGGCCTGCAAAAAGCTCTGACCTAAACCCAATAGAAAACTTATAGGGGATCATGGCAAGACAGATCTATGCAGGTGATTGTCAGTTTTCAAATTACAGCACTTAAATGTGCAATTGAGGTTTCATGGTATAACTTGAAACCAGAATTGTTACAAACTCTTGTGAATTCAATGCCAAATCGTGTGTTTAATGTTATTAAAAATAATGGAAGCTCAATTAGCCATTAAAAATTTTTTCAATGTAATTTTTGAAATTTACCTAAACTTTTGAAACAACAATGTTTAGCAAAATTTCTCCTTTTGTAAAAATCTTAATAACTATTAAATTGTTAAATTTATCTTTTTAATGATATTTAATGTGACTTATTTTGATCTCATTTCACTTATTAAATCAATCAATATTTTTTATCCAAATTTATGGAAACATCATACAGTTCACATATCAAAATACTATCATCAGTCATAATTCCTTCATCTTTAAAATTATTCACTAACTCCTTCAGTTTTGACTTTGGTAGCTTTGATATTTTTCAAACCATCAAATCAAAGCTGTCATGTCACCACCGCATCCCTTGCACACATTCATAAACAAAACATCCTTATTATTTTACAGAAATGTATTTAAATACCAAAATATCAAAAAATTATTTAAAAATTTAATTTCAGATTTATAAATAGAAAAATACACAAAATCCCCAATTTAAGTGCAAAAGGGGTATAGATACCAAAAAGTACTCAGCGGTATAAAAGGAGTAAAGAGAAACTAATACTTCCTTCAAATAATTGTAAATTTAATAAAGAACCATCCTATGATACTTTGAAACAGTCTCCTGTACAAATAACAAAAAGCAGGGGTATCTCAATTTCCCAGCTTTAATTATTAGCTTTAATATAGCCCAATGGATAATCTGGCAGATCATTTGTCAAAATGAATATAACTATCAAGTACTTGTTTGTTATGTATATCTAAATCCAGATGATAAAAAATTAAACTGAATAATTTTATTCATTTTTGATTTTTTTGTAAAGAATTAGAAAAAAAAATCTTTCATAAAATTGCAGATAAAGTTTTCACTATTAATTATAGTTATACATCATATTTTACTTTTGAATATTAAATATACTGTATTACATTTACAGTTTTCTCAGAATTAATACTTTTATTAGTTACATAAATAAAGAAGCTCTAGATTTTATATTATTGATTACATTTTTTCTGTGAGACAGAGAATTTTCTTTTTCATTTAGATGTCAAACAAAATAAAATTATCAAATATTACAAAAATCAAATAGTAAGAATATTTTGAAAGATATATTCTATAAAAATTATTGTAGAGATTTTATTTATTTAGATGTGATCAAATTTAAAATCAAAAATAAATCTTATATCTTTAAATATATATACTGTATATAATTTTTTTAATAAAATAAATAGAAAAAACATATAACAAAGACAAGTATCTGTATTCACTGCATACTACTCTAGTATCAAGAGAATGCTGGAAAAAATATACAATAACAAAATAATTTATATAGTATTATTCTACAAACAGTATAATGTATCTATCAACTGAAGACGTAATTATAAAATCATACAGTATTTTATATGATTTTCCAAATATTAATTTTGAATAAATATTTTCACATTTTTATAATTCCTGAACAAGCAGTTTTGAGTTAATGGTTAGGATTCTTTGCTATAATAATAAATTCTAAACTGAATACAAAATAATTAATAAAATGTACAAAATATGTTTTTTAAATCTGTAATGCTGAAATATGTTTCATGCAAAACTATGATATAATTTGAAGTACATACACAAATGTGAAATAGTCACTACTGATTGCTACCATGAAATCAAAAAAATAATGAAATAACTTTCCTACATTCATTTCTATTAAGTAAATATTCAACTGGGTAAACTTTCAATGGTAAACTGCTTGGTCACTGATTGTAACAAAAATACTAAAACAGAATTTCTATATTTCTGAAACATTAAAAAGAAATTATTTAAAAAATTTTGAGTAAGTCATGCTTATCAATAGTTTCAGAATATTTTTTAAAACATGAATCTTAATGAGATTCATGTTCATGTAATAACAGAAAAATTATTAAATTAAAACTTCCTAATGTGAAATATATAAATATAATTTGTTAATCTTATAATAAAATATCAATGATGATCAGCAATATAAAATGTTAAATTAAAATTGAAATATAATATTAAAAATTGTCAAGGAATCAAAATAACTTACTTTAACAACTCTTAAATCTTCAATAACAAGTTGTCTGGTAACTTCTAAATGTCTTACCAGCCACATTTTGTTCTCAGCTCGTTCTTCTAATTGATTTCCTTCAATTCTAAAATAAGGCCTTTTTAATATTCACAAAATCAAAATTTTTCTTTTTAATTTTAAAATCTATTTTGTTATTACAAATTGTATCAACATAAAAAAATTTTGATATTCATTTTTAAAATAATGTATATCTTTAAAATTTTGTTTTGTTTATTAACAACAATAAATAAACTAATACTTTCTATCTGTCAACTGTCAAGAGCATAAATTAATTATTTCAAATCTTTAATCTATACTTTTGCAAATTATTTCTATTTAAACTGTTTTTTTTCCTTTCTTTCTAAGCAAAGTTTTTGTACAATTATTCCTACCTATTTTTATTTATACAAATCTAAAAACAAATAATTAGTTTGTTATTATTTCTTTAATTTAAAAACAAAAAAAGCTTAGTAAGCCAAACTGCATTACACAGTGGTTAAAAAAAGTATATAAATATACAACAAATAAGCATAAAGACAGTACATGAAAATAAAAGTGAACAAGTTAATGACGAACATATAAGTGAATATTTTATGAAAGTTTCATACAATTTCATATTATGTGCATTTGTATTTTGCATGTGACCAATTGTGCAAGTAAATGTATGAAACTTACAAAGATGATCTTTTAAAGAAACTAATAATTGTAAAGCTGATAACATCTTACAAAATGAATAAAATTCATTTTTATAACATATCAGATTCAAAAATAATTATGAAGTTGATTATTTTTTAAAAATAACTTTTCTACAATACATTTTGACATATAAAATGAATTTATAAAAAATAATTGTATTAGAAAAAAAATGTAAAGTAATATATTTCCATTTAGAATGCATTTTTTCTAATATTTTCCATTTAGTCTATGCTGTAACTTTTTAGAAACATATTTTCATATAAAGTTATACTAAGAGATTGAAATAATATTATAATTATTTTTTGAATCTAATAACACAATTTGCTGAAAATATTCAATATTCAATATATTTTTTTAATCTTATGATTAACAATTGATTATTTTATTAATATTGAAAAAAGTAAATTTTTATATATTTTATTAAACAGAAATGTAACCTTTCAGCAACAGCTTGTTTCAGAACTTCAAATGCATGCTGCCTCCATTTTTTTGGTCTACCTGGTGGCAAAAATCCAGTTGTCTTATGTCTAACAAGAGCAGCAGTATCAGCTCTTTCCTCTCTTTCAATAATTCGTAAGGCAGTTACAATTACTTGAGGTTCTTTTCTAACAGAATTCAAGGTACGTTTCAATATTAACCATAACTGCTTACTTAATTCTTCTGACATTTTTTCCACATCAGCAAAATATTGTTTTAACATCTGAAATCAAATGTTTGTTATTTCATACAATTTAATTCTTAAATTATTTTATCATCAAAGACATTACAAAACATTGAACAACATAATCTAAACAAAATATTGTACAGTTCATACACTTAACTACAGTAATCTTTAATTTAAAAATTTATTTTATTCTTTAATATAAAATACATAAAGGTATCAAATATAGATATAAAGAATTGTATTATTCAGTATTCTTTATATTCAAACATTTTTCTCTGTAGTGTCGTAACTATTAATTAATGATATTGTAGTGAAATAAAATATAAATTTGAAATAATTATAATAAAAAAAAATACGAGCATATCTGCATATATTTTATTCATTTATTATTGTAATTCATATTTTTTTCCATTATGATGTCATTAAGTTAATTTACACTTATAAATTATAGGCCATCCATTAATTATATGTACAGTTTTTAGATCACTTTTGACTCCCTTTCTACTTGTTGTGTATAGTGATGTACTTTTCAAAAATGCCATTCCTATAATTACATGTACAACAATTCATAGATCTCATAACATTGAAGAAATGACTAAAAAGTTTTCCAAATATTTTCTGATAGGTTATTCACATTACTAGTAAATAGGCTTATAAAAACAAATCTGTAAGCCACTAATATCATTAAAAAGATTCCTCAGCCCATTTCTTACCATTCATGCATTTTTTGCAACCCCTTCCCCTGTATACATAATTAATGGACAGCCCCTTATTATAAATTACTTTATTTAAGATGTAAATCAGTTCCATTTAAAAAGAAAAATATACAAAACTTTTAAGAATATTTACATTCCTATCAGTTGGGCTTCTTGAAGGAAGTTTGTGCATTTCAAACAATAAATCATCCCTAGAATTTTCTAAATCAGCAAGACTAAATAAAACAAAATCCAAATTATAATGCACAGTTTTAATTTATTGAATTAAAACATCACTACATAAATAATTCATTTATAAAACAAAAATTTTTAACACAAAATTAATTTATATGTTAAAACATTAAAATACCATTTATTAAATGAAGTAAACATTAAAAAACTTGGCAGACAGTATTTAATTTTTAAAATACAAAAAAATTCATGAACTTCTTTTCTCTCCTTCTGTCCTTTTTGTCCATCAACAGTCCAGAACAAATTACCTATATGCGGAGATGACCTTTCCTTAGACTACGACCCCACAACATTATGCAAATTGAAAATTTAATTAAAACTGGAACAAATTAGAGGTAATTTGTTCCAGACTGTCGACGGACAAAAAAGACGGAAGGAGAGAAAAAAAGTTCATGAAATTTTTTGTATTTTAAAAATACTGTTTATTAATTTAAATAAAATTATTAATATATTAAAAAATTAATTCATATAATTTATTACTACATCTACTTGAATGTAATACACCATTAAATCTAAGATACACCTTAATTTCTACATGCCCACTCAGATTTTTTCTTAAATTGACAACTTGAGACCAATTTTTGATTTTGTTGAACATAAATTTGTTCTGTACTTATTGCACAGTAAAATATGTCATATAAGTTATCACTGTCTTCCATGGTATCAAAGTCAAAAACCTTTTACTCATACAAAAAAGGATATAATATATATATTAAAAAAGCAAATAGAGTAATCATCATCAAAACACTTAAAGTCCAGAATATATACCTTATATCAGTGATTCTCAAAGTGGGAGTCGCGACCCCCAAGGGGGTCGTGAAAAATATTTGGGGGGGGTCGCTGAAAAATTGATGCCAGATCAATATTTTTCAAATATTTTATAAATTTACTATGGATTCATGTTTAGAAATAATAGAAATAAAAAATATATAAAATAATTTTTACTTAAATAAATTGCATATATAAATAATAAAACAATATAAATATTTAAATACGAGCCTAAATATAATATTATAAATTTGTGCGCTATTGGGGAATCCCCAAGTTCCACTCTCCGCCTAAACTATGATAGAACAGCATTGTCATTTGGAACGGTGTTCGCTAGCAGCGTTGCGTCTGTAGGCAAGTCGAGTTAGAAATACAGTAGAGCGTCGTATCCGAAAACCAATCAACCGAAAGCGTTTCAGTCGGCAAATTCGAATTTCCGCTAGTGCTGTGGCGCCACAATATTTGGCTATGTCTTGGGATACTCCGATATTATTTTAGTTAATATGCGTTTTTAACTGGCAACACTGATCGCGACCATGAGAGGGACTTAAGGACGCGCCAGTATTTGAACGAGACTTTTTCTCATCGTGAGTGGTAAGTTTTGCTTGTTTTTCTGAGGACTGTGTTGTGCTGAATCGGAACGTTTTGAGACTAGATTAACTTCCAAAATATAATGTTTTTTGTTTTTATATTTTTCAATATATTTATTTTGTTTGTGAAAAATAAAGAAATAATTTTTAAAAAAATTTCGTTAGTCTTAACATTGACAAAAATTCAACGCAAAGCGACACGCAATGGAGAGAAATTTCAACATGGAATAGATTAATTAAACAAAAGAAATTATCTCCTCCTGAATTTAAATTAACCCCATCCCTCCGGGATGTTTTTCTACACATACTCATTCTTCGGGGGTCCTTTGAAATTTTTAAGTGCAAAAGGGGGTCGTGGACTAAAAAGTTTGAGAAACACTGCCTTATATGATAACGTGCACTCATTTTGAAATACTTAAAAATAAATTTATGACTGGTTTTTTAATTAAAAACTTAGATAAGATTTAATATTTATATTGAAAAACAGACTGATACTTTGATTTCTAATTAAATACAATTATTATTGATTTGCATACATCTAAATATTAAATCTCATAAATTAATTCTCAAATTATCTTTAGTGCATAACAATTTATTAGCATTTATATATCTTATAATATAATCAAGATGGGTTGATAATGATAATAATAAGTGCAGAGCCCAAACGGTTAGGAGTTGAAAGTTGAAATTTGGTAGACAGTTAGGGTACGTCATGAGAATGTACACTAAGAAGGGATTTTTCAAAATTTCCCCTAAAGGAAAAGAGGGACAGGATTAAGGCTTACCGTGAAGAACTCGACTTCTATTATACTATTTTAGATGCGGTTTTTGCATTTTTGATGGTGTTTTAATAGGGTATGCCATGAGAATGCACATTAAGAAGGAATTTTTTGAAATTCCCACCACGGGGGAGAGAGAGGGAGATTATCCCGAAGAACTCGGCTTCTACTGTACTATTTTAGATGCCTTTTTAACATTTATGCGGAAAATTAAACATATTTTTAGACTCTTCTAAAAATTCTCAATGATATTTAGTGTTCCATCATATATAAAGTTGACGTGGGGAGCGCCTGTGCATAAGTTCACTTTATTCAAACTCTTCATCTTAACGTTCAATTTTATGTTCAAATTTATATTTATGAATGATTCTAGAGGATCCAGCTTATTTTTCAAATTTAGTAAACCTGAAGAAGAACCCAGAAAGAGTTACAAAAACATTTATTATTCATCATTTAGTGGTACTAAGCACCGGTAAATGGTTGCAGTGAGTCTTAATTATCATTATCCCAGTATGGTAAGCAAATATCTAAAATTTTCTAATTAGTCTCAGAAGAGGGGGACCTAATTCTTGCATTCAGTGAAAATAGGTAAGATTGGTGTGAAAGAAAGTAAAAATGTAATCCCTGTGTGCTAAGTCACTAAGACATATTTTGTATTAGATGGCACTATGTTGGCAAGCTTCACATTTTTTTGGTCATAGGTCACCATCTTGTTTGGTCTTCTATGTCTCTGTGTGGCACAGTGTCTCCCCTCATCCAGCTTTTATTCATGTTACATATAACTGTATATTTCTGTGCATCATTAGATTCGTTTATTTGCTTCATTTTCTGACAATCAGCTATAATCTAATAATCTTAATCTTTGCTTTCGTTACTTTTTGTCCAAGCAATTTATATGTATAAAAATTAGCTTGTAAATTAATATAAGAAAATTACTTATGACAAAAAAAACCTCAGTATTTTGGTGTTTAATAAAGAATATTTTTAATAATTTAATATCTCAAATATTTAATATTTTAAAATATCCTTTTCAAGAAAATGAAACACAAACCAGAATTTGAAAATATGTTCCAATTCAAGTACTCAAATTCATTTGTCATTTTCTTGGAAATACTTTGAAATATCAAATGTTTGAGTTATTAAAAATATCATTTATTTAACACTAAAAAACTGAGTTTTCTTCTTTGAGTTAAGGTTTGTCAACCATATTTTAACATTATAATATGAACTTAAAATATTTAATATTCACAAATAATAAAATATCAAACTACATAATATTTTTCATTTGTAAATTTTATGTAAAGAAATATATTATTCAGAGCTGTTATTTATTTTCTTTGTAGACAATTAATTATTTTGCACTTAACTATTTTGTCATATTTTTTAAACATGGATTCAAATTTGTTATATTTCTCTATTTTGTGATGCCAGAAGTGATATCTTGAAGTCAATAAACATTTGATATTATAAAAAAAAATTATGGCTAAATTTGTACTAATAAAACTAAAAATATTTCTCACGAAAAAAGTTTTTGAATCTTTTTGAAAAGATTATAATTAATTTATTTTGAATGAAAGGCAGATAAATTACTCTAATAATTTTTATGTACAGTACTAGTATATTGGAATCTGCATTCCATATTAATAAAGTAAATTATTAATTTATAAAAAAAAATAATGCAATTTTTTAAAAGTTTTATAACTATGAATAATATCATACCATTGATGAGCAAGTAGTAATTTTCCATCATTAATCCATTCTTGAGTTTTTTGAACACTTTCTGGTACATTAAATATATGTTTTAAATTTTCCATTGCTGCTGCATACTAAATTTATGAAAAAATTTAGTGTTCAATATCAATTTAAATTATTAAAAAATTAATTCTTTAGAAAAAATTGTTACTTAAAATTCAAAGATAAGTTAATAATCATTAAAATTATGAAATTAATATACAGTAGAATCTTGCTAATCCAGTCCTCAATACTATGACATACCCTCCAGTGTGATTGCCTTTGTGCTTATATTTCAATAAAACTGTTAGTCATGTCACTCATCCCATTTTTCTGTTTACTCAGGTTTCATTTTTGTTATAGCATTGCATTTCAGCTTGCCATGCTATTTGCTCACTTCCCTCCAAAAATAATTAGTACTGAATGGTGAGAAGTCTTGTCATTTATTGCCTTTTGGTCTACATTCTCGCTAATCAAGCACTCTCCCTAATTTGGCACCCTTCTGAGCAAAGAATGACTGGATTAGTGAGAATCTACTGCATATGAATAATTGATTTACACTAATATACTTACTAAAACAAATATTTGATACTACATATATACACATATATGCCATTATTAGTAGGAACGAAAAACACACTGAGTGCGACGTTATTACCAGCTTCTTTAAACTGCTAGTGCTTTCGAATGAATTTATAATCATCATCTTCAGGCAAACAAAGATTTAAAAACAAACACAAATGCTTTCTAAAAAAACTTTTTAATTTTAAAAAGGTTTTTTAGAATTTAAATAATTTGTTCCATCTCACATTAGAGCATTTGTCTTCGTTTTTAAATCTTCATTTGCCTGAAGATGATGATCATAAATTCGTTGAAAGCACTACCAGTTTAAAGAAGCTGGTAATAATGCTGCACTCAGTGTGATTTTCCTTCCAAACATTAAATATTTGGTGTGAAGATCAAACCATATTGCATTCCATTATTAGTAATATTTTGGGACTGCATTATAATTAAAAAAATTCAGAAAAAAATAATTCAGAATGCAGTCTAAATCCATAAGTCTCATATCAGCCTTCAGAGCAAATACATCATTATTATTTTATATTTTGATCTATCCATAACTTAGTGTTTACTGCCTTGTTAATATATAATGGCTAGATGAAATTATCATTACTAATAATTTTACAAGTCTGTTGCAAATATGTACTGGTACATCAATTTCCAAAATAAATAATAGTAAATGTATTATATAATCTTTTATTTTTTATGTTACAGCTCTACAAGTATCAATCATTAGTGATCAATATAAATATAAGTGCAACTGAGTTTACTGATATTAGTTTTACTACAGCTTGTCCACTGATTTTGACAATTAATTCTCCAATAATCAGAATAATCAATAAGTAATCATTCTACTGGAAAAACACTATTACTCTTTAAACTTAAAATTATTAAATTAGCATTAAAATGTAAGAATCAGGACTTCAAAGTAAACAACATAACATCTTAATAATAACTTTGTCAAATATCTGTCAGTCGTAGTCTAGTCCTTGAGAGAGTTAATCATGTGTGCACTCCTGTCAAAAACCTTTACATTATTGTATTGCCGGTTACCTCAGCTACTAATACTTCATCCCTTTCATCTGTGACAATATCTACAAGTTACAAACTATTTTTGCAAGATGTACTTTGCAAGAACTATTTTCAAAACTTACTTAACCAGCAAACACCAGATCTCCACTCCTCTACAAGGTATTTATCTCTGTATGCTCTAGTGTATATTTTCTCCCCTGCAACCATCTACAGTATACAAGTTATTTTGACCTGTATACTGTATATGTATCTGTGTACTCTATATGTATCATGAATCCTTTTTTTCTCTTTACAAACAAATGGTTATATGTTTAACTGGTATCTGAGTGAGTCACTTCCACCTCGCCATCTCATAGCCCTCCATCTGAAATCATAGCACTTACGCAATCATCATTCACGTGACCTACTTTTGAACTAATTTGCCATGTCGAACAAAAGTGCCCTCCTGATGAGGCATCAAAGAGGTGCCGACCCTCCAGTCACAAAAAAGTGGAGTTTAAAGGAACAATAATTTTATTAATAACTATTAATTAAGAATAATCATGGCAATGCATCCAGTTCCGTTACAAACCACTAGGGTTTTGTATCTGTTTTCTCGGTCTGAAATTTTTATTCATTCAAACTGAAAATATTCTATTACAGTAATAATAAATTTTTAAAAATATACATTTCTTATAATAATAAGTTTCAATCTCATTAATAAGTTTCACAATAAGTTTCAATCTCATTCATAGCCAATTATCACATTTGATTAATTAAAATTAAGTGCCATCTGACTATTTTTGAAAAACAATTTCATTTTTAAACACTACATTGCCAATTACCGTATTTTATGGACTATGGCACTTTTTTCTTCGAAAAATTGCCTCCAAAATTCAGGTGTGTCTTATAGGTATTTTTTATAAAAAAAATTGCTTAAAAATTAAGGTGCGTCTTATAGTCTGTAGCGTCTTATAGTCCGTAAAATACGGTATTACTTGTTTTTGTTACCTACATTGCACTTAAAAGAATGCCAGATGTACGAAAGTAATTGTGACATAAATTAATTTATCAGTTAATAATGGATAAATGAAACTGCCAGATATATTTTCTCAGAATGGCATCAATATAGAACTACCAAGAGTTTAAAAATAAGAAACATTTTCTTGAATCACTGTCAAAAAATTTAGTATAATCAAAATTATCTCAGTACACTATTCAAATAAAATTGTCTCATGTTTGGAATTTTGACTCAATATTTTCTATCAATTTGGCTTTAGAAAGGCAGGTATTAGATAACCCAACAAGATTGCAATAGTATTAACTTGTGGCCCACCCAAAATCTATGACCTAACATTTTTGCTTTAAAATAACCATTATTGGGTAACATAATAAGTGTGAGGATTTGCGCCTCTTAGTTAAAGGGGCAAAGTTGACCCGACCACTGTAAGGATTTTTCCAGTCAGGATGTCTCGAAAGGGCCTTTACCGTATGGAGGTAGTGGTTTGCTGGACGCAAAGACGACTCACACTGAGACCGTATTTTCCATTTTAACGCGTTTATTTGACAGAAATATGCTTACAATAAGAGTAGTGTCGTCTCATAGTAAAGTCCGTTCCTACTGGCAGGTGGTTCGACGTCCGTTTGGAGTCCGTTACCACAAAAGCAAGATCCAACTGGAGGCTAGATGGGGAGAAAAGTCACTGAGAGAACCACAATGGGAAGTTGGGTCCCTTAGTCTTCGTCACCCACGAGTGAAAACGTTCAGAGTCCTGTATATGCAGTTCCAAGATGATATCCGTAGACTCGGGTCTTCTCTTCTCAACCTCAACCTCCCGTGTCCGGGGGATTTCGGGCTTTTATAACCTTTCTTTCCCGAAAATCCCGAACTTTTGGTTGGTCCGAACGAGGGTCTTCTTTTTCGCTATTGGTCCCTGGTCTGTTGCCAGGGACGCGATTCGGGCCGCGGGGTCGCTGAAGATCCCTGAACTCCCCCTCCCGGGCCACTCCCCGTCCGAGTCGGGTCAAGCCCTTCCCCGGACGACGGTCCCGTAAATTACACTCCGAATGTGTTTTTCTGACTTGAGAAGGTGCAGCTGGGACTACTCAGCCCCGACTACCGCCCCGCCGATGGAGAGCCGGACAGATTCCGCTTTGAACCCGGTGCAACCCGATGACCCAAAGTTACCCCGGCGGACGATCCCTCAGTCGTTCTCACGATGTACGATCGGGGATCTGTCAATTAGGTCGGGAATGTGACAATTAAATCGTCTAGCGTACCCATTCCTCAACCACCTCGATCTTGTTTACTGGATAAATCACCGATTTAACGACTTTAGCTCGACAACCACTTGCCGATAGGGGGGGCGAACTCCCAACAGATGTCTGTTTATAGGTTCGTTATCCTGTTAAATTACTTATAAAAAAATGAATTCGAGAAATAAAAATTAAACTTCGAATAGGGAGGAAACAGTAATTATTATTACTATTATTTATGTTTTCAACTCCTGGCCCCACATAAGATATAAGATCATAACAAAATAGGTTTATGGTTCTCCCAACTCTTTCATGTGTTCTCTAGGCCAGTTAATGTTCCAATTCAGATAATTAACCTCCTGGTTACCCTCAGAAGGTAAACAGCTATAATTAGATTAAAGTGCTTATTCAGACAGTGTCATGAATGTGTGGATCCTTGGCAGTTTTTTCTTTTTGACAGTTTTAATTGTGGGCAATGTTTAGCTAATGTATCAATTAGTCACAATTTCTGTGTGTTAATCAAAATTATATACATCTTCTCTATCTATTGCTTAATAGATCATTTAATTTATATTAATCATGAAGAAAATAAGCTAATAATTTTACATTTTGTTTTTCATTTCCAGTATTATAAGCTTCTAAGTGCAGTTAAAATTTATAACATTTTTTCCAGTAATTTTTTCATCAGTCTGTTTTAAAAAATTTTTCATAGATCGCCATATGTGTTTGTAATATGTTTGTTTAAAATGTTGGTCAAATAGGCTAGCTTGTTAATGGGATTTATAGCTTTTGTATGGTAACCATCAAATTAATTAATTTCTCCATTTAGGTTTTTAGCTGGTGTAAACCATGGGTCATGTAATGGGTTCATAATAGTAACATTGTGTCACCACATCTCTTTTACATTCAGGAGGTAAAGTGAACTGATGGAGAAGTGTTTTTGACACAACTGTGGGGTAATTTTAGATAATGTTATTTTGAATTAAAGAGAGCCATTCATTTTTTCTGGGATTAATGTTAGTTACACATACTACTCTTCATGAAAATAACATGTGATTTATGTAAATTAGAAAAAAAAATCTGTAAATAACTAAATTTTTTGTTTTGTAAATGATGTGAAAAAAATTTTATTCAGCATTATTTCAGTTTATGTTTTTATTAATAGACTAGTTAAAATTCAAATTATGGTTATGTATGCATGGTTCTTAAGTTACATCCATTTATGCAAATTAGATACTGTACATGCAAGATCTTGCATGTGGATGGTGTAGGTTAATTTACAAACCCTGGAAACAAAAAAAATATTAATTATATTTATGAATTTTGATTGGTTTTATATACTGTAAAGCATTTTTAATGCATAAAATTTTACAAGTTCTTGAAATATTTTCTCTATTTCATTTTGTTTGGATTTTTATAAGAGTAACAAGAACTTTGTATTTTGTTTACAAATGTGTTTTTCAGGTTCCATTTTGATTGCATTTGAACAATTCGGTTTTATGTATGTCAAAAGTTTGTATATAGAGATCTGAGTCAAGGAAAGTGCATTGGAAGTCCTTTGTAATTCAAATAATTCACCACAGTGGAAAGCAAGGAAAACATTACCATTTCAAAAGGTTATAAAAAACTTTTATTTATGCTTTTCTTTTTTAATAAGATGTAGCAGATTACTTTTTATTTTATTTGTTTAAAATACTGTTTATTAAGATATTTGTTGGTTATTTAGAAAGTTAACATTTTTAGTTGTAGCTTTGTACTTAAGTTGTAAATTGAAATTTAATGCTACAAAGAACATAGCTATAGTTATTGTTGTCTTTTTATAGCACTGTGAAATTGGCATTTTACAATGGTTTGAACATCAATGCAGCAGACTCCTATATGAAATGGCATGACACAACAATGTGTGCTACCAAAGGACACAGCACTTTGAGTTGCATCATGCATTGGCCATGATGGGTAATATATAAAAGAGATTGATAATATCTTAGCACATCTTACCTGGCTATGTTTCATACTTTCTTCACGAACATCTTGCAATCTTTCTGCTAATAATGGAATAACTTGAAAATTTCCTTCAAATTCCTTTAAACTAATTTGAAAGAAATTGCAATTCATAAAAAAATATTGATTTAATATATTTATATATATATATATATATATTATATATATAATTAACTTAATTGAGTATAAGAGAATTTTTATATTTCAAAATAAAGAGATAAAAAAAAATATGAATTGAATATCATTCACAAAATTTCAATATATAATTTCCATAACAAATATGTGTAATGTTAATTATTGAAATAAAAAATAAGAAAATCTACACAGATAAAAATTATGCAATGGTAGTAGTATTCATAATATGAAAAGCTTGGTTTGTATAGTTAAGAATGAATTAAACTATTTCCATCTTTTAATCTCTATTTTGGGCAAAATATTGTTTTAACTCTAAGCTCTAAAAATTTCTTTTCTGTTTGTAGAGACTAAATTTTTTTTTACTTCTCAGACTACAAAGAAAACTTGTATAGGGTGCATTTATTTCTGAGCTAATAGTGGTACTTCTGAACACCAGAAATGATGTCATTAGCATGTGTATTCATGCTTACATGTCCAGTTTGAAAGTAAACTCAAATGCTAACAAGAAATATGGTGGTTTCCTGCAAATAATATTGTTAAAGCTGCTATTTTAAATGTTACGTTACAGATAGAATGACTTGATTCCAAATCGGATGAGGATGATCATATTATGGATATAATTGTGGAAAAAAATGAAAGAAGAAAAAAGAAAAGTAAGATTGAATAAAAGAGATAGACACTTTTACTAAAGAGATTGTTTTTATAATCCAATCAATTTTAAACATTACCTTAGACTTACAAGAGAATGTTTTGAAAGTCTCCTTTAAAAAATAAGCCCAATTTTATACATAGAAAAATTACTTCTTCTGGAAAACAACCAGTGTCTCCTCAAAAGCAGCCTTTATGCTGCCTACAGACATTAACAAATCAAGAATCTTTCAGGTTTGTTTATACGAAGTAATATATGAAATTAGATGCAGTATATAAGAGAATAGCAGATTATCCATATATAATACATATTTAATGCAATTGTTTTACCCAGTGAATAGATGTGACATTGCTCTTTTATGGTCTGAGTTAAAAATCAACAAATAATTGATATTAAATTGAAAACATTTTTTTTTTCTTTCTTTTCTCTAAGGGCATTGGCGATCGTTTTAATATGTCTAGACAAACTGCATGGAATATTTTAAATAAGGTTGTTAATACTCTCTTAGTGTTAAATGAAAATGAAAAAATAATCTCTTAGCCATCACAGCATGAAGCTGTAAGAATAATGGAATTTTTTTTATACCCAATATGGTTTTCCTGGAATTATAGGCTTTATTGATGGAAAGCATATGGCTATTAAGACAACTGAAGAAGCAGCTTATTTCAATAGAAATAAGCTGCTGTCATCATATAAGTTCAGTTTGTAATGAGAAAATGGTATTCAAATGATACAATTTCTTGAGAAGTCATTTCCCATATGTAAGTGAAAATTCATTCAAGTATACAAACTTATGTAATTTTGGATTATTATTAATGCTGTTTCTTTACGATTTATTTAATGCTCTGAAAAGTTAAGTTTCGATTCATTGTTTAAGATTAAAAGTGAAGTTTACCTTACATGTGTTTGGAATCTTCAAGTGTTATCTTGAAGATTCCAAACGCACGTAAGGTAAACTTCACTTTTAATCATGAACAAGAAATCGAACTTAACTTTTTCAAAAGTCATCTAAAGCTATTGAGCCTTACAATAAAAAAAGATCATTGTAAACATTTTATACAACAAATAATTGAAATTTACCAATAAAAATACTTTCTGCCATTTATTTTTCCAAAAATAATTCCATTTTCATTACTTTGTACAGAAAGTAATTTTTTCATGGGAGCAACCATATTGAATTAGTGCAAAGCTCAACAGCAAACTAACTAGCACTCCCAACTTACTCTGTTAAAAATGACATCACACAACTCTAAAGTAAATGCCAATGAACACAGTGCTCAGACATAGTATACAGGTTGAGTGTGCTGACAGTAAAATTAGCTCAGAAGTTAACGCACCCATAGTAAGACTATATAAGCAACTTTTCTATTGGCCAATTTCATCTTGAATGGATTAAGCTGATTTTGACTGATTTCATATTTAAAGAGTTAACAAAATATTTTTAAAGTTTTTGTTATAATAATATATTTTTAGTGCTCATTTATTTTTCAAAAGTATCTCAAGAGATATTAGGAGAATGGTCACAGATTGCTTATAACCTGTAGACCATAATTTACACATGTTTTCTTTAAATAAGATATCAGCTACAAACAAGCAATTATTTATTGTGACATCATCACAATGCTGGACTGCAATTTTTAATCATATTTTTTAAATTTATTTAATTTAAAATATATGCTCTCCACCTCAAAATTAGTACTATGGTGTCTTGTCCCCGTACATAATACTTTTCCTGTTCAGAAAAAACATGTGTACTAGGGTTTCTCAAATGGGATCCAGGTTGTTTTTTAACCCAGGAAACCCCACAAATTTCTTAAAAATTCACTTTTTCCTTATTTTACGTTAAGTTTGAGGAAATTTTGCAAATAGAAAGTATAATTAACTCATAAACTGTCAGAATACATTTGTATTTATTAATTTTAAACCTACTTATTAGTTTTTTTTTAAATTTTTGCTCGTTATGGCACTTCACAAATGGTCAATAATCAATACGTAGCTTATTTGTGGCAGGACTCTCAAAATTCTTTACCAGTAATATCTGGAATAATTGTGCTTATGCTGTCTTAATTTTTAACCATGCCCAATGGCTTCAATAACTGCATAACACCAGGTTGTGCAAATTGGACAAGGATACAAACGAGTATGACGTCTGCAAGTATGAAGTTTTTCTTCATAAACCTGATTATTAAAGACAAACAAACTGCCAAATTATTGGGCTATAAGCTTGATGCTTTAATAGAATTGGGATTCCACTCACAAATTGAATCGAAAAGGGAATTCTTGTTAGCAGGACTTTTCATTAGTTAAATAAGAACCAGATCGAGTGATTGGTGTATTGACCATCTTTGCTTTTTAAAACCTTATTATAAAAATTTACAATAATATTTTGTATTATGTTTTATTTAAAAAATGGAAGTTACCTTTTAAGTTGAAAGTTTGATCTAAGTTCATTTTTTCTTTAAATTTTCAACTCAATTCAAAGCATTTTGTTGTTGTTGTATGCAGTTTCCAGCAAACTTTAATAAATTTTTTCTATTGTTAAAATTTCTATGTAATTCAAAGGTAATTTTTAATATATATCTTACACAGCATTATTAATATGATTTTGGAAGATGCAGAACATATTAAATTACTTTTAAAAATGAAAAATAATTATATCATTTGATTACAAAATATTTTGTATATCTTAAAAATAATTAATTCTATCCTGGGATCCCGGGACAAGCAAAAGACCAGGAATCGAGAAACCCTAACATGTACATCATATTTTCCTGTTAGCAACAGAGTCATGCCGTCATCTATCTAACTCCTTATTAGAGGGGAAAATTTTTTAATTGAAATAACAACTTCCAGTTTGCATCAGAAGTTTATATACAGTTAAGCAGGGCTTCCTGCCCCTAAGATTTCCAAATCTGGATTTGGATTTCATTTATCTAACACCATTCTCAAGATTAAGAAAGACAGATGGATAGTGGGAATTTATAGGTCAATTTTTTCAAATTGCAGTTCAAAAAATCATCATAATAAAATCAAATAATATACTATTCATATTTATTATTAGAAACTTTTCTATTATTGATCTGGCATTTGTCAAACCTAAACTGCAGAAAAAAAAACACTATTTATTGACAAGACTATGTCTTGTGTATAAAATCGCACTGCTGTCAATGGCTGGACTCCTTAGAGGTATGAAGGAGTACATGTCAGGGGTTGCAATTTGGCACAGAGTATTTAGTGCCCAATCATGTGCACATAAAAAAAACCAGACTTGTAGATAGTCAGGGGACTGAGAATTGAGTCAAAATAAAATACAGAATGGTGACACTGTTTCTTCAAACAGGCACTAATGCAGATTTGTGCATGCATTGCTCATTGGGAATTTCGAAATGCGAACGTTGCAAAATCAAATTTTGACAAATGTGTGACATGTTACACGTTTGTCAAAATTTGATCTTGTTCTCGTCGTTTCGCCATCCTGCAAAATGACGTGAGCAACATTGGGACAATTCAGGTACAAATATCTTCCCACTTACCATAGCCAAAAACAGGCCTGTGATAACGCAACCCATCATAACTACAGCAGCAACAAAGCCTGCCATAATCTATGCCAGGACTCTGAGTACCAATGTCAGCTTTTCCTCATTGGTTAGTGCTCATTTTTCTCTTTTCCTTAGAAAACTGTGTGCAGTTGAGCCCTGAGTCTCCAAGACAGTCTCGTCCCAAAAATGGCCTTGTCATTTTACTTGTTAATATATAATTTGGTATATTAATTATTTAAAAACAATATGTTAAAACTACAAATATTTAATTTATGTATTAATTTATGTACATATATTTTTTGTATATATGAAATTACATACTTTGATTTAATATCTTGTATATCCTGTAATGCTGTCTGCAACTGATTTAAACCTAATTTCACACCATCTAATTGTGTCTGCATGGCAGTTTTCAACATTGCTTCAACTGAGGCCTAATTTAAACAAGAAGAATTTTTTAAAATAAAAATAACAAATTGACACAGATTTTAATGTTTATCTCATAATTAACAAAAACTATATTTAAAAAAAATAATAATTTAAACAATAAATTAGTAGTAGTCATATTTCAGTATTATCTTTAATAAAATTTATAAAACAATATTGACAATTTAATATACATATTTAATCATCTAAATAAATTTTCTTTTCATAAACTAAGGTAATTAATTTCAAACATTAAAATAGTTATCTTGTATATGTAAAATTAAGCAAAAAATGAAAAAGCAATATATGCATTTTCAATAATAAAATGTAACAGGAATCAAAATACCATAACAAAAATCCACACATGCTTGTTAGTACGATTTTTAAAAATATGACACACTGCACAAACACTCTCTTAATTTTAAATTTTTAATGTAAAAAAAAACTACTTTATTATGATTAAATATTCTGTTTTAAATTTCATAATCTTTGCTAAAATATTTAAAACTAAATTCCTTGCTTAAAGAAATCTTATACAAAAGAACAAAATTAAGAAAAAAATCTGATCCAAATCATTAAAAAAGAATTAATGCTTCATAAATTTATATAAGAGGGATATCAAGGAAAAATGTCATGTTATTTACATTTTGCATATTCACACACAAGTTCAGTAATAAATTCAATAATAAAATATAAAAATAAGGATTTTAATCTATATTAAATGTATTCATCATATTTTAATTTTTTCACAGTTGTTTACAGATTTTTTATAAAAGAACCTCTAAATTTTTTAGTCTAATCCTGACAAGCTTCATGTGAATTTATATTAAAATTAACTTAAACTTTCAAATATTTACCCTGATTTCCTTATAAAAATTGAATTTATTCATTAGGAGGACAAACTGTTGATCCAAGTTGTGTTTTTATTGATAACAATAAAGAAAATATATATTGTAAATATCAAATAAAAATATAAGAAGGGAAAACTTTAAATCTATGAAATTATTTAAAGGTCATGGTGATGATGATTTTTCTGCTTTACAGATGATCTCTAAAACAGAATAAAAAAATAAAAAAATCACACATGCTCAAAGAAAAGTAATAACTACTTTTGTATGTTTTTTGTAATGTAAACTATATTATTTTAAATCACAAAGTAAATTTTAATAGTTTTTAAACATTTTTATACTGAAAGTTGATAATTTATATAATGTTATCATAAAACTTAAGGCATATGAACAAATATTTATTAAATGTTTTAACATTAAAACAAATTCTGTATGTAACATAACAAAACTTTTTAATTACTTTAATTTTTTCAGGAAAATTTTATTCACATATTAAATATTTTCTTGATAAAGGCAGTTAAAAATCTTTAGATAAAGATTTAATGCTTTTACATTATGAAAGTATTTTACTATGTTTTGTCTCATGAATTAGAAGTAAAAAAAAAAAAGGCACTTAACATCAACATAAGCTAATTTTATTATTGTTAGAATAATAAAAGATTTGGAATCATCTTAGTATGTTAAAAGAAGAGATTTGTTCACAAGACAACTGAATTCAGAAATCTAAGGAAAATAAATCTGAACATATTAGAATCAATTTCATGAAATTCTTCTTATTGAAAAATAAATTGATATCAAACATAGAATGAAACATAATTCACTCATTACTTAATTCAATAACATTTTATTTAATTAATATTTTTTAATGACAATAAGAAATTACAAGTTTCAGTTTATTTGTTTTGTAGCAATGCAAGACTTGGGCAATCCGCCTAGGAGGATGCCTTCCGGGAGATCTTTAAAGGGTAACTGGCCCCTATTTAGGCATTAAAGATGTGGAGAAAACCCAGAAAACTCCACATGGCCTGCCTATCCTGGCAAGGTGCAAACCCACAACCAAACTCTCAGTGTTCAGGGAACGCAACTGCTTGGCCACTGGTGGGCTACAAGTTTCTGAGTGTAAATAACAATTTCATTTAAGATCAGAAGAAAAACATATGCTAAAATTATAGGTGTTACAAGTTTTTATTGGTAAGACATTTTTTGGGACTTTCTCTATATCCTCTTCAGACCATAAAAATTTGAATAAAACGTTCAAATCTTTGTGAAGCATTCAAACATTTGATTTAAATTTTTGTGGTCTAAAGATGGGATGGAAAAGTCCCAAAAAACATTTTACCAATAAAAATTAACTCCTATAATTTTAGCATTTTTGTTTTATTCCTAAGAAATTATATATTACATCTTCCTTGTTCCAAAATGCATTCTTCTAATTAAGTGGTTTATTAGCTTCACTCTATAATCATTTCATATCTTATATTTTACATTTAATGTCCATTACGAAAACACCCCCTTGCAAATGATGTCACATTGGTCATCAACCCTTCTGACAAAGCCTTTGTATCATTGTGAAGTAAATACACTATATCAATTATGTAACAGATATTAACAAAATAATTTTTTTACACTCTTATCAAAATAAAACATTACATAACAATAGCATTACATTAAACAAAATTTTAATTTTGCTACACCTTGCTAGCAAGTTATTTTATTCCCGTGGATTTGCAAGACGTTCTTCAATTGAGAGAACAGAAATGTTAGACAAAACAAAACAGTCTGCCAAATTATCGAGTTATTATACAACCAAGTTAACGATTAGAAACTAATTTGTCTAGAGGTATGCAGTTATGCCATCATCTCAAGTTAATTTTAATTATTTATTATAAATTAGTTTTTTTTTATTTTAATATTTCTGGAAGAAAAGAATCAGCCAGAGTCGGACTCAAACTTCAACTTCTAGAAATGTGAAACGCTAAGTCACGTTGTCGTATTTGAACTACGCTCCTGCGACATCATTTACAGCCCCTTTTATATACCGGTAATAATCATAAACATTTTTATCATTATAACTGCTTATAAATCAAGCAAACGGAATTTGTTTTGCACTTTGGCTTCATTTGCCAAAAATTATTTTTCTTCACCTCATTATAATATGTAATTTAACTGACAGATATCATGATAAATTACATAAATAAGAAAAATTATAAAAATATGATTCTTTTCTTGTTATAAGTGTTGTTTGATTGTGTGGATCACCTCTAAAGTCAGAACAGGAGGAGGGTTTTTTCCACTAATTTTTTATAAAATGTTTTTACATTGAAATTTTCTGGCCTCATTGGATATTTTGAAATTTTATTAATGGATACGTTTATCATTTCACAGCTCATAAATCTATATATATATATATATAAATAAAAGAAATTTAATCATGTAAACATAAGAAAACGCCCTTCTTATTACCTTTTTCCTACCAACTCGTCTCTTATATTGCTCAACTTTTTCTAACTGATCCGGTCTCTGAAGCATATTAGCAACGTGTTTGGCCGCAGTTGCTTTCGCTTCGGCCTCTAATCCCGCAACATCCATTTTTAAGTTACGAATCGTAACTTACTATAAACTTTTGATCAGTTTGTATTCATCATTCGGGCAAAAATGCCCTCTATCGGGAGACGGTGCCACTAAATCGCGATACGTTACGATCGGAACTGTGTTCCGATCATAACGAGAATATTTTCGGAGATGATATTTGTTTAAAATCACACACCCATAAAATTTATTTCGTGGTATAATTATTCGTATAAAAATAATTATTATTAAAAGAAGTAACATCTGGCTATTAATAAAATAAAAACATTTGGCGATATTTGGCTATCTTTCGAGAAAGTTTGATGTTAGTTTAAGTGGTGAAGCGCGTGACTGTTTGGTTCGAAAATTTGATGTTAGTTCAAGTGTTGAAGAGCGTGACGGTTTGGTTCGAAAGTTTGATATTTAGAAAATACAAGATATAAAATGAGCGAAATACTTTTATTAGAAACAAAACAAATCATTCGTTCACTATTAATTTCCTGTCCATCGAAGATAACGGTTGGACAATTGTGTAAAGATTACCGTGACTTAAACGGTAGAACGCTTCCATATGCTGAGTTAGGTTATAAAAATGCCGAAGATTTCGTAAAAAGCTTGAACGACGTCGTCCAACTAGAGTGGATGCCTAACCTGAACGAATATGGATTAGGAGCAGTTGCTGATGCTTCCACGAAACATATTGAGAAAATGGTCAAAAGGCAAAAAAAGAATACAAAACACCGTCATATTATAAAAAAGAAGAATGTTGCTCCACGTTTCCAAGGGCATTGTAGAAATGTTGCTCCACGTTTCCAAGGGCATTGTAGAAATGTTGCTCCGTCGTCGAATGCTAATACCGTGAAGCCAAAGCCAGTTGCAAAGAATGCATCGAGGGTTTCTAAATCGAAAACTACTAAACCGAAAAGTAGCAAACCGAAAGAATATCCAAAAGATTCTCATTTGGACGTAAATGCAAAGTTTTCTCCGAACTTTTGTGATAATATTAAGAAAACTTTAAGAAAAGAATTGAGCAATATGTTTCCAGTTAAGTTAAAAACCGAGATTGTAGAATTATTACATCATTTAGGAGGAAGTATAGATTTAAGAAATTTTTCGCATGCTTTCAAAGAATATTTTGGAAGGGATTTACCTGTTGAAAACTTGGGGTTCCGCACCTTGACTGAATGTTTAATGTATATTCCTGATATTGTATTGCTGGAATGTATTAGTTCGTATTATTTTGTAAAACTTAACCCAAATATTTGCAAACCAACTGTTGCTACTAACAATAGAAGTGTGTGTGAAAAATCTAATTCTGAACTTTCGGAACTGGCTCCAAATACTGAAAATTTCAATTTGAAGCCGAACTTCAATTTTAGGATGAATAATAGTAAAATTGGAAATACTGATACACAAGAAAATTGTAATCAAAAAACTAATGAAAATGCAATCTCTACTTTAAAAGTTTTTGATATTTTAAGACTCAAAGCTGCAAATAGCAGTGCTTTTCAAAATTCAGATTGGAAAGAAATTAACAATTTAGAAACTTTTAAACAATATATAGGTCCTTCAATAAATAAAACTAAATTATTTGATAATATACAAAATAGTGTGGAAAAAGTAAATAAATTATACAATTTTCAGAAAACATTACCAAATGAGATTAAAAAGGAGTTCCAACAAGTTTTATCTTCTCATTCTGGAATTTTAGCATCTAGATTTCTCAGTGAATATTTTAAATTTACTGGAAAATGCTTTAGATTATCTGACTATAACTTCTATGATATTATGGAATTAGTTTTTGCTTTTCCTGAGATATTTAAAGTTATCTCCTTACATAATGAAACAAGTGATTGCTTATTATATGCTTGTGATGAGTATGACCCAAAAAATTGCCATAAATCAAATTGTTTAGTTGAATGTTCTCAGGATTATACAGACAATTCATCTTTTGATAGCTCTCTGAAAGAAAATATAATAAGTTTGATAAAATATTTAAAGAAGATTTCTTTAGATGATTTTGAAAAGATTTACAAAAATAAATTCCAAAGTGAACTTCCATTGGCAAGATTAGGTTATGATAATATAGAATCTTTTATCTTTGAATTATCTAATAGTCTACCAATTAAATTGTCATTTGAAGGATCTACTTTGTTCATTTCTTTATATTCAGATTATCCATGTATAGATACTATAAATCCTTATATTCCAGAATTAATGAATGGAATTCCCCAAGATTCGGTAATTCCAGGTGATAAATACACAATACAATCTCTTCCTAAGAAATTAACAGATTTTATATCAATTTCTGTGTGTGATATTGATAGTCCTGATCAATTTTGGATTCAACTTAAAGGAAAAACAACTTCTGAAAGTTTAAAAATGCTTATGGAAAATCTTCAGGTAACATATAATAATGAAAAAAATGATAAATATCAGATGCCAGATAATTTTGTTGCAGAACATAATGTATGTGCTGTATTGTGGTCTTTTAATAACGCTTGGCATCGTGGGATCATAACCAAAGTGCTTCAGAAAGATCAGGTTGAGGTATTTTATGTAGATTATGGTACAAAATGCAAGGTATCAAAAAAATCTCTGAGACTATTAAAAAAAGAATTTTTGAGCTTACCATCTCAAGCTCTTAGAGGAAGATTATCTTATGTTCAGCCTATCGATGGAATACATTGGAGTGAAAAAGCAAAAATTAGATTTTCAGAATTGTGCATGGATAAAGAATTAGTAGCACTAGTAACTAACACTCACTTTAAAGACAGAATATCTATTTTTCTATGCAATATAGCAAATAATCAGAATATAAACATAAATGATATTTTAATTGAGGAGAATTTAGCTCTTCCATCTCTTGATCTCACAAATTCTAGTTGTACTGCTGAAAATTTTAAAACAACTGATGTGTATGAAGAAAATGAATCTTATCAGTTGTGTGATGCAAATGAAGAATTTGATTTTAATATTACTAAATTGTTTCTTGCAGAAAATAATGATATTCATGTCATTATTCTAGATCAGAAACCATTTGTAAGTAATGTTGAGATTGCTTCTTTATTTCAAAAGTCAGAAGGATTAGAGAAAGCACTTTTGGCAAAGAAAGCTCTAATTCCTTATATTATTCTTGAAAGATCTGGTAATGAAAGATTATTTATGGAATTAAAACGAAATAAAGTGAAAGGAATCAAAGAATCTTTGAATAGTATTACTATTTATCCTTTTGAAAGTATAATTGATATTTTAATTTGTTTACAACATCCATCTCAAAATCTAATAAATGAAATTGAAAAAAAAATAAAGGAATTTAAGAATAATATTGATAACACACAGATTAATGAATTAAAAGAAATTATTTATTATGAAGACAAGAAAAGAAAAGATATTATTCAAAAAATGTTGGATAATGGTGTTTGTGAAGAATATGTTGAAGAAATACAACGAATTGAACAAAGAATTCACTTAATTAAATTGAAAATAAAAGACCCAGAAAAAAGGCTTTCTTTATAACTTTTATTGAAATTAATTTTGATTTAAAAAAATTAAAAAATAGTTATTACTGTTTATTTTTTAGATAGTACAAGAATCAGTATGTCTTATATCAAGAAGATATTTACAGTGTTTTCAAAGACTATTCAAATAATATGTTTATCAAAATAGTTATAATTAAAAAAGTTGTTATAAATTAATAATATGTTTTTCTCAACAGTTTTCTTAAAACCAAAATAAATGAAACATATATATATTTGTATTTAAATACTACTATTTGGATTTTAAAGTTTATTGATCAGAACAGACTTTTTAAATAAAAGTGCCTTAATGTATAAATACTGCTTTCTGAAATACTGTTAATAAATCTTTCATATCAACTTTAATTCCATTTATTCAGCCTTTTCAGTTATTTAATATCAATAGTTTATAAATACAATAATAAAAGATGTATGATTGATTTTGAACAATAAAAGAACAATTGTATTTTTGATACATTCAAAAATTTCTTACGAGTTCTTTAATTGTACAAAAATGTTTAAACCAAAGAATAGTTTTTATTTCCTTCAAAATATCCACTTTTATAATTATATTCTTCTGTCAGTGGTGAAAAGATACTCAGAATAATTGAAGAAGGTGACTTAAAGTCACCTTCTTCAATCTTCAGCTTTGCTACCACATTTTTGATGTCATCAGTATTTGGGAAATATTGTTCCTTTTAGCCAGTTTTCACTTACGGGAAGTGATAATCTCAGAACGAAGTTTAGTGTGAATTTCCCATTGCTACACATTGTGTCTACCTATAAATCAGTGGTTCTTAACTTGGGGTATGTGCACTCTCGGGTGCAAGAGAAATTTCAAAAATTTTTTTTAAAAAATACAAACTAGGCGACCCTGTTCTCTACAAATCGTGGTACCCAGCAACACGGCACCCCACTTCTTCACTCTCTACCACCTCACTTCTACACACTATTTTACCTTCTCTCAGCACATTGCACTTGTCAGTACATGCAGTTAATGTAGTCACATTGTCATGTGCAGTACAGAAATTAGTTGAGACGTGTTCACATCCCTTGAATAAGAACGTGAACGAGGTTTGTAACAATATTTACAGGTAACCCCTGTATAACACGGCACTTCTATAGCATGGATTCACTTTAGCACAGTTTGAGAATTGGGAACATTCCCATATAATACAGTGCTTTTATAGCATGGATTCACTCTAACACAGTTCAAGAATTTAGTAAAACCCTCTTGCAACAAATATACACACATTTTTAAGGGAGTGCAAGAGCTTATTTTCAGATTCAAGGGGGTGCTGACCACTAAAAAGGTTAAAAACCACTGCTATAAATGATCAATATGATAGAATATTGTTATGAAACAAGACAATTGAAGAGTGCTATGCCAAAAGTAACCTCTACTTTTCCAAATTTTTCACAAAGTGGAAAATGTTTACAACTTCTTACAGCACCATAATCTTTTTTCTGTTAACCTTTAAGTTCATTAAAATACTATAAAATTTAGCTTGATAATCCTAGAAAATATAAGGTAGTGTTTTTAAATTATTTTGTTTGAGTAAGGACAGTTTTAGAATGATACCCTGGATTTGGTGAGTTTTGGAACATTGATATGAAACAAAGTTTGAAACAGAAAACAATGAATTTTTTAATAGAAGGAATCAAATTTTCTTATACAGGTAAAACTGTTATTATATATATTGTATATAATTCCAATTAAGATCAAAACTAATACGATTAAAAAATATATATATATTTATTTATTTATTTTAATCATGTAAGTTTTGTTCTTATGGGTAAAAAATAGCCATTTTTGCAATTCAAAACAAAATATTTCAGTGGTTGCAGTATTGTAAAAAATGAAGTTAATGAACAAAAACAATTATAGTAAATTTTCATTTTTTTTATTTATTTTCTTGTTTGCTCTTATTTGAGAAAGGAAAAAAAAAAAAGAATTAGCATTTACAAATCACTGGGATAGTTTCTGTGAATGGATTTACCATGACAATAATGAAATGCAGCATTTCAGTCTTTCCATGAACACTTTTATGACCTTTTTCTTCATGCTGAATTTTTCTATTTGGTGAACTTCTTTGTTTTTCATATCGCATCTCACCGCTTAAAACGTGATTTTTGACCATCACCAAACTCGATCTTTACTAACATGAAGTATTTGAAGAAATATTTTTTTACAAGACGTTTGAATTTCTTGTTTTTTTTTTCTTTTTCGCAACTTATAACGTAATATTTGATATTGATCGCTTTATTGGAATTGCTTGGCTACTTTTTTATTGGCATTCACATGCTTCAGAATAAATGCATCCTGTGTAATTTTAACATGCAACGAACTAGAAATTTGCATGGAAATTAGAGATATCTTACATTTTCAATTGAGCACATCTATATGTTTTTCCATTACGCTCACATACGTCAGTGATGCCTGAGGGTGTGTAGTCGAGTAATAAATAACAGAATCCCGAGAATCGCTCGGCTTTGATAAAAATTTTTAAAAAGTTTATTAATTACAGTTAACACCGATAGTTTCCAAAAAAAAAAAAAACAATTATACACACTTACTAACTAAGAAAATACAAAGACACTTGGGATCACCCATAACAATATCACAAATTGGTCCCCACGTACCGACAAAACAAAGGACTTATTCTAACTTATGTCTAGCTTAACTATAGTTTAACTAAATTTACAAAGTAAGGGCCCTAGAGCAAGATAAGGTTGATAAGAATTATCAGAATGAAAAAGTTCAAAGGGGTGACTGGCAATAATAAAAAAAAAGCCTCGGATCCGTTCCTTAATAATTGTCTTTGTTACATGCTCGTCATGCTTTCCTCTCTCCCCGAAAAATCTTCCTTCCTTTCGTTCCAATCTCCCTCTCTCCTGTGCCAGTAACCCCTCGACCGATCGGGTGTCATCCCCTTTTGTTTTATTACAGTTCAGACCACACGGATTAGCTAACTACAGTGTGGTTAAGTAAACAGAAGCCGGAAGTACAGTTTTTACCGCAGGAAGATAGTACAAGGAAAGTAAAGAAAAGAAAAATAACAAGGCTTAATAAAGTCATAGGTGTCAGCAAGTTTAGACTAGAATTACAATTGGTGTCACGTTAATTTAATTGAAAAATACCTATGTAAAATTTTTTCCCGAAATTTTCCGATATGTTTCATAGGTTTTTTTTCGGGTTTGGTTTTCTCTGCCTGTGGCCCTCATGATTAGGCCACACTAGGCTGTCGCGGTAATAGAAAAAAAAAAAAAAAAAAAAAAAAATTATGTTTAAACATAGTTTTATGGGGACCCTGGGTACCGGCCCAAATACCCTTATGTAAATCCGGCCCTGGTTATACATTTCATCAGGCATTCATTAATTGGGAAAACCGAATATAATAATTCGATTATTCAACTCGACTCTCCACCGTACCTCTCAAGTATGTTTTTCTCTTGAACCTGACTCTGATAAATGGATGACGTTATCAATATAACTAATTAAATCATTCTCTTTAATAGGAAGCTCAATGAACGTTAAACATTCAGCGATTCACATTATTTCAGGTATGCTATTCTGCATTTTGTAATTTTAGTCTGAAGCTTTAAACTTATTTTTAGCTTTTATTAAAACAAATAATAATGTAGATTAATTTGCTGCATTATTATTCATTTGTAGAATTTTTACTTTTTTTTTAAATTTTATTTTGCATTTCAACCCCCTCTTTATTTGTTTTTTAGTACACATGGGTTGCCAATTTAGCGAAAAAGTCACTAAATTTGGCGAGATTTTGATTTTGTTCGCGCCTTTTTTGAAATTTAGCGATGGAAATTTAATAAATTTAGCTACATTTTAGAGATTTTCTACAAAATCAAAAAATTTCATAAAACTATTAAAATGAAATAAATTTCTTAATTTATATTATCTTTAATGTATAATAATTATGTGTATGAGTCGCAAATCTTATTTTTAGTAAGTGGCAAAACAGCGGCGTAGCTACATATTCAGCGCCCCGAAGCAAGTAGAATCGGTGCGCTATACGAAAATTATTATTAACATTTAGTTTAAAAACATATATCTAATTATTTACTTAATATATATCTTACTTAATAACAATTTATTTGAGATTCAAGGCATTTCAACGATAAGATATTCAATTTAATAAATATAATTCTTTAAGTACGGAGTACCCTTTTTTTTTAACTTTCCGCCCTGTGGGCACTAGAGGGCCTCTTTTAGTAGACCCATTATGGGTTCGGCCAGGCCCACAATGGGGGCGACCGGGTGGTGAGGGACGGGGCCCGACATATCCAAACGGACCACCCCCGAAAAATTCCTGGGGATTTCTCGACCCGCTTGGATTCGATCCCGGGTCCCTCAGAGCGGTAAGCTGCCACCTTGACCGCTCGGCCATCCGGCCTAGTACGGAGTACTTAATAATGTTTACTACATATTATATAAATTGTATTGACAAAATGTATGCAAGTTTATTTTCGTAACAAATACATAATAATACATAAAACAACTTGAAGATTGTTGTTTTCTCGCTTTTTCGTTTAGAAATCGGTCCATCACTTTTTCCACATCAATTTGACAAGCTATTGTTTTTCCAATTGATATACAGCAGCAGCCAGAGCTAAGACGGTGTTGTGATATGCTGCTTCTTAAATAAGTTTTGATTAATTTTAATATTGAAAAACTTCGTTCTGCTGTCGTCGTCGTCGCCGGTAAAGTTAAAAAAAAAAAAAAAAACGAGGCATGCTGCAATAATGTCGGAAAAGCTACTCGAGGCTGCGGTGTGAATTAAAAGTAGTTCGACAACTTCGCTTATAGAAGTAATTTCTTTTACCTGAGTATAAAAACGCATTTTAAATCGAAGCGGTTGAAGTCCAAAACTAGGCGAATTGTCGGAGGGACATGCCGATTGTAAAAATTTTGATTTTTCCAGAATATTTTTATCAGATGAGGCGACAATATATGCGGGTGATAAGCACTTAAAAAGGGCACAAAATTGTCCAACGGATTTAAATCTAGTAGTAATTATTAAATTCAAAAATTTTTTTACAAATGTTTTTACAAGTGTTTATTTCACCCTTTCTAACTTGCCGCCCTCATGATTCGTGCGCCTGGAGTAGTTTGCTTCAACTGCTCCACGGTAGCTACGCCTCTGGGCAAAACTAGACCTTAAGTTTTCTTACCATGACTACATTTGGTAAACGTTTGTAAAGGGGGCGAAATTTAGTAGGCACTGGCTTCGCAACTAGCAGTAGCAGGTCCTATCCTGATTAAAACAGTTTGTCAATTTTCTTAAAAATTTGATAGTGATCGTTGTTACATTTAAAATTTGGGAGTCTTTATAAGTTATCTATCGTGCATCGTGAGAAACCAATTGTTAATATAGTGTCATTTTGAGATAATATTATTTACTGTTATTTATTGATGTTACAATTTATTATTTATTACCCTTATATGTGTAAAAATGCCGAATGAGAGAAAATACACTCAAAAATTTCGAATAGAATGGCTATGTGACGATAGGTATAAAAACTAGTTGCGGAAAATTGAAGGAGAATATACAGAGTGTTGCTGTAAACTGCATTATGATAGCAAAAGTAAGTGATTTAGAAAAGCATAGGAAAACTCAAAAACATGTAAAAGCCGAGCCATCTTGGTACGTTGCCTCCATCATTCATTACAATTAGCTGTTTCCCACGCTACAAAAGAAGGCTTTCCAAGAAAAATAGAATTTCTTATTAAAGAAACATTTAATTGGTTTTCTCATTCTGCAATTAGACAATCCAAATACAAGGAACTCTATTCTTTGATGAACGAAGGAAATGAACCATTGAAATTAGTACAATGTAGTGAGACTCGTTGGATCTGATTTCAGACCGCTATTGATGGAATTTTGAAACAATGGAATGATTTAAATGCAAATTTTAATTTGGCCAGAACAAACGAGATATTATACGACAGAAATTTTGTTCTCAATGTTTGATGACCAAAGACTGTTTTTATTTCTTAAACCTGTACTTGATGAAGTTCAGAGATTAAATAAAATATTTAAATCTGAGAATACTGATCTTACGAAGTTGCTACAGGATTTGCTAAGTTTAATAGAATCTCGTTGTTCTAAGATTTTTATTCCAGAAACAAAAATAACAAATGATGTAGTGATTGAAAACCATTTAGCACTCAATCCATATTTGTGTTATCAGTTTGAAACTGCAACAAACAATTCTGCACTGTTAGAAAAAATATTCGTAGTCGCTGCATTGCCTTTCTTTTGTCTCGTATAAAACAACTTCGGCAAAGGTTACCTGACAATATATCAATTTTGAAAATCATGACGTCACTAAGTATTGACTATTGTCACAACTCAATTATAAGTGATATAATAAACCTTGTGAAAATGTTTTTCACTGATGATGCAGTATTAACTTGCATTGACTTTCAATGGAGGAAAATCTATACAATCCAGTGGAAAGAAACTTCAGCCGGTTAAACCTGTGGATGGAAGTAACTCAATACCGAGATACTGCCAGAGAAAATCCCTTTGAAGACTTGGTCAATTTTGTTTTAAAAATTCTTTTATTACCTCACTCAAACGCAGAAGTAGAACGTTTATTTAGTCAGATGAATATTGTTAAGACCAAACTGCGGAAGAAATTGAATATTACGACAGTGATTCTAGAAGTAAGGTAACAAAAGCTCTCATGGGTGTCATATTCCTCCTCTTGTTCGAATTTTCCATTAGGGCAGCAGCAGAAGACCACAGCTTTATCGCACAGGCGTTAGATGGTGCAAATGTTGCGTCAGACTCTTGCAATATCATTTTGAAAATGGCTACGCTCACGGAAACGTGATCAAACATGGAAGTGCGTAGTGTGATTCGGTCTGAAGGGCAACTCATCAGTAGAATTTCATTGTCAACTTGTTGAGGTGTACAGTGGTAATATCATGTCACAAAAACAGGTGTGGGTTTGGTGCACTGAGTTCGATAAAGGCAGGACAGATGTGCAAACTGAGCAAACTGAATTGTTACAGTGCTTCAAGTGGGAGGTACTGGAACATCCTCCCTATAGCCCCAACTTGACATCCTGTGATTTCCATCTCTTCGCACCATTGAAGAAGCATCTGGGTGGTAGGCGATTCCAAACTGATACGGAAGTTCAGTAAGCCGTCACGGCGTGACTGAAGGGACTTGACGCAGATTTCTTCTCTGTCGGCATCGATGCCTTGGTATATCGTTGGAATAAATGTTTGGACAAGCATGGTGACTATGTTGAAAAATAACAAGTACCAGTGCCATAATATTCTGTATCATTGTACGTGCCTGTGAAATAGAGTTTGTACAGAAAAGCTCTTGTTACCTTACTTTTTGAATCGCCCTGTATTTCGCTCAGTAACATATTAACAATTAGATATGGTTTGAAGAGATTAGGGAAATGCAACTATGGTTATGAATTACCAGCAAATGTCATTGGAAAAATAGGCACTATAAAATCATACCAAAGTTTAGAGTCTGAAGCAGGACCATCTTTTGGATACAATGAAGAAATTGAAGAAGTAATGGAATTTAATGACGAATGGACTTTTTTGAATGAAGTTAAAAATAGATAAATTAAAAACCAACCTTTAAATAATGTTTAAGTACTTTTTTAAATCGAATTTTGAAATTTTTAAAGCAATTTTTAGTGTGTTTTTGTTTGCTTTTAGCTACTATTATTTTTTTTTGAGTTGTCAACTTTGTCAGTAATTACAGTATAATGATATAGGTTTGAGATTTGAATAACTATTTTTTTTTAAAATGCGGGTTTTATTCATTTTTTATATTTTTATTACAGATTGAAAAAAAAAATGTTTAATCGTTGTAAAAGTCGTGAAGAGGAAGAATGGAAATCGAGTAAAAGACGTAGAGAAAAAAGAAAACTTTCTCCTAAAGCCAGACTGGCCAAATTCAAGTTGAGACGTCATAAAGCTAACGCCCGGGAAAGAAACCGAATGCATGGATTAAATGCAGCTCTGGATGCTCTACGCTCTCGTCTACCAGTTCGATTTCGATCTCAGAAGCTTTCAAAGATCGAGACCCTCAGATTAGCCAGGAATTACATTGCAGTCTTAACTGAAATTCTCCGAACGGGAAAAGAAATGGAACCTGTGCTGATGGCTCGTTTATTGACTGAAGGCTTATCGCGAACTACGGCCAATTCGGTAGCTAATTGTTTGCAATTAAATCCTAGATTAATAGAGAATAATGACGATTGTAATTCGTCCAATCTTTTTAATCCTCTAGAATCTTCTAGATATGATCCTAATGTCTGCATTCGATTCGGTTTCCCGTGCAATAAAGAATCTTATCCGTTACTTGACTTTCTTGATTCCAGATGCGAATATTCATCGTTTGAAAGTCAAGCATCAATAAAATCTTTAATTGCTGAAACTATTTCATCAAATTTTCCGACGTCTGATGATATATCTTTCTGTCATATCGACTAGTAATTTTTTTTCCAACATTTTCTTTTTAGATCCCAAGTACGTTTTTTCTGATGTTAATATTTTAATATATTTTAGTTAATAAAAACAAAATGTTTTAAAAATGTATGCAATAAGCTACATAAACTGTAATATTTCAGGTGGTTTTCTAAACATGTAATTTCACAAAATTATAACCGTTGACGAACCGTTAATTTAAAATTCAGTTTTGAAATGCGGAATTTCAATCTGCAGTTTAATGGTGCGTTTATTAAACATTCTGTTACATTTATTGAATTGTTACTTTTATTTCTTATCCAAATTAGGATAATTTTTTGAAATATGGTTTTGACATTTTTTAGATGAAGCTTCAACACTATCTTATCGCCAACTTTCAAAAAAGAGCAGAGTAAACATCATAAATAATTGCATTAGATTTTAGAGATCAGATCAAACACGCTTTATGAGACTTTATCTCGGTTTAAATATTAAGCAAACACTTTATTTTAATTAAGAAATGAGATCCAACTAGACACGTCGCTTTTAAATATATAGGAATAGTATAAGTAAGAATACTAGTGAAAAATATCATACCGATTATTGTTTATACAGTATTTACAAAGAGGAATCATTCTTGAACTTCATAGTTAAAAACAAATTATTCCTGTTTATATTCATTCCTTTTAATACATTTTTTAAAATGCGTTTTGTTCTGAATTACTAGGGTGAGCATATTCATTACTGACTAAAGACGTTTTTTGTATACTGTATTCATCGCTGATTCGGGCTAGGCCCACAATATAACGACTGTATGGTAAAGATATGATCAAACATATCCGAGTCAACCCATGCACGAAACTCAACTAATCAGAAGTCAAATTCCAGGTCCACAAAACGGTAGTTTGTGGCCCCGATTCAAGTTTGTCTTTACCATCCTATCCATAGAGATATCAATTCAAGACACAACTAAGTTGGAGAATTTTAAGTCAGAGTGGCACCACTCGATGTTATTTGTTATCGACAAACTGAAATGAAAATAAAAGCGGGTTTTTAAAGCAAAGACCAACTTTTTTCCTTAAAACTAATAAATTTATCTTTCGTACGGGTTTACGATTTCGAACTTCTGGCAAGCACAATTTACGCAGTCGTGATTACATTATAAGTCGAGATAATCACCGAGCATAAATTCTTAAATTCTTCGGACGTTTCAAACTCAAATTGAGCAGGGTTCTATTATTATTGAGATATGGAAACAGCTTAAGTTAAATGCATCAATTGCCGACTGCGATCCAATAGCTGACGATTTTTGCATAATTATCTTATTTTATACGAAATATAGCGGGCATATTTCAGTGATAAGTTTGAATTAGCTATAAAGTTTTTGTAAAGTTAATAACATTAAATATCATTTATATCATTTAAATACAAACTATTGAAATATGGCTGTTTATAGTTAAGAAGTGTAGCATGTTCAACGTGTTAGATTTAATACATAAGCTAAGGATACTTGTTAAATTCTTTGTTTTGAAACTCAAGCTGCTACTGAAATAAAAAAATATATATTTTACACGTAAATACTTCAAAAATACTATTTTGAACAGTATTTACCACCACTCGGCGGTTATGTTGTTATTTTTAGTGATGCAACGAATATTCGGTTACTATTCGGTATTCGGCCTATTTTATACGCTAAAAACAGGAGTAAGAAATAACAAAAACACAGTAAATTAATCATTTTGGTATTTAGATTTAATGTTATCGGATTAGTGTTGTTTGTTTATATTTATTTATAACTTATAACCTGCACTGAATAAAAAACAAAATAATATTAGTCACACGTATTCACAATTTATAGTTACAAAGATCAGCACACGTACAGTACAGACCCATTCTTTCGAGAATCGTCGCACATCTGAGGTCTGACCCTGACTTAAAAAGAAGTTTTTAAGCGCTCGTCTTTGCTCTTCCCTTTCTTTTTCCTCTGTCGCTCTAGTCCATGTATGCCGACGGCCGGATGGCCGAGCGGTAAAGGTGGCAGCCTACCGCTCTGGGGGACCCGGGATCGAATCCGAACGGGTCGAATAATCCCCAGGAATTTTTCGGGGGGTGGTCCGTTCGGATATGTCGGGCCCCGTCCCTCACCACCCGGTCGCCCCATTGTGGGCCTGGCCGAACCCATAATGGGCCTACTAAAAGAGGCCCTCGTAGTGCCCACAGGGCGGAAAGAGTTAAAAAAAAAAAAAAAAAAAAAGTCCATGTATGCCTATGCATACATCATAATGTGCACGCACGATACTTTCGATTCGTCACTTTTCCGTCGTAGAGTTCCCATTTTACAATTACGTGACTCGTAGCCTGGTGATAACGGAGAAGAGACAGATAAGATGTCGGTATAAGTCACAGTTATGATTTCACAGATTCGAGACAGCTTGGTAGTCCGAACGGTCTCAGGCTTTCTCCTGTGCACGCTAAGTGACTTTCATTACAAGCATTTAGCTTTCCGAAGTCTATGAGAACAATTATTTGGCATTGACGGCCGCGAATTTCGAGCCAATAAGCTGCCTCGACTTGTTCGATTATGTTATCAACTCAATTTCATATTTATTTTCACATTTTCACTTCGCGGTCCTTCTCTGTTCTTTTTCCGTTATTTACACGTGTAGGTCATTTCACTGTTATCCACATTTAATATCATCATTTGTCACATACTGCCATGACGCTCTTGTCTGCCCGTTACAACTGTCAAGAATTAACGCGATTGGCGAAGCGTAGTGACAGGAGGGCCAATAGAGAGCTATATCTGTTAGCTTCTTAGGCAATAATAAACAGAAGGTTACATCGGTGGCGGCATTTTTTCACAATAAATAATAATAATATCTTGTAAAAATTTGAACTATTTCATTTCATATCTTTGTCGCACCTACGATTCGGACCGATTGAAATGAGCACGGAATTTTTCATTACTTATTCTGTGACGAAACTGGGGAATCTCCTTTCTTTAAATGAATGTATAATAATGACATCTTGCTCATTGTAGCGACTGACAACACCGTCTTCATTGACTTGTAGGGATTCCCCGTATTTTATTTAAGGGGGCGAAATTTTCCTCCGCCCCGGGCGGCTGACACCCACGCTACGCCACTGGGTTATGTTCACTTAATAAAAGTCTTTTTACTAAGTTGTCACAAGAGCGAAAGAACTGCACTCTATACTGTCCTAGTAGACACTAACTACGGGGATAAAAATAGAAATCGAAGCTTTCTCTCTCTCTCTCTCTAAACAAATATATTATTTAAATACTGTATCAACATTTGTCGGAATATCTCCAACAATATCTAAGCTCTGCATTTCGATCTTTCTTTAATCTTATTAAAACAGAATTTTTCTTTTGCTAATTATAGATTACCAGACAATATGAAAATATACAGATTCAAAGAAAAGACAATGGAGTGGCCTCAGCATAGGCTACGGAAGCAAACTTTTAGTGGGGGCCAGCGCTAGCTTAAAATGATACTAAATTAAGTTTATCTATTTATTAAGCTTTCTTCAATTTTTATCAGGAAAAAAGTGACTGGACCAT
The DNA here is from genome assembly GCF_030686945.1 of Centruroides vittatus. Classification (NCBI taxonomy): domain Eukaryota; kingdom Metazoa; phylum Arthropoda; class Arachnida; order Scorpiones; family Buthidae; genus Centruroides; species Centruroides vittatus. Next base: position 2,149,325 of record NW_027120684.1, on the reverse strand, counting down.
GACCTACTCAGCCTGTTCAGGCCAAGCGTTGGCAATCTGCACGTTCAGAGTAATTTTTAATGGCAAGAAGCAGGTTCCAGGCTCACAGCACAGAAAAACGAATATCAAGAGCAAAAAACTATACTTAAAAATTAGATTCAAAATTACTTTATTGACAGTTTAGAACAAAATTAATGTTCATTTTTATTCTTATTATTCTTGTCTTAATGCACTGCACTACAGCCAACTAGTGGCCAAGCGGATAAAACCTCTTAACACTAGTTGGGAGTGCCTGACCAATGGGCTGGAGTTTTCCAGAATTATTTAAATGTTTAACACCTAAATAGGGAAAGTTTTCTACAGAAAATCCACCAGAGAGGCACCCTCTTGCAAATCATCTATATATATTGTGTTGCCTTAACCCAGTGGTTCTCAAACCGTGGTCCACAGAACATGTGTGCTCCGTGAAGCCACTTCAAGTGTTCCGTGAAAAAAATCAAATATACAATTAAAAATTGTTGCAAAAGAAAAATCAATACAATGTAAAATAATTTTTGTACGAAAATGCAATCAGCAAATGCCAATGTCGTCATCTACTAGATTGAGTGTGCTTGATTTCAAGAAGGTTTGCCACCCCTGCTTTAAAGCTGATGTAAGTGTTCCACAGAAAAAAAAAATGTAAAAGTTTAGTGTTCCCTTACAAAAAGATTGAGAACCACTGCCTTAACCTATTAATCCAACCAGCCTCTTCACTGGTATGACTTTCAAAATCCCAATTATTGTGTTTAGATTCACTAGAAATTTGTTCGACACATCATCTACAAATGTGTTGAACAAGTTTCATCTGTCAAGCATTATAAAATCCACACATTCACAACACAATATCAATTTGTAGAATACAACAGATAGGTATTAATGATATCTTCAAAGATCAAAGTTCAACTGTACAAATAAAAGATATCAGTACAAAAGATACAAGAAGAAGAATATATGGAGGAGGAAGAGTGACAGGTGAGCTCTTCTGTTATGGAATAAAAAATATAATTGCAATAATAAAAAGATTAATGTATAAAATAATTTTACAATTATACTACATGCAACAGAAACATAAAATGTAAATGAAAAATATAGAAGAAAGTTACTGTTAATAGGAATAAATTAGGAAAAAATCTACCGAGGCAAAATTTCTGTTAAACCAATGGAATAGTTTGTTTAACAGGAATAATTTAAGCAAATTTAAAAAGTGAAGTATTTATTGATAAATAAGATGTCTTGATATTGAAAAATTTAGTTTTAACAAAATTCTCAGAACTAAAATTTATTCATAAATATAGTAAAAACAGTATTGCAACAAAGATTTATTCTAAATTTATATATCTATATTTTTTATTATTTGTAAATTCAAATTCAAAAAGACATGCTAAAATTTGATTCTTTAAAGACAATTCCATTTATTAAATTATTACTATGATAAAAATTAAAACAAATGCTATTTCTTTGCTAGGTATTATTATATCTAGTATTGACTTCATAATAAATACTGCTTGAAATATTCCTATTTTTCAAAACATCTTTCAACTTGTTTTTAGAGGATAGAAATGTTCTGATGAATGCTGATTGAGTCAACTAAAATTTCACATTCTAACAATTTATTGTAGCTTGATTAGATGAAGTACTTTTTTTGTTTAAGTGTCCCTTTATTCATAGACACAGTGTAAGACAGAAGTTTAAGACCTCTATGATTTTCTGAAGAAAATTTTTTAGGAAAGTTTTAACTGAATGACTAAACAAAGCATTTAAATGTAAGTACAGTAGACTCTCAGATAACTGGCACCCACAGGAATTTGTAGAGGCCAGATAAATAGTTTCTGGATGCTTGAGAGTTAATATTAAAAATAGGCTAATACTAAACCCCATACTATACCATACCATAAAGTCTGTACTGATTTGATATTACTATTGAAATACAATAATTAAAAGCAAATTACAACAAATAAAGGCAAACTTAATTCAATGTAAACACAGTTTTATTATAAAAACAGCTTTGTGAATGCAATGTGCAATTTTAATTAAATGGCAGTCAATAAACTTTTCAATTTAATGAACTTAACTAATATTTTTGTAAGTTTAAATTTGGCATGCTACATCAAGTTGAAACTTGCATTTCTGCTAGAAATTGATTTTATTTTAATTTTTATTGTTTTGCCAGTTGCCTGAATTCCAGTTAACAAAGTCTACTGTATATTTAATAAGTTTCACTGTCTATCATTAATATATTTATGAAAAAGTAATAAGTTTAAATTTTCTTCTGTAATAATATACTGATATATTATTTTTCATTTATGATTTTGTTATTAAAAATTAAAAAGTAATCATCTACGTACCTTCTTACTATTTTTACTCCAGGTATATTTTGTATTTTAACATCAATATTCTTCATTACTAACTCGGCAAGTTTTGGCCCCATCCTATACCATCAATTTGTCTATAATAATCGTTATAAACTTCAAAATAATTATTTTTATAAGCAAACTTGATTAATTCAATTAGTACTGGATTGATATTATTTTCAATTAAACTATGTTCTACTAATTCCCATTTAATGTTAGGGTACATATTTTTTATATCTAAACTCATGAGGGTATCTGTGTTCTCTCTTTTGATTTTAAGAATAGTGTTGATAAATTCATCCGCATTTCTAATGCTATTACTAGAATTATCAATATGTTTTAGCTGTTCTTTTATGTAACTTTCTAAATTATACAAAATAGAGTAACGAAAATCTACTAAGGGTCTGTATTGTTCAATTTCTTTGTGTGTTTTTAACCGAATGTTTAATTTAGGGGTTCTATTATTTTTAAAATTTAATATCTTATTTTATTTATTTCACTAATATCATTATTTGAATAAATATTTTTAATTGTTTTAGTGAGGTCTTTTTTAATTTTTTCGTATGGATTATTATTGAGTTTTTTATATAGATTTTCATTTTTTACTTGTTCTTTAACATTATTTTCTAAGTCATTATTGTCTATTAGTATGAGCTGTTTAGTCTTATCCGCTTTAATTATTGTTAAATTATTTTGTTTTAAAAAATTTATTGTTATATTTTAAACTTGGTTACCCACAACACATATTAAAGAAATGGCATACCAATTATGAAAGAAATAAATTTAATATTAAGCAGAATAAAAAACATCTCTATAATAGTTTCCCTTATGTGGATATTATATATAATAAGTGTATAAATTTTTTAAAAAATGATGAAATTGTGTTGGCTTCGTCCTTGACCAATAAAATATTAAATAATATTAAAGTAAGAACTAACCCAATTAAAATTGATAGGGAAAAAAAGATTGGTACTGTGTATAAAATTAATTGCAACTGTCAGAATCCGAAGGTTTATATCGGGAAAACAGGTCGTACATTGGAAAAACGAATTAAAGAACATGAAGCAGCTATCCAGTTAACAAAGTCTACTGTATATTTAATAAGTTTCACTGTTTATCATTAATATATTTATGAAAAAGTAATAAGTTTAAATTTTCTTCTGTAATAATATACTGGACAAAAGTTGATACCACTTTAGAATATTTATTATAAAACATTCATAGAATTTATTTGTGCTAATTAATTTATATGTAATGTACTGTACATATTCTTCCTGTTTGTTTATTTAAAAATGGATACTGGTAAAATTTTAACTGACTATAAAAAGAAAAAAATTAGCACATCAACAGGATATAAAATCAAAATATGAAATTGCAAAATTATTAAACAGATCCAAGTTATTCACTATTACTTAAAAGATCCTGACAATTATGGAAAAAAATCATGCACAGGATGACTATCTAAGTTATATGATAGAGACAAACAGATGTGCAAGCACCACAAAATCTGCAACAATATTACTACTCTACAATATTACAACAAGCTACTTTAGCTAATTGAAAATAATAGGAGATTCTAAACTTTTGTCTTGTAATATAGATCTGAACTGAAAATCAAATGGGGTGTAATTAGTTTCTGCTAAACAAGAAGAGAACCAAATGATTAGAAGAGTAAGTATAAATACTCTGAGAGAACTGGTATAATTGATAATTATTAATTTTTTTCAGGTTAAAAGAAGAAATTATTGAAAAAATGGCAAAGAAAATTAAAGTAAATTTGACTTAGGAAATGGTTTGAGCAGAAATGAACTGATTAATAGAACTGAAATAAGATCGGTATCATAAACTTTAAGAAATTACCAGCTCTAACTTTTATATGTATATATCTGAGTACAGTAAATTTTCTGCAATAAATCAAATTAATAGAATATTAGAGAAAGGTATGTTGTGTAATATTATATGATATTTTTGTCAGATGGCATCTTACAGATCATAAGATAATATACTGGTAATATGTTCAAGCACAAAGATATTAAACTACCTCAAAATTTTATACAATGTTTATAGGGATTCCACAAGCACATTTAATTTGTAATAATTTATTATTTTGACAGTATAAAAAAAAAGTGTTTTTTGAATTTTAATATTGAGAAGTAAAAAAATTTTCACTGAAAAAATTTTTCATTTATTTTCTTTTATAAAAGTATTTATATACAAAAAATAGTTACAATAATCATCATCATATTTTTTGTAAAATAAATTATATTTTATAAATACATATTATTCTATCATTCAAGTTATTCTTTTAAAAATTTCATTACCTTTTTTTTCTTCACCACCACCACCAGTCATCATCTATAAAAACAAAATAGAAAATCCATTTTATAATATTCTTATTTAATTTCATTCATTTTATTTCATCTAAAAAATATATTATTTTCATTTTACCTTTTAATTATCATTGTCAGCATCATTACTACATGCTTGGTAATATTCTAAAGAAGTTACAAAATGATCAAACCAAAATAAATTTGAATAAAAGATTTGCAATTGATTTAGCTATTGTGAATATAATGCTTATAAGAGAAAGCATTGCATAGACAACAATAGTTAAAATATTCACTATGGTTTGAACATATTTTTATTTTCAATAAATACTAATCCCTAATTCTTATGTCTTCAGAACATTTTATTAATAATTTTTCAATTGTACCATCTGTGTAATATATGTCCATATGTCATGGTTGGAAATTGCCAAGATGTGCAATTCCCGCCTTTTTCTTTCCATTTTCAAATCAGTGGATGTTACAGGAAACCATTGGAGAACGACCGTTAGAAGAGTGACGGTTAGGACAACCACCGTTTGTTTGAATCCTCAATTAGCGATTGGTCGGCGAGCTGGAGACCTCGGAACGCTGATTGGTGGGCCGGGAATAGCTCTGATGAGCATAAAAGAGGCAACTTTAGGCGAAAAAGGGGTTCCCTTAAAAAATTACAGAAGGTGCTAATTTTGTTGGATTAAGGGAGTGCTTGGTTGCCCCAAAGTCTACGAGGTCTGTACTGCTTGTTACAATCGGAAGGAAGGGCTGCAAGGTGTTCTTTCAATGGACCTGTATCAGAGTTTAGTGACTTTTGAACATAGTGAACTGTGTACGAGTGGAGACACGCTGTGCAAACTGTAATCTTTGTACTTAATAGTTGTTTTGCCCAAAATTAATCTGTAACCTGTTTGTTTGTTATAAATTTTGTGTTTGTGATTTGTGAACCGTAGCAGTGTGTCATTTTTGGATTTGACTCCATACATCTATTAGTCCATAATTTTGAAAAATCTATGCAAGCTAGTTATAAAACAAAAACCCCTTATAATAAAGGGATTTCTCCTTCTTCAATGAGAAACCTTCAATGTCTAAAAAAATGTTACAAAATGGATCAAACAAATAAATTTAAATACAGTCAAACCTGTTTTTATGCGCTCTTTTTATGTGCGATTTTTATTTGTGCGATTTTTTTAATGCAAATTTTTAATTTGTGCGGTATAGTTGGCGACTAGTCTCATGCGATTCGTCATGTCTCACGTTGACTTATTATAGCTAAATAAACTTATTATAGCATAAATGCACTTATTATAGTAATATTATTGCATGAATATGCGAAAAATGAAATAATTTACTTTTTAAGTCAACAAAACACCACCTGGACAAAAATATGTAAAACAGACGATAGACCAGACGATGCAGTCAAGTGCTGACATCTGTTGTCAATAAATTCTATTTCGTACGGTTTTGAGTTATTTTCTATGTGAGACTTTTTTTATGCGGTCCCTGTTGACCGCATAAAAAAATTATTTTTTAATTGTGTTGCGAAAACTATTATTTACAGCCATTCGTGAAGTTTCGTGAGATTTTTTTTAATGCGTTTTTTTTAATGCGGCCCCTATCCCCCGCATAAAAACAGGTTTGACTGTATCTTTTTCTATAAAAATAAAATATTAAAATAATTTTTAAAATGTATTTATATATTTATTATTACAAATACTCATTTTTACAATTGAATTGATGAAACAAAAATTTGCTCATTTTTATACTTTTTAAAATACCTTGTTAATACCTTTGTCAAGGTTAAGATTATTATGTCGGGTTTAGTGAATTATACTCAGTAGACACCAGTTGCTGTATACTATGCCAGACCAGAGTCAAGGCATAGCAACCAAAATAAGACAAAAATTAAATAAGTGTGTCTGTGTGTGTGTCTGTATTCAGTAATTTCCTAACAATATGACATGTATTCAATTTTGTGGCCTTCTGTAGTGTGATATATATATGTTTCTATGTGATGTTCCCAGGCTTTTGTGTAGTGTGACCCTAAGGTGATATGACACCTGTAGAGGGAGAACAAAAGATACAATAAGCACCCTACAGATGCCTTATTTCCTGGGCGAATTCTGTGTACTTGCTGATTTTTTCACTGCATATGTTTTGTATATTCTGAGTGTTTGGAATGGATATGTCTATAATGTATGTAGTTTTATTGTGTTTGTCAATGAGTGTAATGTCTGGTCTGTTGTGGTAAATTGCTTTATCTGCGATTATGGCTCTGTCATAGTACATTTTGTGTGTGTTTTTTCCAATACTGTCTGTGGAATGTATTTGTACTATGGTTTGTGGATGTCTAAAAATTTGTTTGTTTGCAAGCTGTTAGTGTATTATTATTATTCCCTTGAAGTTTGAACTAATGAAGATTTCCTGTAGTTGTTTTGTTAATGTCATATATTGTAATAATAAATTCTAAAATTTTCCCAATAACTTTTTAAAAAAGTAAATCAACATATGAAAGGAAATCTATGTCCTTGATCTAGGAGGTATGTCTTGCAGATGCTTTTACAATGTTTCAAAACTCATATGTATAATTTCTAGAATAGATTTTACCATTAATATGTATATAAATTCCTTCGTAACTATCATTGTTCTCAGTAAGTTAATAAAAAAGGAATTATGTGACACCAGCTAAATCAGAAGTTCCCAATCTTTTATAAGCATTGACCCCTTACAAGAAAAAAAGGTTTCCATTGATTCCCCTTCAAACAATTACTACTATAATTCTAAAACTGTATGTTTATAGTATATAAACAGTGTTAAATTTAGATTTTGTTCAAATGGAAGGGCAATGTATGTACAAGTAGAATTTTCAGTTTGTTTTTAGTCTTCATCACAAAATATTTCTATATATAATAAGAAATTCCTGAATAAAAGTTGTTGATAAAATTGCCAAGTGTGTGTATATGCACCCCTAGTAGTGATAACGAATTAAACAAAATATTTTATCATTTTTAATACCTAATTATCTTCAATGAAAATAAGCAGGATTATCCCTCTATATAGCACCCAAAACATGCTGTTGAAAATTTCAAGATAGTTACTATAAGTGTTCAGATTTTTTTGTCAATAGTGTATTATATTAGCTCTAATAAAATTTTGTTCAACTGATTGAAATACACAAAATATTCCAATAATAATTTATTGTACAAAATAATATTACATACAAGCATGAAGTCAGTACTAGTAAATAGAAAATGTAAAACAATATTTATAAATACTACAGAATGCAGGCCTATAATAAAAATAAAAGAATATAATATATTTATATTATTAATAAAATGGTTGGGTTTGATGTTTAGCTATAATGTTTGAAATGTTTGGTTCAAAATTAATTATTATTAATCATAAATCTCCATGTTCTGATATATTTCATTTACTTCTACTTTTTCTTAAATTATTCAGGTGGCTAAAAAATTGGCCTCCTCTAAATAACTCAACAAGACTAATAAGAGCTCAAATATACAAGGGTTTTTAATACTGGGCATTTTTGCCCAGTATTAAAAGCCATTGATCCCCTTCAAACAATCCTTTATATTTGCCATTCAAAAAATATAAGGCATTTTTGCCTTATATTTTTTGAATTCAAAACTTTGCATATGTTTGTTTTGAACAAAACTTTTAATATGAGATCATATCTAATTTGAATTAATTCTTCTTGTAAAGAAATATCTATTTTGGTTATGTCACATTCAAATGATTCAGTGATCTACGATGGCACATCCAAATTTTCGAGATCTTTAAAGCAAATATTCATATCTTCTTTTAATTTTTTCAAATAATCAGTATATAATAATATATCATCAGCAAAAATTTTTATTTTTTTTGAGAATAGCTAGTTGTTTTAAATTTTCAAAATAATGAAAACCTGATTGGTTTAGTGGGGTTATAAAAAGATCAATTTTAAAACGAAATCCAAGAATAATTAATTGTCTGTGCTTGAATAAAATTAATATTTTTTCCTTGTAATTTATTTTGGCTATTGTTAAATTGGGAAAACATATCTGCTAAATAAAATACATGTCTTTTTAGATCTAATAATTGCATTCCCATAAGTTCATCAATTTAAAGAGAAATTCTACAACTGTATTGAAAATTTTGACTAATCTCTGCAAAGAATTGCCTGGACAGCCAATGCACCTCTGTATGAAAAAGCAAATTAATATATGTTGCATCATTACTATCACACAACTGTGCATAAAGATGATTATTTAAAGATTTTGATTTTATAATATTTATAGTTTTTATGCACAAATCTAGAACATCATAAAGTTTTTCATTAACTTTTTTTTTGCAACTAAATGTTTATGCAAAACACAATGAGCTAGGAATCCTTTATATTTGCCAATCATTGAAATCACAAGCTGCTGCAATTATATTCAAAATAGGTATTTTATATTTGTCAAAAAACTTTTCAAAACAATCAAAAATAATTTCACCTGTTGTGTAAGTCTCTAATTGCTCAGCAGTGAGAAATTCTTCTGTTATTTCTTAGGATTTAATAGCAAATATAAATAATCAGTATGCTCATTTTTCAAAAGTTGCCTTGTCTAACTGAATGGTAAATTTGTTTGTTTGTAGATCAAATAATAAAGGCTTTTTAATATCCTCGGCCATTTCATCAATGTTTTACAGTGTGCTAAATAATAGCATTACTTAGCGGAATACTTTTCATATTATATCTGGGTCTCTTTTCATTATAGTACTTAGTACCTCTCTTATTGCAGGTAAAATTAATTTTTCATCAACAGTGTGAGGATATCCTCCTTTTGCAATTAAAAGTGATACATTGTAACATGTTTATATTCCTCTTCTTCATTTTTAGAAGTGGAAGGTTTAAAAAATGATTTAAGTCCCATTTTTGAACGTAAAAGAAATTTTTCTTTTAAATTTTTAAAATACTCTAAATTATTTCCTTTTCTAATAGAATGCAGTCTTTCGGTGTGCTCTCATCTGGGATGACTTCATAGCATTGTTAGTAAATGCTTTTTCACAAATGAGACATAGAGGCATTTTATCATTTTCTGGCACAGGAATAAACCCTAAGCTACAATATACTTGGGAATACTGGCACTTTCTTTTTGATACTGACATATTGTTCCTTAAAATTAAATAAAAATAATGAAGCAATCACATCTGACAAATAATTATTATTTATGTAAATATATAAAACTTTAGAACAAATTATATGATAAGTTTAAAAAGTACATTCTGGAAATAAATTTAATTAGGAAGATTTGTAACTGTTAATGGCATTATTATTATATTTTTAACAAATTAGAAAGTATGTAAAGAGGAAGATCAAATTTGTGATTAAAAAAGTAACATTTTTTATAAAAATTAGCTGAAATTTTAAAATATAAGTTTGTAACAAAAGAAAAATTAACTTTGAAATGAAGGCAGAAAAAACTTTTCTTATATTAAATCTGAAGACAAAAATTATTTGTTGTTTTCAATTATTATTATTATTATACTCTCTATCAAAATCAAAAAGCAGTCTCATTTACCTAGAAAAAACAACTAAATGAAAATGAATTAAAATTATCCTTATAGTAATAGTCAATATATAATTCATATTTTTAATATTATATTATTAATATTAATTATTATAGTTATTATATATAGTTATAGTATTAATATAATTATTAATATTAATTAACAAATAAGCAATTATCATCATTAAATTTATTTTGATCAAATAATTTTAAGTGCTATAACATTTAACTTGTTGATTAGTGAAGAAAACACATTATAAATTTTTTAATTTTTTAATATTTCTAATTATAAACCAAATTAAGGCACAAGATTAAAGTATATACTGTCAGATCACAAAACTATTGTAAAGTTAATATATTTTAAATAAAGAGAAAAATTAGACAAAGGAGCCAGGAACTTATTTATTGAAAAATGTTGATCTATCAAGATTTAACTCATTTTAACAAAGAATATTTACAAATGACAATTTTTGAATAAATTATAAATTGAATTGATCTTGATTTTAATCATTCTGACCCTGCTAATTCTAAAAATATCTCCAAATTAATATATGTAGTAATTCTGTTTGTAATGGCTATCAAATATTTAATTTATTATTAAATTACTAATATTCAAAATAGTAAATGTTCAATATGAATTTGTTCTTTTTAAGTTGTTCTATTTATTTATTTTATGTTATGTTCTATATGCTGTTCTTGGAATTATCTAATGTAAAGTCCTTTGTACTGAAGAAGGTTCAAAAGAAGCTGAAAATATTTTAAATATTAAAATTAAAGAAAATTAAATATTTGATAGCATTAGCAAAACTATATATATATATATATATAATATATATATATATATATATATATGGTCAAGTTTTACTACTTATAACAACTAAAAATAAATACATAAATGTAATGATTCAAAACATTCAATTATTTGTAATTATAACATTATAACATCTCCAAATAAACAAGTTTCTGACTTCTACATATGTCTAGTTTTTCTTTCCTTTTTTTTTAAATTTATTGTTAAATTATTTTAAAAATTCATTTATTGCACTTGTTGCAATATGCTGATTGACAATATACATATTTGCATAACCATAATGAATGCTGTTTTTTTAGGATATTGTGCTGATTTTAGTTGGATATATAATTGCCATGAATAGCAAAAACTGCTACACATCTGCATAACATGTAATTGATGAGGTTACTGATGAAATGTTGGGGAATTCTTTGCCATTCCTTACTCATTAATGAAAGAAGTCACATGCTCCCCTTATTGTTTTGACCAGTGATTTTAATATATATTAACCTGTTATTCCCTCTACCTTTTGGGTCAATTCTGAAATACAATGACCATTGATAACATCATAGTAATGTAGTTATGGCTGTCCATATTTTGTTTGTAGTGTGCATGATGAAAAAGCATTTAGGTTTTTCATTGTTTTTATAACGTTTTGAAGTAAGGTAAGCTAAATTATTTTTATTATATAGTGCTATATAGTTACATATACTGTCTTTATAAGAAATATATTCATAACACAACATTGATTATTAAGCACTTCTAAAGCTTAAGATGTTTACTTTACAAAATAGCATTGTACCTGAAATTGCACCAGTGCAAACTGAAAAATATGTGATTGATGATAAAAATGTTACTATTTGGTTTATTTTGCAATGACCTATAAGTGAAAGTATGAAAATGGAGGGGGAAAAATACACATCATTCTATTACAAAACATAAAGATGATAGAATCAAATTAAATGAAATTTCTTGTAAATAGGAAATCCTAAAGAAAACTTTTTGAGTTTAATGAAAAAGTTATCAGAGGAATTGAATTTGTTAGTAATTCTGCAAATGAAAAATTTTCAGTTTCCAATGGTAAAACTATTAATTAATAAACTCAGAGATGCTATCAGTTCAAAGAGTTAACTTAACACTTTATCCAGTAAGATACTTTACTCAAAACTTTACAAATTTTTTCAACCTAATTTGATAGGTCTTCCTTCCATAATTCACTTAAAACATATTTGGATATGTAATGTTCCAAATAGAACATTTTTTTTAAAAAACATTTGGTATAACTGAAATTTTCATCAAGACTCATGTTATACAAGACTTGCGTTATAATTCAAATTCTAACAAATTTAAATATCCAAAGCATGTTCCATTCTTATATTCAAACAACATATAAACCAACACAGAATTTAATATATTACACTCAAATATAAAAATAAAAAATAAATTACTATACAGCAGTATATATGTTAACCATCTAAAAGGTATGAAGGAATGTCATGTCTGTTTATTGGGGATTATAAAAGATTTTCCATGCAATCAAAATGGTTTTTGCATTTTCATTATTTGTAGATTTAAAAATTTTTAGCTGTTCAAGCAATCTTATGTATGCTAAATTATCTCTTATGCAACATTTTAACATTTTCAAACTTAACAACCCTGGCTCATTCCATGTTGATTTACAGAATATGGCTACCAAAGAGATGTGAAGCAATTCTTCCTAGAAAAAGAGGCATCCATCTCAGAAAGGCCATCAGTAATACTAGGAAATTCAAGTACACACTGATACGATGACTTATTTCCTTGGAAAATTACCTATTTGACAGTGATCTGGGAATGTTAGAGGATATTAATTTTGGCATTATCTCTGGAGGAACAACTAGCATTCAGATTACATAGTAAACATGTTAAAAAGTTCAGAATTCAGATAGATATTCAAGAAACAGAAGATGCACACCCATACCAGGGCTATGATAAAGTGTTAATTTTACTTAAGGATCCTGAAATTATGATGCTGGACCTGGAAGTAATGATAACAGACTTTAATGACATCAGCAAAGAGTATTTCAGGTGGAAGATGGTATTTAAATTGCAGGAAGAAAGAATAAGAATTGAGGATAGAAGATTTTAGGTAAACATTGAAGCTAGAAAGAAATGGATAAGAGATAATAACCTGGTCATAGTAAAGATGGACAAAACCAAATCTAAGGTAATCATGAAGTAACCCACATACCATGATGAGCTCACCAAGTACAATACTAATACAAAATATTCAAAGGTGAATGACAAGTTTGTGGATACCTTACAGCAGAGGGTACTAAGATTCACTCACACCAAGTTAGCATAGGTTTTTACACTTGAGACAGTTATGTTATGTCCACCAGACATAACATACCCTGTGCTTATTCACCTTCACTAAAATCCATAAGCCAGGGACACATAGCAGATAAATGCAGATCTCCATGACCTTTGGAAAAGAGGATGCATAATTTTTTATCTGCATGCTTGCAGAGGTAAATGGTATTGCAGATTCATGCACTTTGACCAGGAAGTTAGTGGCTATTGTCTTGACAGACTAAGAGTATCTTTCACTTTACACTTATGCATTCTATGGCCTGCAACATTTTATTTCATTTGTTGCTTGTGCTTCTGCTACAATGCTTTATCATCACACTATAACTATGTACATGTTTTGCTAGAAATAATTGTTAGTATTTGTATCATTTTAAAAACCCTTTATTACTTTTAATAATTTGCTTAATATAATACAATTAGGTTAGTAACCATGGAAGGTTATATTGAAATTTAAGTATCTGGAAGCGATGACTGGCTTGGGGTCCCGGTGGCACAATTGGTAGCGCACCGCTCGGCAAGCGGAGACTGCAGGTTAAAGCCCCACCCCAGGTCAGTTATTTTCTTCCAGAATGTTCTAATTTATTAAATTATTAAAAATTATAATTATTAATTTAGATAAGAGATGGCACCTAATGCTTACCTCTACCAAATTCATTTGTATTTATTATTTAATTATAGCCATATAATAGCTAGATTATTTAGGCATTTGTTGGTTTATTAATTTGCTTAATCTAAAAATTGTTTTTAGATCAATTGCTTAATGCTCAAATAGTTTCAATTTGAATGTTCTCATTTTAATAGCAGATGAAAACATATCTAATATATTGTGTATCCATTATTATTATAAATGCAATTTAATTTCAAAAATGAACTTTGCTGCAACATACCCCAGCTCAGATCAATATTTCCAAATAGCTGAGCTTTGCCAAACTCTAGTTCAGATATAAGAATAAGCATTTTGAATATTTAAGTTGTTTAGAATTTGAATTATAGCACAAGTCTTGTAAAATGTTCTATCAAACATTTGCATTGATGAAAATTTCAGTTATACCAAATGCTTTTTTAAAAAAAATGTTTTATTTGGAACATTACATATTTAGATATGTTTTTATGTGAATTATGGACTGAGGAAGACCTATCAAATTAGGTTCAAAGCATTTGTAAAGTTTTGAGTAGAGTATTTTGCTGGATAAGGTGCTATGTTGATTCTTTGGACTAATCAGTAACCTAGTTTCTTTATTTTTCTAAATTATTAGTCTAATGATTATAGATATGCTAAAATTGGCATATGAGATATTAGAAGCAAATCTTCATTTAAAAATTCTTTTTACCTCTTTGTCCTTACTTTTTACATTTCTGTGTATATATTGTCTATTTGGCTTGGACTTTGTTTATTAATAGAACTTATTAGGATTTCCTCTCATTGCTAATCGGAAACTTTACCTTTATAATAAGTTCTATTAATAAACCTCATTTAAAAAATTCATTTAACAAACAAAAATAAAAATTGCTGGTAAAAATTTGTTTATTCTTACTTCCAATATATTATTTCAATTTTTATTGTTTTGTAGTTTTCATTACTCGAATCATTAAATAAAAAAAGATGTTAGTGAGTAATACAAATTATTTAATTATTTGTAACAGTAATCAAAACACCATTTGGAAAACCTCTAGTGTGATTTAAGAGACCAATTGCCAAAATGGCACCATTTGCAGAACTTTATGTAAAAATAAACCAATTGTGTGAAGTAAAAATCTTATAATGTCCATATATATATATATATATATATATATGTGAACTAGTACCATATGTATATATATACATACATATGGTACTAGTCCAAACCATACCACTTTCCACAAAAGCATATATAAAACCTTTAGCAACAATTATTATGTATTTATATGACAGATTAATTGTTGCTAAAGGTTTTATATATGCTTTTGTGGAAAGTGGTATGATTTGGACTACTCACCCCCTATATTCTAAAATAGATAATTAAATTTTTGAAATTTTACTTATTCTTGTTCAATAAAAGTCATCCTTAGAAGCTAAACATTTTGATAGTCTTGATATTTTTTGGTTGATAAAAAACTTGAGAGAAATATGCTCTAAACATCAACTTTTGTTAAGCATTTTTGAATGTGATGTTACAATCAGTATTTTTCAATGCGAGGACAATCAAGATCTAATTCTAATTAATGATTGAAAAATTATAAATGATTCACATTCAAAGTCTATATCTCTAAAGATTATCAATCAATAGACTATTAAAAGGTTTTTGTTTCTTTTAATAGATAAGAATAAAGAAGCACAGATAATCTTAAAAAAACTGACATTTTATAATATTAAATTAATGTTAAAATTTTATAAATTATTCTATAAACATTTTATCACACTTGAATGTTTATAAAATAAAATAATCATGAAAAGGCAATTTAAATTTGCAAAAAAACTTTCACAAATTATTCTTGTTTTTTAAGAAAACATTATATTTAAATTCTAGACATATATCAAACTATACATATAACAATATAGGTTTGTGAAACCACATAATTACTAGTTATATGGTTTCATAAGCCATAAAAACGTGCAAGAATATCAATATATACTGTACATTAAAAGAAAATTGCTACAAAACCAACTTTTAACTTAAACTTTTCTATTTCGTACTAAATTTTCACCACAAAATATAAGAGAAATTCAATTATTTGTATTTAAATTGATAAATCTTTTTTTGGGGTGGATCAGTTTGTCGATTACCTCGTACCCATTTCTACGAAGAACACACCACATTCAAACACACTGTATATCAGGATCATTGTTATTGTTAGAAGCGCATTTTTTTCCACATAATAAACTATAATAGCAGTTAAAAGGATCGGGACATGTAAACGCAAACAGCTGTTATTCAAAAAACGTTTCCAATGAACGATTCCAACGACCTCTAGCGGTGTTCTATTACTGAATTTATACGAAATTATTTCTAAATTTAGTTAAGACGATTTAATAGCTTATATAGACGATAAACATGGATTAAATATTTCTGTCCAATCAGATAAAATTAGCCGTATTCGTTGGATGACTAACGAGATTGGAAGTAAATGGAATGTATGTATCTTTATTAATGGCCACGAAATGCACCGTAATGCCCTCTAGAGGAGCACTTTTACGTGTTCAAGATTGAACATTTTTTTTGATATTTATTATTAAATAAAATATCTCAAATCATGGTTTAAGACGTTATAATGTTTGTAATCAGAAATGCTAAATTTAAGAATATAAAGTAACGCTTTTATGTAAAATACAGTAATAGAAAAATGTGTTAGTTGCAATTGTGAATCCTTGTGGACCCCATTTTAGCAACAAAAGAATTGTTACCATAGCCTCAGTTAAAGTGACTCAACAGTCTAAGTAGGACAAACTGTTCAAACCGTTTTATTATTTAATATAGTCTACTGCCCTGAAATTTGACGATATCAGGTATACACAAAGAAATGCTTCATATTCACTATTCATAATTTTTTCTTTAGAATGTGTCAATTTGTAATCTACAACTTATTGTCACCTCGAAGAAATCTACACGTGATTATTGGTGAACTATTATTTTACTTGTTAGAATATACTCATTTTTTTTTTTTTTAATTATTGGCCCAATTAATTAGTTTTAAAAATAAAAATGAATGTTTTATTTTTTAAACTAATTGAACAAATGAAATAAATTTGTTGTACAGTTGGTTTTTTATAAGAATTTTTACTTTTAATTCTAATTTTCAGTTTGAAAAACTTTAATTTTCTGGAAATTGTCAATGTTTGTTGTTTTGGCATAGAGCCTCTCTCATTCTTTGTTTAACATTTTCTCTCTGGATCTTTGACAATGTAGAAAATATCTTTGAGTATACATTTCTATATAAATACCTTTTAATTAATTTCGTTTTTAAATTATAAACTAATTAAGAAAAATTTATTATGTTTGAAATTTAAATTATTACTAAAAAAAAAAAAATAATTTAATATCAAATGCTTGCAAAATATCAGATTAATTGATAACAATCAAATTACAGATAAAAGGATATTATATTAAAACTTAAAAAGATCATTAAAATTTGTAACAAATCTACATATCATTTATTTGATGATATATGTTAATCTGATTGTTAATTAATTGATCGTATCATATGCTTGTTTACATAAAAAAAAAAATATATTTTATATATTTATTATACCTGCATGATAAATATGTTTATTATTAATTAAATACTGTAATTTGTAAAACTTGTGCATTTTATCAAAGATGTAATTATTTAAAAAGTATTTTCAAAATTGAAAAAATTATAATTAAGTATGATATTTATTAATATTTATTAGTTATTTTGATTTTTAAAAAAGTTGCAGAATAAAATATTAAAAAATTCTGACTGATATATAATCTACCATATAACTTCAATGGATAATATTTAATTCTCTTTACAATTTTTAGTTGATGGTACATTTACGCGACTTTATTTTGAATAATTCTACTCCCGAGAACATTAGCAACATAATTCTGAAATTGTCAGTTTTGAGTTACTGTACTGTGAGATTCATGATCGGTAAAATGTACTTGTCATGTTGGTATACTCCACAAAATCTCTAAAACTTATTCAAATTTTAATGCATTAGTGATATAACTAAAATAAAAAATAAAGTAACAAAAATTAGATACTAAGTTAAAAGAGGAAAAAATTATCCATGTTACCTGAAGGTGTTCTAGCTACAAAGAAAAAATGAATTGGATAACTCAAATAATTAAGTAGGAATGAAAGATTGAAATTTCAACAAAAACTCTGAAAATAATTATTTCAAAACAACATTTTTGGAGTTATGTCACTAATGTTCTCGGCAGGCAATATAATATGCATCAGTTGGTGGTGATGGTTCAAACTGATTCAAGAAATAATTTACTGCAATAACCAATCTGAATATTGAGTGAAAGGAAGATACAGGATTTTTCTTCTACTAGCTCATTTTAGCAGTCATATAATTTTGTTTTGTTTATCAGCAGTTTGTAATAAATACTACACATAACCATAACTTCTATTTTTTTTATACCATAGGTAGATATTTGACAATTATTTAGCATGAAATATATCAATAATTTTTAAACTAAATATCCAAAACACTTATCTCAATTATAAAACAGTTTGGAAACATATTGGATTGTGATTGCTGTAAAGAAAATAAATTTTCTAACACTATTGATATTACCAATTTTTAATTAATATTTTAAATGAAGGATATTAGGTTAATGTTATCTTAGGTCCAAGATGTCAGCTTGTCTTTGATTCCAGCAAGGAAGCAGTGGGACACGCGTTCTAACCTAACCTAACCTATTCTAATATATTACCATAATTATTAGCAACCAAATTATTAGAATAGGTTAGGTTAGGTTAGAATGTGCGTCCCACTATTTCCTTGCTGGAATCAGAGACGAGCTGCCATCTTGGCACCTAAGGTAACATTAACTGGATATTAAGTTGGTTAAAAAAAACTCTGCTGTGGAATTGTTAATGTCTCAACAACGTGTGAAGGGACTGAATGGAATTGACTCATTCTGTATAGTCTCAAGAAATATATATTTTTCTGTAAAAGATAGTAAGTTGGCTTCAGGGTGAGTATTATTTTAATAATCAAGACGAACTTTCTCAGACTTGAATGTCATAAAAGTAAAACTCAAACCTGAGGATGTTTAAATATTAGCTTGAATTGTTTCAAACAAAATCATCACTTGTTAATTTAAAAATATTTATTAAAAATTTGTAACATCAGCAGAAGTATCATTTTTCTTTTTGTCTCTTCAGAAAAAATTTTGCCATCATAACTTGTTAAATAATAATTTTCCAGTATTGTAGAAATAATAGTAAAGATGTTTTAGAAAATATATAATTCTTTAGTAAAACTGAAAATGTAAGTATCAGGATTAATTTAAAGATTGATTAATATTTTGAAATTTTATTGTAGATTTGATATTTATATTAGTATATTTCCTGTCTGAGAAACTAATAGTTTTATGTAAAATGTAATTTCATCATTAATGTAAATTTTGTAAGGAAACAGGATATGCTCATAAAATTATAAATTGTGCATAGTTATAAATAAAAAATATTTTAATAACATAAGATCATTTTTAAGAATTTTTAAAAAAAATGAATTTACGGAACTATTCAATTGAACAATATTATAAGATCCTACAATCTTATTAGGTCACCTGAGGTTTTCTGAAAGAAAATTTTTTAACAAATGCTTTCAACCTATTTCTTTTTTAATCAAGCCTTCAGTATCTATATTAATGCATATGGAAGGCTCCGATTATAAAGTGGGATAAAGCAAATATTATTAAGATAATACTCTCTCCATCCACTGCTACATATATGGAAAAAATAGAGATATACAAGAGCAAGATTAAAGAACAATGCCTGAGTGCTAGGGATGCAAATGCATTACCTTCATCTTGAAAATATGTCGTAGAAAAAAGATTAGGACATAAAAACTCTTGAGTTATGTGTCCCCTACAATCAACTTTGGCTTTACTTTTTATGTTATACTTTCTTAATTTTTGTTTTGTTAACTTTATATTTTTCATAATTCATTTATTTAATTTGTGCAATTTTAAATTTGTATTTATAATAGTTTAAATGTAAAAATTCAAAACATAATGTTCTATTTTTGGAATAATTTCTTAAATTTAGTTCAAAATCTGAAGATTGTCTAGTAATAGATTGAAAATGTTTGTTATATGAAGAATTTTCTCTCAGCAAATCTCAGGTAATGTAATAAGATTGTAGTTTTTCTCTGCTGAGTACACCTGATATGAATTATAAAATCCTTTAGCAGAATATAGCATGCTTGTTTTACTAATTTTAGTTGTTTAATCTGTAATAATTCAGAATAATTTTTGTAAATATTTTGCAGTTAAGAAATTAATGAAACCAATTCTTTTATTTTAGTTTATAGGATAATGCAATTTAACCAGATATTTTCTCACATAATTTTTTAAAAGCTAGATACAAGCAAAGGTATAATAAAATTAAGCTGAATGTAACAGTTAGATAGTTTTGATTTGTAACTTTTAAGTTTGATATATTAGATTGTTCTCTTCCAGTTAAAAAGTAATTTTTTTTCTAATTATTATTAATTTTTAATGCAACAACAAAAACAGTTCCATTGAAAGAACATTGTAATGAAGTTAACAGGCCTGAACCTATGATGCATCATCTCTTTTCATTATTTTCCATGCAAAACATTGTCTTTTTAAAATCACCTCAGGCTAACAAATACTTTCAATTCACAATTAATCAGTACTACTATGATAGCATTTCCAAGCTTATCATGGTTAATATGAAATGAAATATGAACGGCATGCTAACATTCATTTGTCTGTAACATTACAAATGCTAGCATTATTGTTCATATTTCATAAAAGCATGCAGAAACTACACAAGTAAAGTTGCGCACAACCATTTCTAGTTGTGTGCAACTTTACTTGTTCGTCTAAGTGTGCTGTAGAGGGGAGGGATAAGACAATGCATTTTTTTACTTAATTTGTAATCATGAATTTTTAATAAATATATTTATTT
Organism: Centruroides vittatus; assembly: GCF_030686945.1. NCBI lineage: Eukaryota > Metazoa > Arthropoda > Arachnida > Scorpiones > Buthidae > Centruroides > Centruroides vittatus. Next base: position 2,128,330 of record NW_027120684.1, on the reverse strand, counting down.
AATAGAAGATAATAATGCTGATGTAATTAACTAAATTAACTCCATGCACTTGATCCCTTTTAAAGACAATGAAACCCAAGGGAGTATATTTGTATTTGCAATTTGTTTTTCCACCCCTTAAAGACACTAAAATGAAATAACCCAAGGGCCAACTTAAGTTAAAAAGTTTCAAGGAATTCAAGTTAACCAGTTTGCTTTAGAAAACTGGTTAACTTTAATTCTTCGAACTTGGTTAACATGTTATGCTAGACAATTGGGGAAAGAAAATAACTTCAAGTACACATGACTGAGTTATCCAGGCTCGAGTTAACCAGGTTCCACTGTGTAAGATTTTATTTCCATTAATTCTTATAAAGAAAATTATAATGCATTTCCAGACTGCAAAAAAGTAAAAACAATATAAATGATTTTAATAAGATGTAATAAGAAGAATTAATTTGTTAATCTTATAACTTTTTAAAATTTGTTTAATTAAGTAACAATTAAAGAAAATAGCAGATAAATAAAGCTCATATACCCATCAGTTCTTCCTGAGAAAATTATGATACTATATTCATCCAAAGTCACTTGAATTTCACCAAAATATAATGATAAATATCAATTTAGGGAATACTTTTTTGTTATGGTAAGATTTTAGAATATTAAATTAAATTTTAGACAGAGATTAATTATTGTTATGTTGAAATTTTGTAATATGAATTTTCATTAAACAGAATAACATATTTTGAACTATTTTACTGATCATAAACTCACAGTTTCTATTTGTACTAAAAATAATTGGGAATTGTTAAGAAATTGATTTCCTCCTGTCACTGACTGCGGAAAAAAATTGCATTCAAATGAATATCATTCACAAACAGACAAAACTTTTATGCTTTGTCTATGCTTCAATTAAATCTGAAAAATTTTATTAGAGTTCCTGATATTTCTAGCTAATTAATCACTTATCATTGTCATTGCTTCTTATCCATTAGATAAGTTTAAAATTTAGAAATTTACGACTCATCAAACTATTAAATCTTGTTAAAATGCATACAATTTATAGGTATGCATTTAAAGTTAAGGTCCAAAAGAATAGAATTTTTATGATTTAGTGGTAGAATAAAATATCTTAGAAAAGGGCATGAATTTTCTGACATAATTTCGCTGACATTTCTAAATAGGTAAATAGGTCTTTGTGTTGTTTTCTTATGGCTTTCATCACAAAAAAACAATTTTGTATTTTAAACTAATAAACATGAACAATCTTTTACAAATAAAAAGTATTTTTAATTGTCTAATATTTCTGAAGCAGTATAGTTTTGTTGACAAACTAAAATCAATATCAAAATTGAATAAATTTTAAAAAGTACATAAAATTTTAAAATAAAAGTATTTGGAAATCAGAAAACAAAAGATTCAAAATTTATTTGTTCTAAAGCTTTATAAGTGATCCCAAAAAAAAAACAAAAAGAAAATGTATCAATAAAAAATTAAAATGATAAAGAAGAAAAAAATTAATTATACTTAGAAATATATAAAATTCTGTAAAAAATGTGTTTAAAATATTAAAATTTTTACTGTGGCTTATCAGTGTATATTTAAATATTGTATTCGATTTATTTCTTAAATATTTTATTATATACAGGAAATGAACATTGCATTGAATTAAAATTTTATTTCTTACGCAAAATAATTGTATATGTATTAAATTTTTTCTAAGTTAAATAATTATTTAACAATTAATGCTTAACATTAATACAAACAGAAATTTAATAGTTCAGTTTATAAAATTATTTGACAACAATTTTAAATTATATATATCTAGGGAAATCAATGCAACAATATAGTCATATGCATTTGGATATACAGTAAATAGTAAATTAGTTTATTTGTTTTTAGTATTATGTTCAGGAGAACCTAATACTAAAATGTATACAAAAATACATAATATGTATTTAAAATTTTAATTAGAATTTATTTGTATAAACTGTATGCCAAACATGAAGATTCAAAATGAAAATATCAATTTACAATATAGAAAAATACTGGAAAATTACATATGTTTGTCTCTCTAGCCTTATGAATGTGCCATGTTTCTGTTTACTTAATACATGCATACTTAGGCATGGTACATTCATAAGGCCAAAGAGAGTGGGCAGGCAGTAAATTATAGAGAAAACATTACAATTTCAGCTGCTGGAAAGTGTTACTTGATAAAAATATAAGAGCAAGCAAATTAAGAGGATACTATAGGACGGATAGTGTTTAGGTTATACAGTGGTGATTAATTTGCCAGTACAGAGATTATAAGTACTGGAGTAAAGTTTATAAAATATAAAGTAGAATTTTTCTCTTTGTTTATATTATAATGTATAATTTTGTTTTTGTGTTTTTTATGCAGTTTAGTTTTCTGTTTTTTTATTGTGTATTGCAATATTCCATTTGACATGTAAAAGTCCACCAAGTACATTTTTAAAATTTGTCTTGTAAACTGTTACAGAATGTTTGGCTTTGTTCTTTTTAAATTGTGAAATTCAGAGATCTCCTGAAGATCAATTAAGAAGAATGAAAATGTTAGAATAATAAATGTTCATTGCATGATAATGATTGTGTATTGTGATTAATGCTGGTACAGTTACTGAAGGGCCCTCTCCCTGAATCAAAATTCTAACTCTGGGATATATTGTATATTGTTGCACCTGACTGGTTTTGGATGTGATCTATCTGTCACTTATCTATCATACATTTAGCTTGTTCAGTTAGGTCTTTATTAGCATTATAAAGATTATGTTAAGCATTTGTTTAAAAAACTTTTAATATAAAGCACAGACTAGTTTGTTTACAAACAGAATGTGGTGTATTATAAATTCTAACTTTTTATCTATGATCTAATAGTAATTGTTTATGCCTTTTATATAAATGGTATTCTTTTTTATTTAATGAATGGCCTGTAACACATACATCTAACTGTCAATTTACATGATAGATAGGGTTCCTTGTAAATCTGACATCATGTGGATTATATAATTTACATAGAAAATGAAGGGATAGGTCAAAGTTTCATTTTTTATTTACTATTATAAAGTGAATGAAATTTTATTTTGTATCTTCTTTGCTTGTTGATAAAGATAGAATGTTTCATTTGGTTTTTAGTTGAAGATCCAATTTTTTTGTAGTTAGTTTACTAATGTTGATAATCTGTCGGTAAAATCTATTATCAAAGCTTGTTTTTATTTTTATTTTTAAGTTTCTATAAATTTAATTCAATTACAACAACATAATAGTTAGCATAGATCTGAATATTAATTTTATCAATGAAAATTTTAAAATATCTTGTTAAACTGAAATGCTGTCATGTAAAAAGTGTTGTCACATTTTTTAATTATGTTAAACTGAAATCATGCCATTTGAATACCATGTAAATCAAGGATTAGATGTGTACAGCTTAGATTCTGGTATTAAGTCACATCTTCCACACTATTTCCAGCAGAAACTGTTTAAGAAAACTTAATAAAACCAATGTAAAGAATTAATGTGGAAATAGTGGAAGGTGTAAGTTAATATTTGTAAGTTCTAGCTCATGACATAGAGAATTAGATTCTGCTATTTATCAAAATGTTCATTTGTGTATTTGATTATGACTGGAATTTCTTAAAATGTAAACTTTTTGCTTTAATAAGAAATCTGATTATTTAAAATAGTATTTCTATGATCTCAAAGTTCTACAAAAAACAAATCAATATATAAAAGAAATAATTATTTCATGCCAAATTCTTATCAGATAAAAGTTTAAGAGCTTGTCTATATGGCATTAATAAAGTTTTGATGAGTAAAACACAAAAATAAATATAAAATATCTCAAGGCAAGCACTTTTGACATCATGTACCTGTTGAAAGTGTTGCCTCTAGGTATTTTGTATTTATTTTTGTGTTTTACTCATCAAAACTTTATTAATGCCAATAGACAATTCTCTTAAACTTTTATCTGAATCAATATATTACTGCATTTTATATATTTAAATGATAACATTGATTTACAAAAGTTATATTATGATATTTTTAACATTTGATAAAAAAAATATATATAAAACTTTAATTTTCTGCCAATAAATGTAAATGACATTTATTAATTAAATAAAAATTGTATAAATTACATTAAATGTCTATTCAATATTGTTTTATTTTTGTATATCTTGATAGTATAAATATTTACCATGTTCAAAACTAAATTTTGCTTAATTTATGATTTAATTAAAATTTTTTTTGTGAATTTCTCTAGAATATTAGACTGGCATTATATTATTTCACAAATAAAAATAATTTTTTATCATTATCATAAATGATCTCTTGATTTCTACTTATCACATAAATACAGGTATCTCTTAATTAATGCACATCTCTTGAGTCTATTGCATATATCAAAATCACATTAATCAAAATGTGGTATCTATGTTAAGTAAAGACAGTTGGTAAAGCCATGTAAATTAAAACTTCTGTGCATATAAAGGGATTGCTGCAATTAATTTTTCATGTTAAGCAAAATTGCATTAAGCAAGTAATACCTGTACCAATGAAATAATTACTATATATAGTGGAACAAAATATTATTAAAAAAAATGTATTTCACAGTAATTGGACATTTTTGTGATAATGCACAAAGCATCCCCTATACTTCTGCACCACTTGACAAAGGGTCAACATTGCGTTGGCAATGACTACATCAGGATGGAAGACATTGCACAGCTGCTAGGGCTGTTTGTTTATGTTATTGTTAGGTCACACAAGCGGTCATGTGAGTAGACGGTTGGATTCGGGATGGAGGAGATCTAAGAGAGAACGTGGCAGAAGAAAAACACTCAGATACAAGTTAAATAAAACAAATACCCATTTATTAAACATGTAGACTTTTATTCTGACAATTATAATGTGTCGTTACAGTTTTAGAAACCCTGAATATGAGAGAGAGAGTTCACAATAAACTGTGAGTTGTTAAATACCTTGTATTGGAGTTTCTAAGGGTCTGATGCTTGTTGACAGGAGTATTGTTCATTGACTGGATCATTTAGAGAAAGTTCTTGTCACTATAGTCCATTCTTGAAATGCGTAACAGTGGATGAGGAATGTCCATAGGCAAAGTATTCGTTGGTGAAATAGGTGAGATCCAGGCATGACTAGACTCCAAGGGATGGACAATGATTGACTTGAATCAGCCATTTGCTGATATTTAAAACAGCAACATACCTCGGAGAAGTCAAAAGTTTGCAGGAAAGGTGTTATTCCTGATGCTGAGAAAGTGAAAGGAAAAACTCTCTCAGGTCATACATTAGCTACATCTTGGCATTGTTTTGCTTTTTTAGAAGTATCTTTTCATTATTTAGTCTGGGTTCTCACATTTTTGGGGTGAAAGAATATCACAGCACCAAACTTTGAGATACAACTGCACAGAAAAAAGAAATTTAAATAAAATCTGATGAAAACATAAAATCATCATATCCTCAAAGATAAATTCTAAAAAATTAGTTTTGAATTTCTTGATAGTTTATATATATTAAAAATTCATTTTTTTTCCTACAGTTTGAAAAAATGATTATCCTTTTTTCAGAAATATTATCAAGAATCTGTTTTATTAATAAACGTTACAAATAATATTTTTTAGTTTACTTATTTTATAACTATATCTATATGAAATGAAATAGAAAAATATTTTAATGTTTGAGATGGAACTTTCTAAGCTGCATATCAGTTAGCGTCATGTTTTCAACTGGGAGGAATGTAGTGAGATTATTATGCAAAGATTTTATATCTGGTTCTCGCAGTTTATCATTATTATTTTATTGAATTTATGAAATATATAGTTCTTTTTAAGTGCAATAAATATGTGTTAAATAATGATAATTTTTGTTTTTTAGAAATATGCCTAAGAGTACTAAATATAAACAAGAAATACAAGTAAAATGGGATACAAAAAAAAGAAAAAGTGATGTATCAAATAATTTAGAACAAAATATAAGTTCTTCAAAAAGAACATCAAATCGAATGATTAAACGTAAATCACTAGACTATGACAGCAAACCCCAAGTTCAGACAAAAGTTCATCGTCGATGTGAAAAATCAGGTTGTGCAACTACAATTCCCATTTGTTTTGCATCTGCAACTGACAGGTAAGGCTGATTTAACATAAGAAAATTAAAAAACATGCATCTTTCCTGTTATAAACTGCCAATTTATTTTTGTAAATATTTTTATAAAAGTAATTTTTATTAATAACTTTAGTAATTTGATTAATAAAAATGATTGATGGTTTTCTATATTTCCTTTTCAAAAATGGGTTTTTCTTCTTTTTATTTTTTTTAATTATATAATTATTTTCATTGTGTAGTTAGAAAAAAGTCTTATAAAAGGACATAGATTATAACCAATAGTTATTAGGATTTTGAGCTTCTGGAAAAAATTATGATAAAATTATGATATATCACCTTAAACTCCTCTGGATATATCAAACAAATGATTTTACACTACTTGTTTTAGGAGCACAGAAAATTTCAAAAAATGCCTTCAATACTTTGAGCTAAACAGCTCATCTCCAATGCAACACAAAAAACTAAATCCATACACATCCACAAAATTGCAATAATTCACTAGTGATAGCATAATTATAGCTATTGTATTTCTAAGATTCAGGCATTTGTCATAATGACAGATAAGCTTTATCAAATCCTCATCAAAGAAGTCTTCCACCAATCTTTTACAGTTGTCTGCAGCTCTTGAATTCTTGTCCTAAAAAAAAATCTTTAAATACAAAAACAGGTGGAAGTCAGATGATGATGAGTGATAGACTGGAACTATATGATGGATGTTCAAAGATTTCCCATTTTGAATTTTTTTAGTAATTACTGTGTGCTGCAAGTGGATTGTAGCCTTGAATTATTGTGAAAAAATTCACTCCAGAACTCAGTAGGCCATGTCTTTTATTTTGAATATACCTCCATAATTTTTTCAAGATATCATAATAACTATCAATGTTTATTGTTGCTTCTTGAGGCAGTAACTCTGAACAAAATTTCCATCAAGTCCCAAAAAATCATGCACATGAGCATCTTGGTAGAAAGTTTTTGCTTTACTTTCTTTGTCTTTGGTAAGTCAGTATGCTTTACTCCATTATTGCTGGTTAGTGTCTGGTGTTGAGTATGTAATTCAAGTTTTATTATATGTCATAATGTGGTCCAATGACTGCCATTTTAGGCATACTGGTTTAAAAAATGTGTGTTGCTGCTATTCATTGTTTCTTGTTTGTCTATGAAACATTTAGACACTCACCCGAACAAAATCTGTGGTATTTCAGATCTACACAGATAATTTCATATGGTCATGAATGAGAAATTTGGGAAATTCTGCACTCAATTTTGACATGATAAATCTTCTGTTTGATTGATTTTTTTCATCCACCAATTGTATGAGAGTATTAGTGATGAACAATTGGTAACTTCTTCCATCTTCATGCAGTCTGTTTGAAAAGTCTGCACTGTTGTGTCCATCACTCATTGCATCAGTTTGTAGGATTTTGGTCGTTTGCCATTACAATCCTTTGTCTAGTCGGAGGTAGCTGAGCTCTTGTCGAACACACCTGAACTGTCTCGTGGCAGGTCAAAAAAGGCGCGGAGATCTGACGAAACCTGACGTCATCCTCTCCAGGCCCACTGGTGGCGACTGTAGGCGTTAGCGCCTCAGTACTCCCTCGCGAGTGTTAACGATACTTCAGGTTGAAGCGTACCCGTCGTCCGGAGCGGGTTGTGATGAGTGGTTGGGTCGTCTCGAGGTCTGTTGGTGGTGGGGTCCCTCTTCCGTGCTGGTTGGGACGGAAGTTGTAGGGTCGGCGACAAAGGCTGGTTTGGAGGCGGTCGATAGTAACTGCCACCTCCTTGCCGTTGATGTTAATCCTGAACGTTTTGTCGGAGCGCTGGAGTGTTTGCGTGGTGTTACACAAACCAAAAGACATGAAGTTGAACTCGTATAGTCCAAACGGTGTGGTGACGGCCGTCTTAGGGATATCTTCTGGAGCTATAGGGATGTGGTGGAAAGCACGGACAAGGTCAACGGTTGAGAAGTACTCACAACCGTGAAGAGTGGATGCAAAGTCCTCTATGTGGGGGACAGGATAATGGTCAGGTACAGTTCGTGCATTGAGTAGACGGTAGTCACCGCAGGGTCGCCACTGGTCGTTCTTCTTTGGGACGAGGTGTAATGGCGATGACCAGCTGCTGGTGGACGGTCGGCAGATCCCTTGAGCGAGCATGAATTCGAACTCGCGCTTAGCCAGAATGTATTTGTCCGGCGCAAGTCACCGGGGTTTGCAGCGCACTGGTTGTCCAGGCATCGTGATAATATGATGGACGGTGGAGTGTCGGATGGGTGCGATGGTTGGAGATGGACGTGCTATCTCGGGAAACTCGCTCAGTAGTCGATGATAAGAAGAATTGCCAGCAATAGTTCGTACTGACGGTGAAGTGACGCTGAGGATATGTCCTTGGCTGACCAGTTTCGTTGTCGAGTTGATGAGACGTTTGCTGCGAAGGTCTGGGAGAAGTCCATAATGGGATAAAAAATCGGCACCGATCAATGGTTGTGTGACGTCGGCTATGATGAATCGCCATGTAAAGTTTCGTCGAAGAGAGAAGTCTGGCGTGATTGTTACGTAGCCGTATGTCTTGATTGCTGTGCCGTTCGCTGCGAAGAGTTGATAGTCTTCTGCGCGGCGCTTTGGAAGGCGTGAAGCTGGATAAACGGAGACATCGGTGCCAGTGTCGATTAAGAATGTGACTTTGGACGTACGATCCGTGATGAATAAGCGACGGCTTAAATTTTTGGAATCAGTCGCCGTCTCTACTGACTCCCGTTCTCGTTTCCCATCGAACAAGGTGGTCGGCAGCGTCGGGCATTCGTGCCAAATTTTGCATGGTACCAGCAGACATTGTTCGGGAAGGTGTTAGGTGGGGAGCGTCGACCGAGTCTTCCACGGCTCGAGGAACGGCGGCGAGGTGGAGAGCGGCCATATTGTCGTGACATCTCGGAGATTTGTTTTGAGAGTTCGGAGATTTGCACTTCGAGCGCGGCGATTCTGGGATCGACCGTGGCAGAGGCCGTAGACGTGGCGGAGATATTCGATGTCGAGGGGTACAATTCGCTAAGGCGGTCGGCGATCTTAGCGAGAGATTCGAGTGTGCCCTCGGATACGGTTAGTATCTTCTGTATATCGGTGGGAAGACAGGACAACCAAATACTTCTGAGTAGGTCCTCCGTAACCGTGTGACCTGCGAGAGTTCTTAAGCGTCGAAGGAATTGCGATGGCGTGCGGTCGCCGAGCTCTTCGGTACGTAGAAGCTTTTCGAGACATTGGGCTTCGGACTGGGACATGCAGTCGATCAGTGCCTGTTTAATTGCTTTGTACTTGTCGGTATTCGGAGAAGCGGCCAAAATGTCCTGAACTTCGGTAGCCATACGTTCCGATAAACTCGCGACTACGTGGCTGTATTTCGTTTCGTCGTGGGATATACAGTCAAACCTGTTTTTATGCGCTCTTTTTATGTGCGATTTTTTTAATGCGAATTTTTAATTTGTGCGATTTTTTATTTGTGCGGTATAGTTGGCGACTAGTCTCGTGCGATTCGTCATGTCTGACGTTGACTTATTATTGCTAAATAAACTTATTATAGCATAAATGCACTTATTATAGTAATATTATTGCATGAATATGCGAAAAATGAAATTATTTACTTTTTAAGTCAACAAAACACCACCTGGACAAAAATATGTAAAACAGACGATAGAACCAGACGATACACTCAAGTGCTGACATCTGTTGTCAATAAATTCTATTTCGTACGGTTTTGAGTTATTTTCTATGTGAGACTTTTTTTTATGCGGTCCCTATTCACCGCATAAAAAAAATATTTTTTTAATTGTGTTGCGAAAACTATTTTTTATAGCCCCTCGTGAAGTTGCGTGCGAATTTTTTTAATGCGTTTTTTTTTAATGCGGTCCCTATCCCCCGCATAAAAACAGGTTTGACTGTATTAGTGAGGACGAATTGGCTCTCCAACTGGGCGAACCAAAGTGCTGGGTTCTCGGACCAAAATGGCGGCGGCTTGACGGCCGCGTGGCCGACCACGGGTTCGCTCATTCTTTCACGTACCTGGTAAAATATTTGTTCTCCAACCAAAATTGTGAATTCAATGAGTTTTAATGTCTGGCTCACCAATGTAGGTTTTTGGTCGTTAGCCACTACAATCCTTTGTCTAGTCGGAGGTAGCTGAGCTCTTGTCGAACACACCTGAACTGTCTCGTGGCAGGTCAAAAAAGGCGCGGAGATCTGACGAAACCTGACGTCATCCTCTCCAGGCCCACTGGTGGCGACTGTAGGCGTTAGCGCCTCAAGTTCCTTAAACATTATAAATTTGCCTATGAATTTTGGCCAGCAGAACATTTTTGGCATTCAGAAGTTTGATTAGTTAGCATGTCTCACGATTAGTGAGACATGCTAACTAATCAAACTTTAGCAGGCATTTCAACACAAGCCTGCAAACCTTAAACAAAAGGATGAAAACTTACTGACAGATGATAACCAACCACCAATTCCTATGCAGTTGGGATGTGCATTTGAAACTCCATTTCTAAACATTCCATGTATATCTTTAATATACATGGAATGTACATTAAAAATATACATGTGTATGTAGTTATTTATAAAAAAATAATCACTAAAATTATCAGATGATTATATAATTTCATTTTAAAATTTACTATTAATTAATTTATTTTGGGAGTTGCTGCTTTATATTTGAATAATCATAATTAGATGTAAAGTAATATAAAAATTGGTTGATTACATATTTTAGAGAGACTATAAACAAAATAAGTTAACATTGATTAGCATAACTAGAAATAACTATAGAATTAAACATTATCTAAAAACTCACTGTGTCTGGAATAATAACATAAATATAATAATTTAAATAGTTTTTCTGTTATATGGTCACCTAGCTTGTGGGAGTTGTGATTACTTGTAGCTATTCTTTTTCAGACTGTTCTCAAAATTCATGAAATAAATTGTTTAATCATTAAAGTTGTTAATAAATGATAACATATTTATCTGTAATATAAAATTTGCACGATTATTAATGAATTTATTAATCAAAATATGAAATAAAAAATATATTGAAGCCTGATAATTTAACCAGTTATTACTGTTTATACAAGATACAGACAAAAATAGAACATTGCATCAGACTAGTCTGGTGTTCTTGTTTACATCCTGTATTTGGAGCATTATGTATATTTTATATTACCATTTTCTTGTAAAATAAATTAAACAGTTATTAGTGAAGTTCTAAAATAAAAGTCAGCTAAAATATCACCATCATGTTTGGCTATTATTTTGTATCTCTAACCCTTCTATTATATTATATTATATTATAATATTTGATTTATATAACTTGTAGTTATGTAAATATTTGAGTTATATAACTACAAAAGTTATATAAATCAAATGTGTTATGTTAATTGGATGTCCACATTAAGAACGATGGTTGATGTGGTGACTGAAGGGAGAACCCAAGGTTAGCAAGTTGCTTAGGGAAGAGTGAACTGGCCCAGAGCAGAAACACAGCAGCTAAAATATTTAAAGTAAACTTCTATTTGAATTTCTAACTTAGTTTAAGTGAAAATTTGATAGAAGTTTTCAACTTTTTTCTTTGTTTGGTATGTTTCATAAAATAAAGATTGTAATTTGAATTAAGTTAAATATTAATGATGAAGACTGCTGATAAGTTATTTTTTATGAAATTTTCCTTATTAGGATATAAATTAAAAAATAAGTATCTTGGCTTTTCTGTTTAGAAAATTTATTAATAAAATTATTTATTTTGTTGTTTAATATAATAAAACAGCTGTTCCTAACTTACTTTAATTGTGAAACCCTTTTCAACTTGATAGAAAGTTTTGAAATTTGACAAATTTTACTGATTATAAATAAAACAATAAATCAGAAAAATCAAAAATAATTTATTGAATATACAAAAACAGATTAGTAATGGAAAAAGCAAATATTATTAATTCAAACTGGTAAATAATGTGAAGGATTAATTTTCACAGATTGATTTCATCAGTGGACATGCTGGAAGCTCAACTAGTAATGATAGAATCAAATTCATTTTTATTTTTTGTGAATTGCTAAATGAACACTCAAGTATTTAAATACTGTCACCTCCTGAACAACAGTTTCTGACAGGAATGATTAAGTTAATATTCAAATACAAGAATTGAATATTCAGAGAAAAATCAAATACATAATTCAATTCTTCTATCATTAGACTCAATAGATTTTATTTTCCACAATTATGAGCCATACAGAATCTGTGAATAAATTAATATAAATAATTTTTAAAAGTATTTAAATAAATTTTTATACATATTTTAAACTAGCAATATTAATTAAAGTTCAGAAAGTAATTTAGTTGGCAGCAATGGTGTAGCATGGGTGTCAGCTGCCCGGGGCAAAGGAAAATTTCGCCGCCCCCTTATTTAGGTATTATTATTATTTATTGTGAAATTTTGCGGCTCCCTTAAAGTGCCACCCCTGTCACCCCCACTACACTACGCCACTGGTTGGCAGAACCCATGGAACAAGTTTGCAGCTGCTATAATAAAATGCTTGCTTCTTTTTTATAGGTGTGCAGGAAATGGATATACCTCTCGTTGGTATCATATGTCTTGTGGAGAGCATTACTGTAATGAATGTTTTGACTTCTTTTATCGAAGGTGAGTCTTGACTAATATGCTAAATTTTAAACATTTTCATTTTATATGTAGATATATACATTAGTCCAAATTTAATCTTACATTTATTTTTTCTAGTCATAAAGATGGATATAATAGTTACATAGCTTGGAAAAACCTATGGTCTGTAAATGGTAAAACAGAATCAACACTGAAAGCTTTTATGGCAGACCAAATGTTACCATATTGGGTAAAGTGTATTCTACCAGATTGTCAGAAATGGCGACAGTTGTCTAAAGACATTGAATTGACTTCAGATTTAATACAAAAATTTTGCTGTAGAATGGTAAATCACAATGATAAGGTATTGCATATAAAGTTAATGACTTATTTTAAATCAATCTGTGTAAAATTTTAAATATAGTTCCAATAGAAATAAATGAATATAAACTGTACATATTATAAAAAAAATATAATGTGCAATTAGGATAAGTGATTATCTTGATTACCAACTTGATAAATTTATTAATGACTAATGATGTATACATGTAGATATGTCTTGGTATAAAGTGTTTTACTTTACAGCACTTTACTAATGTGGCACTTTTCAATTCATGTTTATTATTTTATTTTTGCATTAGATTTTTAGGCCTATCACTACTGCATACTTAATAAATAAATATGATTTTAGGCTTTTATGTGCACTAGCAAATAAAAAAAAAGCCATGTTTTAAGGCTACATTTGCTTCATAGCAGTATTTTGTAATCTACTCTGCTATATTAACTAATTATGCCTGTACAGCTAGTAATATCTAGAATATTTTATAAGACTATTTTTTGTTAGAATACCTGAATTCTTTTTACTTTTTTATACTTTTATACATACATGCAAATTCATATTTTTATATTTATTTTGTTGAAACTGTGTGTTTTGAAACTATAACTAAAAGTTTCAACTATGTTTAGTAGCTTTTAGTTGTAGAGCTTTAAAACATTTATTAGATTATATTCTACTTTTCTTTTTTAAATTTCAACTCATATCATTTTCTTTTTTATTTTTAATAAAAGATTTATTCTAAATGAGGGATGTTATAATTTTTGTTTAGAATAAGTAATATAGTTCTATGAATGAACTGCTAAACTTTTCAAACAAATTAATTTATTGAAAAACTATAACTATATTAATGCTTTTAAATAGATTTAATTGAATTTTATAAAAGTTAGTTAAATTTTACTCGATTAATATTTAAAATAAATTAATTTAATTTTTCTCTTAATAGAAAGATTTTGAAGCATGTTCTGTTCCGGAAGACACAGTAAGAATCTAAATTTAATTTGTTTCAATATTTAAATATAAACATAGTTAAATTAAATATATGATATTATAGTAATGAAATATACTAATTACTCACAGTGTAAATTATTCCAATGAAATTGTATATTTATGTAATTTAAAATAATAATGCCACATTGTTTTCACTGACTCATTCACTGGTATGAAATGATCAGTGTTCAAACAAATGTACGGATGTTTGAATTGAAGCAGACTTCATTAATTTATCCATGTGGTTTTAAATTAGAATATTTTCATTTTTTATTATTAAAATTTTTAATATGTAATCAAATAAATGTAAATAATATATAAATCTAATATTGTTACAAAGAATTGTTTTAAATTATAAAAATGCAATTTATAGTGTGAAATGGAAATTCCATGGTTGTACTGCCAAAGGCAATTAAGGACAATTCCTACTTTGTGTCTATACATGCATGTATTATGTGCTTCAATTTAATTTATTTTTATGAATTAGAAGCCATTAACTTAATAAAGTCCCGATCTGAATAGTCTCTTGTTTTGTCACAGGTTTCTCCAAATTTTTGTTCTCTTGCTCAATTCTTAAATTATGTCTGGTAAAGGTTAACTGATTAATTTTCCTCTCTTAATTAGCTTTTTTCAGAGCCCCAATTGCATTGTTTCAAGAAAGGTGGAAATGCTTTTGATTTGAACCATATTTTATAAACTTGTTTTATAAAACATTGATTTGTTAAAAAATCATATAGTTTCATAATGGAAGAAAGGATAGATTTCTTTCTTTGGTATGACTGTTCATTTTTATAACTGTAAAAGAAAGTAAATAGCTTGTAGGGAACATAAAAATCAAGCTAGAGAAGTTCTTTATGCAATTTTCAACAATTATTTTCAATTGTTCAAAAATTTTAAACAAAAGTTACGTAGTTTATTACACTAGAAATAAATCTCAATATGTTAGTAAATTCTTCATCAGTTTATAAATGTCTTGTAGAAGCTGATTAAATTAATTACATATAAAAAGTTAATTCAATGTATTACTGATATTAAACAAATATTTATTAAATAATTACTATACTTCTTCCTGTAGACTGGATGAAACTTAATTCTTTCTTACACGAAAAACCTTGACGATCCAGTGTTTTTATATACAACTGCTAACGTTTTCAACCCCTTCGGGGTCTTCATCAGGCACAGCACAAAGGTAGTTTCAAATGCCCGTGAATGGAACCAAGAAACCAAAGCGAGTTCTATTCCAATTTTTGAAATCAAAGAAATTGGAAGATAAAAATGGAACATTATGCACGAGCTATTATCTATTATCTACGCCTGCGTACTATTTACGTTCACCGCTCTTTAAATTTAAAACAATTAATGCAATATTAAGTTATTTGTGGGTGTGGGATTCCCTCATAGCAAAATTTCCATGCTTGCGAGATGTTGATTGCATCCTTGTAGTTGATGCACGTGTTGTGCAAACCCGCTTTATATATCTCTAGGGTCTCCAGCGTTCTGAGTTGGTCTGTGTGTTGTGACATTCTGATTATACGGGCGTTTTTGAGGTCGGCAGTGATTCCCTGCTGTGTGGCATACGTTGCCAGTGTGGAAGATAGTTTATTATTGGCAATGTCGTACCTGTGCTCTCGGAGTCGCTGATGGAGGGAGCGTTTGGTCGAACCCACGTAGACCAGACTTCTATTAAATCTGTCATCCCACAGGGGAACCTCATATACGCCCGGTGCGTGTTTCATGTCCAAATTGTCCTTCCCATTTCGAAGTAAGCTGTAAACTGATCGCGGTCTCCTGTAAGTTATTTTATTTCGGGTGCTGGATGCGATTTCTCTGTATATCGCATCTAAATGGTGGTTGTACTCAACTATTTTTCTTGCACTAATATCTACGGATCTTACACCGGCTTGTAGGTTGTTACGAATATTTCCACGTGCGTACTTGCGTGCCATGTTGTACACTATTTTTCTATGTAGACCGTATAGAATGGCATCTAACACTAGATAGAAAAATAGTGTACAACATGGCACGCAAGTACGCACGTGGAAATATTCGTAACAACCTACAAGCCGGTGTAAGATCCGTAGATATTAGTGCAAGAAAAATAGTTGAGTACAACCACCATTTAGATGCGATATACAGAGAAATCGCATCCAGCACCCGAAATAAAATAACTTACAGGAGACCGCGATCAGTTTACAGCTTACTTCGAAATGGGAAGGACAATTTGGACATGAAACACGCACCGGGCGTATATGAGGTTCCCCTGTGGGATGACAGATTTAATAGAAGTCTGGTCTACGTGGGTTCGACCAAACGCTCCCTCCATCAGCGACTCCGAGAGCACAGGTACGACATTGCCAATAATAAACTATCTTCCACACTGGCAACGTATGCCACACAGCAGGGAATCACTGCCGACCTCAAAAACGCCCGTATAATCAGAATGTCACAACACACAGACCAACTCAGAACGCTGGAGACCCTAGAGATATATAAAGCGGGTTTGCACAACACGTGCATCAACTACAAGGATGCAATCAACATCTCGCAAGCATGGAAATTTTGCTATGAGGGAATCCCACACCCACAAATAACTTAATATTGCATTAATTGTTTTAAATTTAAAGAGCGGTGAACGTAAATAGTACGCAGGCGTAGATAATAGATAATAGCTCGTGCATAATGTTCCATTTTTATCTTCCAATTTCTTTGATTTCAAAAAATTGGAATAGAACTCGCTTTGGTTTCTTGGTTCCATTCACGGGCATTTGAAACTACCTTTGTGCTGTGCCTGATGAAGACCCCGAAGGGGTTGAAAACGTTAGCAGTTGTATATAAAAACACTGGATCGTCAAGGTTTTTCGTGTAAGAAAGTATTAAATAATTATCAATGTAAAATAATTTCATTTTAAAAAGAATAATAAAATGTTAAAAATTTCTTTCAAATGTATAAGTAAACTTTGATTTGGCGATAAAAATGTTACTTTTTTTATACATAACTTGAATTATAGTTTTAATAAAATTGTGAATTCAAGTACTTATTGTATAAAGTAATTTAAATTTGAATTTTATTTTTAGAGAGCTGCTGATTCAATTCAACCAATATGGATTGCTTATTTGACACATCCACCTTTGTTAAAAAATTCTCCTTCAGCACAATATCTTCAGAAATATTATTATGATGGTGTAGGAATGAGCCCAACTAGTATTGGCTTTTTAAGAGGTATGTTAGTTAATTTTTCTTTATTTGTTTAATTTATGCTTTATTTTCTTCATATTTTGTTTAAATGACCTGAATTTTAGTAAGTTCAAAATAATTAATTGAATTTATTATTTATTTATCATTTTTCTTTGTTCTGAAATTTTTAAGGTTTAAAAAATATGGTTTATAAAAATTAATAATAACAACAACTCTCTTGCCAGTTACCACCTAGCTGTGGTGAGAGAGCTCAGTAATTCTTACGAACAACAGAGCTATGCTGACTGGAGCATCTGCCCCTGGTAGGGTCAGCCATGCCAGTGAGTGAGGTCTGTGGGGATAAATGAAGCCAAGAGTGACTGAAACCACATCTGTGGGATCTAATGATGGTAATAACTTGATCCAAATGTAATACTGGCTCAGACGTCACCTGGGTTAACAAGGTCCACGTTTGTGAGTTAGTCAGAAGCTCACATTTGAAAAATATGTCTCAGTTTTTCTTGGCCACTAGTGATGAAAGCAGCAATGGTCCAACTATGGCTACTGCAATGTCCACACCAGATGTGAGAAACTGGCCAAGCCTTGATATTTCTGAGACAATCCAGCCACAGACCACTAAGGCAGGTAAACCATGCATAATGGATGAAATGGAAATCAGAAATGAATGAGTTTATCATCTGTACTTACTAAACTATCACAAAACTCAAAACAGAGATGACAGCATATAGACAACAATTACATCACTTGTTCTCCCAATAATATCCTCATCTCACTGTCACTGTACAAATGGTTATTGATCAAAAAAAGAACAATTTATATATAATAGCCTTACACCCAAAACAACACTAGAATATATAAACAACAAATTCAGAACAATTGCATTAACAAACAAATACTCCCAACATCAACAACAATCACATAATCCTTCAGGCTCATCAAGATACTTGCATTGACAATGCTGTTCCAATAACAACACTTCTTCACTGTCTGAAATAGATTCAGGTTTACTTTATACTCTCTCTCTTTTCCAGGAAGCACTAACAAAATTTACAAGCACTGACCCTGCACAACAGCAACACATTCCCAAAATCAATACTTCTAAACTAGTAGGGAAAACTGTACACTACGTGAACACTTACATATTACCAGATTGCACTCATTCTATTTCTACACTTTCAGACAATCGCACACTAGTCTATGCAGGTGCAGTCACAATAGTGATTTACTATAGACTAAAATTGCATCAACAAACAGAAGCACACAGATAAAAAACACTTCAGAAACCTGCCTGGCAAAAAAGAATAGAAACACACAAACAATATTAGACAGCAGCTAGGCAGGCTGACATAATATGTAAACATGTAAACATATGGCAACATGTAAACAAAACAAATAACTTTAAGAAAATTAAAACACACAAAGCATGAATGACACAATGTCTACATCACAGAATACATTGACGCATTGAAACAAGAACTTGCAGCCAAAGCATGGCTACCCAATGTTACAAAATTTTCTCTATACAGAAACAACAAAATAAATTATTCACAAACAATGAAAAACCCTACTACAGGCAAAGTAATACTAAATCCACTACTGATTCCCAACACAATGGCATGCCAACTGAAGAATAACTCACAAATTATTAATAGTCTCTTTGGTCTACTGTTGTCATGCACAATGCTAAAGCAGACTGGATCAAAGAGGAGGGCAAAGATATGCAAGACACACTTAGTATGCATTGTGTTGGAATAAATACACAAGACATCCATTGTACAATGATGAAAGCAAACAAATGGACAACACCTGGTGTAGACAACATTCATAATTTCTGGTACAAAAAATTCACAGCCCTGCAGCAGAAACTAGCTAAACATTTAACTCATATCATCAACAATTCATAAGACATGCCAATTTTTTTCATGCAGGGCATCACCTGCATGAAACTAAAAAAACAATAACACCAAAGACTCTGCACAGAACAAACCAATTATATGTCTTCCACTGCAAGAGGTAAGAATCTTAGAAGATTCTTACCTTTTGCATTGCAAACCAAATATACAATCATGTTGATGAACATGACATTCTTACATTACAACAAAAAGGCTACCATAGAAATCACAAAGAACAACTACTCATTGACTTATGACAAGTTCATAAGCAACACAGAAACATACACATGGCATACATTGTTGAATGCTTTTCTGTAATCAGTGTCCCACACACTTGGCTCCTGCATACACTTCACATCTATAAAATCCATCTCCAACTCATTAGTTTCCTTTGTTCTACCATGCTCCACTGGAAAACAACATTACATCTTAACCTCCATAACATTCACATAAAACCAAATCAAATACACATCAAGCAAGAAATTTTTCATGGAGATTCCTTGAGTCCTCTTTGGTTCTGCATTGCATTTAACCCTTTATCTAACACATTGAACAAAACACAATATGGCTACAGTATCAAACACAACAAAACAACACTGTTCACATTATCTCAAGTACATGGATGATATCAAACTTTATGCATCCACACAGAATCAGCTTCATTATCTCTTACAAATTACACAATATACTCAAATGATATACAAATGGAGTTTGGTCTAGACAAATGCAGAACACTCCACATTGAAAAAAGGAGTACTGAAGAAAAGAGATTTTATACTCAGAAGTGGAGATATTATCAAATCTATAGAAGAGGGTAAGTTTTACAAATATTTAGAATTCTAACGGGCCAAACTTACAGAACATGCACAGATAAAACAAAGGTTAACACTTGAATACCAGAACAGATTACATGCAGTACTAAAAACACACCTAAATGCAAATCATACTTTTAAAGTTATTAATACCTATGCAGTCCCTGTATTCACTTATTCTTTTGGAGTTATACACTAGACACACACAGATCTTGAGCAAGTCCAAAGGGAAACAAGAACAACACTTACTAGCATAAACAATATCACCCAAAATCATCTATAGAAAGACTAACTCTTTCTCATAAAGAAGATTGCCATGACCTTACTAATATAGTTAACCTGCACTACAAACAAATTCTGACACTAGAAGTTTTTCCACAAAAAACAAGAAACATCAAGATTACATAAAGCTATAATTCTGGTAGACAGTAACCACATACCTTTAAACTTACACTCTGAGCACCTGGACAAAACTCAATACACAAAAATCATAGACATTACTAAGCAGTTATGAACCCAAAAGGCTCTTCATGGCAGGCATGCCTGTGACCTAGTAGATGTTGGGTACCACATACACATTTATATTTAGGAAAGTAGTAGCGACCGAACCCTAAGGCATAGCCAGGGTAAAAGGGTGAAAATAGAAGGGATAAGAGTAGAAGTATATAGATTGAGGGGAAATGAAAGGAGGAAGTGGTTGAAAGGGTCGGGAACCATTAATAGTGTAAAAACAACATACAGTATACAGTTTTACAATGGCAATAGGAAGCAAACAGTAATACATAGTACAATGTAGAAATATACAAAGATGTGTGTTTGTACATGCATGATGCTATAATTGATACAGGATTGCAAAAATTACAATTATTTAAGTGATTTACAATGGTATACTTTACAAAATTTGAATACGTGAACACACATTGCGACAAAAGTTTGGTGTGAAGATTCAGGCAAGGGTGACTGCAGATAAACAAAGATACATAGAAAATTGCAAATGATTTCAATGAGAGTTACAGGTAATTGATTGCAGCTGGATGAAGATGCTAGTCATAGCAGGAGAGGTCTGTTGCCTTTGCAAAGGCAGTGAACGCATTGAAAATAGTCCTGTTGCTCACGAGAGTCCAGGGGGCAGGTAGGGCCAAAGGTGGCCTTCACTGGTTAAAGTGTCCACAAGTTGCTTGCATTCATTCCTGAACTTAGGGTATCTTCGTTGAGGTCAAAGTCACATTTTCCATTTTCCTTGTTCAGGAACCACAGGAGGTAGGTACCAAAGTTTTCATGGCTGGTAAGCAGTTGTGTGATGTTGTGGGAGGTTACTAGGTAGTCCATTTTCTGTCTGGCAAAAATGTCTGCAAAGAATTTGAATACCACGGCATGTGTTCTTGGCATCCCAGTGGTTTTGCCACTCAGAGATGGTGTGAAGATTGAGCTGGTAAGTGATCCAGCTAGAAGGGATGGCTGTGTAAGAGCAGCTAGAGGCAATGGTAGGTGCCTTTTTGGTGAGCAAGTTTGCCCGCTCGTTACCAGTAGTGCCAGAGGGGCCCCAGTCAAAGGAGATGTTAAGATGGAGGTTGATCAGTTGGTTAAGGAGGTTGAGGGTCATTTGTATGATTAGAAGCTTGTTTTTGTTGACAATTTGATGAAGGGCAATCTTGCTGTCAATGTAGATTTTGATGTTGCTATAAGGGAGTCTATTGTGATTATCGATGGCAAATTGAAGAGCTTTCAGGATGGCAAGGCTCTCAGCCTGGCAATGGGCTTCAGGCTTGAATGCTGCCTGATGAAGAGAGTGGTTATTACGGTCAAGGGCTAAGAAAGCAGCACCAACACCACTGGCAGACTTGGATCCATCAGTGTAGATTTGCAACATGTGGGCACTGGGTACCACACACAAAAATGAATGTTGGAAACATACTTGAGCAGAACGAAAGTCTCCAGGAACCTAAGGAGCATTTCACAAAGTACTCTTTTGGGGTGTTTTGTGAAAATTTGCAGAGGAATCACTCAATGAGAATGATCAGCAAGCAGCATTTGTCCACCACTGGTCAAGCTTTTCCCTGATTTTTGCACCTTTACAAAGGCAAATAATCTGGGTGTCAATGGAAACATAACCACAGTGTTGCTCAGGTGGAATTCTCATGCCAAAGTGGTTTATATACAATGTTTTACCCAGGTTTGTAGTCATTCTAATGGATGTTGCATACCACATATACAAGGGTCCTTCCTGAATTCATTATGACCACAGAATGCACATAATGGATCCCATTGATTCCTCTGCAAATTTGGCACTCAACGCCTACTTGCATATGAATTCAGCACCTCACAACCATTAGCCCTGGATTAGAAACTAAGAAGCCTTGATCTGTACGATGAGGAGTATATGACAGTCTTGGATTTTCACGCTTTATACTCATCAATCAAATTGAAACCCTGTTTTTGTCATCTGAGGAACTTTCTCCTATGGAACTTCCATTACACACCTAATCTACACAATCAAGTCTTGGAGCTGGTGCATCTGGTGACATATTCTTCTTCCTCATTGAACAGCACTACCTATGTACAGAATAGAGGTGTCCCCTTGAGAAGTTTCCTTTTGGAGTGCTTTGTGAAATGCTCCTTAGGTTCCTGGAGACTTTTGTTCTGCTCAAGTATGTTTCCAACATTCATTTGTATGCTACATACATTGATGATAATCTTATCATTTGGAAAAAGTACCATCGTCCAAAATTTTGAATGATGGGATGTTTTTTCATCATTTACAAGAAACCTTACAATCCATTGTTCATTCCTTGGAGTCCCCATTACCCACTCAACTATAGATTAGCAGAGTTTAGGGCATTGATCAAGAGAGCATGCACACATTGCACGAATGTCCTTGATATAAACAAGGAACTGGCTTACATCATTTCTATTGGTATGAGATTTGGTTACAAATGTAGGATCATTAAAACCCTCATTGATACATTCCAACACAAAACAAAGAGATTCCCAAGAATTTTTCACACCCGAATTGTTGACTATGCCACTCCCCTACAGAACATCTTTAAGGAGATAGGCAACATCATTGGTTGCAGCATCACCTACAGAAGAAACCCTACTGCTTATAGATTATTAAGAAATGATAAGGATCCCCAGACATGGCACTGATACCAAACATACCCTTAACATACAACAAACTTGCACATGATCTCTACTATGTTGGGACTACTCTGAGATTCATCCAACAATGTTTAAAAGAACACAAGGACAACATTTAGGAAATCCAGCCTAACTACTGCCTTAGCAGTGTATGTTATCACTAATCAAGATTCTACAAATATTGAATGAAATTGAGCTCAAATTGTCCAAAAAATAGAGAATTGTCGACTCATATGCTATGCAGAAGCTTTTTATATTTATAAAGCGACATGTATAGGATATTCTATCAATTATAAGGATGTTAACTCTCTGTCAACAGCTTGGAGGTCCTTTTCTGCATACCCTCTACATAAATAACGCAAAGCCTTGCGACAGCTATGGAATGGAATATATACATTATTTGATTAAATAGATGGGAGTTCATTATTTAATATTTTGTATTTAATTAATTTTAATGTTTCTTGGTGTATTTATCGATTTAATTTTTATATGCGATCATTTTTTAATTTTTTAAAAAAATATTTTCAAATTTGTATGTTTATTTTATGATATGTTAACATTTGGATGATAAAAATTTGAATATGTATTTTGGAATATTTTTATCCAAACTATTGTTGTAGCATTCCATTATGTATTCTACTGGAAGAAAGTTGTTAAAAATGTCCGAAAACATTTTAGTTATTAAATATCTGCTGTTTATTCAAAATTATTTGAGTGTGTATTTAATTTTTCTTTTACATTTCATTTAATATTGTTATTTAAATAAATTTTTAATTTTGTTATAAATTTGTTATTGTGTAATTGATTACAATAATTTTTTGAAAAGTTATAGATATTTTTTCTTTAAAAAATATCTATAACTTTCTTTAAAAAATATCTTTTTTTTTCAATTTTCAGTTATTTTAAATAAATTTAAAATAATTAGTCAGTTACCATTTATGGGTATTCCATGTTAAGTTAGATTGTTTCATGTATAAATCTGAAGAAGCTGATTTGATAACATTGCTTGTAAGATTTAATGCTTAATATTCTTGTAAAATTTTATATTGAATTTAAATTAGGAAGCTACATAATATAAGACTATTGAAATAAAGCAAATTTCAATAAATCTACATAATATATCTTTGTTTTAATTTTGTATAAATTAAAAATGAGAATTTTCTTTTGTATAAAAGAAAATAATTGTAAATAGTAATTGAAAATGTGGTTATTCAGTTTCTTCTAATACAGAAAAGAATTAATTAAGTTTTTATTTCAATTTATTCAGAACAAATTTCAGACAGTTCAACTGAAAACCAGAACACAGATAATAAAGTTTTGAATAATGGTAAAAATTTTTGTATTATTATTACTATTATTATTAGCATTATCATTAAAAAGCAGATTTGTTTAATCCCATTGGCTAATTCTGGATAGAATAAATTACCACATAAGCAAATATCAAGAATTAGATTGCATTTTTATAATTTAGATATACAAGGGGGCACTCAATAAATTTTTTACATTTAAGTATACTTGAAAAAATAGCTGAAATTTAATGATACTATTCAAATTCAGAACGTTTTCTACCCTTATGTGAAACTTTTCATGCAACCAGGAGCATTGTGGTTACTAGACAGCTCTTGTGAAGATGACACTTCCCACCATTTTCTCAATTAGCTGCCATGAATGGAACCCACATGTAAACATTTCTTGATTTGATCCTTTACGATTTTAACATAAAGGATCAAACTAAGAAATGTTTGATTCTTTGTTAAAAAATTTCTTTCAAAGTTAAGTAACAAATTTTAAGGTTATTACATTTATTAGAATTTCTAGTTTTTCTATTTTACTTAAAATTTTAGTAACTATTGTATAATATTAATTTTTTTTATTAATAATAAAAATTCAGATATGGAGAAAAGAAAATTAATTTTTAATAAACAATTTCTTTAAATTCAGCTTGCAATTTGAAAGTTTTTATAATTTCAATGAATTTGAATGTTATGAAATATAAAAATTTAGACTGTTTCATTGTTTTTTATAACTGTTCATTTCTATTGTTAAAATAGAATGTTGAATTTGAAATATGATAATTTACAGATTTATTTAATCAATTTTTTTTCTTTTAAATAATCAATTTAGATTTATTTTCAAGTCTTTATGACTAATAAAAGCATTGCAATAACAAAACAATCAAACAAATATTACAATTTAATTAACTTTGATTTTTAATCAAATAATTATCAATAATTTAAGTTTATTTTAGATAAATGAAATTTTAATTAAATTAATATAAAGTTCTAATTTACATCACTAAGAGTTTAAACTAAAAGAAAATATTGGGATCTTTACATATATATATAATATCAAATCAAATTTTCTCTCTAATTTTGAAGTTAGGAATTTTAAATATTAGGTTTTAGTGTAGTCAGTTAATCATATTTAAAAAAAAATGATTTTATAATTATTTGATATTTATTTTTCTACTTTTCTTGAATAGCATATATTCATTTCAGTTTCAGATAGAAATCCATATCTTCAACCTTTCTACCAACCTGCTGAACAAGGAAAGGCAAGATGTTTTCGGCCTGATGTTATGGAATTAGATGAAGTAAAGGAGTTTCCTGAATATTCAAGGTAACTATATGATTTTTAAAATTTATAGATTAATTCTAAGGAAGGCCCACCAGTGGCCAAGTGATTCTGTTGCTAAACACTGGGAGTTTGGTCGTGGGTTTGTGCTGCTCTCAGACGAGCTGGCCATATGGAGTTTTCTGGGTTTTCTCCATATCTGTAACACCTGAATAGGGGCCAAGTTCCCCTTAAAAAGACCTACCAGAAGGCATTATTTCCCTTGCATAACACCTCTATCCAGAACTGGTAACGGGGGGGTGGTCACTCTGATACTAACTTCCCCAAGATACACCTTGGCGCACCACTAATCGTTAACTAACCTGTGCCGGGTGCTTGCCGAAGCCAGGAATAACCGGATGTGGCATGAAGAAGAAGAAATTCTAAGGAATATTTTTTGTATTGAACTTACTTAGAAAATATACATTTAATCTTCGGTAAAAAAAATATCAAATTAAATGAGCTCTATAGTTTCAAAAAATTTGCATTATGATACCTATTTTTATTTTAAATATTATTATAACATTCCTGGCTATTATACAATATTACATAGGAAAAGTATGATTGTCAGTCAAATTCTGACCCTCTGGTTATTTTGCATGTTTTGGTTTTTTGACATTCTTGTAGCCCAAAATGTAAAATGCAATCTTACAAATATGTAATAATTTTTACAAATAATTTGTAAAAATTATTTTTTAATAAAATTTCACAACAGATGTACTGTACCACACACATCTTTAACTTTGTAAGTTTTGAGTGCCAGGAAAGTGTTCTTGCCAGCTTTCTTTTAATATTTAACAATAAATTGTATATGTAAATAAAATACAGCAGAATTACATTGTTTATTGTTACTAAATGTGGATTACTTTAAACTTTAGGATTCATAGGAATTGTTAAATTTTTGTTAATAAAGTAACATATTTAATTATTAAAATATTAAATGTTGGTTTGAAATCAGTTGTGACTGGCACTGGTAACGGGGAGGGTGTCACTCTGATACTAACTTCCCCAAGGTACACCTTGGCGCACCACTAATCGTTAACTAACCTGTGCCGGGTGCTGTATTTAGATGTATTGCAGACTTATATATATATATGTTACGGCCAAAGCCGAAAATCAGCCAAAGTGGGAAGTGTCTGGCCAAATCAGGAAATGGCCAAAGTTGCTGTAAATTGACTGGCCAATGTCCGATCTTTTCTTGATTTTGGGATTTGGCTTGCCAGTTTGCAAAATGGCATGGGGCGATTGTCCAAAGTTGGAAGAAAAAATCATGAGCAGATTTTGGTGGATCTGTATAATTTCATACTTTATATTGATTATTAATTATAAATTATCAAATTCAATTATGTGTTAGGGCAGTCTATAAATTATATAAGGGCGATTTTGGCCATTCTAGACCTGCACCCACCCCTGTGTAAGAAACCGTAATATTTTCTTTGATCCCCCCTTCCCTATCTTACATAATATTTAGGCATGATTTTATAGAAAGATTTTAACAAAAAAAATTTTTCTATGAAACTAAAAACCTTAGGTCCAAAATATATAATTATTAATTAGTTAATTAATATGTACTATTATTTATAAAGCACTTTATGTGAACAAATTTAAAAATATAAAAATTTAATGAATTCGAATGAACAATTTATTTTAAGAACTTTTTTTTTAATTATTAACAATCTTTTTATTATTATTATCATTAATCAACGTCATAATATTCATTTTTATATTAATTTTAATTTTCATAAAAGGACGAAAAAAACTTTGACATATCGACTAGCTAGTGCACGTATAAACAGAAACATCATACAAAATAAAACAAGAGGGAATAGAGAGAAACCACTTTCTGTTGCCATATTTACATCTTGGCTAAGGCCAAGAAAATAAACTACATGCTGCTAAAATGTGCTAGGTGCACCTGGAGACTAAATCATAAAGCTTGTAAAATTCTACATAATTGGGCAATACAACCAATGCTACTTTATGCAACCTTTAGCTAGGGTCATGTAACTAGTAAAAATTCAGTAAAGTAAATTACTCTCTCTTCAAAGACAGTTTGCCATCAGTGCTGCAGAACTGTTTCAAAGTGCTAACTTGAAGAACTAATTTCAAAGTGCTGCAGAACTGTTTCTACTAATGCCTCTCTGATACTAGCAGAGCCTCTTCCTTTGAATGTATTGTAGAAAAGGTTCTAAATTACTACATCAGAACTACAAACATCAAGGCTCAGCAATGGTCTCTACTCCTATCTACAGCTGTTCATATGCTAACACATTGCAATTACCTTACTATCTCTGATCATCAGCCTATAAACAAGGTTGTTTGGTGTCATCTGCTTCCTCCATAGAAAACCATGCAGACATCTACACAAATGGATTAAAAAGCCCCCTTCATGTCAGTTCGAGTATCTGTATGTTCCTCTAAACTGACATATTTTGCCCAAAATGTGTTAGAATGTACAGATACCCCCACATACCTCCATCTATCAAGCTGATGAAGATGCTGTCTACCGTTCAGTGGGCCACTTCACTACCAAACAAAACTCTGTCTATCAACATTTACAGTGATTCTCAGTCTGTCCTAAAAGCTCTATTAAATCCCAATTGCAATAGCAATAAAATCACATATATCCAGCACCATATTAAAAGTCATGTAAATAAGATAACTTTTATATTTGTTCCTGGCCATACTGGCATACTAGGCAATGAAAAACAGCTGCAAAAGGTCCTTTGCAGCTGACTTAGCCTCAAAGTCAGCTGCAAAGGACACTGACTTGGACTACACTCACATCCCTCTCTGATGTAGCATCTGTAAAAATTATATTCATGACAATGCTAGGCAAAAATGGAATCAACAATGGTTGAGCAGTAAAACTGGTAGAATAACGAGACTTTATTTTCCTAGTGTTGAATGCAAGTTCTCATTGCCACTTAGAGATTTAACATTTGCTACTGCTCAACTACTCACTGAGCATGATAATTTTAGAAGCTACCTGGCGATGTATAACCGGGCAGAAACTGCCTCTTGCTTTTGCTCTACAGAAAACCTAGACATCGTCGATCATACGAACTATCATCGTCCAATTTACAATCAAGATAGATGTATTCTGAAATTAGAAATCTTTATGCATAGTTTCAGATGGCCATGTCAACTCAATAAGCTTATTCAGAAGCCACTGTTTGATGCTTTTTAAATTTATGTTCAAAAATATAGAAGAAAAGATTATTTATAATTTCTAATTTTACATTTTAGTTTTCACTAAAAGCCAAATACTAATTTTATGTTTACTTTGTATCATGTATTTTGGTTTATGTATTCTTAGTATTATATACCATAGGAGTAGTGCACTTATTCTAATAAAAAACAAGAGAGAGAAACCACCACATGGCCTTTCTCCCATGATAAAAAAAATGTATAGAACGTAAATTTGCTAGCGTTATTATTCTATCACGTCACACGAGACAACGGGCGTTCTTAATAGAAACCACCAAATTGAAGACAAAGTCAAAACTCTACCACTTAACAAGATCAAAAAATAAAAATAAGAATATTACGTAAGACAAGATCTACTACCCCCTATCCCTGAGTCAAAAATTGTAATTAATCCTTGACCCCCACCCACCCCAAAATAACCTTATGTAATTTATGGACGGCCCCTTATGCTTATTAATCTTAGTAAATTATCAATCTCTACCATCACTTATTACGAAAAGACAAACTTTTATGACATTTCGAATTACACACTGTTTATATTTTCACATTTGCGGTGATTTGTGGCGCACTTAGTAGTGCAGTTGCAGTGAGTGTAGCCTTGGCCGCCTGTCAGTGATTGGGGAGATGCGACAGTTCATAGTTTTTTTCCGTGCACATGGATTCCAGTGTGAGCAGTTTCTTGTGCAGAATGAAAAACTCACTTCTGGAATACAGTTGTGTGAGGCTCCAGAAGTGAACTGGAATCATATTAATAAATAAATTTTGTTTTTTTTTTCTTGGGAAAAAAAAGGAGAAAGAGGGAAAATTTTTTAATTTGTAAAACCGATAAGAGAAGAAAAATAAAAAATTTATGTCTATAAAAGAGCATGTTTAAAAGTAATTCTTAGAAAAGTGAACTTCTCGAAATAAAACAATAGAATGACGTAAGTCCCATGATTGACCATCTTCAATTGGGATCGAATGGATATGTGATGTTGACTCATCTTGCAATCTGGGTTCCGATCTCATTACACTAGGTAACAAGTGATGATCAATTAGAAAGCAGAGGTGAGGTGGATCAATCAATCAAAATGATTGAGCTGGGATCCAAAAAAGTTTATAAAAATGACCAATTCAAGGACACAGAGAGCTTCTCCACTGGATTTTCATACTCTCTGGCATCCTTCGTAGTTAAAATATTTTCTGTTTCTCTGACGTTTAAATGACGCATATCTCTCAACAAAAACTATTACATGACTGTGCCCTGGGGCCATCCAGTTGTCCAACTGACTAACTGTCCAACTGTCCCATCACATCATCCCATTCTTGGACAGAAGATATTGTTTTTGTAAGCATAATTTATACAATAAATCAGGAAAATTGTTTTGTGACTGGAGAGAGCTGTTTCTGTCATCAACATTTCCATGTGTGCTTCAGAATTGCTCAGATATCTTGCTATTACACGCAATTCGGCAATCTCGCAGTTGTTTGAGAACACCATCACACCGGAAGCAAAAGATGTGCTGCCTACTGGACAGTCTTGCATCAGCACATCGAATTTTGGCCCGGGATTACCTGCCCCTTCGTGAAATGGCTGGCCAAAGTAGCATATACACTGGTCATTTCAAGTACACTGGACCTTGACCACACCTCTTGGTCAAAGTGCAAAATGGCCAGACAATTTGAGAACTGGGCGAACTTCGGGCTTTGGCTGTAACACATATTTACATATAGAAATAAAAGAAATGCTAACAATGTAAAAGATGATGAGAATAAGCAGAAATTTATGAAACTTGACACACTACTGTTCAGCAGTTTAACTGACATATGGAAGGATACTTTTTGTGTTTTGATCATTGTGATCAAGGCATAAAGAAAATTCTCTCATATGTACAGTACATACATACATAGTCAAACTTCTGTATAACAAATTTTCTCTGAGAAAAATAGAGAATTTGTTATATAGATTTATATTACAAATTTTCAAAAAGTTTTTAAATGGAAAATGCCCTGGTAGTGAATATAAAAATAGATTTATTTTCAATATCCACAGAAAACTTATTGAAAAGAGAAATTTGCTACATAAGACTTTACAATATGGAAGTCTGACTGTGTCTTTAGAAATGAAAAAATTTGTTTTTATGATATTTACCATATATTTATTTAACTTCAAGATTATTTTATGATAAATACATTGCAAAATAGCATTATAATAATTGTTATGGTCTTTTATTCTTTTGAGTTAGTTGAGAATATATTGGAATTTTATGATAAATAATTGAAATGTTCAGATCAGTATGCAGACATTTGTCTTATAAATTATTTTTCAGGCATGAATTAAGTTCATATAGTAAGGCTTAGTTACTGATTTAAAATGTATAATTTTGAGAATTTTGAATATTTATTTAAAATGATTAATGTTATTTTGATTTTACTTTTCTCTAGAGAACAAATTATGTATTTAGGTATTAGGAATTTGATAATTGCATTATGGAATCTCAATCCACAGGTAATTTGATTTTATTTTAAAGCATTTATCTATATAAATATTTTATCATTTTAAATATTAAAATTATAAGTTTTGGTTTTGTTGAATATTGGTAGTTCATTATAAAAATATTAATGAATTTTAGCAATAAACTTTTATTAATAAGTTATTTTTATTGTAATAAAAAATAAATGATTACTATGTACTGTACTTTACGCTTATAATCATTTTATTTAAAGCTATTTGTTTTTTGTGTAAAAAATAAAATAATTAGCAAACTTTATAAATAAAGGTTTAAAATATTTTTATTGATTTCGATGAAACATTCCCAGAAAAAAAATTGATAAATTATTTTAATATTTAAAAAAATAAAAATTTAAGTTCTTTCAAATAAAATAAAGATGAGAATATTAATAAATATTTTAGTATTAAAACATTTTTAAACATATTAAATAAACATGTTGCCAGTTTTCAAATTTTAGAGTTTGCTGAACAAAGGAATGATATCCAGTTTTATCTGAACATTGCAACAAATGTAACAATGTGATGACTTCTACTCGAATTAAAACACTGTCTAAACTTGCTGTCGAGTGATTCTAGAAAGTAGGCCAAATAACCAGTTTTTAATCACCATCTAAACTGAGGCAAACAAGAAATCTCTTTGCAACAAAATTTTTCTGAACCACAATCTCTACTATCTCTAAACTGTCATCAGCATCTAAATGTTGTCTCTGCAATTGGCCAAATAGATAGGTCACCTTTTTTTTATGGAATACTAATATTTGAAATCTTATTTAATTGAACTATTTACATATTTTAAACTATTAATTAAAACTCAAAAACTGATTTTATTGTGGAATCCCAAAATGTTATTGATGGAACCCTAAGGTTTGAGGAATACAAGTTGGGAACTACTGGCATAGAGAGATCTTCTTTGGATATTGCACAGAAGCTCTCTCTCTGCATCTCAAATGATCATGTAGATATAATTTGAGATGAGGGAATATCTACAAGTTCTGGTCACAAGCTACAAGTTCTGGTGAGTACAGCAGTTGTGACATAACAACAATTTCTTTTTCAATTAAAAAATGTTGTGTCACATATACTGGTCAAAATAATTAGAGGAGCAAGAGATGTTTCATAGAAAATCACTTAAAATGAATGATTCTGATTGTATGTTGTAACAGATATATATGTTGTTGTTATATAAGATACAGTAAAATATACAGTAGTTATATGAAAAATATGCATTTGAGCCAAATTGTTGTCATATATATTTGGCTTACACATTTTTGCTAAGGTCACATATAAGATTTGAATTTATTACTGGTCAAAACACCTGTAAATGTTTTGATTGGTAATAAATCATCTAGTCATGACAGTAAAGGAGTTCTTTGCTGAGAAACAAATTGATAAAAACTTTCTAATGCTGTTACTATGCTCAGCAGGTCTTACATTCTGTATTTTTGGCTCAATTCCTCAGATATATATATTTTTGTTCATTTATAATTATTATAGTAATTTATCTATTATATAACTGAAGTAAAAAATGTCAGCAATTTAAACTACTGTGTTGTGAACAAATAATGATTAAAATGATTGATGTTTATATTTAATGCACCGGTTAAGAATAATGAAGATAACTGATAATGATTGCATGTTGTCATCCATTTCTTATGGCTGACAATGCAAAAAAGGTTAAAAATATCTATTCATAGTAATACAAAAAAATATCATCAAAATCTGATTACAATAAGAAAAGTATTTTAAGTGTATCTTAACTTATATGCTTTGGACTTACTAATTCTGATGATATTAAATATACAGTACACTAGATTCTTACTATTATACATTTAAGTCAACGTTTGATTACAATATTTCTTTTATTTTCTATTAAGTAAAATAATTGTAAATCTAAAATATTTGACTTTTATGCATATTTGCAAAATAGGAATGGTTAACAATGAAAAAAGTTACAGAGCACCTTATATGTCGAGGATTAGCACGAATTCGCTGTTTATATGAAGCAGAAAGAATATTGAAATACTTTACTAAAAGAGGAATTGTAAATTTTGGAATAGTCATTCCACCAGTAGATTATAAATATTTCTCAATTCCACCTGAGGTAAAATAAATTGAAATTTTCAGTGTGAAGCTATTATAATATTTTAAATTTTGAATTCTATTCTGTATTTTTAGGAAAATGTCATAGTAATTGGAGCTGGAATTTCAGGAATAGGAGCAGCTCGGCATATTTGTAATCTAGGAATTCAGGTTTGTATTTGAAATTGTGTTTAATGATTAATGTAGGAAATACATATTATGTTTTAAATATTTAAGTAATATATCAGAAAATTATGTAATTCATCATATAATGCAAAATAAATTTTTGATAAACACATCTTGTGCAATACTATCTTTAATTTGTTTTTGTAAAGTTCTAGAGAAAATGCAACTCATTAGAAAATGAGATGAATTTTCCTAGAACAAAATTGTAAATGTAATCTTTGACCAAAAGTTTTCTTATCTGTAAATTATAAAACAGATCTTACAATAAAATAAGAAAAAGTAAAATATAAAGTTAAAATAAAACAAATTTATCATACATTTCATTTCTTTACAAGAAAAATTCTTTTTTTGTTTATATCTTTCCAAAAGGGATGATTGATCATTAGAATAACACATACAAAATTCAGAAAACAGAATATTTTCCAATTAATTGGAAGATTTATTTCTATAATTTCATATTTACTAAAACATGCTCTGTAAAACAGATTTCCTGATATTACAATGAGTTAATAATTCTAGTAATAATTTACTAGATTATCAGATACTTTTTATTTATAATACATCTGTATTTTAAAACCTTTGTTTAACTCCAATAAGTCCTTTTTGTAGAAAACAGACTAACATTTTCAATTTGCTCTCTTCAGATCTTCAGGTCTGGATTTTCTTATAAGAGTATGAATCCAAAATGAACTTAATTATGTGTTCCAATTGCATATTTGTGGAATGTCTAACAAAATTTCAAAATAAAAAAATCATCCTAGAGTGCATTCTTTTTGTAGAATATTGAAAATTTAAAAAAACTTCAATTATACAACATAAATGGAGCATGCACACAAATCAGTTCTTACATTTGTAAGAAATTTTGTTAAATGGACACTATTGAAAAAATGTCTGCCAAGCATATGAAATACTTTTTCCTCTCTAGAGTTTATAGGTTTCTCATTTGCTTTTGCCTTAAAAATTTCCAGTGCTTCCCAGCTCTGATGTCACAACAGTGTTGTACTCATCCGATGAGGGTGGTGTTCAGAGATCTGCATGCACATCTTCAGATGTGTAACAAGACAGTGCAGTGGTGTATTTTTTGTTGTTAATATCTTAGGCATGCTCTTTAATCTTCTTTTTTATGAAGCAGATGGTGGAACCAATGTATTGTAGGTTACGTTGGAATCTTAGGTCTATTACCAGGATACTATATACTCTTGGTAGACGTAGCTGATCAGTGGTGTCTTTACTATTTCATAGTAGGCTGTAGATCGGGCCTAGCCAACCCGTGGCCCGTCACATTAAATTGTGTGGCCTGCTAAGCAATATTATATATCAAAACTTTTGTTTCCTGTTATGTATATACCAAAAGAATTAAATAAATGAAAATTTGCATGTGTCATTGTTATAATGCGCAAGTGTGAGTACGAACTCTTGGTATAACAATAAAATCTTATTCATTTTGTATTTGTTTTACTTTTTTAAAAGCATGTTTGCCTAAATTGTGGCTCACCGTAATGTTACACGTGATCAAAGTGACCTGTGAAACAATTTGGGTTGGCCAGGCCTGCTGTAGATAGTTAGGTTGTGTAAGTATGTAAGTTTCACATTTTTTCTGGGCTATTTCCTTATATAACTTATTCATTAAATGGTTATATTTCACTACAATATGATTGGTGTTGTTGCTGCAGTTTTCATCCATGCTAGAGGTTTCATTTACTATAGTGTTGGATATTTGATTATTACTGTTGATATGGGTGTGCACTAAATTACAAAAAATGTTCCCCCTATAACCGTGTTTGATTGCTATGGATTTTTAGTATTTTAGTTTTTTTAGGTGTCTGTGTAATTGGTGTAGTGTGTGAACACTCATTTTATAAATGATCTAAAGCTGTGATTTTGTATGCATAGGATAATGTGAATTTGCCAGTATGAATATTGGTAGGTAGCTGGGCTTGTGATAAACATTAGTATGAACTCTACCATCTTTAAGCACCAAAAATATATCTAAAAGTGGGCATGTGTGTTGCTGCACTAGTCCAATTTTAGATACGAGTCATAAGGGTTGTCATTCATGTGCCTAACAAACTCAGTCATGTCAGGCCTATTCTTTCATATAATCAAAATGTCATTCACATATCGTTTATACAAGTAACACTGAGGGAGGAACTGAGATAATATTTTTCTTCCAATATACAGATAACTATTTTACAGGTCTCCTGAAAGGGGGATGCCCATTGGAACCCATGTTGTAAGTAAGTAGCATTATTGAAGTGAAAGAAGGAAGAATAACATAGCATATGGGCCAGATTTAAAGTGTATTGGTGATGTTTGGGTTTTTTGATTTTGCTCAATAGCCAATCCCTGGGAAAACCTATTTTTATTGGAATACATAATTTGATATATTGAATTTTAATAGAAAATTTTTTATTCATGTAAAAAATAGTAAAAAAATAGTCATAAAATATTTTATGATGATGATACATAATAATAATTATTTTAATTCATTTATAATCAAGATATTTTGTAAAAATGGATTATGAGTTTTGAAAAAGAAAAGTATAGTATGACAAAACAATTTTTTTTTTTTTTACAGGTTCAGGTTTTGGAAGGAAGAGATAGAATTGGTGGAAGAATATGGGATGATAAATCACTTGGTGTAATTGTAGGAAAAGGAGCACACATAGTGACAGGTGTTGTTAATAATCCTTTAACTGTAATTGCTGAGCAGGTATGAAAAGTTTCTGTTGCTTAAGATTTTAATTCTTTTTGTTTAAATAATTTAGTGCTTCAATAAAATAAATTCACATACAGCCAAACTTCAGTTTTCAAACATAATTTTTTCCAAAAAGTTGTTCTAAACCTGAAACAAATTTTCCTGTAAGAAACAATATAAAATGTATTAATCTGTTCCTGACCCCAAAAATAAATCATTTTTTTTTTAGTTGTACTTTTTACATAAAATAGCCTACAAATGCAATGTAATATTATGTATAATATCGTACTCTAATACACATAATAAATTTCTGTTATTTAATTTGACTTAAACACTTTTAAACATGGATTCTTGCTTGCCATTTATATTATGTGAATGTATTTAAAAAATATATATATATCTTTCCAGACTATACATACAAATGAGTCCAAATCCTTCTGTCCTTTCACATGCTTTGTA
Source organism: Centruroides vittatus (assembly GCF_030686945.1). Lineage (NCBI taxonomy): Eukaryota > Metazoa > Arthropoda > Arachnida > Scorpiones > Buthidae > Centruroides > Centruroides vittatus. The sequence goes on along the minus strand of NW_027120684.1, from coordinate 2,091,479 downwards.
CAGGCAATAACAAATCTACAGCAAAACAGACCTTTTATTTGAGACTACATGTCTGCTGTCAAATGTAAATAAGTTAAAAAGTCCTCTAGCGGTGGCTAACACAATTATAAAATTAATAATTACGTTAAAAATAGAGGATTATAGTCTGGAAAGAAATATATATTTTTTCTAAATGTGAATTTCTCCTGGCAAATTTTTAAAGTCAATTAATGTAGTTTTTATTAATTAATTTGATTTAAATTTGACTGTGGCATGTATCAAAAAACAGAAATAGTATCTTCCTTCATGCACATTGAAATCTAATTTAAATAACAATGTGTTGTGGCATCTAATGATGAGAGTCAATCTCAGCACCACTAACTTTTGAATCAGTAGTCCTGTTGTTAATTTGTTGGGCCATTGATTTTAATGTAGGAAGTATAGACAGTTGACCATCTGTTGCCAGCTCTTGCCAAGTAGCTTGATTGGCAACAGAGTTATCGTACAGCAGTTGGTGCAATTATGAGTTTGAAATTCTGTTCATGAACTGATTTGTTTGAAAACTGAGGGTTGACTATATGTATTTACTTCAATTGGAAATATATTACATTTATGGTATCATAAGAATGAGAAAATATAAAACTTAATATTATTATGACTGTTTAACTGATAATTTCTAAATTCAAGAAATGAAAACCAAATATTTATTAATGATAACATTTTAATAAAATTTTGATGATTCTTCTCTTAAATATATAAACTATATACAATAATAAAAATGAATATTATAACACGTGATCATAAAGGATGGACTATAGATCAGCGGCATATAGTCTTTCGGAAGGCAAAACAACAATGTCTTTGATGCCAAACAAAGGAACGTTTGTTGGTTCCTAAGCTTTCCCCCCCAGTCTGATTTACTGTTCACCTGAAAACAGCAACTGAACTGCCACTTATATTTCAATTTTTCAAAGCTTTCAAAATGGTCTTTCATGCACAATTGAATAAAACTATGGTATTTCAGATTATCATCTGAAATACCATAGTTTTATTCAATTGTGTTCCTTGGTCTTTTTGGGTTCCTTTCAATTGAAACAATTGTGTTCCAATTGTTTTCCTTGGTCTTTCTGTGCCAATCTACCAAACTATTAGTTATATTGAAATGGCTAATGTAACTTCTGAATGGATGACAGCCATATCTCTTAACAATTTGACAACAGGACATTTCTTCATTTGTGTTGTTAGAATAGTATCAAGTTTTGATTTTCCTATAGAATCTAAAATTCTACTGTTTGTGTATTTTTCTTCTTTCTTTTTCTGTTGAAAAACGTACATAATTTTTATTTTTTTACCTTGATTCCAATGCATTCAAAAAGATAGTATTTCTTACATCTCATTTAGAAAATGCTAGATGTTGATTGAAACAGTCCTATCAGAAAGAACAAATTTTGGTCAAATCAGAGAGATTATGTATTCAACCTTTATAATTGATGAAACTTAACAGAACTGTTTCATAGTAATTAAATGTAATATTTTAAGGAATTTTATAAAAATCATTTAATTAGTTTTTAGTTAGTAATTGATGAACATGTCTTTAAAATAATATTTAATTAAGGAAAATAATTGTAAATACAATCAAATCTAATTATTTCAAATTTTTGGATAAAGTAAATTCAATATTGAAATCTCTTTTGAAATTTGTATTTAAACATTTAAAAAATATAGTTTATTTTTGAAGCACTATTCTTATGTATGTTAGAAAAGTTTTATTAAATATGCTTTTAATTTTTTATTCTAGGTTGGTGTCAAGATGAGATTTATTAATCACGAAAAATGTGATTTATATGATGACAATGGCGCTCCTACATCTGTTGCTATTGATCAAAGAGTCGAATTTCACTTTAATGCTATGTTAGATGCAGTTGCACAATGGCGAAAAGGACAGATACATGATATAAATTTATATGGTAATTATTTAATTTTCTTAATAAGCTTTTACTGTTAGTGAAATTACTTTATTATGTTCTAAGAAAAATTATATGAAATAAGCATTTTATTAGAATATAATTATTAATTTAAAAAATCAAATTTAGTTGCTTAAACAAATATTTAAACAACTGTAGACTTTAAGGCAAATTTAAAAACAACTATTATTATGTGGATAAGGGATACTGTAATTCTATCTTTCTTTTTCTCTGTAATCCTTACAAGAATTTCAATACATCACTTCTAACATCCAAAGGTTTTCAATGTTTTGTTCCCTCTTCAGTAACTGAAAAGGGAGCAAAATTATATATCATTCTGAAATTCATTTGCAACAATAAATTAAATGGTTGGTAGGTAAATTGAATGAGCTTTTGTTAATGGACAATGAACACATTGCAATTTTGCTGATTTAGATTTTGTATCACTATATCTGTTGATTTATTTACAACCTTGTTTCTGCTCATTACGTGATTTTTTATTTAAGAATATAGAAGTGTCCACCCAATACCATAATTAGATTCTAGAACTCGCACAGCTGCTATGTTACACATCCTTTTTCCGTTATAATAATAACACTTTCCTACAACAAAGTTGTGTATCAATGGGTAGCTCCCTGTCAGGTGACCTATGCGAACTTGCAATATGTGCTCTAGAAAAGATCTTACTTGAATTTCTACCAAACATCAGACTGTACACCAGACATTGATGACATTCTAATAGTTTGGAAAAGAAAGCCAGGTATACAGAAACTTCTAGAATAGTTTAACATCAATCCATACAGACTAACATTAAAATTGGATCAACACAATAATTCATCAGCACATTTTTAGACTTAAATATTGGTTTCAAAGAAGGATGCATTACCACTAGCATTTACTAAAAACTGGAGTATCTTCCATTCTTTATGCCAGCATATTCCAATCATTGCCAAAGAATGGGTCATTGGAATGACAGCAATGATTTATACAAAATAGCAGCCTTTAAGGCATTAGCAAGACGGGTATTTATGCATTGCACTAATATGTTAGACACGAATAAAGAATTCAATCACATTTGAAAAAGTGGTAATTTCTCATGGGTATTTTAAAAAACCGGTGCATAGTTTGGTGCAAAATTACATACACAAAACAAAATTGCATTTACAGCTTAATAGTGCTATACAAACACAATATATAGTGGTTAACTTTGATATGAGACTTAGATCAATCTATGAAGAAATTGAGAAGGATGTAGATGCAAAGATTACCTATGAACGTAATAGCACAGTATACCAAATATTATGCAATGGGAAAGATCAAATAAATCTAAATCGGGCCCCTGGAGTATACTGTATCCCAATTACAGACAGAGGATTTGGTTGCAAACTAGTATACATCAGTGCTACAGATAGATCCACCAATAAAAGAAGCAAAGAGCATTGATACAACATTGAGAAGAATAATCTGATTACATCTTTAACCTTGCCAAGGAACCGGGGGTGATAGCCAAATTTGATGAAGCACAATTAATTAAATTGAACTTCAACAAAGAACATATGAGAACTCTGGAAATTCTAGAAATTTTGAAAGCAACATTAAAAAAAAAACTGTATTAATCATAAAGATTGCAAGTCAGTATCAGCAGCCTGGCAGTCATGTTATGATCACTCATGCCCAAGGAGGAGATAAAATAATGACTCAATGTTAATTTTATAAAAACTAGTTATTTTATTGTTAATTTATTAATATATGAATGTAAAGTAATGGTTTTTAAAAAATTTTCATGTTTTTAGAAAAATTAATTTGAATTTGTTATTCAACATTCCAAAAAAGAATTTTAATTAAGAATGTAAGTGAACCTGATGTAGGCCTATTAATCAGACTAAAAACGTTTTTTTCTCTCTATATATTTTTCTGTAAAAAGAAAAGTTTCTTGTTTAATTTATTTCAACATATTCCAGTTTTAGTGTTTGTTTTGTTTGTACACTTTAATTAGAGTTTGCTGCAATGACTTTATCTTTTATCTTGTAGTGGTTTACAGAGTGCAAACTTTTTATGTGCATAATAAAGCACAGATGCACAACAGTCAATCAATATGCTTTAACTTGGTATGTACCCTTTCTGTGACTTTAATCATTGATTCATCAGAAGACTAGGCTTAGTGTGTGGTGGACTGTTGGTGTTGTCCATTACAAGGTTCTAACTGCAGGCCAAAAATTATGGTTGAAATCTACTCAGAACAACTTGAACATGTTGAGCAGGATATATTACTTCAGAAACAGCAGGAATAGTTGATTGAAAGTCTATTGACCTCATACTGCAAAGCTCACTTCTGAGAAGATTTGTGCTTTAGGATGAAATATACTTCCTCATCTTCCATATTCTCCTGACATTACTCCAAGCAGTTATTATTTTTTATTAGTACTAGATAATCACATGCAAAAAAGACTGCATTTTAAACTAGACAACAATTTAATAGTGTGAAGATATAACAGTAGCTATGCAACTTGAGTTAAGAATTTTGGCAGTAAACTTTTTCAACAAGAGAATAAAAATGGTTATGCTCTGATGTATATATATGAAGACTCAATTTCAGAAATAATTATGTTGAAAAATAGGTAAATACATGTGTAAACTTTCAATGATAAAGGAATATTTAAGATGTTTCATTTGTGTTCTTTGTGGTTTATCAGAACTTACTTTCCAAATGATTCTTGTAGTAATAGTATTAATAGGCTAAAAAATTTACCTATATGTTGTCAATTTGATAGCTCTGATGTACAAGATTAATTATATATACAGTAAGACCCCGCTTAACGCAGGGGATGCATTTCCAAAATGACAAAGCGCTAAACAAAACAGTGTTAAACAAGGTCATTTTAACATAGAGTAAATGGGGATAGGGGAACACACAACCAAAAATAAACAAATTTTTACTTTAATTTTAAGTTATCTTTATATAAATTGCTTAATAATATATGTTAAATAACACATAAACATATGCACACAGAAATGTAAAGTTAATTTTTTGTGATGAAGGTCCTGACTTTTCTGAAATTCTTGTTCTTTTGCAATAAAGTTGTGAAGTTTCATTTGTTGCTTTTTTCTTTCCTTAAGCAAATGTCATTAGCAGAAGATTGCATCCAAAAGGCCTCGTTTTGCATTTGCACTCCTTTTAAAATCTGGATCATTCGCTACAATTTGATCAATGATTTCAGTTATCGTTACCGTACTTTTACTAAGGAAATCTGTAGAAAAATTTTTTGGGTGTTTCGTTATCAGAATCTCTATTTTCCAGTTCTACACGAATTCCTTGAATTCTGCCAGTGCTCAAAGGTCAGCATTGGTAAGGCTCTCACCAGAAACCTCCTGTAACTCCTCTATATTCTGCATGTCTACATCTCCTAGTCCTGATGTATTGATTAGATTGAGTTTGGTCAACCTAACGATACAGCGATAGGCTCTTCTCATTGAGAATTTTTGGATACCTTCAGTCATAACGTCTTCCACACGCTGTTTGTGCATTTATCAGTTAATTCTTGCCAAGCGAAGCTGATATTACCTATGGCAGTGTTTCTCAAACTTTTTGGACCGCGATTCCCCTTCTGCACTTAAAAATTTCAAAGGACCCCCGAAGAATAAATATGTGTCGAAAAACATCCCGGAGGGAGGGGGTTAGGCTCGTATTTAAATATTTATATTATTATTATTATTTATATGTGCAATTTATTTAAGTAAAAATTATTTTATATATTTTTTATTTCTATTATTTCTAAACATGAATCCATAGTAAATTTATAAAATATTTGAAAAAAATTGATCTGGCATCAACTTTTCAGCGACCCCCCCAAATATTTTTCACAACCCCCACTTTGAGAATCACTGACCTATGGCATCCATGATGTTATATTTTTTCCAAAATTGCACCAAACAAACATAGATTTAAAGAAAGTACATCTTTTCCCACCTTTTTCCGATTGGTTTGTGTTCACAAATAATCGTATTATATACGAATCAATGAAATGCCATGATAATTTAAATTAGCGTAAATTTTGAGCTTTTTCTTTTATGCTTCAAGCAGACTGCATTATATCAAATCAGCGTTAAGCAGGATCTTACTGTGTTATAAGTACATTTTATATAAATATGCATAAATGTAGAGATCTAACTGTTTTTTTATTGCAGCTTATTAGACTTAATAAAAAAATAATAACAATAAATCATGAAATTCTGAAAATCTTTATTATTAAAACTGTTGATGTTTCTAGACTAAATAAATAATAATAAATAAACTCTGTTCTTAGATTTAAAATTTAATTTAACTTATTATTTTAGCTTCTTGTTCTGTTTTAATTTCAGTTTCAAAATTCAAAGCTTAGAGTATCACTTTTTTATTGACTTATCATATAGGAAACATTGGAGACTACAGAATAAATTTAGACTTTATTGATATTAGTTACAAGAAAATGCATTTCGGGCGTCATACCCCTCATTAGTTTAGTACCTGTATTTTTTAAAGGCTCTTTAGTTGTACTATTCTTAAAACAACTAGATTTTTACCAAACATATATGGTAATATACTTTAAAAAATATCACATTTAAAAAAATAAATTGTCTTTTATCCTTCTCATCCATTTTTGATTTACTTCTTTACAGATCTTTTCATTGAAGCATGAGGAGGAAAAATAATGTTTTTCTTCCTGATTCAATGCACAAGAGGGATAAAAGATGATCCAATGTATGATAAGTCCGTAAAAAAAGTGATACTCTAAGCTTTGAATTTTGAATCTAAGTTTACGAGTAACTTTTTATGTGCATAATAAAGCACAGATGCACAACAGTCAATCAATATGCTTTAACTTGGTATGTACCCTTTCTGTGACTTTAATCATTGATTCATCAGAAGACTAGGCTTAGTGTGTGGTGGACTGTTGGTGTTGTCCGGTTATGGGCCGAAAGGAATCAAAAATGGTTATAAAAAGGGCCCCAAATTTATACAAGATCCTGAGAAATGATAAGGATAGCATAAAGGCAGAGGAGAAAGCAGGAGTGTGTAGTATTCCCTAAGAGAACTTGCAACTTGATGTTAAAAAACATTATGTTGGCATATTAATATAAATATAGGCATGAACTTTCGATGATAAAAGTTTCATTGGAAATTTTAATGGTTCCATTTTCATTCTCATCTAATAATAATAGAAAATTTTGAGAAGAAAAAAAACTCTAGATAATTTTTTCTAGATTATTATGTGTATTAAGTTTTTATTTTGAAGTAATGAATTGAATAATTCACTAAAATACAAAATAAGTTATCTTTCAAAAATATGTTTGCATATTTTCCTTCTGTAGTATATAATGTTAAAACAGTAAATGAAATATATTATTTATACTGCTTTATGAAATTAAACAAATCATAAAACAATAATTGTTTTTGCTTAACTTTGTAGCAATTTCAAATTTTTCTTAATTTGTTGATATTTCATATACTGTTAAAATGAAAGTTTCTATGGAATTTTTATTCCATAGAAACTTTTATATATTGTTTATATATCAGAAAGAACTCAGCAAAACAATAAACATATACAAAACACCTAAAAGATCCGTATAGATATAAGATGGCGGTTTTCCGAGCTTTAATAAGAAGGGCATACGCATATTGTGACAGAGTCCAAGACAGAAATAAGGAAGTCAATAGGATAATTAAGATGGCCCAGACCCTGGGTTACCAAATAAGTACAATTATAGGAGTAGTTAAAAACTATGAAGCCAACATCAAAAAAAGCTCATTTAAGAGTGAGGCATTTAAGAGTTGAAAATGAATTATTGTTTTTTTCATATGTAACATATATGCATATTCCCATCTTTTAGAGTACAAATGGTACGTATGATAACAAGCACCAGAGTCATGAAATTTACCTACATTGAAAGTATGACTAGTGTTATGAAAGAGGTTATGGGCCGAAAGGAATCAAAAATGGTTATAAAAAGGGCCCCAAATTTATACAAGATCCTGAGAAACGATAAGGATAGCATAAAGGCAGAAGAGAAAGCAGGAGTGTGTAGTATTCCCTAAGAGAACTTGCAACTTGATGTTAAAAAACATTATGTTGGCATCACCACCAGGAGCTTGGGGCTAAGGCTCAAGGAACATAGGTATAATATCAGAAAGGAGTCTAATGCACCAGTTTTGTCACAAATGGCGCAGGCACAGGGCTCTGTGGTGAAGTGGAACAAGGCAACTGTTATCAAACCCTTGTCTTCCCCAACATTGGCAATGACCATGAAGAAGATTCAAATTTATAAAAGTAAGCTAGAAGAAGGCTGTTTGAATGCTAGGGATGCTGAAAGTCTCCCTTCGTCATGGAAATTCATGATTAAAAAATTTGCTAAGAATCATAACCAGTGATAATTAGTACTTTTGTTAGAGGTTTTATGTTAATTTCATCTCTGTATTTTTATCTTAATTTTATTTATACATATTTGTATTCCATTGGTTATTTAAATTTTTAATTTAAATTTTGTATTCCATTTATGGAATGTATTAGTTCAGATCTCGTTTTCTACCTGAAGATGGCCTGTAAATTAGGCTGAAGACATTAGTTTTGAATTAAATATTTCTCTCGGCAACTAAAAGGTGTTCTGTATGTGTTTATTCTTTATATAAACTTTTAATATATTCTGTTTAAAAGCTTATGCTACTGTATATTAGAAAACAATATAATCTTTGAATTTCAAATTAAAATTTTGAAATAAGATTTGAATATTTCTCTGCCAAAAATCTGTTTATATTTAAATATGAGCTTAATTAACTGTTATATTTATTGTATTAACTGATCAAAATAAATATTCACTTACTGTGTATATAAAAAATATATAAAACTTCTAAATGTTTATTTTTGTTTTCTCAATTTCTTTAAAAATTATGTTAAAACACATTCAATTGAAATTCTGTTTATTTTATGGATTTATGCTTCTTTAACACAAAACAAATGTTTGTTGAAAAAAATGCATTTTTTTATTATTCTTGTCAAATCAATTTAATTCATTACAATTGAATAATTAAATTAAAAAATGAATTAAATATAATTAAATATCACTTACTATTTAAAGAAATAATAGAAAATTTATTACATGACTAAAAATTTTTAAAAAACACATTAAGTATTGATCTTGAAAAGAAAATCTGAATTTAAAAGTAATGGAATTTAATAAAATGATTTGAAGACTTGCATATTTAGAAATTTTTATATATTATTAATTTTTTTGTAATATGAACTTTAACCATAATAATTTAATCTGACAGTTTGTCATATTTAAATCTATAGACTTTTGGTAGCTAAACAGTCAAATCTAGTCTTTAAAAAGGAATATTAAATAAACTTCTGAAGTTATTTTGATTGTTTAATATAAACTTAAAAGTTTGAAGAAAATGAATTATTGTTTTTTTCATATGTAACATATATGCATATTCCCATCTTTTAGAGTACAAATGGTACATATGATAACAAGTAGCAGAAGGGGCATTTGAGGATACTGTTGCTCAGGGCACCATTTGATGTAAGATAGATCCTGTGTACTTCTACTAATGATGTAACGAATATTCGGATACTACCCGGTATTCAGCCTATTTGGCCGAATACCAAATACCTAAAAACAGGAGTAAGAAATAACAAAAACACAGTAAATTAATCATTTTGGTAACTTTTTATTAATGCTGAACATTAAATTATCATTATTAAGGTTAGTAAGAAATAGCATCTAACTCTAGTATTAAATTATTTCATAATTAAATAATGTTATAGCCTTTATCTAGCCCAATATCTTATGGCATTGATGGCGTGTAGGTTAGAATGTATCAGACATTAATGTTATTGTTTAGTTAATTATGTTATATTCGTATTTGCGTATATTTTAATATTTTTTACGATATTTTAAAATGATTTACGAAAAGTTTTATTGAAACTTATCATATTTAATGAAAGAATTATTTATCTATTTCTAGAAGATGAGTAACTAATATATAATTTATTTTATATATAAAGCAAAGAATGAGCATTTCTCATTATATACAAAAGATAACATTTGAAATCATGTTAATTTTAAAAATATTGACAAAAACAATAGCAATAAAATATCACAAAACTTCACAAATAGAAACCCCCCAATAATATATTTGAACTGTTCTACAACTGAAGAGAAACTAGACCATATGTCCCCACTAAAGTATATCCTTAAGGTACTATCCAGTCTACAAATACGTAGTAAAAACAAAATTTTAGTGCTTAATTAAAGAGTTAAAAAGATCGATTGCAAATAAAATAACTTATAAGTTATAACTTACATCTAAATACCAACAACTGCCGAATCATATCGTGCTATTTACGGCTATTACATAAATTATAAAACAATTTGGCCCTAGAAGTAGACATTAGACTCCATATCATATTAACTTTAATAATCATAATTTAATTAATTAATTTAAATAATTTAGACCTACTGGAAGAAAAAATCATAGTGACAGCGGGCCAATAGAGAGTAGGGTGCACGATCCTTGCCATAATACGATTTGCGCACCAATTTTTGTACTGCGTTAATCAAGCCGAATATTCAGTATTCAGTCTGAGTCGAATATACTATTCGTTACATCACTAATATCTACATCTATTTTGGGCCCAAAACTATGTACATTTTAAGTATTTCTACTAGCTTATAAATAAATAAGTAATTATACAATTTAATAATGTTTTAATGAATTTGTTTATATATTTTTAGATAAACTATTAGAAATGCACAACACTTTTCTGGAAGAAACTGCTTTAAAATTTACTGATGTAAGTAGTGTTTATGAATAATATCTTTATAAATAATTTCTTATTTTAATTTTTAATATATTTAAATATTTTTAAAATCTATTTAGAAAGAAGAAAATTTATTGCAATTTCATATTAGTAATTTAGAATATGCATGTGGAAGCAATCTTCATTTTGTATCTGCTCTTCATTGGGATCAAAATGATGTTTATCCTCAGTTTGCTGGAGATCACACTATTCTTCAGTGTGGCTACATGACATTATTAGAAAGATTAATTAATGGGTTAAATATATCTTTCAAAAAAACAGTGAGTAATATAATCAAATTTATTTACAGTTTTGGAACTTTAAAAACGGAATCATACGAGTTAATTTTAATTATTGATTTATTCTTAATAAAAAACATTTAAATTATAATTTTGTTTTTATGAATGATAATGTCTTAGTAAATAAATGTAAGAAATTTAATATAATTTTGCAGATTAAAAAAATTGATTATTCTGAAGATAATGTTAAAATTACCACTGAAGAAGGAGAGCAATTCACTGCTTCTAAAGTGAGCATAAATGTTTATCATCATCAGACATTCAATTAATATTTACTTTCAAAATAAATTAAAATCGTATATTAATTATGAAACTTTTTTAAAACAAAAACAGGTTTTAGTTACTATTCCTTTAGCAGTATTGCAAAAAGAACAAATTGAATTTGTTCCGCCTCTTCCACAAAAAAAGACTTGGGCCTTAAGGAATTTAGGTGCTGGATTAATTGAAAAGGTGATATATTATTTGAAATTATATTATTAAATAAAAAATTCAAATTACATTTAAATTAATATGCTTAAACTAGTTTGTAAAAATGTTTCAGATTGTTCTTCAATTTCCAGTGAGATTTTGGGATAAAAAAATCCAAGATGCCGATTTTTTTGGTCATATCCCAACTTCTGCTGAAAAACGTGGTCTTTTTTCAGTATTTTATGATCTTTCACCTCAAAATAAAACTCTGGTAGAAATTCAAATAATAATTTATTTTTATATAACTTTATCATATTTTCAATGGAATTAATTTGTTCAATAATTTCTTAGGATGGAAACTGTCATGTTTTGATGTCATATGTTAGTGGTGATATGGTGTCATATATATCAGGTAAAAGTGACTCTGAAATTATGGAAATGTGTATGGAAATATTAAGATCAGTATTTAATGAGGTAATCTAATTTTAAATTATTGAAAATAGTCATATGTATAAATATAATTATATATACTACAGTTATTTTTATGTTTTAAAGGAAAGTGTCCCTGATCCAACAGCATGGTTTGTGACAAATTGGAGAAATGATCCATATTCACATATGGCTTATAGTTATATATGCACTGGTGGAAGTGGAGATGCTTATGACTTCTTAGCTGAAGAGTTAGATGATAAATTATATTTTGCTGGTGAAGTAAGTTTTAAAGAAATTATTTATAATGCAGGGCATGTCCCAAAAGTAAGATACAATCTTTTATAACACTTTAATTTAATTTTTTAATGTAATTTGTTATTAGTTACTTGAAACTACACAGTATTAAAATGTTTTTAATATTAAAATTAAGTCATAAATATATATATGGATTTTGAAGGTTATTTTGCATAAAAATATTTTCCTTGTGTGTGTGTGTATTATGTAACTAATATTATAGAAGAAAAAATATTTTATTTTTAATTGTTTTTTTAAAGTTAATTCTTTAAATATAAATTTTGAAAGTAAATGATTATGCAAGTAATAAAATTATATCTTTAACATTTTTTTATTTCCTTCAGGCTACAAACAGACAATTTCCACAAACTGCAACAGGTGCTTACTTAAGCGGGCTGAGAGAAGCGGATAAAATAATCCAACATATTTACGAGAAAAGTATTCGGATGAAGTCGTGATCCGCAGACATTAAATATCTGTAATTTATATACAGTCAGGTTTACTGTGATAATGTTGACAGTATGAATGGGTATAAACATTTTTCTGTGTGTTACCGTTAGATGTCTTTTAGAATAGAGATATCTAAAATAATGATTCTCATTCCAAATATTAATTCCCACAATATAGGTTATTTATGTATTATAATAATTTTCAAATAGTAATGAAGTGTTTCCATCCAGTACATATATATATGTATGTTTATAATGTATTGGATGAAATATTTCTGTATTGATAAAAAAAAATCTGTATCATTTTATGTAAATAATTATCTTCCATGTAGCAAAGTAATTTCTAATCAATGTCCATAAATTTTGCAATAATAAAGTGATAAAATTCTGGAAAATATTAAATCAAGATTTATATAAAATCTTGTACTTAAATTGTATTATTTTCCTTTTTATTATTTGCAGAAAAGTGATTGGCATGAATCTGTTGTAAGAAAGTGTATATTTCTATAAATTGTATTTTTCATATATTTTGTAATTCTTTTAGTATTGTATTTAAGAATGATTTATGAATGTCTTTTTCTAAAAAATTAATTTTATAGTACCAGTAAATTTCAAGGTAGATCACTGTTGAAGAAATTACTTTTGAAAGACAAAATTAAAAAAAAAAAATTTGAATGTGTGTGTTAATTTTTGAGAAAAATAATTCCAAAAAAGAAAACATTAATTTCTTTGTTAACATTATTTTTGTGATAAATACATTTAAAAAGAACTCAATAATTAGTTTTCTTTACAAACAATGTATAAAATTAAGATTAATTTTATATTATGTGTTTATGGAGTTATAATTATTCAAGTTTTAGAGAGATAGTCAATTCTATATCTCATGAAAATCTTTCTTTAATTTAAACTTAATTCTGTTACTATAATGTCAATTATTCATAAATGATCTTTCACCTCTTCATTTCGATTGTCCAATTTTTTAAATTAGATTTTTAAATCTAATAAAATTGTGTATAAATTATACAATATATTGTTTTAAATAAGGTTACGTTATTTTTTTAATCGCTATACTTCAAAAATGTAGTTATACGAATTGTTTCTAAACAGTTCTTGTTCTGCATTAAACTTTGATAATAAAAATGAGTAAAATTCGAATTATGTATTAGTAAATTGAATTTCTTTATTTTACATTTTTATATTAGAAAATAATTTGTTTTTTTTTTTATGTGGACAAGTTATTCATTAGGTGCAGCCTAATGTATGTGTAAGAGGAAGTTGTGAGCTACAGTTTGAACAACTGCCAGTGAGGGGTAGATGAACTACATTAATATTTATGGCGGCATTAATTTTAACTCATTATTTATTTTTCAAAAATGAAATAAAATTCATTCAAGACGCCCCAATATTAATTTGGAGTGTACAAAATATTTTTTAATCATCTGATTTATTTAAATTATCATAAGTGTACACTACGATAATAATTTATTAGTTTATCTAACGCCCCACTTTACAAAAAAAAAATAATAATAATAATAATAATAAAGTGGCAAAAATTGAACGAAGCGTAACGAAATAGAAAACAACAAAGGATCCGTTCATCCGATAATTACACATTACATTAACCAACCAACCCGACAAAAATTACGCGTCGCGTATCGAATGCTTAATTAACGAGTATATCTTCCAGAATAGTTTATAAAAATTTCGTTAATTTTAATTTTTTTAATTAAAATATTAATTAATATAGGCCTATAAAATCGTACGGTTATTCGAAATAATTTTGTTCGCGGTGGTTGTTGATCTAGTAACACCCGTCTCCTAGCAACAATCGTCAAAGCAGTTAAAAGAGTTCGATTCGGACAAACGAGAGGATATTTGAACTGCTTCAAATGAAGCTTAATATGTTTTGTACAAGTAATGTAAGTTCACATGGCTACGAAGAAAGACTCGAAGCATCCGTCTGACTCCAACGAAAGTCTCGATCAACCTTCGACTAGCAACATACAGACTAATATAACGGAAGCCAAATGGATCAAAGTTTATCTTAACGGAGACGAATACTTCCCAGGAATTAAATGTGTCATTAACAATAAGCATCATCGCAATTTCGACGTCTTCCTCAATTATATAACTCAACGTTTGCAACCGAGTTTCGGAGCCGTTCGTAACATTTACAGTCCCGTTAGTGGTCATCGAGTGACCAATTTGAGGGATCTCCTCCCGAATCACGGATATGTGGCCGCTGGAGGCGAGAGGTTTAAGAGGATCGAAGCGGGGTGAGTCTTACTTTTATTTTTCTATCTGCAAGAAAAATACGAAATTTTATTTAATTCTTTTATCTTAATTCGATTTTAAAAAACACTTCTACGAAACTCTCTATGTTCTAAAATTGCTGAATTACGATAAATTTTTAAAAATTTGGAGACAAGTGACAAAAGGTCCCATTCCAGATTTTGAATTAGATCTAATAGGTGGATGTGCCTCCTTTATCTAGTGATAAAGTTTAATAAAAACGAAAAAATAATATCTACGTTAGTTTTATAAATTGTTTCCTCTTAATAATTAATAATTTTTTTTTCAAAAATCATCACATTTTTACTAATTTTGAGCTCCTTTCGTATGAATACCGAAGAACTGAGTGGAAGTAGGTCAGCACTCGAATTGCTTTGCTTGTGAGTAGGTCAAAAAGTTTACCTCTACAATTAAAACTACTCTACTGATTAATAACGTAGGTTTTGAGTGAAATGTTTGTGGATTTAAAAAATATTACCAGTGTAATGCTAATAAATAAATATACATAACGTTATTTATGATAAACAAGCTCTAATCAAGACAAATTGAAAACATATTTTCAGTTCGTTTCTCTGAAAATTTACAGTTTTCATATTTAAGAATAACATAAACCTATTCTAATTCTTTTTTTTTTTAAAAAAAAGTTTGAATATGTTCTTTAATATTGTAGTATCGTAATCCAATGGATTGCCTGAAACTTAATTACAGTAATAGCAAATACATTAACGAGATCTTGCTACCAATGTCGAAATTTTTCTATATCAAAGCATTTTTGATGAATTATCATGCGATATACCCTATATATATATAACTTAACTGTCAATAAGTTGTATATATACTTTGCATTAAGTACCCACTTTCTAAAGGAGAAAATGCATTTCTTTTGAATTTAGCGTCACAGTAAAAGTTATTTTTAAATCCATTTTATTAAGATGTGACAAAGTGAGATTCTATTTCTTTAAGAAACTTGTAATTAATTGCTTATTAATATTTTAAAAAATTGATAAAATTATTCCATTGACATACGTCTTTTAACCGGACATTATTTCAGTATGAGATGCATTTCTTTGCATAATTTTTCCTATCATTATTTCATTCTTTCCATATAATACATCCATATAAACCTTGTTCATTGAATCTTCTATGCATTATTAGTATTAGACTCAGATAGAAGGAAAATTTATTATTGGCCGAAAAAGATAACTCTAATTTGTGTGAATATACTGTATTTCACCTGTAATTTAGCTATTTTTAAAAGTCACCATTCGGTTTGTCACTTAGCTTTTAAAACGAGTTCCGCCCATCTATGAAGTCAAATGGAAGTGAAGAAACATAAAAATACACTAAATTTAACGACGTAATTGTTTAGCTAATACATTGTGTAGAGACAGAGCTACAATTAATACGATTGATGATTTATTGACGTTTCTTTAATACGTATAACAACAATATAGGCCTACATATAACTTTACATATATATAAGCTATAGTATAAACACAAGAGAGATGTTACTTGTATTTTAATATTTTATAATTTTTCGGATACAATTTTAAATTGTCCAACCCATCATAGACTTATTATTACTTTTTTAATAGTAGAGGTTTAGCTAAAGAAAGAAGTTTTCTGCCCACGTCTTGAATGGGAAGATGGACTACAGGGCATTTTCTCGTGTTCTGAAACTACAATCATTTTATTAAATCTATTTATTTGTGGAAACATAATACATTTGGCGTACAAAAGTAAAATTTCTTAATTTATTACATTTTTATAGTAATAAAAACAGTTGTAAGTAATCTGCAAATGGTTATTTTTAATCCTTTAAATCAACATTTTATCGTTTTTTTAATCATTTCCTTAACTTTATATATATATGCAACTGAATAATAAGGGAAAATTTATGTTCTAAATATATTTGCAAATATCAAATAAAAGAATTTTGTCTGCATACAAAGTTTTGTTATACAGTAGTAAAATGGCGGCATAAATATTTACAGGATTTCATAATAATTATTTATTTATTAGAGAAACAAATATACAGTTCTTTATAAACAAAATATTATTTCATTTAAATAAAACAATACTCGAATAGTTATTAATAATACATTGAAAAAGATATTTGTATTTCCAATGTATTTAAAAAACATATTGACGTTTTGAATTTAACGAAGATATTATTCATCGTAGCATTTATATTTAATTTATTTTATAAAATTTGTAGTATATTTAACACGCTTAAAATAGGTATTTTATATTTAAAAATTATAAAATAAATAAGCCTTTGAATATATTAAATATTCACGCTGTAAAATGAAACCGATAAAAATAAAATTATTCTGATTGTACAGCTGATATTTTGGGTTAAAATAAAACAAAATCCATAATTCTTCGAAATGGCAATAGTAAAGAGAGAGGGCGAGAGAATTTATAATATGTTTTCTTTGGAACACAACTTGAAGTATTGTTAAAATGTTAGAATATAACTATATTCAGGGCCGTATGGGGTCCTTACAAGCCCGTTGCCGACTCATTTTATCATTAATTAATTACATTTTTCGAACAAATGAAATGTTTCTTTGTTAATAAAAAGTGAGAAAAATAATGTTATTTTTATAGGGATAAAACCCACAAAGGGCCTATAAGTATTTTCTGGGCCCGAGTAAAAATCTCCAACTACTCCGACTCCCCATTATACGCTATTTAAGTAAATAAGATGCAGTTTTATGTATTTTAAGCTTTTTTTAATGCATTTTTGTGATAAATTATCATCTCTGATACAATATTATCGAACAGGATTTCTTAATAATGATGCGAAAAGCTATTCGGATTATGTAATCAGAAATAAATTTAATCCATAACCGTCTTTCAAATTCGGCGAAATATAGTTGAAAAGAAATTAAGAAGTATTGATTTTAATTTTTTTAAAACCTAATTCGGATTGTTTTATGTAGGATACTGTTTTTAGTTCTTGGCTTGTTATTTAATCTCTAAGGAGTTTGATTCAGAACAGTATTATTTATAGAATATTTTGATTGATTAACAAGTAATTTAGGATAGTATGAATTAGTAAACAGATTTTCTAAAATAAATTCTGGCGTGTTATAAGAAGTCTTTAAGTATAATAATAATAAGAAGAAACATCACCAAGAACTTGTAGATTTAGATTAAATCTGTAAATTAATCACAAGATTGATTCTTAACATTACTTCACATTTTTGTTTAATGTTATTTCCAATTAGTACTTTTTTAGAGTACATTCGCTAAAGGAATCTTTAGATGATTTAACCGAAGTTTCTTCAGGGGATTTCTAAAAGTTTCAGGATTTAAGCCACTTGAAATTTTTCCCACTTTTATATTTGAAGAGACTTACAAGTTACTAGCATAAAATATCAGGTAAACGTTGTCAATCTTAATATTGTTCTTAGTGTTTGCGAAAAAGTATTTAATTATTAGTTTTATCTAAAAGTAACGCGTAAGAAAAACACCGAAAATAAAAAAAAACTATCATTATTTGAATTACAGTAGAATCCCGTTAACCGAAGTTCCGCATTATCCGAGACGATCCTGTGGGTGATCCTTTCACATCTCAGGTTCCTGGGGTCTCAAAACCGTGTGTCATGTATGATCTTCACCATGAGTCCATGATCTCTACTTTTTTGCTGTGAAGTAGAAAGTCTAAAAATTATAAAAGAAGACATTTTATGTACTGTACAACTCATAAGCTGATCAAATTTTCTCCTACACATCTTTGGCATTTTTATTCCCACGCAAATGCCCATAGTCGGTGACGCTTCTGGGGAGTTTTGCAATATCGATACTGAGAGTTGCAGAACAAAAGAACAATACATGCGCGATTTTAATATACAAGATCCATTCATAACCCAAATTGCATATTTAGTAAGCAGTGACATCACTCTGCCCTAAACTTCCTCCCCCTCCCTTGTCACGAATTGTCACATTTCTTAAACTCCCCTCCCCTCTTGGGGCGTGACATCATTAATGGTCGACCCCTTTATGATAATTAAGACAATTGCATCGAAATCGATAAAACAACCAACGAATTAGTCTAAAAACACTGATAGAAAAGATATTAAAACCGTTAAAATATTTTACACTAATTATTTCACAAAGTTTACGGTGTATTATAAATTAAAAATGGGATTGATTTGGAATTAAAATAAGATTAATAAATATTGTTTATTTGTCAAACAATTTTAAACAACTTTCAGAAAATAGAAAATTTATACCGTTTTAGCTGATAAATTCCAATTATTTTTACTTTAATACTCGAATGCTCATTACAAACAAACGGTGAATTAACAATACAAATAGTTTTGCATTGATTCCTACCAAAGTTTTGTTGGCATTTGCTCATTCCACTTCAAACAACTCTTTTGAATTGTTTGAAGTAGAATGAGCTGGAGTGAAATGTTTCCATCTGAAACCAATCATAATGGTTACTATTACTTTGAATGGATCTATTGTAATTCGCTTACTAGGGTTATATGTTACCGATCTTCTATATTCAACAATATTTATGGTTCTTTATTTTCTTGTATTGATCGGAAATATATTTATAATGACCCTTTGTTACAGTGACCTGTATTTATTGAACTGTTTTATTAACTCTGTATAAACACAGTGAAAAAGTAACTATAACAACGTCCTTGTCACGATAGTACATTAATTTTTGAACTTATTGTTTGCATGATCATACTAACAATGAACAATTTTAGGGTGTCTGTGGAATGCAGGTTATAAATAAGATATTCTCGTAAAATATCAGCAAAAATGTTAAAATTATAACCTACGTGGGAGTTTTCAATACTCTTTCGATACAATTCGATTAGTATCTAATGTTTTTTTCAATAAATGATTAAGCGAGTGGTAGTTTGTATTGCAATAACACCCAAATAATCGATGACTTTTAGTTGTTTGAATATTGACATTCATCAATAAAATTTCTT
Source organism: Centruroides vittatus (assembly GCF_030686945.1). Lineage (NCBI taxonomy): Eukaryota > Metazoa > Arthropoda > Arachnida > Scorpiones > Buthidae > Centruroides > Centruroides vittatus. The sequence continues at coordinate 2,071,561 of NW_027120684.1, read as the reverse complement.
TAAAATATAGGCTTATATGATAGATGACGAATGTTATTTTTAAAATAAATTACAGATAATTTGACAGCATATTTATATAAAAGAAGATACAAATGTGATTTAAACGTTCCTTGTTTTCGAGACCAAGTTTTGGTTCACATATCACAAGTTGCATGGGACAATGGACAAATATCGTTCATTAGTTTATTTTATATTTGCGGAATAGGCTAGAAGTTATGATTTTCTGCTGTTTGTAAATAATGGAATTTGAAGCCCCCTGGGGATTAAGAAAAGGGCAACACAAACGAAAACGGGGCACGTCCCCCAAGTGTTCCCTCAATGTACGGACACCCCTGTTTTTCCCTCCTATTTACGAGCCAAAAGTAGAATTAGAAGCATAAAATAAAAAATAAAAAAAATATACTGGTATATATTTTTCCATTCCCATTTAATTATCTTATAAAATTATTTATATATCATAAAAGATGAAAATTTTTAGGTAAATTACATTCTCAAAGCTGTAATCTGGATTTATAATAATTATATGGCGGGAAAAAAAAATACAGAATTTAAAATATTTATGAACTTAATATGTGTTCTGCCAAACCCACAATAGTTCCGATGCACAGGAGCGGTATTTTGACGCGGGATGCAGCGTCGGTAGGAGCATACATGGTAAAATAGAGCAATGCAGCACGAAAAATAAGCTGAAACAATCCTATTAATTACATTTTGCTGTTTCCTCTTCCTCTTTTAGTTTGTTGCAATTAGATTCCGACCTCGGTTTTGCTTTTCTCATTGTTTTTCCATTGACTGTTTTTAAGACCAGATTATGATATCGAAGCATTAATAAATAGTCATAAATAACTCAAAACCAATAGAAGGATAGTGAAAAAAAATTAATTTGTTAAATTAATCTAAAAACAATTGATATTAAAAAAAACATTGCGCTGAGTAAAAATTATGGCACCCGAAACGAAAATCAAATTTTTTCTTGGGAGCTTCTCTTTGCTAAAGACGGCTTTTCAAAATATAATAATTTGGGAATTTTTTCCACATTGTCAAATTTAAGAACGTTATATTGACATTTCTTGATTTGGATAAAACGAATTCGGATAAATCGACTACATCAGCAACAAGATGGCTTCATAATAATCCATTGCAAGATATAAATTTAAGTGTTTGTCTGGCGACGATTATCCATAACGTATTCGGGAATAAATAATTCTAATGAAATCTTAATCAAAATTCAGTTGAGGTGGAATTCCTATTTTTTCAATATTTTAATGATATAGGCTTACTTATATATCATTGAAATAATACATTGACAAAAAATTCAACAAAGTTTATTGTTTATAAATTCTAAGTTGGTTTACTTAAATTCTAAGTTGAATTAAATATCATATTATCCAAATATAAAAACTATTATTACGGAGCTTAAGCCTCCCTATTGACTTAAAAATAAATACATTTTAATTTATTTGTTCAAACTACAAAACGTTGATTTTAAAAACATTTATGATGACAAGTATGGTTTATCGGACTGTCCATTATATAATCGTTTTGTACACATTAATAAAAGGTATTTATAATGATTTAAATACTTTAATTCCTATTAATAAACCTATAAATTCCCACTGTCGTCCGTCCGTCTTTCGCTAATCTCGAGAATAGAGTTAGATAGATGAAATCCGAGACCAGATATGGAAACCTTAAGGGCTGGAGGCCCCATTAACTATAAATTCTGATGAAAATCGGAAGTCACGCTATTTTAATTCAAAACGTTTCCCCGGAAAGGAGTTAATAGGTGAATGGCACGACTCTATTGTTAAAGGAAAAGTATTATGTACAGGTGGCAAGATACTACTAATTTGAGGTGGAGAGCACATATTTTAAATTTTTGGGTTCTTCTGGATCCGCCACTGATCACGGGTGGGAATAAAATAAATATTTTTATTTACTAATACCTTTATCTTACTATTTACTTTAAAATTATTCGTTTTAGTTTTTTGTGAAGATTTAAAATCCTTCTATGTAGTTCATTAAATTTGAAACCATTCACATAAATATGTTGGAGTTGATATTAATCACTTCGAAGTTAACAATTTAACATTTTTTGTCATCTAGGATGGTAAATTCAACAACAGACTTTTTCTTCTTCTCTCTGGCCATCATAGTCCTTGAAGGACCTTGGCCTCATTCAGGATTTTCACCCATTCCTCTCTATCTTGAGCCTTCCTTCTCCAGCAGCTCACACCCATCCTTCTCAAATCAGCCTCCACATCCTCATCCCATCTTTTTCGTGGTCTCCCTCTCCACCTTCTCCCCTCTGGTCTTTCTCTATACACCTGAGACACATTTCTCTCCGGGTCCATTCTTTCCAAATGCTTAATCCATCGAAATCTCCCTCTTTCAACGACAGACAGACAATTTAAATATACATTTTAAAATTTAAATGTATTTTTCAATTCTCTCTCTGTCTTATAATTATTTATTCAAAAATACTGTACATTTAAATGTATTTTTGAATAAATAATTATAATTTATGAAAAAAAATCATACGAAATTCAAAAGACTATTTTTAATAATATATTAACAACAAAGTTTTCAAGGATAAATATCAATTATATACTGTGTTCCTCACAAAATATCAAAGATTTTTTTTTTATATCGATAAACCTTCAAAACATTTAGTACCAAATAAGTCTAATAAAAAACTTCTATTTCCATTTGACATCTACACCAGTAAGAGCTTAATAATTTATTGATAATGCCCATCCTTTAGTAGTAACAAATCTGAAATGCACGCTAGGAACGAGACATTATTTCCTTCGCTTTTTATCACGCATTTATCAAAAATTTATTGTGATACGAGACATTTTCTCTCCAATTTTAATTTAAAAATGAAACACCGAATATCACTTTTCATAATTAAAATTGCTAGGTATAACAATTAAGTCTTACTATATTACTTTATCGTACCGAAATCGCTTTGTATTCAGTTTTTATTGAGTCTGCATTCAACCAGATTTGAAATGTGCTGTCGATTAGAGAAGCCATTAGAAAATTGATTTGTAATAGACAGAAAAGGTTAGAGATGGAGAATATTTTTAATCCACTATTAAATATAAGGGTGTGGCATATTCTACTTCCAGAAAAAATTGTGTTTCTATTTAATAAATGAAACTAGGAGCAGAAAATATTCCATAGAAAATATTTCTATTAAATGGGTTTATATTGTTAGCTAGAAAAAAAAAATTATGACTTTGTAAATTAATTTTAAATATGAAAATTTTAATATTATATTTCATTTAAATTTATTAGAAATTATTTTTTTTTAAATTTTAATGTGTTTTAAATCATATATCATCATGATAGTGACAAAAGCTATAAAATTCATTTTGTACTTGGAAACATCTAAAAATAATTTTCTGAACTGAAACTTTTTATTAACAACCTTGAAGTATAAATAATTTAAATATAAATCATAAATCAATAGCTTTTTTTCTTTTAATGCAAAAGAAATTATATTGAATTTATATAATTTTAATGGAACATTATATAATTGATTTTTAGTACTTAATAGAATACATTTTCTGTAGCAATTACTTAAAATTTTTGAATTAAGAATGTGTATTGTAAATTCTTACAAATTGTAAAATTAGATTTTAAAAATATAAAACAAATTAATTACATTTTATTTTAATATAGTTATGCACAAAATAAGAATACCAAAAAGGTGATTACTCGTAAACCAGCTTCAAAGGTAAGTTCTTTTTGAAGATTTATTTTTAAATAAATAATTATTTTAATATATTCTTACACTGTTATAAACTTTATCTTATTAGATTAGGCCCACGTATCGTAATCATCTTAAATCTTCATTAAATAACCGTAGATCATCAGTAGCAGAAGTTACCGTAATATTGTAAGTATCCTATCGATAAATACGATGTATTTATTAATCTGTAAATATACTAAATTTGAATTGAATTGTAATTAAATTTATTAATGTTATAGCGTATTTAAAAATGGAGATGATGTTATGCCACCTTCAAAATTTGTATTTAGAAAACGCGATTTGATGAATTGGGAGAAAATTCTAGAGACGATAGGGAAAAAAGTTCAGTTATTAACAGGATACGTAAAAAAGTAAGTTTATAATTCTTAGAATTGTTTTAGTTTACCGAATAATATTGAATACGGCCCGCATCTGCCGGGCCGGATTTAACAATCACAGGCCCGTGAGCACAAATACGGTGGGAGGCCCCCTTTAAGAGAAGGCAAATTTAGAAAATTTACACAAAATACTGTACTTTCAACTAGATTTCAACTAGGAAGTTGTAAATTTCATTTTAAAATAAGGTTATTGTAAACACACATAATATTTTATTGTGTAAAACTAATTATTTTAATTTATTTGAAAAATACCTATGTAAAATTTCTTCCCGAAATTTTCCGATATGTTTCATAGGATTTTTCCCGGGTTTGGTTTTCTCTGCCTGTGGCTCTCATGATTAGGCTCACACTAGGCTGCCGCGGTAATAGAAAAAAAAAAAAAAAAAAATTATGTTTAAACATAGTTTTGTGGGGCCCTATTTTGTGGGAGCCCTGGACACCGGCCCCAAATGCCCTTATGTAAATTCGGCTCTGCGCATCTGATATACATGTATTTGACTGGCCGTTTGCTGCGTTTGAATTGATACTTAAACAATTTCTTGTCGTTTTTCTTGACTAAAAACTTCATGTTATTTTTCTATTTTAACCCTTTGTTTGGAATTCATCAAACTAAAATTAGATTAAAATCTAAAAACACGTGTGAAATTTTAGTATGATCATTTAAAAAACCGTATGAAAATCCATCATTTATAGGAGTAAGGTTATTACAGTTACGTTATGATTATAAACTCTCGTAAATTAGACCGAAAGCATAATTACGAGATTATATATAGAATTCATTATAGTATCACAAAAAGTATTAAAGCGATGTTTATTCATTCGCTGGTTCATTGTATTCTGAGAAAAGACACAACAGTATCAATGTTAATGAGATAGTAGCGTGTACTCATTCATATGAATACTTCGATAATTGAAAATATGGTGGCCCTTTTGTTTCTTTTTTTCCCAAAATTATATCAACATCCTACTAATGTAAATTAGAATTTTAATTGATCTATGTTAAAAAATTAATTTTTTATTAAATATGCAGAAAGCTATTATCGTTGTTTAGCAGTTATGTTACGGCAGTATTGTTATTTCTTATTCATATACCTGTATGTATTATATAAGAAAAACCCGTCTAAAAATGAATATTCGTTTTTTTACACATGTAATGTTAATGGTAATGTGTTATTTATAGACAGGATATAATGCAATGATAATCGCAATTACTCAATATCTTCGGTCCATTGCGTATTCCATTCTAGAAAATGATTCCAAAAGAGTTTGGTCATAAAAAATGTAGTACTTACACAAAAAGTTATGGATATTCGAACGCGAAAAAATAGCGTTGTAGCTATAATCGGTTAATGTTACCTACGGTTCCAAGATGGCGGCTCGTCTGATTCCAGCAAGGAAACCGTGGGGACGCACATTCTAACCTAACCTATTCTAATAAATTACCATAATTATTATCAACAAAATTATTAGAATATGTTAGGTTAGGTTAGGTTAGAACGTGCGTCCCCACTGTTTCCTTACTGGAATCAGACGAGCCGTCATCTTGGAACCATAGGTAACATTAACCCTATAGTCATTTTAATAGAAAGAGTATTTGCATATAAAAGCGATAGATAAAGAGCGCATCTACGTAAAAGATCGTACTTCATTTGAGTGCAAATCATTGTGCTGTTATTGACCTGGAGTGATATTTTTCTGAGTCAATTGTAGTCTACGTCTGTCAGATAATACAAATATGACCGACAAAGGAGCTACTGAGGTGACACCTTGGTGGAGTTTGTTCTAAAATTACAATGTTTGTGCAGATTATAAGATTATTAACTTAGCAGGAACTTTTAATTATACATTTTTTAACAAAGAAAATTTCAAAAGATATATCGCAATATTATACTCTACTCAGGGGCGTAGCAATCGAAAATGGCACCTAGGGCACGCATCAAAGTTGCGCCCCTTCGTAAATTATTTTAATATAAAAAAACAGATGCACTAAATAAAACAGTCCGTTTGACCAATTCCCCTTTTCCCGCCAAAACTCTAACCTTTTATACGGATTGAAGTTAAGTTTGATTAACCAATCAGCGCTACCTAGCTCTGTCGTAGGTCCGGCTATGGTCCGATGATTCGTGGCCAATCAGCGATCGTGGATTCAAAACTACTGGTCGTTTTCCAACCGACTTCTGCAGCATCGACTAATTTGAAATAAAATAAAAAGAAACAAGAAAAGGCGGGAATCGTACGTCCAGACGATTCTATCCCGACACTGACAATTAGATAACAAATCAAGTAGCTTCAATAACTCTCGCTCGCTCGGGATTATTTAAATCAGAATCACAAATCACATGTAAACAAAATAAACAACTGCGCGAGAAGTGTCGAATTCGAACGAGCAAGTGCACCGCCTGCGCGCACCACTCATTTCCTCTCGCTCATTCGCGAAGCGCGTGAGTCGCGGACGAGATTGTTTGATATGAATTGATTTATTTTGATTTTTAAATTTAATAATTGGCGATTCTACGCGCCCCCTTTGAAAGGTGCCCGGGGCACGTGCCCTACTTGCCCCACCCTCGCTACGCCACTGACCCTACTATATGATCAATAAAGGCTTTATATAACAACAGGCGTTTTATTAATGAGTTCTTTTTAATCTAAAAAGAACTCATTAATAATGTAGAATCGAATGAGACCTCCATTATTTATTACTCAAAAGACAGAAGTTATGGTTACAATTTTCATATAGAAATTAGGCCTACTTACATAAAAATAACAAAAAACAATTAGTTTTTAACACTGATTTTACGTTACTTGTTTCTGCGTCCTCAATTGCTTATTCAGGAGAATAAAACAAGCGATAACTTAAGTTTATTTTAATTTTTAATACCATGTGTTTTAAGCAAAATCGGTAAAATTTAAACTGCGTTAAAGATTATATTTACTAATAAAACTTTTACTATATTTGTGCCGTATGCTATTAATACCGGACACAGCGTAATTGTCTAGATTTTTATTTTTTTGGGGGAAAAAACAGGTTAGATTTTTTTAATGTTCTATATCATACGATAACCAACATATTGGAGTACGAATTGATATTAAAAGATCCAAGTTTTCTCTAACGAGCTTCGTAATACAGACCAAAAAAAGGACTTGTGTCTGCGATTCTCCCAGTCAATACAAGCTATATACTGTATAGTTGATAAAAATATTAAATTCGTGTATCTGAAATATATAATTTCGAGATGTAATAAAAATAAATCAATACATTTTTTATTCCTACGTAAATAATGATATCCACTATAGATATTTTATAGTCTATACTGGTATATACTAAGAATATAAACTAAAATTAAATATAACTCTAAATAGATATAGATCTGTGATAGTAATTTTTTTATCTTATATTATCAAAGTAAAATAAAATTATCATCAAGAAGCAACAAAAGTTTTATTAGTAAAGATAATCTTTAATATAATTTAAAATATATTTAATACAATAATCACAATATTATATTAAGATTGTTATATTAATAAATTAATATAATAATCTTTGAGCTTTATAAAATGCTTAAAATCATATGGCATTAAGTCGAAATTAGCTTAAGTTATAGCTTTTCCATTCTCCTAAATTCAGTTTTTGCTTAGATTATTAATTAAAATATAAATATAAATCATTATTCTTCTACACTTATATTTGTTTTTCGAATAACTTAAAATCCGAAAAACAAACAAAAACATTTTGCATTTTTAATTACTTTTTTATGTAATGATTATTAATAGCTATTAATAATTATATATTATATGTATTATTTGACATTTTCATGCAACTTTAAGGGCAAAGAATCCAATAAGGTAAGTGATTTGTATTTTTATTTAAATTTAAACTTATTAAAATTACATTTAATTTACAAAAATACAGTAGAGCATCGATTATCCGACTCAATTGGGGACTGGAGTTGGTCGGATAACTGAAAAAACGGATAACCGAAAAGTATGAAAAAATACATTATTAGTATAATATATTAGTATATTATTATATCCCACGTAATTAGTATATTAGTATATCGCTATTAACCTACTTCGCGTTGAATTATCATCGATGTTAAGCCTAACAATTTAAAAAAATAATAATAATCGTCGCTATTGTATCGTTAAAAATTATTTCTTTATTTTGCACAAAATAAATACTGGCCTCCCTTTCATGGTCGAGCCAGTGTTACCAGCTAAAACACGCAAAAATTTAACAAAAATAATATTAAAGTAGCCAAGACATAGCTAAATATTGTAGCACCACATCACTAGCCGACATTTGAATTTGCCGACTAGAACGCGGTCGGTTAATCGATGCTCTACTGTACTTACATTTAGCTCTTAAAATTAATTTTCGTAATACCGGTATTTTTTTTTTTAACTCTTTCCGCCCTGTGGACACTAAGAGGGCCTCTCTTAGAAGGCCCATTATGGGTTCGGCCAGGCCCACAATGGGGCGACCGGGTGGTGAGGGAGGGGCCCGACATATCCGAATGGACCACCCCCGAAAAATTCCTGGGGATTTTCGACCCGTTCGGATTCGATCCCGGATCCCCCAGAGCGGTAGGCTGCCACCTTGACCGCTCGGCCATCCAGCCGTCTATACCGGTATTTAATATTAATCGTTTGATGTTAAAAAAATATTTGTAAATAATTATTAATTTGTATATGTTTATAATTTATTTACTTACAGATTATGTACACTAGAAGGTAAAGATATTAAAGGGCCTGAAGAATTGACTAATAAACAGAGTTACGTCGCAATTGGAGTAAATGAACATTTTAAATTTGGAAAATATAATACACAAAAATCGGTTCCTTCACAAAAAACATTAACGTAAGAATTTATTTTGTAAGGCTTTATTTATATCTCTTTATATTTATTTGTTTCTATTTTTTCAATATTTATTCTGCAGAAATAAAATTTGAAAAATTAAATCAAATAAGATATATAAACAATTTCAGACAACGTTATAATCAGCAAAACTTGGCACAATATTTAAATATATCTATGAATTCTGTTCGTTAAGTCTACCAAATATTTAATTTTCTTTATATTTAAAACGTTTTCAGTTCCTTTTGAGCCATCTTCACTACAAACTATTTTATATTAGATAATTCTATTAACAGCATACAGAATAAAACTTTGGCAAAATAGGCTAAAACAAGTTATAAAGAACAAATTCATATTGAACTTAAAACTTTTATTCTGTATGCTGTTAATAAAATTATCTAATATAAAATAGTTTGTAGTGAAGATGGCTCAAAAGGAACTGAAAACGTTTTAAATATAAAGAAAATTAAATATTTGGTAGCCTAAACAAGCAGAATTCATAGATATATTTAACTCCAGATAATTAAATTAATAAATCATTTTACAAAGGATTTGATATAAAAATATTTATGTTATTTAAATATATGTATAAAATAATAAAAATATTCTTTCGATTAATATTTTTTTCAGGTATCAGAACAGAATATTATCCAGTTCCGAAACGCGAACAAAATCCGAAACTGAAACAAAATCTGATCTTGATCTTACAGAAAATGATAACGAAGAGACTGTTGAAGATAATATTTCTACAAATTCCGTCGAAAATAATGATGAAAAAACTGTTTTAAAAGGAACTTTTCAAAATCTTGAACAAATGAATGAGGAGGAGTCTAAAGAAAAGACGAGCAAACTATCAAATGGTATTGAGGGATATTTTTATGGACCGGGTGACGGAATTTTTAAGGCTCAACAACGAAGAATGTTAAGCACTATCACCGAAATAAATTTAGACGAAGGTAAATAAATTCAAGTATAATATTTAAAATAATAACAATAATTTAATTCATTAAAGTTAATGTTTTTTCAATTAAGATGAATTTTTTCAATGCGAAAGTCACAATTAAATTATTTAAATGAAAATGTTCTCGTTTATCTCTTCGAAATATTAATATAGAAAAAAGATAATTCAATATTATTGATATTTAACTCTAGTTTTCAAGCAAATTCGTTGTTTAAAATATAGTACTAAGTAAGTGTATTCGGAAAAAAACTGTATATGAAATTTGTCAATAATCCTCTGAAGGCCGTACTCACAAAGATCAAGAGTTAGAAGTTAAACAATTACGATTAACTTTACTTTTAGTATATAAAAAATTCGTTAATAAACTTATTCGTGTTAGCATGCTAGAACAGTACTGTACATGCTACGAGTAACGTCAAGACAGTCAAATTTCGTTTTGAGATAAAGAAAACAAGATCTACGGGAGATGTAGGAGATTGGAAATCGATATTGCAAGATAATATATATATATTATTATTATTTATAATATATTGTATTATATTATATATATAGTAAAGTTTATCTGGTTATAACCTATATGAATTCAAAGAACTCTTAACAAATCGTCGTTATGACGTTAAAATATATGGAAATTCCGTACAAAAACGCAAATACGGTAATGAATGAATATATAATATATTTTTTTACAATAATTAATAATTATTTGCTCATGTATCATAATTATATTTCATTCAATCGCTCCTGAAGAGACAAAAATAAACGTAATTTCTAGACAGAACTATTTAACATTTTTTCCTTACTGATTTGTGTACTGTAGTTTATTTATTTATTTGTAATAAGTAAAGTACGTTTTCATTGGTTGATTTTATTTTAGAGAATATAAAACGGTAATTTATATAATATAAATATTTTTATTGCTGTTATTGTTTTAATTAAAATGAAACTCATTTACCATTGCAATGATATATATAGATCTCAATGCATGTTTATGTTGTTGAATCAATACCAGATAAATATTCAAATCATTGCTATTGACACAAATCATGACACAAATAAAACATTTTTTAAAGTTTAATTAAATTATTTTCAACAAAGAACTACTCTATTAGATGTCTTAGTTCCTCAGTTGGATGTATTTTAAATAATATTTTTTTAAAAACGAGTTAAAAGAACAATTTTGTAATTAATTAACAAACATATTTATACATATTTTCTATTTACTACTATTTATTTCTATAAGTAAATAGAAAAGTCTCCCCTCTGTTATATATAACAGAGCTAGGAAAGTAAAATGAAAAATTACTGTAATAGAAAATGACAAAACATCTGATAAATCAGACAAATGATACTATTTGTTACAATATTTATTGGCATATTGATCATTCATTGTAATAATAATAAATCTGTACCCAATAAATAAGTAAAACATATCAAAAGTTGTAAATTTACATAAAGATGATATTGAACTAAATCTTGTAAATACGAACAATTAAAACGAGAAACATGGCCTTCAAAAAACAGATTTTTCATAAATTTATCATTGAAAGAAAATAAGATTGTTTCGATTCACAATATTTTGTTTTTAATATCATTTCGCTATTATTTAATCTGGAAACTATACGTTTGTTTAACAAGTTAAGCATACATTTTAATTAATTATTATTTTATTATTATTATTATTATTTTAATTTAATAATTAATTAAAATGTTAAATGTTTATTTAAAATAACGTTAAGAAAAAAAATTCATGAAATCTTTTAACTTTTTCAGATCAAGGTGGATTATTTCGTGCTAGCGAAAGGTCAGAAATAACGAATGGAGCTAAAGAAATTCAAGATAGCGCTGATACTTTAGTGGATTTTCCGGAAGATGAAGCGCAAGCCGAAGAAATTGATGTAAGTTTCGTACATTAAATTATAAAATGACTGTCATTAAAATATAATATTCAAAAGATGACTTTCACTAATATTAGTAAAATTTAAAACGAAGTACGTTTTCATCTTCAGTCTAATGAATAGTTTAGTCTTGATAGATCAAATTGTAGACAAATTTCTACCTTTGTCTGTCTGTCCTTCCTTAATCTCGGGAACGAAGTTAGATAGACAAAAGTCGAGACCAGATATGGAAAACTTAAGGACAGGAGCCCCGATTAACTATATACAAACTTCCAGTACAAACCAGAAGTCACATTATTTCAATTCAAAAAATTCCCCCATCCCCGAAAGGAGTTAGATAGATAACAGGCACGACTCTAAAGGAAAAGTATGATGTACAGGGGCAAGACACTACTAATTTGAGGTGAAGAACACGCATTTGAAATTAAAAAAATTTTAAAAAACAGCGATTAAAAATTGTAGCTCGGCATTGTGACCATGTCACAATATATAATTACTATTTGCAAGTTTCTAGCGGCGGTTATCATGGAAATAATCCCATATGGCATCTCTAGCCGCTGCAGTTAGTCACACCACTGAGGAAAATTCCGGAGGAACACATACGGCAATTCATATTTTGTTTTTTTTTACGATTGTCACGCTCGTTTAAATACTATATTTTAAATTGTTTATTAAGTTATATTTTCCTCACACTAGAAAGCGGGGACAGTCTAATTGGCCAATGTATTAGCGTTTCTAATTGACACCTTTGCATAGCCGAAAATACTACCGATTTCAATAAAGTTCTATATCTCTGTCACTTAACGTTCGCCGTTATCGAGTCTCGACTGAATTATATTAAAAAATTTTCAGTTATATTTGTTTCAAATTCATAAAAATAATTTTTAAATGAAAAATTAGTAGGCCTATTATATAATAAAGATGAAGGTTTGGTGTTTTAAATACTGCGTTTTTCGAATTTATAAATTGGTTTGCAAAAACTTTAAACTTCATCTTACCGGATACACTTGTTAACTCGATACAGATGGAAATTATATTATCAAAACATAAATACAATCCGAAACTCTTTAGTTCTTTCCATTTTAAATCGTCACATCAGCTGTTAAAACAGTGACCTAGATAAGAAAAGAATTACATTTGTTTCCCCTCCCTTACGCTATGTTTATACGACAAATGTTAAACTCGATTAAGTCTTAGATCCCGATTTAACTTTTCTCATTTGAACAGAACTGCGTTAACTAGGATTAGATCAATATTGTACGAATTAGGTTATTTTAACACCATTTCTGCAACTGACTGAGACGTCGTGTCATTAACCTTCTTAAATACAGAATAAAGACAGTTAAAAATTGCTGGTATTAACATTAATTGCAATAGTTAAAATATTCTTTATCGATTTAATGTTGATTTTTCATTTAGTGTTAAAGTATTTAAATGATATAAAGAAAATCTAACAAAATTGATTTCATTAAAGGACGAGATTACGCCAGAAATGGAACGAGCAATGCAAGACCTGGACTTGGAAGATTCTCAACAAATTGTAGCATTTGTCCCTTCATTGCCAAATAAAACTTCTGTAACTCCTACGAAACAGATAATGAGAACAAATACGGAATTGCATTCCCGTCTCCAAAATACTTTTGTATAGATCAACCACATAAATTATTCAAGCCTATCATTTCCTGCAACCAATGATTCGTACTATTCATTGAGGAGATATTAAGTGTTCGCGTATATTTTCTTCATTGTTATTTATAAATATAGCGCTTTCCACAGATTCTTATATTGTATAGCAGGATAAAAATGTCCTACTACACAATCTGAACAACGAATTGGCTGAATGATACCAAAATGTAATTGGCATCATTCGATGGACCTTATTTAACAAATTTTCATTCTTTCAAACATTTATTTAGTTATTATATTCTATATTTTATCGTTAATAAATCAAAATTTTTTTATTTTGGATATGTAAAAATTTGTATACGAAATTTGTGCTGTATTTTGCTCAATACAACTAAATATTAATTTCTTATTTGCCTGTTATTTAGAAAAATTACAGTAATTTTGTTTTATTATTATTATTCAATATTAAAAAAATACTTTAAGCCAAAGAAAAATATTTTTATGTGCGAATAAATATATTTTTTATAAAATGCATTATTTTGTTCATTAATGAATTGAATTCTATTATTTTATTAAAAATAATCTGATTTTAAAACGAATTTAAATATATTATATATTAATGACATATCTGATACAAAACAACTTTAAAGTAATTAACTGAAAGCATATTTTGAAACAAAATTAAAATATCTATATAAGAAAAGGATTAATTGGTTTGAAAATTTATAATTTTATATTATTTACTTATTTACAGATAGATAAATATGTCTGACACAGAGCTATAGAGATAGATATGATCTGCATGCAGCATCTGTACTGTACTTAAAACTGAAATCACGTTTCTGATACGTGCAGAATGTTTAAAACTTTTCCTTTTTGGCAATGTTTCTAATGACATAGTACAATAACATCCATTGTTAATATATTTTACGTATTAATTTCAAATAATAATTTTATCTTGGTTAATGTTACCCTAGGTATACAAAATGGCGGCTCGTCTCCGATTCCAGCAATCAGAAGACAGGGAACAGTGGAGACGCACGTTCTAACCTAACCTAACCTATTCTAATAATTTGATTGCTAATAAATTATGGTAATTTATTAGAATAGGTTAGGTTAGGTTAGAACGTGCGTCCCCACCGTTCCCTGTCTTCTGATTGCTGGAATCGGTGACGAGCCGCCATTTTGTATACCTAGGGTAACATTAACCTTTATCTTTTACATTTATCAATACTTTGTCGTGAAATGACAAGTTTTTTTGGTTAAAATCTTTTAGAAAATGAGCTGTATTATATGTAATACTCTGGGCATCAGTACATAATGTAAGGAAGTACAGTACAGTGCGGTCGGTGTTTGTCGTCGCCGCCCGATACCTAATTCGCCAAGAAACCGAACATAGGAAAGGTCTGAGGGTATAAACCACGTTTGTAGGTGCCCTTGGATTTAGACTCCAAACATCTTTACAAATTTTCCCGTTTATTGTCACAAAAAAAATGTTGCTTACATAGTTAATTCTTGAAGTCCTGCTGATCGCCCACGAAGACTTTTTTGTCTTGAGATCAACAGTTTATAAATTCACGGCGAGGTTGAATCGGCGCGTGTGTCCGAGATGAAGTGGCTGACAAGGTGGTGAAACGGGTCACTTAGTTCTTGACGAACACTTAGATACTTCAAGAACTGAAGTGACCTCGAAAGAAAGATAAAGCACCGCCGTGCGGTGCTTTATTTTTCTTCCAAGCTCCTCGATAAGGTCGGGCTGGAGTTGGTAGACTGACGTGAGCGAATAGAAATATATCGACGATACCCGTTCGGAAGAAGAGCGGTTTGAGATAAAAGGTCGAGGAAGCGCGCTTTGATCTTGAGATGCCAGTTTATATAGAATTTTTTCCAAGGACCGAAAAATTTAATTGGTCTCGAATCCTTCTCTTTCCTCCCCGATTGGCCCCTTCTTTGTCTCCAGGTAGAACGAGACCCGATCGGGGCGCGAGAAAAGTCGCATCTCGATCTCGGACGACCAGTTGTTTAATCGAACCTTGGAACTTTTGCTCGTATTTCCATAAGTTTTGTTTTCTCTCTTGTCAAAAATTTGTATAAGACATCTTGCGCAAGGCCGGTTAACCCACTTTGGGGCCCTAGATATTTTCTTCTTACCGGGCCCCCTCCCTCTCCCACAAGAAATATAAAACAATAAATAAAACAAAACTAAATAATGTGAAAAACTAAAAAAAAATCTTAAATTTTATTAATAAAAAATATTTAATACTAGCAGGTAGGCCTGGCGTTGCTCGGGCAAAAGTAACGATAGCGAAGATTAAGATTATTACATTATAGTCAACCTTGCCCGTTTTCACAGAATGCAAGAAGTCGGTCTCTCTGTTTCCAGACTAATTAGAGAATTTTTAGGTAAGTCTATAAATATGTTGAATTTCCCGCAAAAACGAAAAAAAAACAGCATCTGCGTCTTGCACCTCGTTTTCTCTAACAATTCCATTGTTGATGGAAGTGTTAAGCCTTAATCCTGTCCCTCTCCCCGTGGGGAGGAATTTCGAAAAATCCCTTCTTACTTGTTAGTGTGCGTTCTCATGACGTATCCTGTGTACCAAAATTTCAACTTTCAACTCCTAACCGTTTGGGCTCTGCACTGATTATTATTATCAACTCGTCTCGATTATATATATACAGGTAGATGCAACAATAAATTTTAGTTTTTCTAGAGAAGTTTGTACAGTTTGTTTATAAATTTTAAAAAATTGAAATTGATTTTATGCAATGTCTAACGAAAGTTGTTATACAATAACAATATTAACTTAAAATATTAATTGTTTAATTTAACCTTTTTGGTTAATATTTTACCCATGAAAAGTAAATTGAATAATGAAAAAAGATAATTTAAATAAAAGCCAATATATTTTTAAAAAGTAAGTATATAAATACGGATAAACTTTATATAAAATTTAGAAAAGTAAACTATCTTATTTACAAATATTTTCAAAATAGACAGTTTGACCGGGCCCTAGACATTTGTCTATGCGATGATCCGGCCCTGATCTCGCGATAATCATTTATTAATCGAAATATTTTATAGCACTTCGAGTTTGCTGTAGTTTGTTATGTAATGTTACATAGTAATGTTATAAGTACTGTACATAAAATAACCCCAATTTGCATAACTGTGTAATAAATTGAATGCTTTCTAATAGTACTAAAAATAACAATACTCTACAGAAGATGAAATACAGTAATACCTCGGTTTTCGTCGGCGTGCCTAAATGACCTCGCTGCTAATTTTGCGAAAACAAAAGGCGACTCACCGTTTTCCGGGTTCAGTGGGGCGTTATTTCTCGTTCTGCGAGCATTACCCCGCGACGGCCCACCATTGGCCAACGTTTCCGTTCCCTCAACACTAGGAGTTCGGTCGTGGGTTCGCGCTTCGCCAGGACGGACTGGTTAAGTGGAGAAAACCCGGAAAACTCCACTTGACCTCCCGGAAGGCATTATTCCCAGCGATGCGACCATCATAAACGCATACAATTACTATTACATGACAATTACGTCGCACTTTACTACGGGGCGATATAGGCTAGAAGCTCATGTCAACTTCTACAAGACAAAACATTACCCCGTGCGTCTAGCCAAAGAATTCCATTGCTTTCCTTTAGATTAGTTTTTTTATGTTAATTTCTTATTGCTTTTAGTATTTAATGCTGTATTAATTCTCTATAAAACGTGTTATTGGTATGTATTTTGGACTGTCTAGAACGAATTAATTGGATTTACATTGATTCATATGGAAATAATTGCCTCGGTTTTCGACGGTTTCGGAATTCGTCGATTGTTTTCGGACGAATAATCGACGAAAACAGAGGTGTCACTGTATCAGTTTCCAAGTTACAGACAAGTTCCATTCTTAAGCCTGTCTTTAGGTTGAATTTATGTCAGAACATGTATATATCGTTGATATTTACAATCAGTTACTCAAATGTTTGTCTTAGTATGTAATATGTATTTTAACTTTCAATGCACATAAAACCCTTACAGATCAATTCCAAAGAGCGCCAGTTACGACGGGACTATGAAGTGGCTAAGTTCCCTCAGCCTAATTGGCAATATGCCATATGCAGTATATACAGTATGTGCTTTCACTTTCATCATGTAAACTTAAGCTACCGTTGCATTTTTTTTACCCTTGTACTATAGCTAATAGACTCAATGCTGGCCAGAAAAGAAAAAAAAATACCAGTCAGAATTTTTTTAACTTACTCCAATGATTTATCCCTTGCTATGGGACTGCTTCCAAATACATTAAAATATCTTAAACACAATAAATACAGAACATAGTAATAACTACATTAATGATAGAGTATGTTAATGTTTTGTGACAGCTAGATGATCCTACAGTATAAATACGAACCGAATTCTCATTTATTATAGTTATAAAAATTCCTCTACAATGTCCTACTCTACATTGAAATTTAAGTTTTAGAAATCAATTAAATTATAAATTTATAGTACTACTAAATGAACATAACTTAACTTTTTAATTAATTTCATTTATTTAAAAAAATACATATTTAAAAAACTTGTAGATGAACACAATCACAATAATAATTTCTTGTCTAATAATTTAATTGGAATGAACACTTCAGTTCTGATGTGATAATATAATATGTTAAAACAGTCTTAAATTTCTACAACTTGAAAATTTCAATTTCAAAATATTCAGGTATGAATGTAATGAATTTGACATAAAAAATAATAAGAACATTTTATGAGATTATGAGCACTAAGTTTTGACTCTATGGAGGACTTATCACACACTATTGACATAGTTGGAGTATTCACACAGAAGTCTATAGACAGGTTTGTTATGATGATGACGGTATGCTTTTTGGACATGTTGTCTGTCTCTCTTCAATCATATTTATTACAATTTGGTGGATATACAGGCGTCTACAAAAATACAAGCAGGTTTTTGTTACAAACCTGCTTGTATTTTTGTATGCTTGTTTGTAATGAAAACCTGCTTGTATTTTTGTAGATGCCTGTATATCCACCAAATTATAATAAATATAGCTGAAGAGGGACAGACAACCTGTCCGAAATGTATACCGTCGTCATAATAATAAACCCGTGTCTACAGACTTCTGTGTGATAAGTCTTCCATACAGGCAAAACGTAGTGCTATTGTAACATAAGGACAAAAAACAATTCACAAAGAACATTTTATGTTTTAATAAATAAAAATAAAATGATAATATTTTGTATATACTTATATAACTAAAATAATATAAATAAGTAATTATAATACACTCGTTTAGTAATTCAAAATATAAATTCAAAAACATAATTTCAAATCTTCATCTAGGAATAATTGTTTTCATTATCATTATGCAAACCTGAATATTTTAACAAAATCATTTCTTTGGTTTTTATGTAGAAAAATTTTCAAATATTTCATGTTATTGTGATATTTCTTTAATTTCTCCATGTAAATTCTTTCTATTTGATTTCCAAGATAAGTATGAATTCCAAAAGATAGCAACAACATTCACAAAAATAACTCTAAAGAAGATAAATAGTAAGACTGATTAAAATATCCAAAAAAAAAAATGAAATGTAATATATAACTCATCAATATATTTTAAATAAATCAATAATAAAATAAGCTAAAATGTACATGTTATATACATAAAATTCTGTAAAAGTTACTATAAATATAGCTTTTAATTTTAAAAAATTTGATCAAGTAGAATCTATGATAAATCAAACTTACATTTAAAAAATAATACACATTTCTGATCTATATCTGATCTACAGCTCAAATTTTCTCTTTGAATCTTTCAAAAAGTTAAATTTTCAGGGCATCATCATAAATATAACTTTAATGTCATTACAAATTTCTCAGTGCACAGTAACTTATTGGACACCTTGTATATTATTATTGTTTAAAAAGTCTATTTATATTAATATACCAGTGCATATGTTTTTCATTAATAGTTAAGTCTATATATTTATATAATTTATCACATCATTCATGTTTTTTATCTTGATACCATATTTAAGATGACATTCAATAATAATAATTATTTGTTATCTTAATATTAATTAAATAAATTATAGCTTATGTCAATTTCATAAAAATCATTTAAAAAATTTTTATTTATTAAATATTGTGTTTTAGTTAGAAATTTCATTTTATTCTTTTTTTTTTTATAAATATAACTTTAAAAAATTATGAATCTAATATAAATTATAGTGACAGTACAATTATCAACTTAGCTGATTAATTGGGATTGTATAATTATCTAATCATATGATTAATTGTTAACTAATCATTGTCAAGTATTTTTTAAAATATTTTATAAAATTTCAATTTTTTTATACATTTTAATTTTTATACAGTTATTTTTAGTTTTAATATCTTATAATACTGAATGACCTTTTTTAGTATCTTAGTAGTATCTGCCAATTAAATATATATATTACATTCATTGCCATAAAAATTAGCACATCAAGAAGGAGTTGTGATATTGCTGCAAAAATTGGCATGTAAATAAGTCTCAAGCAGATATGGAAATGATTAGAGTTATAGCATGATGTCAGCAGAGGGCAATAAGGTGCATGCCCTTGGCATGCAAAGACGTCCTGTCTGTAGTTTACCTGTTGCAAAGGGATGCTGTATCACTAGAGATGCTTTTATGTTGCAATTGAAGATCATATGAACAACTAACTGAGTTTGGGAGGGTAAGGATCATCTGGCTGAGAGAAGCTGGATGGTTATCTTGCTGAATATCTTGCTATCTAGGCTGTTCTGACAACACTGTGAGATTTTGGGACCAGTGAATGAGAGAGAGCTTACACACACAGCATCCAGGCTCAGGATACCCTTCTCAGACCATTAGTTGGGAGGATCACTCATTACAGACCCTTACATCTATCTGCAACATTTCGAGACTCCCAGGTGAGAAACATTTGGTGTCGCAGCAGCCATTGACACCATCCATCATTGCCTCTATTTGGAGTAGTCCAATCATTCCTGATAGGACCACAACTGAATGGAACTGGGTTTTATACAACAAATCCAGATTCAGTTTAGACACTGATGACAACTATGTTCATTTTCATAATTGAAAATTAAGGCAATACAAACAATGTTCGAGTCGTTTTTCCTCTTTTTAAATCCTTACCCTCCCAAACTTGGTTAGTTCATATTATCTTCAATTGCAACATAAAGGCATCTCTAGTGATACAGCATCCCTTTGCAACAGGTAAACTACAGACAGGATGTCTTTGCATGCTTTTTTATAGGCCAAGGGGATGCACCTTATTGCCCTCTGCTGGCATCATGCAATGAGCCATCATTTCCATATCTGCTTGAGACTTATTTGCATGCAAAGTTTCGCAGCAATACGACAACTAACTCCTTCTTGGTATGTGAATTCAATTATGAAAATAAATTACTCAATCCTGGGCTTATGTATAACTGTGTTCATGTCTGGAGGCCTGGCAGCCAGTGAATACCTCAATCTTTCCTATGCTTTGGAGTGGCATACCACCCCCATGGCTAGTGTGATGATCTAAGATGCCATACATATGGCTGTTGATCATCTCCAGTAGTGATCCAAGGGACCATGACTGCATTTAATTCTAAAGGATAAGTCCCTATAAATTCTCCTTTTGGATTTTCTAACTGATCAAATCCTAATATATCTTTTAATTGTGTATTAAATTTTACGGACGATCCCTGTGGAACTTTCAATAATAGCTTTGTACTAGAACCTCCTTTCACTTATAGTTTTTCTTGCAATAAATAATCCTTTTGCTTTCTGTCATGTCGTATCTTACCACGACTTGTAAAGGGCGCGTCAAGTGCAGCACCCGAGGATGAGGCTGACCGATATATAAGCTGTGAAACTGAGGACACCCGCTTCTTTTTCGCCCTGTTCTGTACTTACAAATGTACATTTTAAATAAATGTGTAATGTGTTAAGCCTTGTATCACTATTATTGGACTATTCTCAAACTATTTAGTAAGATTCACAGGAATCATGGGAATTTTACACTTTCATTTTGTAATCACTTACATCAGGATTATACTCACACATGTACAATTTAGTTCAATTCTGACAACTCTTTCTTGGTGCACTAATTTTTATGGTGATGTGGTAATGAGTGTTATTTGTTAATTAATAATAATAATAATTAAATTAATTATAGCATATGTCAATTTCATAAAATAATTTTACAAAACTTTTGTTTATTAAATATTGTGTTTTAGTTAGAAATTTCATTTTATTTTTTATATATACACAGTATGTATGTATGTATGTATGTATATATATATATATTTATTTATTTATTTCTTTCTTATTTCCAGTTTAGAGTTGTATGAAAATATTGAAAAATAAATTACATAAATCATCCTTGATCAAGCTGAGTTACTACTATAAATTTTAGTAGTCAAGAGATTCGATTTGTACACAAAGGCGAGAAAAACTTTGATTGTTTGTTGTTTTTCCTCCTTTGTCAGTAAGGAACACCACATTATTGGTTTATACAGTATGCTAGCAGGTGCATAGCATAATCATGCTGCTGTTTTTATATTCACATAATAAAGAAACTCAGGATCTCTCGTGCTTATCATTCTGTCCACGTTGAATTCTAGCAGGCCTGCTTATAAGATGTTAAGAAAGAATAGTGTGTGATTAGGTATGTAAATAATTGACTTAAAGCTGATGCAATTGACAGATAACAACTATTTCATCAGCTACACTAGATTCTTAAATTCAAAATGCTTGTGTGCTATGTGTACTCTCCTCCCCTCCCTTAATGCCTTTTTCAGCTTATTTCCTATTCATTGGTGAACCAATGTAACAAATCTAACCTATTTATAATACTTAGAGTTGACAACTGTCTGCTTTTGAACTGAACTGTCCAGTTCTATGGTATCCAACTGAGAGATCAAACCAATCATTGGACAATTTCATATAAATAATGTACATTGGTAAATAATTTACTGTGATAATTTTGATTACACTAAGTTTCTTGAAACTGATTCAAGATAATGTATCTTTATTAATATGGATGATATACTTTCTTGGCAGTTCTATACTGATGCCGTTCTGAGCAAATATATCTGGCATTTTTCCATTATTAAGAGATAAATTAATTGATTTATGTCACAATTACTTCCACACAACAGACAATCTTTCAGGTGCAATGTAGTTTACAAACAATAAGAAATAATTGGCAATATAATAATCTACTTATTTAAAAATAAAAAATGTCTTTCAAAAATAGGCAGATGGCACTGAAAATTAATTGATTGAAAGTAATTGCTTAAAAAATACATACTTTTAATACCATAGTAGAATATTTTCAGTTTGAATGAATAAAAATTTCAGATGAGAAAAGATACAAAAACTAGCAGTTCCTAATAGAACTGGATGTGTTAAATATTCATTTTTTAATGTTAATTTAATAATTTTAAATTTAAAAAGTAATAATGTTTTCTAATGGAATGATTATTTACCAATTACTCTCATTATTGGAGAAATAATTGTCAAGTGATGATTAATTAGTGAAGGAGCCAATTAGTACAGTTCACAATTAGAAACAATTAACCAGTACACTCTAATAAATTATGTTAATAAAATAATTTTTCAAATCTGAAATTATTAAGTAATGAAATACCTGAATTGAAAAGGAATTACATAAAATGTAAACAGTTGAACAGGTGGCCATAGCTGAAATATTTTAGCTTTATTTAAAAAGTAACTTTTAAACTTCAAATAAAGACATAAATATAAACATGTAAGCAATAATATTCTATCAAAATAAATATAAAGATATAAAGCTAAATAGTAATAATATAAAAAAATAATATAAAAAATTTATCATAAAAATTCATAAAACTTATCACCAACTTTACAAATAAATAAATGAAATTGCTGCTTACTTAAGAAACATTTTTTCATTAAAAGAAAGGTTTTTGGTCAAAATTTGGCCATCCTCAGCTTAGAACAACAAACAGTTTGTAGAGAAACTGTTTATTAACTGGTTATACACACAAAATTAACCAATTCAGCAGTTAAATACAACACATCATAGCCTTTCTTAAATCAGCAAAACATCAATTTAATAAACAATTAACTAACTGGCATTTCACCTATCTTCAATGGCCATCATCAGGCAGGCTGTTTGCCAGGATTAAATAATTTTTAAAAATTATAATTTGATATGAAACGTCAACACAAAGGTATCAAGCACAAATTTAAAACCAAACAATGCATTATGATTGGTTGCATTTGATTTTATGTTAACTAATGCAACCAATCATAATGCATTGATTGGTTTTCAACTTTTGCTTGCTACCTTTGCATTGATGTTTCATATCCAGTTATAATCTTTAAAAACATTTGATTCTGTCAAACAGTTTGATGATGGCCATTGAAGATAGGTAAAAACACTAGCTGCTGATTATTAATGTTTTACTAATTTCTGAAAGGTTGTAAGGTGTTTTGTATTTAACTAGTTCTAATTCAATTTTGACTGAAAATGTTTTTTAGTAAAAACTGTTCAGTTTTCTTAAAGAAATAATGATATGATTTATTTATTTATAAAACCTTTATCTTTTTTTTTGTTTGAGTAAAAGACTGTGAAAATAATAAATTATATGATAAATATGAATAAAATTAAATATTGCTTACCTTATAATTAGACATCAGTATTGTTACATAATCCTAAATAAGAAAAAAAAAACTATATATATATATATATACATACATACACACATATATTATATAGATATAAAAATATGTGCATACACAAAATTAGTTACTTATATCTAATTATTGAGTAATTTAAGTGTTACTTAGTTATTTTAGTAAACAAAATTCAAAATAATTCAATATAAAATATTGAAACAGATTAACTTATTTTATTAGAAAATAAAATTAAATAAATACAGGTAGTCTTTGGTTAACATGGTAGATCAATGCTGACTCAATGGATCAGGCAACAAAGTGACTGCCTCAAGTGGCAAACTAAGAAGGGTGGCAAAATAAAAAGTCAAAAATGTTCAAAAGAATGAATAAATAAAAATAAAAACAATAAGCAAATGTACATTAAAGTTGTTTATAAATTGCTCATATAAAAGTGCCAATGCTAGAAATGTTCTCTATTGGCAACTATTCCGGAAGCAGAGGTGGAAAAATCAGTTTCACTTCATTTGCAGTTTACCATTGAGTAGTGAGTAGTATACAGTTTACCATTGAGTAGTAGTAATGACAGAGCTAATTATTCAACTTTTTAAAAATAAAACATTATCTTTAATTCACATTTTAATTAGCTGTAACAGTCATTTCATAAATAAAATAAAATTATTTATGATTTAATTGATAATATATTTAGGTCATTAACTTTATTTAAAAGTTGTTATAATTTTTAAAACAATTAAAAAAAAAAAACCATTAACCGAAGGTAGGATCGAACCTAGATCGCCCACATGGCAAGCAAGTTTGCTACAGACTAAGCCATTTTACTGTGCTGCCATAGTATAAAATTGACTAGTATATGAGTTGCGCTTAAAACTTTACAGCCTTTTTTCTCGGAACCATCTGGCTACTGTGCTTTACAATTCTTCCGGGTGGACACCCTTGAGGTATACTACTAACCTGCGAAGTCTCATCACGAACTGAATTTCCTAGACCGTAAGATCCCCTTGTTAGAGTATTTTTCAAAACCATTCATTACACATGATTCTGAAATGTTATTAACTGTAATTGAAACATTGCTCCAGACTTTTCTTGCATATAATTTTGTTAAAAAATTGTAGCAAATTTTTGGAACATAAATACTAATATAAGTTATTCCAAAATAAACACTGACTGAAAAATGTTGCATTGAGAAATATATATGTTCTAAGAGTTTTGGATGTTAATAATCAAGAAAATGTTAACTGGGGAGATGTTTTATGTGTACAGTATCTGTATATCAATATAGACAATTTTCAAAGTGAATTTATACATCAATTTTTATGTAGTTGTAAATTTCAAAACTTAAATTTAATAAAACAACCATTTAAATTTTGACAGATGTACAAGCCTTTGTCAAAACAAAATACATAATAGAAGACTGTTTTTAAACCTTTCAATTTTCATTTTGTATGTTATGTAAAACAATCATATTTTATTGGTTTTCATTCTCGACTATTCTCAAAGAGAACATCTAAAAAATATCTCAATATGCAAGAAACAAAAATATTGTAATAGAGATAATTCTCAAGAATCAAAAACTGTTGAGAATTCACAAGCACTAGTTATAATGAAAGCATGTTAACTGAAGGCTATCTGTATTTAAAGTTTTAATTTTTTAAAAATTAATAAATTTTGACATTTAAAAAGTTTTGACTAAACATAAAAAAATTATACATGCATCTCCTAATTAACACATGCAACAAAATTAACATTTAACCTTTCATTCAAATCTAAGAATATAAGAATCTTTACCCGTTGTATCCGTTTTTTAATTTCAGAAGATGTTTCATTTTGAAGAATACCCATAACAGTCACAAAATTGATTAAAAAAATAGGTGCAAATACTGTCTGAAATTATAATTTTTAATTTAAATGAACAATTTTCATAATAATAAAATTAAAGATATTTTATTATAATTAGTAATAAAAATTTCATTTTATCCTTTACATATATATATAAATAGATCAATTGAAAAATAGTAATACAAAATAATAATAACATTAAAAAATACATATAAAATTTTTTTGGTTAATGTTACCTATGGTTCCAAGATGGCGGCTCATCTCTGATTCCAGCAAGTAGAAGAAGGGAAACAGTAGAGACGCACGTTCTAACCTACCCTAACCTATTCTAATAAATTACCATAATTATTACCAACAAAATTATTAGAATAGGTTAGGTTAGGTTAGAACGTGCATCCCCACTGTTTCCTTGCTGGAATCAGATGAGCCATAGGTAACATTAACCAATTTTTTTAATGTCTTTTCCTTTTCTTTTACTTCTAACTACAAAATAATGTTTAATGAAAAAACGATTGTAAATAATAATAATAAATTTGCATTGCTGTTGTTATTGTTATTTTTTACGTGCATGCTTTTATTTTTAAATTTGATAGCTGAAACATGTTCAATTTTTACAAATTCAAATAGTGTTCCTTAGAACTTTCTTATCTTGTTCATGAAAAACTGAAGTAGCCTAAATACTTAGATAGGTGCTTTTTATTAGGATAAGAGCTTCCTACTATGTATTTAATTTTATATGTGTAACTGTCAATACAAGTCTATTAACCATGTTACCAAAACTATGAACAAAGATAGGCTGGACTGTGAAACAATAATGATGTTTTTGTACATGTTGCTATATTAAGTCTGTGTAACTGTTTAATAAGTAAGTACAACGTAAATTGCTATAAACTAGCAATAAGGAAGATAACAGAACATTTTATTATTGTCTGGAGATTTTGATACAGTGCATCAGTAAAGTTCTGGTATTGTGGTGATCCTAACTGGTTTTCCTGCTGATTAAAAATTTTTCTTGAACTAGTGAAAATTATAGCAATCATTGGAAAACTGCTCAGAAATTTTCATGAAAAATACAGTCTAAAACATAACTTTATCAACAAGCACCACATATTCTGAGTAATCAAGCAAAAGGAGGATGAATCTGTGGACAATTTTCTCATACAATTCCAATATCATGCACTGTTTTATAACTGGGGTGAAGAAATAAAAACTGATCATTGACCAAACTGAATATTAAATTATAAGTGTGCTAACAAACATTTAGTGAAAATGAACCAGTTTGTTATGACCATTATAGCAGGGAGGGCATTGGAGAATTATCAAGTCTTAGATAGCACAAAGTGTAAAAATTAGACTATGCTCGTGAGAAATGTTTATTGCACTGTAAATAGAAAGGTTTCCTTACTTTTATGACTGAAAAAACAGATGATGTTTGACCCTAGAATTTATGACTCTGTTTTTATTTTGAATGATTCTAGAATTTCTCACTTACAGTGTTGCTCTTGTGTTGGCAAGTGATCTGTAAGTTTTCTGCTCTATTGGATATCTTTTATATAGAAGTTATTCTACTGTTTTATCAAGTAAGTTTTATTATAATTATGTTATTTCCAGAGAATATTATCCATTTGTTTTCTTGCACATAGGATATAAAAATCTTATTTGTTAGATTGGTAGAAAATCACTATTCTACTTTTTCTAATTAATATGGCTGGAAAAATGAGAAAAGTAGAAGAAAATCAAGAATTTAGAAGTAAATGGACTGAATCCTATGCAGTTGTTTCAAATTTAACAGGATTTCCAGTGTGTTTAATATGTCAAGAAAAGTTTTCTAATAACAAAAAATCAAATGTACAAAGGCATTCTTTAAATAAACATAAAGCATTTGCAAATACTTATCGAGAGAGAGAGAAGAAAGAAGAAAGGCAGTAGAAGAACTTCAATGTAAAATGAACTTAAGTAAAAGTACATTTTCAAATTGGATAAAATCAAGTAACAATACAACTACTGCTAGTTTTGTTGCCTCTCTAGAAATAGTGAAACGGGGAAAGTCATTTACGAATGGTGATTTTGTGAAAGATTGTTTTATTAAAATGTCTTTTTGCGATTTTAAAAATAAAACAGAAATAATTACTAAAATAAAAGACATGCCATTGTCTGCTAAAACTGTAAGAGACAAAACTATTTGTATGGCAGAAGATGTAACTAGTCAGCAGGTTACAGATTTAAGTTCAACACCAGGATTTTCTATTTCCTGTGATGAATCTTGCAATGCAAATGATATTGCACAGGTTGTACTTATTTGTAGATATGTTAACTCCTCTGATGGACCTCAGGAAGAGTTACTTGATATAATTGCCACTTACAGGAGAAACTCAAGGTGAGGATATAAAATCTGCTGTTACCAATTATTTGAAAAGTAAAAATACTGATATTAATAAAATAGTATCAATTGTGACCAATGGAGCACCAAGTATGAAAGGTGAAAAGAAAGTTTTGTTTCTATGTTTAAAAAACAAATTTTGCCTGACATTTTTTCTTTTCACTGCATAATCCATCAAGAGGTACTTTGTTCACAAACTTTTCCAAAGGAAATAACATTAGTTATGAACAAATTGTGAACAAAATAATGGCAAGACCACTATATCATCGTCAATTTTGTGAACTTCTTAATGAAGTCAATAGCCAATATTCTGATAATTTTACACAATAAAGTAAGGTGGCTTTCCAGAGGAGCAGTGTTAATGCCATTTGCTACTTGCATTGAAGAAATAAAACTATTTTTAAAGCAAAAAGATCTTGAATACGAAAAAAAAGTTGCCACCCCTGGGCTAGATACTAAAATAATACATGCTAATAATATGCAAATTAATAATATATAGTTTATTTGCATCTTTTTATTGGCCTAGTTTAATTTGAATGTTCTTCATTACAAATATCAACTTAATTAGAATTAGAATTAGCTTAATTAGAATTGGCATGAGGCAAAAAAGAAGAAAGTAAAATTAAGTTACCAAAGACCTGGGGGCTACATATTAAGACCTCATGGACTAAATGCAGCCTATAGGCCTAATATTGTTCATTACTGCTCTAGAGTAAGCAGATAGTCTTTGAAGACAATATCCTCGAGAAACATCCTGAATAACAGTTCATGGATAAAAGTTTTTCATCCACATGGCAACAGGAACAATTTTAGCAAACGTAATATCTCAATGAACAATTAAAGATTCTCTATCAGAATAAAGCAGTTGCCAAAGATGTAAGCAATTATCAACAGGAAGATGCCATCTATAGTTAACAATGGCTCTTTGATCAGTGTTATATGTGATGTATGAAAGACAATTTGCAAGGTAAACCAACATTTACAACTGATTAATATTCAGACATTCTCATGTACTGTACACCTGATAAATCACTGCACTTTTTAGGTGAAGTACATCTTACAGTGTACAGTACACGGAATGGCAGCCACAAAATTGAGGGAAAACACTCGTATCTTAGGAAAAATTGATTCTTTGACACTAGGATTAATCAGTTTCGCTAAAAATATAGTTTATCACACAGACATGAATTTAGATAAAATCTTAAATAAAAAGACAGTTTCAATTGATTAAGGAAACTATGAAGAGCTCAAGCAAAATTTAAGGCATTACTCAAAATTGTGCCTAGAGAAAGACAAATGCTGTATCATTTGCACAAGGATGTTAAAAGGAAGGTTCAAAGATTTTTGAACCATTGTGTTATTGAGGATAAGCAGCACAACAGTATGGCTATCATCAGACATTCTAGTTCAAAGGAAACATACTTCCAAAAGCTTGTGCTTGGATGTTATAAGGTGAACAAGGCAATCAAGAAATGCAAATATTACATATCAACAGTAGATGAGGTTCTAGCAGATATCAAGGAAGCAAGCAAAATGGACTTTAGGAAAGTTCCCATGAAATCGAGTTGACCCTGGCATTTATCAAATTCATTACACTTATTTTTGGCATCATTTTGACACTTGAAATCACTATAAAAAAATCCTGACAGGATGCAAAGGAATTCTGCAACATAAATGCTAATGTACCAATTTAATCAAAGGGGATAAAAGAACAGCCAAACATTTTGAAAAAGCTATTGGGTAGTGGGTTAAGATTAAACAGACATTTCTGTCTGTTTGAGTTTAACCCACTACCCAATTTAAATTGGACAAATGTACTTTGTCCAATCTAAATTGATGTTTATGGGTTTAGAAATTTGAAAACAAGATATTTCTTTACAGCAGGTTAGAGTAGAACAGATTATTCAATTGAGGGAGACTCAGAACATGTCAGAATTGCACACTTTTAGCGCTAGTCATAGCTTTTGTTTTTTCTAGGAGGAATTTAGTTAACCTTATTGGGTGATAAATAAATTCCTTTTCAAGATGCAGAGTAACAATATAGAGTGGTGACAGGGGTCCAGTGCAAGTCAGGGCATTTTACAATATTAAAAAGGAAACTGTAGAGTACACCAAATTATCTTTCTTTCACAAAGATTATCAAACATTTCTTTATATAGATGATGGGTTAGGGACTGTTTTAGTGCAAAAACAAAAAGATACTATCAAACGCGTTCATTACCTTTACTAGCAAAACTAACTTCAATGGAGTTACTCCCAGATGAAAAAAAGAGGCATTAGTAGTAATTTAGAGCTGTAAAAATTTTAGTAAATTTTAAATTAATAAAGAATTTGTCTTTCTCTTACCATAAACTGCTGATTGGCCAGATGACCAAGGCAGTTAAGACATCAACCTACTAGTCTGGAGAACTGGGATCAAATCCAGGTAGTAAAAAAAGTCCCTGGGATTTTTTGAAATGGTCTGTTCTGGACATATTTGGTCCCATCTCTCACCACTCAGCCATCCCATTATGTGCCTGGTCAAACCTACAATAGGCCTAAAAATGGTTCTCTTAGTGTCTATAGGAAAGAGAGAATTAAATAAAACCATTACCAATCATACTGTTATAAGGGGTGTTTGGAAATGAAAGAGTCACTTTTTTAATCAATATTGTTTTACTAGAACAAATGAATGTACTGTACAAAGAACAATTTTGATCATGGGATAGCCCAAACAGTTCAAATTCACTTTTTGTAAAGTAATGGACCATAGACATTATGTTGTCCTATACATTTCAATTTTTCTTGAACTTCTGCCATGAACTCCATGCTAGACTTTTTCCCAACTTTTTGAGCACTAATTCTCCAAATTTGTTTGAATGAATTCAAGTACTTTGCACTACAAGGACAAGAGGCATATTACTGTTTGCATAATGCCAAAAAATCTCTCAATTGAGCGCATAGAAATGGTGTTTGAGAGAAATATTGGTTCCTTAAATTATACAAATTATATGGCTTAGTTCAGCCATCATAGAGTCATAGACCTATTTTAACTATAACTAGCAATCAAACTGACACTGGAAGTAACTGATGCATGAAAATTCATGTATCAAATGTTATATGTAGTATAAACAAAATACATAGAAAAAAAATACAAGTATCATAATACATGAAAACACTTTACGGTCATTTCAAGTCTTAGAACTATAATTATATAGTTATTTTATATTGTATTTCCACATTTTTGTCCGAAGCACATTCCACTAATGCTATCAATTCATAGTTTTGAGAATTTCCACTTTATGTCTCCAAGCTAGATTTCTATGTTCTGTCCATATAACATTTCTGTCTATGCTATTCAAAGGACTGGATAAGAATCTTTAATATTTCTGACTGCTTAATTAGAAGCAGTTTTTTCTTTTCTATTTTTTTAATCAATTGATATATCTCATTAGCATCTGATGAACTTAAAATCTCATTTAATACAATTATTTAGTTTAATTACCTGATCTAATAACATCTTTTTCAATCCACTAGTAGCTCCTTTAACACCAACAAATTTTTCTAAAACAGTATACCATGTTTTTAATACTGGACCCTAGAAAATATTAAATAATAAAATCAACTAATTCGTTTTCTTCACTAATATATACTAAATATACTGTATAAATAATGAAAAATTAATATTCAAGGATATATTAACCATAAATCATTAAACCAGATTTCTTGAACTGATTTAGTGATTTTATGATTGCTATGATTGTGTGGAATTGTTTATTGAAAAAAATTCAAGAGTATATTTCTAAGCATTTTCTTAAATGTTTAATAAATTTAGTTTATATTGTTTCATTACACTTTTAATATCTTTATTTACATCATAGTTTTAAAGTTTAATTAAGTCAATAACCAATTATACAATATAATCAATTCTTATTGTCAGAAAATTGAGTGTTTACGTCAATTAATTATAAAAAATTAACACTTTTATATTATGTCTGATAAGAACCAAACATCTATTATATTGCAAAGTAATTTTAATAATTTACAAACATTTTTGATAATCATTGAACCAGATATATCTGTCCTAAAACAAAAATAAATTTAAGATATAACCATCGACGGTTATTATGGTACCAACTGGGGACACACCAGTGCCCACGGCCAGAAACATCCACTCAAGGCACTCAGTTGGTCTTCGCGACCCCAGCAAGGTGTATATATACAAATATACACATCAAACAAAACCCAATATCATAAGCAAATACACCTACAACTGCCGTAAATGATCGAGCTAAATTTTGGCTACTGATATCGGGTTTCGTTTGATGTGTATATTTGTATATATATACCTTGCCGAGGTTGCGATGGCTGTCTGAGTGCCTTGAGTGGATGTTTCTGGCCGTGGGCACTGATGTGTCCCCAGTCGGCACCGTAATAACCGTCGATGGTTATATCTTAGAATTATATATGCTGGAAGAGGAGATCAGACTGAAGGTCCCGGTAGCATAAAAATAAATTTGTAATGCCAAAGAAAAGTTAAAAATGGTTAAATGTTAATAAATTTTGTATCATATAATTATAGAAGACATAATATAAATTATTAGGATTAGTGATTAAGGATGAAAAAATACAGTTGTTATTTAATGTTTAAATAATATTTATAAATTATAAAACTTACAACCATGAAAGTGCCAAGGAATGCAAATCTTGCTACTCTAATCATTTCAATTTTTTTAAATTGCTTTTTCTCTATAATTATTTGACTAATTATGTCTCCTGAGCCCATTATGATTCCTATAAAATTAACATTTCATAAATTAAAAATAATTATTAAAAATAAAATTATTCACTACTTGCTTCTAATGAAATATTTACTTAAACTATTCAATTTAAATAAATTAATCTTTTTTCTTCCAAACATCATCTAAGTAAAAGTTAACTCATTTTTAAGGCCAAAAATTAAAAAACAGCTATTAAAAATAATTAATGTTTGATATTAATATCATATT
Source organism: Centruroides vittatus (assembly GCF_030686945.1). Lineage (NCBI taxonomy): Eukaryota > Metazoa > Arthropoda > Arachnida > Scorpiones > Buthidae > Centruroides > Centruroides vittatus. The sequence goes on along the minus strand of NW_027120684.1, from coordinate 2,038,138 downwards.
ATAACAAGAGCAATAGTTATTGCTGAAAATTATTAGATTATAGTTTGTTTAATTAAATTATTTAAATGATTGGCAAATTTGATATAATAAATTGGAGATGCCTCATCAGTTTCCACACTTATGTTACGTTACAAATATTTTATCATAAGTGCTGGAAACATGATAGTGCTGCATGTGATTTGCAAGTCAGTTTGACCATGCTTGTTTAAGCACATGTATATAATAAACAGAAATATACATTATAAACAAAAATGATTCAAGTAGGGATGAATAGGAATATACAGTAAAAAAGTTAACAAATACACAGAATAACAAGTTTATTTCTATTTATAAAGATTAGATGATTTGGCAAATGTAAAAAGTGCACTTCAGTTTTTTGATAAATAATAGTTAAAAAATATTACTAGAATTTTGTCATTGCTAAAATTTAATTCACCTTTTTAATTATGTATGGTGTAATTTCAGTTTATAATTTATACTTTTTTAAATAATGAAATAATTAACAGGACACTAGAATAAAAGGAAAAGGAATAATTAACTAGAGTTGGGGCTATAAAAAAAAAACCTACAACAAAAACTAAAAAAACACAAGTATACCATTAATAAGAATCTTTACGACATGGCATTAACAGCATATGCTACCCAATAAAAAGACAAGTGGGAAGACGCTACAATCATCAGACCAATCAAGAACCTACACACTTTATTAATTTATATTTATTTTATTTCTACTGTATTTAAATTTTATATTTTGTACTGTTCTACTGGTAGTTATTGAATGTTCTTTTTATTAAAATATGTTCTATTTTGAAATTACTTATAATTTAATTATTAATAGCAGCAGAAAAATAGCTCAATACATTATGGCAATTGTTTGGTTTTGACTATTTTGGAATACTCAACTAATGAAAACTAATAAAATTAGATTGGAAATGCTTTTGTTTCATTAAACTTTTTGCTGGAGTTGATTTCTAACGTGTGAATTTATTTTCTGACATTCCTCCAGTTTCTGTATTTGTTATAATGAAATACTGTAATGAATACAATTCCAGTTTTTTAAAATAACAACAAAAATCTGCTTTATTAGAGTTTATATTTAGTAACAGTTTCTATAGTACTTTTAGATAACCAAGCCCATTATAAAATATTGTACAGAAGACTTTTGTATCTCCTAATAATGGACTTGATTGCTCAAAAGTATTAAAGAAATTGTGATTCCATGTGAGTTCTAATAAAATATATTTTCATTGTTACTGAACTGAAAGTTAATCTGAAGCATTCCAATGGATATATTTCAATAAGTCAATAAGTTTGTAATTTGCTGGTCTTACATCCTGAAGAAGATTGAAGTTTAAAACATTTATTAGCATCTGATGATTAATATATAACAAATATAAACACCTAAAACTTGATAGTTACATATTAAAGCCAAATGATTGCTGGATTATTTCAGGCTATATTAATATTACTATTATTAATTAAATGCTAAGTAATTTGGAACTGGAAGCAGGCATTAGGCACCATCTCTTGCTAAATTTAATAATTATAATTAATATTTTAATAATTAATTTAAAAGGTTCTGGATGGAAAGAATCAACCCAAAGTGGGACTTGAACCTGCAACTCCTGCTTATCAAGCAGTTATGTTGCCATACTACCCAGACCTTCATCCGATCCTTGCTTCCAGAACTTGTTAATTTAGATATAACCATATCTGGATACTTAAATGACTAATGGCACACGTGTGCCATTAGTCACTTGAAACACTGTAAAGCTTCTGCAACAAAAGTGGACTCCTCTGGAAGAATTCAATTGTTTCAAATGGATGGGGTTTTCAGAATCACTATTTTGAACTGACGTTGAACAATCTTTAATGTATTTGAAAGAAGAGTGTGTGCATAGATGATTCAAAATGTTTTGATCAGTTTTGTAATTTGAAGACTTTTATCACAGGGCTGAATGTAAAAACTTCAGGGCAATGTTAGCTCACCAGAAATGGACAATTTACTTTAGAGACAGGAAATATTGAAATGTTTTTAGAACAAACATTGTATAATTGTTTTTCACAATACTCTCACATAATGGGAATGTTGAAAGAATTTTTCTATGATACAATGTCAGTGGAGAAAGGTCAGGAATAATTTGTGTGTTGAATCTCTGAAACCCATTATGACCACCCAACATAATTTTCATCAATAGTCATGCAGGGAGTTCTATAGTTATTTGATATTTAAACCCAATTTATTAAAGAAAATTAAATCTAATGAAAAGTACTTGTAACTTGTATTTGCAAATTTAATGTTCTTACAGTTTTAAATAAAGAATACTTTAGGACATTTATTATGTTACTTTTTCTGTAATTATATTGTCACTTACAAAATGATCTGTCCTCTTTTTTTGGCAACCCTACATGTTGCTAGCACAGCTACCAATCAGAACTTAAAGGCTCTAAAATTTTAAAGAATCCAATGTATGTTATGTTCTACTTTGTGAAATTAAGAATATTCTTTCACAAACTTGTTCTACATTCAAAAGACTTGAACCTGATGGCTTAAGAGTGTTGAAAATGTTTTTTTCAACACTAAACATTTTATTTTGTGCTAGAGTTTGGGTGTATTATGTAAGTTTATTAAGTATAATACATACTCAGTAAACTGGATCACAAATATAAATATCAACAGAATCAAAAGTCCAGCATGGAGAACAAAGTTCAGTTTCTGAAATGTTCTTTTAACCTTTGGTTGCTCAAAGCAATTATAAATAGGATTACCATACATCCATATTAGTATGGATAGTCCATACTTTAAAAGATCTGTTTGTGTCCATACCATACTTAGAAAAAAAAAAACAAATTGTCCATACTTTTCAACTGAGTGCAAAGTTAATAGTTAAAATCATAACCACTAAAATTTAAATCTGACAAAAGACGCTAAATTTTTGATAATAATTATTGTATTTGTTGGCTAGGTGGCAATATTCTATAAGCAAATGTAATGGCTCTGTTGCTTAGAGAACATATGCATATTCATTATGATGGTTTTTTTAATTTGATAATTACTTGTTGTCTAAGTGGTAAAATAGTTTTATTATATTTAAAATTGCATTCTGTGCCCCAAAGAAAAGAAAAATTGAAACTTTATATTATATGCCTATATTTACTACATTGAAAAATTTGAATAAATTCCTTTTATTTTGCCTCACTGTCTGAGTACTTTTAATGCTAATCCGTCCATATTTTGCCTTCAACTTTTATGGTAACCTATTATAAATATTTGTTCACTCTTCATTTATTTGTTCTTCATGCTGAATTTTTGGTTCTGAGTGATATTTTTATTAAGTATATTTGAAAGTAATAGTATTTATTAGCCTATTAAATGTAATCTTATTTTGTAATTTTAACTTACATTATAAATACTTATTTCATTATAATAAATAACTGAAATAATATATATATAACTGTGTAGTAACCTAATAAAATATAATCTTTTTTAAAACAAAACTTTTAACGATATGATTTATTCACAGTAAAAACAAAAAGAAAAGTTTCAAAAATGTATTTGAATTACTATATTATTTTTAGTAGTAATTAAAATACATATAAATTTAATGAAACATCATGTTTTTAAATAACACATTATTTTACTATAATGTATTATACATAATTATAAACTAATTATGATGCATTTTTAAAATCATCTATTTTATTATGATTCAAACTACAGTCAGTTAAACTATTCTGGATTCATAAATTTAAAAGTAAAAATATGACATTTCATGTTGTTTCACCTGACTATTTTGTAATATTGTTATTTAAACAACTGTAGTGATTTATAAATAATATTTAGTAATTTACAGGTATCAAATATTATTTACAAGCTCTCAACCATCTACCTTTTGTATGACTAATTTGTAATTTTGTAATTAACTTTTTAAGGATGCTAAATGCTGTTCCATGTCTACTGTGTTTGGTGTTTATCCATCGATGCTTCCAATTATCAATCTTTAAAAGCACTGTTCCATTTCATACTTTGTTTTAATAATAAAATGTTTTCAAATTTTATGAGGGAATTCAATGGTTTTCTTTTAAAAAATATTAGATTTTTTTACTTACATTTGATGATCAGCCTCTAAATGTCCTTTAAGAGCTTGAAACACACAAAAATGTCAAGTCTCATTACAAGTTATACAAAATGACAGATGGTTGACATTAACTTTCTTATAAGAAAATCCATATTTTAAAAATTCTGCAACATATTTCCTTTTTTCTTACAATTGCTGTTCTTTTGGATAATTTGTTTTTTCATATGTTAGAATAACATTGTTAATAAATACACACAATCCACTATTTCCTTCTTTTTTGTTGAGTGTTGTCTATATTTTTAAAGATATTTTTAAGCAGAAGAAAAATATTTGTACAGAATTGTATTTTATTCTTGGACTTGTGATTGGCTTGGAAAGAACAAAACACAGAAATGTCTGAATTACTGAGTGTTTTCAACAAAATGTAGTACAAGAGGACAGGTTTGTTAATCCCCATAAGAAACTGTGATTTTCAGGAAAATTTGATTTCTCTCTCTTGCAATCAAATATTGTTATGATTCTGCAATAATAATGTCCAGAACTGAACAAATCTGATTTGTAAAATATGTTATGTTTTGGCAAAACCCACATATTTTGTTTATGGGCAAGAAGGGTATGAGAAAAGACTACATGGAAAGATGGGTAAGGTAAAAAACCACATGGTTATAATTATTTTTAATAAATTAAATGAATTTAAAAAAGTAAAAATACTATAAATACAAATGAGTCTAATTAATAGATTACCCTTGATCACTGCATGAAGCTTCCTTATCTAGATTATTGCCTTATCTGAAGTAACAAGATCACTCAAGGCAATGTTAATGGTATTCAATTCTTTTTATTTTTTCATATCTTAGGAGCTCTGTTTAACTTATGACTAAGGTCCAGATTTTTGGGTGCCGCACCTACTCGATTTTTGAAAGGGGCAGAGTGTAAAAAGACAAACTAAGTTGGTTTTAGTGCAGTAGGCCCACTCACTGCCAAATTGTTTAGCACCCAAATTGCAAACCTGCCCCCAAAACAGTGGCTAGCACCAAACTATACATTTTGCACCCAGCTTTCCCCTTTTTTACATTTTCAAAGAATATGTTGGCAATTATCTCTTTTTTTTGGTGGTTTTTATTCATTCATTTGCGGGGGAAAAAAACAAATGCATTAACCCAGACCATGTATGCTGAGGAAAAAAATATGATAATTAGTTTACTCTCTTCTTTTGTTGAGAGAAAAGGGGATAAAGTGAAATTTTCTGGACTAAACAACTAAGCCTTAGGGTTGTTTTAAGAATGTAAACAGATCCACTGAAAATCTGCAACACGTGTTTTCTTTTCTAAGAAAAGAACAATCTAGAAAATTCTGTATTGAGGTCACGTTACCCTGACTTGTGAGCACAACAGTTCCAATTTCCTTTGTTCGGTGTCGGCAACATTAGAAAATGGCAAAATTGTCTGCATCTAAACTGAACATTTTAGCAAATATGTTTAAAAATGAAGGCGTATGCACAGATGGAAAAGTTCTTTGCTGTTCCATTTGCAATTACGTGATTTCAGTTGATGTGAAATACCAAGGAACGAAAATCAGGCAACACATAAGTTTGGAAAAGCATAGAGATTGCAAACAAAAAAGGAGGAATTTTGAGCATATATTTATAGGGGCACCTGGACATTGTTGGAGACAATCCTGTAGTGTTTATACTGGAAGAAACAATGGATTCCACAAAATGATACTTGCTGAACATTCTTGTTGCACCACTGACCAGATGCTATGTACAACCATTGTTGTTCAAAATGTACCAACTTGAAAATACAAACTCTAATATCTGGTCATCCATGGGGGTCTTGGATAAAGTGTGGTATTCTACTACGAGAACTTCAAGAAAATTAATGCATTTATCAACAAACTTCCTCCTGGTGATTCTGCAGCCGTCAACAGTGTCGAGAAACTGATCGCCGATCCATTAGTGACCACAGAGTTCTACTCCACGCATTCGTACAAGTTATTGGTGGATAAAATCAACAAGCTGGAAAGACGTGGAACTGATATGTGGAATCAGTGGAACGTAAGTCAGGCACTTAATGCACTGGACAGTTTTGCCCTGGACAAACTCAAATCTAGTTTATCAAAAACTCTGATTTGAAAAATATTCTGGATTGCACTGAACTAGAATTCTGAGTAAAACTGAAACACTCCCCTTAGTCTCGGTCAACATAAAAAAATCTTTTTTCTGATATAAAGACATTCTATCCTCCAAACAAAAAAACTTCACTTTTAAGAACATTGAAATGGTTACTGTTGTAAATTACAATGCTCATCTTTATCTCTAAAGTGCAATAAACAATTATGTAGTTTGTAAATATAGTATATCTTGTTGGTTTTTGTCTTAATAATACAGCATTTAAAAGCACCAAACTGTCACCTAAAATGGAGAAAAAAGCATCCAAACGAGCACCCAATCCATTCTAAAACTGCCCCAAAAATCCGGACCTTACTTATGACACACTTGGAAATATTAAAATTCACTATCACATAATTTACCATACTTACATTATTTATTTACATAGTGATTTTTCATTAGTAGCAGATTCAGAATGCAAAGGGAAGATAAGTCAAGAATTTACAATATTTGGATAATCTTTGGATAATTAGGATCTTTTATTAATATGCATGCAATGATTGTATTGCAAATGATTCAATAAACCATATTTGCCCTCATAATTATTATTAAAAGCAATGTTTTGAGGTTTGAACAAATAAATTTTGATTTTTTTTTGTCAATGGGGAGGGCTTAAGTCCCTATAATAATCACTGAATATAGTATATTAACTGTCATATTACTTTCATTTCTTTCCAGAAATAGAGTAGGTGAAAGAAGTGAACATCCTTGCTCCAAAATTCCTGCATGCTCTCTAATAGGACATACAGTATCACATAAAAAAACCATGTGATCTCTGAAATCTGGTCACATATGATCAGCACTGTTTGTTCATATTGTATATATTTTATAATACTGTTTTTATATCTAATCGCTTTTCATATATGCATCCAATAAAATCTATTCATTAATTCTGTAAGAAATGTTTTGACACATTAGAAAACTGACCAATGGAAGGTTTCACCAAATCTCCCACATAGCTTATACCATAATGTCAGGCTCCTGGATAGCAATGTACTGTATCAAAAGAGTAACTGACCCTTGCAAATCTTCTTTAGAACAGTTCTCCCTTATACAGATTGCTACTCTAAAAATGCTGCTTGTTTAAACAGACTATTATTCTATTATCTCAAGGATCTCCATCCTTGAGATAATAGGATCCTTTTTCTATGTAAGGGCCGCATTTCAAAACTTTTGAAATGACGTGAGCCACACACAAGAAAAAAAGGAGGGGGAAAAAGACAGCAAATCACAATTATACATTGGCATAGGTATACTTAATTTAGCTTCTGGAACTGATGTAAACATAATATATCGGAAATATTTGGTTAAATATTAGTCACTGCTATTTTAAATTAGTTTCAATGTGTCTGTTATTTGGTTACTTGTTTTAATTTTTACTAAATTCATTGCAGGAAAAACTGTTCACATACATAAGTTGTAGAAAATAACATTTAAATTTTTGCTGCATACTTCCTTAAGCTGGGAAATTGATATATTTATTCATATTTTATGTGACACGGGCTGCAAAAAGTATCCGACGGTCTGTTAACAGGAGTCTAAGAACATAAAACATAGGGGAGAAAATCAGGAACAAGGAAGTGCACTTTCTTAAGCAAACTGCTCCATTATCCAATGCTTTGTTAAGTGGACTTGACTGTATACACAAAATAAACATATTTGAATCAACACTTCACTGAATCTTCTACCAAACTAACAAACTTTTTCTTTATAACACCATTACTCATCAGTTATGTAATTATTAAAGAATGAGTATAGTATTTTAATTAATTGAAGATCAATATGTGAACAATTAGGCCAAAATACCATTAGCACTTGCTCATAAAAAATTTCTTTATTAGAAGAAAAATATTTGGCCAAGGACTTTTACATTTTGAATGAAAAAATACAGATTTCATATTTTTAAAAATATTAAAGAAGATTTCTATTTGAGAAAAGTGCCTATTTTCAAATAGCAATAAAAAACTAAGAGGAAAAAATTACAATTAAACCAAATAGATAATTAATGTGATTTAATGTAATGGTACCCAAACTTTTTGATTGGTGGTCTGAATTGCACATATATCACAAGTAGGCAGGTCACAAATATTTTGTACAGTATATTCCATACACAAAAAGTAGGTCTATTTCTATCATTTTTATGACTGATTAGCAACAGTCATTCAATATAATAATAATAATAGTTACTCAAATTATAAACTAAACTATTAGCCAAACAATTCACATTCAACAATTGAATTTCCTTAATATTTATTTTCAAAATGTTTCAAATATATCCAGGCTGGATTTAGCCTAGAAGCCATAGTTTGAGATCAGATTTAATGGATAAATATATAAATTTATATGCTCAGGATTTATATTTTGTAAATTTATAATTTGTATTATAGATTTCATAATATTAATTTCATATTAAATACAACAAAATATTCAAACATTATATTCTAATTAAATTTGTGATAAGCTGCTCTACAAGGGGGTGAAAAAGTAGCTAGTTATTATGGGGGGAGAAACAATTTATGCATTTATTAAATCACAAAGAATACAAAACAACACGCATCTATTTCTAAGATTCACAACTGTATACCTACTTTTGCACCTTCCTTATACTGTATATTTCACCTTCGAATAATTCCTATTTCATTGAATAAAATTGCTTGAAATAGTATAGTAGTATAGGAACTTTGGAAAGTTGTTTCATGTAATTGATCTAAAATAGTTTTACATAAACTAAATTATTTAAAGTGTGTACTAGTTGACAATATTAACGTTACGTAGGAGCTAACGTGTTAATATTTTTACATAAAAATATTTTCGAAGTTATTTATGTATCTCTCTGAAATCAACGAGCTTGTGTTTCACTTGAAAACGGCATTCGTTACGGTAATTTTCAACGCGCGATATTTACTTTTCAAAATAAAGAGTTAATTAAAAAAAAAGGCCGTTAAGCACAAGTAATTTACGAGTTTAATTGCTGAAGTTTTATATAAAAACGATTTACGTAAAATAGATTCTCGGCAACGAAATTCGTAACTTTAAGCACATGAATTACTATCGAATATAAAACACGAAGTTACATTACAGAAACACCGCGTTCTATCGAATTCGTCTTAGACTTACGATCACGTAACACTACGGTCAACTAACGGAAAAACGTCATTACCAGTTGTAATTCCTTGAGTCGTCCATGGCCTAACTTTCATGCAGTGCAGGTACCACCTTCCGATCATGACCGGTCCTCGGAAAGAACTACACGTCCGCACAGGAAATACACGTTACGCCGCGACACGAAACCGCGAGAAGTGACGCCCTCTACCGACAAAAATTTCCCGACACGAAGTTAGCTAAAATTCCATTTAAACATGCCACTAAATATTATGGCCAATTTATTTTAAACCATGTTTTACAGAAGTTTTATTAGAATGCCTTGCACCCTCAGTACTTAAACACCTTAGTAAAAACTAAATATTGTAGCATTCGACAAAGAAACGCACTTTTACAGAAATTGACATGCTTGTGGCTTTTATTGTTTCAACAATATTACAAAATGGCACTCAACACCTTTCCTGCGGAATTCTTTCCTATGGCATTTGTGCCACAATAACCAAAAGTTCAAAAATAAGATTATCACACGGAACAAAGGAATAGACATCATACTTAATGGAAAATTTAGTTTTAGATGGCAATTTGCCTTAGTTGAATATTTTCTATTAAATTCTGTGCCAACAACAGCCACAAGGTCAAACTTATATGGTTACCAAGGTGCAGTTGGTACAAAAGGATCCAGCAGCCCTTTTGTAGCAGGATTTCTGCTAGTTATTTCTTCTTTTGAGCTTTCTCGGCAGCTTTGGTCACCTTGCCACCAGAGACGTCCTTGGTCTTCACTGCCTTGATTACTCCCACGGCTACTGTTTGCCTCATGTCACGGACAGCAAATCTTCCGAGAGGTGGAAATTCGGTAAATGTTTCCACGCACATTGGCTTGGTTGGAGCCAATTCGATAATAGCAGCATCGCCGGACTTTATGAATTTAGGATTATCTAAAAATCAAAATATGGTTTTTAGTATTCAAATAAAATTTAAAAATATCCAACTAAAAAAACTCCACTACCTTCTAATTTCTTTCCACTTCGGCGATCACATTTTTCCTTGATTTCCCTGAACTTGCAAGCAATGTGAGCAGTGTGACAATCCAACACTGGAGTGTACCCATTGGAAATTTGGCCAGGGTGGTTTAATACAATAACTTGGGCTGTAAATTCTTCAGTGCATTTGGGAGGGGTATCTTTGCTATCACCACAGACATAGCCACGTCTCAGTTCCTTGACAGCAACATTCTTCACGTTAAAGCCAACATTATCTCCAGGCACTGCTTCGCTGAGAGCTTCGTGATGCATTTCTACAGATTTTACTTCAGTGGTTAGGTTAACTGGTGCAAAAGTAACAACCATACCAGGTTTCAATACACCAGTTTCAACTCTGCCAACAGGTACTGTACCAATACCTGAAAGAAAAAAGAAAGTTAACAAAAAAAAGTCAACTAAAATTAGAACAGAATTAAAAAAGAAGAATACCTCCAATTTTGTATACATCTTGCAATGGAAGTCTAAGGGGTTTATCAAGAGGGCGAGTTGGTGGTTCCATAGCATCAAGAGCTTGGAGAAGGGTCTTGCCATCAAGCTTTGTATTTTTTCGTTCAAGGGTCCACCCTTTGTACCATGGCATATTAGTGCTGGGTTCAAGCATATTGTCACCATTCCATCCAGAAATAGGAACAAATGGAACTGTAGCAGGATTGTAACCTATTTTCTTAATGTATGCAGATACTTCCTTTTTAATTTCTTCAAAACGGGATTCACTGAAGGGAGGCTCAGTTGTATCCATCTTGTTAACACCAACTATCATTTGTTTCACACCCAAAGTATAGGCCAAAAGAGCATGCTCACGAGTTTGGCCATTTTTAGAAATACCAGCTTCAAATTCACCAGTACCAGCAGCAACAATGAGGACAGCACAGTCAGCCTAAGAAAATTTTAAATGTTTAAAAAATAAATAAAAAGAAATTAATCAAAATATTTACCTGAGATGTTCCAGTAATCATGTTTTTAATGAAATCACGATGGCCGGGAGCATCAATAACCGTGATGTAGTATTTTTGTGTTTCGAACTTCCACAAAGTAATATCAATGGTGATACCACGTTCACGTTCAGCTTTTAGTTTATCCAAAACCCAAGCATATTTAAAAGAACCTTTGCCCATCTACACAAAAAAATTCGATTAGATATCTTATATTTTTATAGAGTATTCTTACGGAAAAAAAAATTAAGTACCTCTTGGGCTTCTTTCTCGAATTTTTCAATTGTTCTTTTATCAATACCACCACATTTGTAGATGAGATGGCCGGTAGTAGTAGACTTACCAGAGTCTACGTGACCGATCACGACGATGTTAATATGAGTCTTTTCTTTACCCATGATAGTGGTTTAGTTAATCGTGGAAGAACCTGTAAATTCAAGTTTAAAGTTTATTCCCAAACGAGCCAACAACCCTCCAGATGTTTCACCACTTTTAATTAATAAATTTACTTCTGAAAATCGAAATTTTTTTAATTTCCTAAATTCACTTCAAACATTTAATATAGTTGAACAAATAAAACTAAATTTTAGTATTTAAAGCAAATTATTTCCGAATTAATCCAGAATTGTAGTCGTGGTTCAAAGATGGCGGCCAAGTGATTCGACATGTTGGGCGCCGCATGACAAAAGAATGTTTCTTTAAAATCAAGATCAAATACAAATATTTCCATTATTTTCCTAATATAGAATAATCTTAGGATTAAAAACTATATTTTCAAGTCACATCGTATACAATCGAGACAACTTATTAATATTTGATTTCACTTCGAGTATGAAAGACTCTACGCCATTTTCTCGCCCGGCGAAACCTACCTCACGATAATTTCTTGATTTCTTATTTAAATTAAAAATCTCTTCCAAAAATATTAACTAAATATAAAACTAAACTATTTATAGTTTTAATTTAAATCTAAAATAAATCATTAAACTGAAAAATTTTCAAAGATTGCAGTGGATTGAGTACACTTACCTTCTGACTTCTCAACGTTCGCTAAGCAAAAGAGGATCTGACGCCTCTGATCACGTGTCTTTATAAAGGTTACGGACAGTTGACGTCATCACTGCGGATTGCGCAAATTTTTAATCTTTAAAGAAATAGTTATAATTAATATTTCTAGATATAAATAATTTTAAAAATAATCTAAATTTTCTTTTATTAATTAAATTGTAATATTTTTAATATTTATTTAAATTTTGAGATTAACGAAGCAAAATTTTTAACTATTATGTCACTTAAATACTACATTCTACTTAAATAATTAAAGTTCTATCTACTAAAAAATTGTAAAATTTATTAATATAATAGTAAACGGATGAAATAACACTGATGAATTTATTATAATTTATTTTTTAATAGTAAGACCGCAGTTAAGACATGCAAAATGGCGGCGTTAGTACGTGCATGGTCGAAAAATGCAAAATATTATTTTAACGCTGTCTCTACTGCATTTTTGCAGGTAAATTATTATCGAAACCGTAATAAATTTTAAAAATTAAACATGATTTAAAATTTATTAATATAATTCAACATATATAATCGCCATTTGATACATGTTGAATATTTTCATCTTTTATAAGGACACAACCCAAATCTTTAGAAATTTAGAATCTTAAGAATACGCACACAATTTTATATAATTAATGCATAAATTTATAATATATTTGAAAAATTTTAACGTGTGTATTAATGAGCACATATGGTTTTTCACTCTTCGAGCATTAAATCTTAAAGGAAGTAATACCAATTAATTAATTCGATGCCATATGAGTCATTCATCTCGTACAATATACCACGTGGTATTTTAAAATATTTAAGTTACATTTTTATTAACACTTATGCTAAGTGATAGTTTTAGAACAAAGCACTAATTAGAAATTGTGTGATTCGAAAATATAACAAATTATAAAATTTATACTTTATTTTAGAAAATAATTTGTCAATTATAAAATATAGAATATTTTAGACTTCGTTCTTTCTAAAAATGACTAATCCATTTCATCTGTAAAATAAGATAAAACATTGATTTGTAGTTGAGCAACATACCTCAAACTTTCAACTCCAATGTTAAGATTAATTAGCAAATTATGATAAAATTTAATTTTCAAAAATAACTATAAATTTCATAATTTTAAGACATTATTTATCGTATATTTGAATTGATATATATTGAAGCATTGTTACAAAATTTTTAATAACATTTAACAAATTAGTTTAGCTGTAATCTTTAAAATATTACTTATATTGCAATTTTGATGTTATAAATGTAAAAATATTTTGATGAATAATCATAAAATATTACTACTACTAAAGAAATATACAATACGTTCTCAATTATTTTACTGTACTGAACTAAATACAACTGTTTTTTTTTTTTTTTAATTGTAATTTGTATATTTGATGATAGTAATTAGATGTCAATTATGTGTGAATATGATTTATAACCAAATGCATTTAAACACAACAGTGTTTGAATGGATCTGTTTGAATGTATGAGGCTGAATGAGGCTCAAAAATATTTGTTTAGTAAATAGTCTCTTCAATCCGAAAAAGAATTCCTTTGGTAGGCTATCTCACAGCTTGAAGAGACAATTATTTACTGAATAAATAATACAGCTACCATTAGAAAATTCATAAAAAATATTTATTGCTATTTTTTCAAGTCGATTTCTTAAGCAATAAAAAATGAATTATGCAAACATTTAGCACTGTTATATACAGAGTGTTCCACTTGAAAGTACCCAATTTGATTTGGTTATAAAAAAAATAACAATTAAAAATATAAGTTCACCAAAGACTTTATATGAGAGAGAGAGAGATACCAAATTTCAATGAAAAAATTACCACATCTCTGTGTGTGCTCCAACAGTCACAGTGGCAGCATAAAAATGGTAGGCAATTTCCTACTATGTAGCACAGGGATGAGCAACCTTTTTCTATGTAAGGGCCGCATTTAAAAACTTTTGAACTAATGTGGGCCGCATACACGAGAAAAGAGGGGGGATGTCGGTAAATCACAATTCTTTGTTCATATATAATTATAAATTAGCATAGGTATACTTAATTTAGCTTCTGAAACTGATGTAAATGTAATATATTTGGTTAAATATTAGTCACTGCTAGTTTCAAATTAGATTCAATGTGTCTGTTAGTCGGCTTCTTGTTTTAATTTTTACTAAATTTATTGAGGAAAAACAATTCACATACATAAGTTGTAGAAAATAATGTTTGAATTTTTTATGCATACTTCCTTAAGCTAGAAAATTAATATATTTATTCATATTTTATGTGACGCAGGCCGCGGGTTGCCCATCCCTGATGTAGCATATCCAGTCTCAATGGCAATGATGCATTCCTGAAGATCCTGAAGTTCTCTGACCAAAGTTGCATAAACCATATCTTATGGTTTATGTAACTTTGGTCAGAGACCTTCAGTGGTCTTTCTGCAGGGTTATGTGAATCTTTAACAGAAAGAAATCTAAAGGGCAATCTGGTATGCCCATCGAGATCTCCTGATCTTGGTGGGCATACTAGACTACAGCCTGCACTTTCTCCTGTGGCAAAGCCATGACTGGACAATAATGCTCACAATTCAATTTCTGTGTCATCTTGCGGTACAAAAGAAATTTCTATAAAACTTGTTGAGTTTTTCCCACCAGATGCCACTTGTTGCTTTTATATATCTTAAATCATTCATTTTTTATGGAAAATTAAAATTGGGTACTGTCAAGCAGTACATACTGTATTTATAAAATTTAAAATAAGTAGAATTGCAAATACATAAAGAGCTCCATACATTATATTCACTTAATGCTGAGCAAACATCTGGCCAATGCAGAATAGTTGGATAATATACTCATTACTATTAATTGGTATTTGTTGTTTCCCATTCCTTGTCAGTATATTATGCTGATTAAGGAATTATTTGTCAACCGGCAAATACCAAATATATGGAGCAGCCATAAGAATAAATTTAGTATCTAAAATAAAATCACAGCAGCTCTAGTTAAGACAACTCAAGTCAACTATTGTTAATAATTTTTGAAGCATTTAACTAATTGCAATGTTAAAAAACATTTTTTTGTGCATTTCAATAATCCATCTCAGAAAATAAACAAAAAGAGATTTTAGGGCAATGCTATTATTGATTATTCAAATAATCTTTCCTGTATGTTATATTCTCTAGACTTTTTCTAAATTAATTTTTAAGATAATTCATTGAGACTTTTTACTTAGACTTAGTAAATAATACTCTTTCTGATCTACTGAAAAGCAAGCAGAAATACAATGAATCTATTTTTGAAATGTGTAAAAAATTTTCTCTGAAAAGAAGAATATTGTCAGAGTAATCCCAGTAATAATGAAAAACTTTTTAAATCCTAAAGCTGGAACTATCTTTTAAACACAAAAATTTACATCTTCCTCTCAATTTCCAGCATTTGCTGTTTAAAAAATGAACGTTTTCAGCTATCTGAATGTAGCCAAAAACATTTTTTTAAACATGGAATGCTGGAAATTGAGAGGAAGATGTAAATTTTTGTGTTTAACAATCAAAAAGTTATGGGATAATTTTTTTCATTGTTTTCATAACTTCTTGAAAATTTTTTTATAACAATAATAATCTTAAAAAAACTGCAAAAGAGCAAGTAATTAATAGATTTGAAATGTATATATAACACTAATGATGACAACCATGTTCTTTTTAAATGACAATGGAAACTATTACATAACTTCCAGAAAATTATTGTGATAATGACCATTATTATATTAATTAAAAGTAGTCTAATAAATTCAGATACAGGCTTTTATAATGCCCAATAAACACACTCATTCATACTTTTATCAGACATGTAAACAAAAATTTTATTCAAGTCATGCATTAACTTGGCTTTAATTCTGATTCCAACTTTCCAAAATCTACAGGTTAGCTAGAAAGTTAGGAATCTGAAGCTAACTCAATAGTTTTGTGTGGTGAACAATAATTTCAACCTGACTTGAAATTAAGCTGTAAAATACTTAAATAAATAGAAATGCTTTTCGTGGAATGTAAAACCAAAGAAACATTTGTTTTTGTATGTTTTATATTATAAAAAAACATTTTAATTAAGCTATAACTCAAACACTAAATGCAGCAAAAATTTAATAACTAAAATGTTTTCAGTCATTTTTAACAATTAAATCAGAGCTGTCTTGCAAATATGAAGTCACATAGTAATAACCTTGGAACAACAAAAAAAATTTACTAATTAACTAATGTTTTCGGACATCTTTAACGTTCTTCTTCTTATAGAATACTAAATGGAATGCCAATTCAAATTTAACATATGAATGTTAAGATAATGTAATTTGAATGTATAGGACATTCCCAAATAGTGGACACCTCTACTTAATGGACATTTTTACAACCCTCAAACCCTTCAAATAGGACAGGGATGGCAAACCTTTTTGAGTCCGCATGCCATATTGTAAGCATACTTAGCTTTAAAGATGTTAATGCGTGCCAATGTCATAGACTTTGAATAATATTTAAAGAAATTAAATGAATACGCTTTAATTTGAATAAATGTAAAAAATCTGATTGAAAAAAAAGATGATCAGGAGATAAACAGAAAGGATGATTGAAAAAGACAGAAATCATATGATACATTATGTGCCAGATGATTTCTCTTACGTGCCACAGGTTTGCCATCCCTGAAATAGGACATCTATATTTACCTCTAAATAATAGATGCCATCATCTATAACCTACCTTACAAAAACACAGTGTTCCTTCTTCAATGTTCTGAAACAATTAATTACATACAAAATATTTTAAAACAAAAACAAAGAATCAGTTCAAATACTTTTTCAGAGGACAAATTTTGACTGAAGGTGTTGAATTAAGACTGGCTTAAAATAGGAATAGGGGAGGAGGGCAGGTTGTAAAAAACTGAACAATATTCTTAACCAGATTAGTGTTCTCTAACAGATGAAGTTGTCAATCACCATTTATCATCATACATATTAATGTTATTAAACTTCTGTCTTACTGTCAGAATTAAGCTTATGGTACCAAGAAACCATAAACTTTTCCAAAGTTATTCATTCATTCGACAAAAACTGTAATACAATAATATGAAAAAGAAACAGTTTTAAGGTTATGACACCAGCATTCATTTGGTTAAAGTTCAAAGATTGTGTTACGAATGCAATTTGTCGACCACTTTAAAGTGTATGAAGGTATTCAGTTTTCTTGCATTTATTATGTAATTTATGATCTTAACAGGTTTGTGGTGGCTAAAGTAATTTTGAAAAAAGCAAAAATGTACAAAAAATTACACCTACGTGATAACTACAAAGTAAACAAGTCACTATATTGATTTTTTATTAGTCACTTAGATCATTAATGATGATATAAATGCAAGAATACTACATACACTTCCCACTCAAGTGGCTAGCAAATTGCCTTCCTAACTTGACATTCAAACCCTCAATGTCTAAATTGACTGTCATTCACCCTTCTGTTTGTAATAACAATTTCATTTTTGATGAATTAATAATTAATCAATGTTTATGTTTCATTTAATTAATGTATCCTATATAATCTGTTTGCTATTAGGAATTCAATTAAAATGTGACTTTTACAGCTGAAAAGTTAAATAATATACTGTATATATTTTTAATTATGTATGCAACATATACTTTTTAGTATTTTCACGTTCCTAATGTAAATTTAATGTTTTTGTAATCTTGTATTCTTCACTATATGATGACTGGCATTAAAGTACTGTACAGTATGACTGTCAGCATGTACTATACCTCTTCAATGAGCTTCCAAAAGTGATACTGTAAACACTGCTACTGGCATTCTGTTATTCTATCTCATTGATTTAATTAATAATAGTAGTAATAATATAGCCCAATATAATTTGGCTACTGTGTGGCTGAAATTTTGTCCACAATATTGATATACAGTACTGGACGAGTCAATATTACTATATATAAATCCCCTTATATTCACCATAATAGATCTGCTGGAATGAAATAAAAATACATTAATTTGGCATCTGGGCAAAGAGAAACATCTGCAGATATTTTTTCCAGTTGTTATCAAGATCCATTCTAACCTGATTCTATTGTATAATTAGGTAATGGTATTTTTGATATAACAATTAATCACAATGAAATGGACTTTTATTATAATGGAGCAATATATTTGGTTTTGTGGTGATCCATTATATCAAGCTTTTACTGTACATTCTTTTTTTTAGACATATGTATGTATAAAATAACAAAACGTTGATACTATCAGTGGAAAAGTTTTTTGTCAACAATTCATTGCTTCTTGCTCAATAATGTTTTAAATGTAGTCAACTACCTTGAAAGCATCCTGTTTTATGAGCGATGTAGTTTTTAGAAAGCTTTTACAGTTTTTTTGGCTTCCCTACATGTAGAAAGAGCAGAATTTTTGTCCTTGACAGGATTTGTTTATTCCTTAGCTTCAATGCTTGTTTCTTGCACTTCTTTCAACAATGGTGTTGTTTTCAGATAAGTTGTCTACAGACAGCAATCTCATTGACAAAATCTTTGAATGATATTTTTCATCACTCATTGTGTAATGATAGCACAGTTGTCTTTAGTATAATTGATAGATTCTGATGGAAATTCCAATTTATTTGAAACATTGACAAATTGTTGATCAAAACTTTTGTAAAGCAATTCACAATGGTGCTTAGAAATCATTCATTCCAAGTTTTGTTAATAATTTACATTGTATCTGGCAAGTTCACTCCAGATACACATGATCCATCTTCAGTAACATGCAATATCTTTTATAATAAGTGATTATAATTTAAAGTTTTGAATGATTCCCTGATCTAGAAGTTGTATTTGAAATTGAAGTAAAAATTTAACTGTTCTCACTTTCAGAAGAGGACTCATTGAATGCACTCTGTAGCTGTCAATAAAATGAATAATTTTTCTGGTATGGCAATCATGAGGGTATCTAATTTTTTCAGTCAATTAAAGAAAAGCTTTTATATCCATGCTTTCTCATTTGCTGTTAGATAAAGTCTTATGGAAACACCAAGGTTTAAAGATTTTACCATTGATAACTGTAGCAGTTTTTCATTATCCATTATAGCCATTTCCACAAGAAGAGGTAAAAGTTACTTGCTTCTTTTGCCTTTGAACATCATTGTTTTATCTAACAAATATGTTGAAAATGTCACCTAAGCATAGTTCTGTACAATTTCTGGTAGATTTTTCAAATTGTGCAATAGTTCATTATAGCTTGATGGGCCCAGGCAAATTTGTATTAGGGGTACAGTGTCAACTTCAGACATTTTTCTTCAGGAGAATTTTTTGAATAGGAATCTTTTGTCATCCTCTTGACTTCAACAGTGCCCATGCAAAAAAAAATTAGGAACAATTTTAGATAAAATTTCATTAAAAACAAAACAAAATCAGATATATGACATTTATGAACAATTAAACACGATCCCCAAGAAACATTTGTAAACAACAAGCAATTATTTATTGTGATATTGTCACAGTGCTGGGCTGTAAATGCTCTTTACCTCAAATTAGTACTTACTTTTCCTTTAACAATAGAGTTGTGCTGGTCATCTATTGACTGTTTTCAGGGGAAAAGTTTTGAATTGAAATAACATGACTTCAGGTTTGTATCAGAAGTTCATATATAGTTAATTGTGATCTCCTGCCCCTAAAGTTTCTGTATCTGGTCTTGTCTTTTGTCTGTCTAACTCTGTTCTTGAGATTAAGGAAAAACACAGACAATGGTAGGAATGTATAGGTTACAATTTTTTCAAATTGCAGTCCGATGAAAATAACATTTAAAATCTCAGATATTTAAAAATATTGATTTTTATTCCTTTCCAAAACAAATACAGTTTTAATAAATGATCTTGAGTAAATTTTGTTTTTACATTGTCTACGTAGACCTTGTTTATAAGTAGGATTTATTATACTGGTGTAGCCTTAGTCAAAAATAAAGATACTTTTATCAACCCAGAATAAATGGAGTATATTTCTATAACCTTAAAACAGTGTATCAATAAATATCTAAAAGACATTGAATTGTCATGTTCATAATGTCATTAGCAGCAGCATTTCAAAACTTCAAAATATGGATTGAAATCAAAGACAGATCAAGAAATCATACACCTTAGAAAGGCCATTTTTAATTCATGTAATGAAATAAACAATGTATAAAAGTTTCACTTTAATAATTGCTTAAAATAAATTATGTACACTTAAACAAAAACAAATGTGACAAAATTGAAAAGTAATGAAAAAATATATTGTTTGAAAGAAATAATGAAGTTCATGCTATCAATAAAAATTCTTGGGGACAATCACCTTTATCACTCCCCCTTTAAATCTGTCTCCAAGACTAAAAATAATCAAGGAAGTTAAAAGCTGGAATGTGCAAAAATATGTCATTATGTGTGAAATTTACAAACAAAAAAAATAAAAAGTTAATATTTTAACACAAAGAACAGTGAATCTGATAATATAGTC
Source organism: Centruroides vittatus (assembly GCF_030686945.1). NCBI lineage: Eukaryota > Metazoa > Arthropoda > Arachnida > Scorpiones > Buthidae > Centruroides > Centruroides vittatus. The sequence goes on along the minus strand of NW_027120684.1, from coordinate 2,017,236 downwards.
TTAAAAATTTTACTGTTATATAGAAATAATTAATAAACAAATTTTAACACATCATTAAAACAGAACATTAAAAATAATGAGAAACAGCATATAAAAAATCAGTATTTACATTATAATTTAATGTGTGTTCAAGTTTTGAATAAATTTAAGTTTAAATTTTATATATATCTAATTATTCTGTTACTATAGTACAGACATGGGCAAATGCGGCTCTTGCTGAAAGTGTTAATTTCTGTTTATAATTTTGTGAAAATATGTTTATTAAAAAAATTCAATATTTGTTTTATATTATATTTATATTATATAATAAAATTGCACGCCTTACCATACTATCCGCCATGACAGTGCAGAACTGCGGCTCCCATGCATTTTGCAAAACCTACATTTCGGCTTCCACTGAACTCTTGCTTGCCCACCCCTGCTGTAGTTAGGGATTGTAAATTTACCGAATTTTTCATTTACCAGTAATTCGGTAAATGAAAATTAAAATATTGGTTTACCGGTAAATTTTTTCCTGAAAAATAAAATTAAGGCGATAAAAAATATAAGTCATTTTGATTTCCATTTCACATTTTTTATTTCAAAGATATAGAATATAAAAATTATAAAAATTAAAGTGTTATTCTAAACAAACTATAGTAATAACTTTTAGAAACAGAAATAAAATAATACAGAAAAATAAAAATACAACAGAAATAATATATAGTACCTAATACCATTTTATTGATTACCATTTTTTTAAAAATAACTTCTCAAGAAACTTAAATTATTTAAAGTCTTATCTCCTAATTTTGATCTAATTTTTGTACAAAATAATCTAGATCCCGAGAATACCCTTTCTGATTCAACACCTGTTGGACAAATGGTCATTAAATAATCAAATACTATTTGAATATACTTCCCCCATACTTTTTCTTGGCGGAAGTACTCTAATTCTTTTTTTACTATTTGTTTCCAATCTTTCATGTTTTTTGCTTGTGTAACTGACTCTTCTTGACATTCTGTTTTTTGTTTGATAAGGTCATAGAGTTTCTGCTTCATTGATAATTCTACATTAGGTGTATAAGTATCAATATTTTCGTTATCTGACTTTGAATTGGAATCCAAATCAGGATCATTTAAGTGCCTCTGACTAGTATCAACAATAATCGAAAGTATTTCATTTCAACAATGCTTTTGATTATTGTTGTTTTACTGTTTATATTAAAAATGTCATAATTTTCTTGACCCAACAAAACCGAATTAGGATCTGTGAAATAGTGTAATATGTCTGAATAAACAATCCTTCTCTCCTTTATGCTATATATTTATGCTTTTTTCAGTTCAACGCTTAAAAATGTATTTTGGTTGGTTAATTCATCCAACATAAATTTCAAAGTAACATCGGCTACATATAAATTAGTCTTTTCATTGCAGAGTGTTTCAACGGCTAACTTAATGGGTTGCAGGCTTGAGATTATATTTGTAGTAATTTTATTTCTCTGTCATTGAAATCTAAGTCCAGTTTCAAATCTATTAGACTTTTTCAGAGAGCATCTTTAAGTAATAAAAATCTTTCCAGCATGTTTAGTAAGCTATTCCACCTGGTTCTACAATCTAAAATTAAAGAAAGTTCTTTTCCAATAATTTCTTTGACATATTTTTCTAGTAATGTATTTTTGGTTGGCGATTTTCTGAAAAGTCTTACTATCTGCCATATTTTTGTAATTAAAGAATTTAATTCTGCATTTTGTAGAGTAAGTTTTGGTAGAGCCAGTAGTTTCTTGGTTTATTTCAAAATTATCATATTCAATGTCCGAATTATCAGAATTAGAATCAGAATCTGTAGTAAGTAGTAAATTAGCATTATATTCATCATCATCCTGTATGTCTGATGTGCTTATATTGTAAAGAACAGCACAGTAGATACATTATGGCCCTGGCGACGTACGTGTCGGAAGAGGAGATAACGGCGAACCTGAATGCGGCAAAAATCATTATACCCAGCTATAACCCACAGCAATTGAAATGGCTAGAAGCCATGGAGATATTATGCAGGATTACGTAGTACGTGCGTTAATCATAAGGAAGAAATGATCCTATCCAGTGCATGGCAGGTTTTGCTAGAAAACAGCGTTTAAAGGGAGGCGCATGGAGCATGCACAATACAAATATCCAGCTTTTGCACGTGATAATATTCAGAAAAGAAATTCAAATCAAATGTTTATTTGAACATTAACAGCCTATACGACGAAGCCTGAAGAAGAGCCCATGAGGGGCTGTGAAAACGTTTGCAATTCTAAAAATAGATCGACTCCTGTTAAAAGGTTAGAATAATTTATTTAAGCTTAAGTGGATTTTCTGCAAACAGAATGTGAAGCTAGAGAACTAGAGCAATGTTTTTAAACCTATTTTATTTCACGACACACTTGAACCTGTAATTAAATTTCCTCTGTACAAATTTCTGCAGAAAAATCATATGATTTAAAGTTGTGTTTGTAAACATTCTTTCTCCATATTACTTGTCACTTAACTCAATTCTTTTTGCCTTATTTTTTATGAATTAAATAGAATAGTATTGTTATTCCTTAAAATAGCAGCAGGTTACAACAATAGTTACATAAATTAATAATTTTCATTTACATAAGAAAGGCAATTAACATTAAGTCTTAATTTGCATTTAAATATGGCATGATAATTGCCTTTACAAACTTGCCCAATGTTTTACTATTTCTAAGTTAAAATAATTTGAATTAAATATGGACAATTATAGACACATTTTTGATTTAAAGAAAATTTCATTTTAAATGAAATAACTTAGTGTTATGAATATTTTACTTCAATAGAATAGTGTCATTTTTTTCCCAAATTAAGATTATTTATAACTGAAGTGTTAGAAGACTTATACCTCAATCATACTGTCACATATGTTAATGCTTACCAACATTAGACTAATAATTAATGCTAATTGAATAGCTGATTACATTATTACTAGTTAAGAATGATTAAAACAGGAATAACTTTAATAAAAAGAATGTTGAATTACAAAATGACTACCTAAGTTTTAAATATTTTGTTTAAAATAAAAGGTCATGTGAAATTAAAGCTATATGTATTAATCAGAAATTCTCAATCTTAAACAGTTTTAAGGGAAAAAAGTTAACCAATTTTAAGTTATGCTGGATATATATGTTCTGGTATAAAAATGCTTGTAAGATCAAGTGGTACAGTGGTAGAACCAATTTGATTGTCATCGTGGAAAAATATGTTATGTAGAGTTCTGTAGATCACTTTGTTCAACTGATAATGGCCAATCACATTCTTTGTTGTGTCAAGAGATATTAAAATTGTTAAGCTTTGCACATGATGTACATTGGAAGAAAACCCTGCTAATAATTTGTTGATCTCAGCAGCAGTCCATAATTTTTTATGTGACTTAAAAGAACTTGTAGATTTAAAGAAGATATTAATTATCTTTTGGTTCGTCTGTTGTTACCCATGTTTTCATGGCTTCTGATTTTAAGATAATGACCTTAAAATCAAAGTCTGTATTGAATAAACAAACAATTAAAGGTAACTGGTGTAATATTTTAAACATTGGCTGCATTCAGCAGACTCAACTGTTCTGGAACATTTCAGTATTTTTTTTCTGCTGAATACCTTATATAATAGTGGTACTTTTAAACATGTTGAGTGTTTTGACATCACTGTTAGTACCTGAATTCATTTATGGTATCTTCGGGTACCTATAACTGATCAAAGATATCAGTCTCCACATAGCAGGTGAAGTAAATGTATGCTACTTATGTTTATGAAGGCATGTATTACAATATTAATCCAAAAATATTTATTAGCATCTAAAAAGTAATGTATGCAAAACAAAACTTAAAACCTGTAAACTAAATTCATTTTTAAGTTTGTGGAAACAAGCAGAAGCTATTGATCACTAATATCACTCACATCAACTCATAATTCATCATTCAGCAGATTTATATTGATTACCACTCTCTGTTTAGTCTGCTGAATGCAGCTATTGAAAGTCATAAAATTTTAGTAATCATGCTCCTCCAGAATTATCCTATAATCTGGTTAATTGGAATTTTATCAATATTAATTTTGGTCATACAATCAAAGTCAAATACAGTAGAAGTTTTTGAAAGGACTCTTCTTAAGTGGGAAAATCTCCTATGCATGAATTTTAAAAAATAATTTTTTATCTGTATGATCAATTTTATTTCAATATCAAGGTAATATAACATAGCATAGTGTAACATGGTAGAATAGTAAGATGCACTGACTACAGCAGGGATGAAGTGACTTGAGTCAATAGTTAATGCTTGGTACTGGATAGGGAGTATGGTCAAAACAATATGATCCCAGCTAATTTAGTGGCCACTTCAAGAGTATAATATACAATATGGTGAACATCTAGAGTTACTTTACTATTTTTATAAGTGGAAGTTATGGTGAGGAAAAAAGATTACAATTTATCTCCAACATAAACGTTTTAAGAGGGTAAAATGTTATTGATGGTACTAATATTTTGGAATTTCTTAAACAGGAAAACTTGCCAAGGAGGAAATTTTAACACCCATTTTATGGTGTAAATGCCAAGACCAGAGAAATTGGACTTCTTAAGTTGGAACTTTTTAAACAGGTTCTGCTGTATATAATATTGAACCATGGTCTTGAACATGTTTTAACTAATAAGAAATTGTTTAAACTAAAATTGGATATAAAAGTTAAAGGAATGACAGATTATATTGTTTATTTCTGAGTGCCCTTCATTATGTTAGATAAAAATTCAATATTGTGAAACTTACTATTTAGATCAAAAAGCTTCATGTAAGAAGACTGAATGTATTCATTGATGATGATGATTATTAGAATTTTTTCTTTATCCTTTGTGTATATATTAATATATGAAGGAGGGTTTGATGTTTATATTATCATATTTAATTTTTATGTTAATTTTATGGTATTTAACAATCACACTACACCTTAAACACTTTTCCAGCACTAGTTTAATCAAAACAAACATTTTTTGTTTTGATTAAACTATATGGAAATATTAAAATAAATAAATAAGTAAATTATTTTAATGTTTTAATTTTAAAAATATGTAAATTATTTGTTTGTAGAACTTTTAAAACATGTAAATCTTTTGTTTTTCAAATTTGGTAAATTTAAAAATAGCAGTTATAATTCTACTATTAGAACTCGGTTCTTTTCTTTAGTCAGTATTTTAATACATTTTTAACCTGAGGCAAACCTCTGAATGGGGTCAAAAATGTTTGTTTTGATTAAACTAGTTCTAGAAAAGTGTGTAAGGTATAGTGTGATTGGTATATTTGTTTCCAATTTTTCTACAAGTGTTTTATAGTATTGTGTTTTGATTAAACATTCATGTTACTTTGAAATTATATTAATTCTACAACATGTGATGTTAATGTTCTCAAACATCTGTATACAAACTGATGGTGACTAATAATCTGTAGCTGAAAACTAAAGTTATAAAAAAAAAAATTAGCCTGATGAAGGTCTATGAATATAGTTGAAAACATTCATTATTTAAGAATTTGTGCTGGAATTTATGGCTGTTTGTTTTTCTCTATCTGAAAAGATTTCTTTATTAAAAAGTGATGGAACACACATCAGAAACAATATACGTAATATAAGAAGATATACTATTTCTCCAACAATGGCTTTAATTTTTACATGTCTGAAAACATTAGCACATGAAAAATTAAATCCATTTTTGAAAAGCAAGGTGTTTTATTATATTAAAAAGTGATATTACATTTTAAAGGTTTATATATTTATTTTTGCTATTTATCCAATTACATATGTTTTATGGATGTACAGTGTACCTATAAGCTTTTAACCGATGTGCGTCTCAGAACAAATATAAAATAAAATAAAAGTCCATTACAAACGTTTTCGAACTGTTGCGGTTCTTCAGGTAACTTGAACTTCCTAATCAAATGCACTTCAATTCAAAGTTGTTTCATAACAACTTTGAATTGAAGAAGAACTGCAATGGTTTGAAAACATTTGTAATAGACTTTTATTTTATTTTATATTTTGTTCCGAGACGCACACCGGTTAAAGACTTATAGGTATGTCCATTTTAGATTACTCCGGTGTAGTAATACTTCTATTTTTACATATGTTTTATCTAGAAGATTCAAATTGTACTATATAAACTTAACATCTTTCACATTGTTCTAATTGTTTTAATTTTAAATATTGTTCCATAATGGCTGTATTACTAAACATGTTGATATTACAATCAATGAAAGTATCTGAACTTAAACATGTTTGAAATTGTCTTCTTTTCTGATTTAATAGCAAGGTTGAGGCCGAAGTTTTAAATGCGAAAACATGTACGTCAGATGTTCAGTGCCACTTTCCTGTAAGCCTAGAAGTTTGACAATGGTGTTTGGAATGTCAAGCATGATTCTACTGACTTTCCAAACACCATTGTCAAACTTCTAGGCTTACAGGAAAGTGTTGCTGAATATCCAACGTACACGTTTTTGTGTTTAAAACTTGGCCTCAACCTTGCTAATATCTAAAAAATGGGTTATAGAATATTAGAATATGTGATTATGGTAATAGTACAGTATTCACTAGGGTTTCTCATTTCCCAGTTCTTTTGCTTGTCCCAGGATTTCAGAAAAAAGTGAACTGTTTTCCGGGATCCTGGGATTTAATTATTTTTAAAATATAAAAAATATTTTGAAATTGAATGATATAATTATTTTTCATTTTTAAAAGTAATTTAATATGTTATGCAACCTCCAAAATCATAATATTAATAATGCTCTGTAAAATATATATTAAAATTACCTTTGAATTACATAGAAATTTTCACAAATAGAAAAAATTTATTAAAGTTTGTTGGAAACTGCTTACAAGAAAAAAAACAAAGTCTTTGAATTGAGTTGAAAATTTAAAGAAAAAATGAATTTAGATCAAATGTCTAACTTAGAAGGTAATTCTTGTTTTTTAAATAAAACATAATACAAAATATTGTAAATTTTTATAAGATTTTGAAAACCAAAAATGGTCAATACTCTGATCACTCAATCTGGTATTATTTTAATAATGAAAAGTCCTGCTACTGTGATTGCCCTTTCCAATTCACTTGATGTGGGTGGAGTCGTGTTTAATGCATTTAAGAGAAGACAAATGTTATGTGTTTTTTCACCCATAGCCTGGAAGATTTCTAGTTCATTTTTGAGATGCGTTGCAGTACTTCCTTTGCTCTCAAGTATTCTTGATTTGTCTACCCGTCTGCTTTAATAGCAGTTTTGAGCTTATAGCCTTGAGCTTATAGTGTAATAATAATAGCAAGTACTAAGACTCTTTTTTGTGGGACAGAAAACCTCACCCTTGCAGATATCTGGTACTGACTTTTATCATGGTTTGATGTTCTGACTTTAAACTGCATTTATGCATTAGTTCTTCAGCTCATTTTTGGTGCGAGTACAATGTATTTACTGTATATGTTGTGTAACCTTATACTATGTATGTATATATATATAAAATATGTTTTCTTGAGCATCTATGGGCGAGAAGACAATGATCAAAGTTTCATACAGAGAAAGTAACTAATTCAGTCAATGATTAAAAAAATCACTGAAATAGAAATAACTAGTTAAGTAATGCTGTATCAATGTATAGTTGGAGCGAGGCTGCTCACACCTTCATTTTCTAGGTTATGAGGGAAAAAAGAGAGAAAGAATCATTCATTCTCAACAATATATCTGATTTAAAGGTACAAATATAAGTCCAGAATAAGCCATTAATTAATTGCTATGCCAACGTCTCATGAAATTCTGTCTATCACTATGGGCCTTGGACTTAAAGATTGACTCGTAGTGATCTCTATTATAACTGTTTAAAAATACTATGTCAGTTATTTTTTTCACTCGACTGAATGCAATTTAGGCAAGACCGATAGCTATCTCTTTTTTACCTATATCTATTTTGATTTTTGGAAGAGTTAATTCCTGTGATTTATGTATAATCATTGAGTATGCTAAGGTAAGGGCAAACTGTCTATGAGATTGCAATATACTGCTATTGATTGAAGTGTGTGTTATGGGGATTATTGGAAACAGATTACGATAGATGAAAGATTACTATAGATGAAATGATAGTTATCGAATTCCACTAAAATAAACAGAGGAAGAGCTGGAGGGCGAGCATTAGGAGCATATATAATGTAATGTATAGTTCCTAGTGAACCATTGACGAGACCTCCTTGCACCCATAAGTTGATTCTGGCATTAACTGAGAGATTCAAATACTTGGAGAAACCAAGAGCTGAGTCATCTTTGGACAAAGGCAGGGCAGGGCATATCTGGAGTGTTTTTAGATGCTATATAAGCAACAGGGCACCCAGTTAATTGCAAGTAGTCTTCATTGCTTTGTTTAACTTGCTCGTTTGTTGGATATAGTTCTACTGCCGTTTGGAACTGATCAAGTTCCAAACGCTGGATAAATAGGCTCAATAAATAGATGCTGCCACTTAGGATGTGGCCTTAGTCAACTCATTTTGATCTCCGATACTGAAGAAAAATGCAACCTTTGTTTTGACCCCCATCTCCAGTTCTACAAAAATGGATCATTTTTGAGAGTTAAACTTTTAATGAGTTCATCCTTGAGTGATAATGAGTCATCCTAGAAAATTTCATCAAGATCGAACTATTCATTCTAGAGTTATGATGTTGACAAGGGATGCATAAAGTCAAGTGTTAGTCGTTGCTCAGCTTCACCTTACTCCAACATTAAACTTTATTGTCATGCCATTTTCTTTCTACTCTTTCGAACAAAAGGGAACCTTTCACATTACCGAATGACAATGCTAGCGACATCAAAAAAGCAAGAAATGTCATAATCTGAAGTCGTCACATTTGCTCTCTTGCTAACATATCTCTCCAGAAATTTTACCCACTCACATCTACTTGATGATGAAACATTTCAAAACTTTGTCCAGACTGTACTTTTTCTTTTAGTATGCCATGCTACCATACTTCATATATTTTTTTCACTTCCTAAATAATTATAACAGTCAAATGATTTGTAATTTTTAATGCTTTCCTTTATATCGAGCTTTAGCCTCATCATCCAAAGTAAAATAATAACAACTCATAATTATTTATAACTGTTTTGATTTTTAAAATATTAAGAGAATTTCAATGTGTTAAATGAACAAGGTACAAACATAACAGAACCATGCATGCACACAGATAACCAAAAGTGATAGAGGCTCAACTGCTCTCATGACATTTCATGTTTTGTTTGTTGTTTTACATAGGCGAATATGATGTGCATGTAATGACTCTCCATATTAATGCTCACCAAATATGAGATTATTTTTAATTTAAAAATCTTTCAAATTTTATTATTTTCTGTTTTTCTCCTTAGATTTAGAGAATCTTTCTTTAAACAGTGAAAAAGATTTCCCGTAGGATTGTTACTAGTAAAAATAATAGTTGAAGAAGTAAATTACGAGTACAGTAGAGCATCGATTATCCGACTCAATTGGGGACTGGGGTTGGTCGGATAACCGAAAAGTATGAAAAAATACATTATTAGTATAGTGTATTAGGCCTGGTTTAAATACTAGCTTCCCTTTCATGGTCGAGCCAGTGCTGCCAGCTAAAACATGCAAAAATTTAACAAAAATAATATTAAAGTAGCCAAGAATAACCAAATATTGTAGCGCCACATCACTAGCGGACATTTGAATTTGCCGACTAGAACGCGGTCAGTTAATCGGGGGTCGGATAATCAATGCTCTACTGTATTATTAGAAATGAAACTTCCAAATGAAATAATATAATCTAAAGATACACCACAAGGAAGCAGAATTATTAGAAATAGTAGAGAGTAATGTAAAAGAACCTAAAACATGAAAGAGATTTGAAATTTATTTAAAAGTTTTCACAAAATTTGTTTTCTTGTCATCCTTTAAAATTCGGCTGAAAATAGAACTGAATAGAAAACTTACTTTATTAAAATTTGACAGTGCCGTGCATACTATAAGATTCAGTGTGGTAGCATTTAGATCCTTGATATAAAAGTCAGTTTATATTGAGCTAATGTTAAGATTAAATAAAATATAAAAAAAAGATTTCAGAAATTTATAATTTAAGTTTTGTAAATTAGTGAAGAATTGGTTTAAGATGTTAGTTATCTTTTAATTAAAAATGCAGTGTAGTGGTATTGGACCTACTCTTCCTCCCCCAACTGCAGTCTTGTCGATCCATGTCCAATCTCTTTACAGCAGTCGTAAAGATAATAAGCAAATGTAGACAAAGGGTTGTAAAGGGGGAGGGGTAGCTAAACAAGGGTAGACAACGAGCCATAAAAAAGGCGGGAAAATGAGAGAGTGTGTGAGAGGATGGTAGAGGGAGTGAAGAGGAGTGAAGTGGTGGGATTAAAGTTTTTTTTGTGTTAAAATATTTGGTAGTTCCAGTTTGGTGCAACAAACCGGCTGGAGGGAATCCATTAATTCAGATCAGATTCTCTACATGCAGAGTATAAACAATTGAGAATGATATAACAATTGAATCCTAATTCAGTACAGTGTGGCTTTTAATAAATAATTTATTGAAAATCATTGTTCAGTTAAAGACAGGAATTGGCTTTTAAAAAAAATACTAAAATTTTTTGGCTTCTCAGGAATATTAAATAAAAGAAGTTTTCTAAGAATTCCAATAGTAATTGTTTATTTCAACAATGAATAAAAAGTTGTAATTCTGTATCTTACTATGTTAGATCATTTTCTGAAAATTAACGAAATGGATAAAAGAACATCAATTTAATACTACAAAACATAATACTTTTTTGGAGAATAAGAAAAAAGGCTTTGAATAAAAAAATTAAGTGATATCATATTAAATAAAGTTAAGAATCTACATACAAGTTTTTAAATAAAGTTGTTATAAGGAATTCATCTTTTGATTATGAAACATTGAACAGTGTTTTGGAGGATTCTTGTAGTAGATAGTATTGATTTTTCATATTCAAATGGAAGTATTTAGTGGATATGTAAATTGAGTTATAATAAATTATATTTTATTTCCAGAATACATTTAAACAGTGTTCTGTTACAACTACTTCAATGCTAACAAAAATATATGAAAGCTAAATCAAGAAATCTGTATTAAAAAAACTAAGCTTATTTCATATAGGAATTTTATATCTGTGATGCTTTTTAATTTTAAAGAAAAGTGAATAAAAACTTGAAAATGCAACATTCATAACTCTAAAGATTTCCTAATTTCCAGTTAAGTCAATGGTATAATTTCTGATTATGTGTAATTTTTCATTCTCCTGAAAGAAACAAGATATCTATTTATTTCTGTAAACAAATATAGTAGGAAATGTTTTGAAATCAAGATTATCCATAGAACAATTTGAACTTAACTTCAGTCTATTTTGAGAGTTGACATCATTAGTTTTCTCAGATTTCTATTGTGTATATTTAAAAACTGTTTTTACTATAATTACCAACTTTATGTTGTGTTTATATACTAGCATTTAAAAATTATTTTTAAACTTGTTGGAAGTATATAAATTATTTGGAAACATACAATTTTTATTCTGTACATGTATTTTTAATTCCTGTTTATTTAGTGATATACAGTATATCTGTGATCATACATTCAACTATATAATTATTTAATATAGAAATATTTGAAATAATGTTCATCTATTCTAATTTGTGAATTTTGTAATCTTAGTTTTTTAATTAATATACAGTTTTACAGATATTTTGTATTACGCATTTTTTTTTATTTATATAATAATTCTCCTTTAAAATGATTGTTTTTTTCTCCAAAATGTCATGCCAATTGAAAAAAATGTTTCCCATCTATATACTCTTCGTAACGATTTTTACAAACTATTTTTACCAAGACCTGAGAAACTTCTTTTTCTTTTGATATTTCTCATATTATCAATACAGAGATAAGGCACAAACTGAAATGTCTGATCCAAATCACATACAAACACCTTTCTTTTCCAGGAAAACAAGCTTTATTTGACAGATATTTTTAGCTCTTTGATATGCCTTCCTCAGGTCATACTCATAAAGAAGAGAATGTTTGTTACATTCTAAAATTGAACATTCTTAAATTACTCCATAATGACAAGAATAAACTTGATACACTATGTGCACTGGGGTATATCAAATCCTGGTTAAGGATGACGGATTTTAATGGAATATGGAATACATGGATGTTACAAACTACTCTTTGGTCAGTAGACTAAAAGAACATAAATACATGGTAGAAAAGAGGAAATACTTCACAGCTTTATCTATGTAATCATCTGAACCAGAACCAGGTAATAAGCTTTGCATCATCTATGCTAATTTATACATACTGCTACATGAATAAGGAATTTGAAAGTCCTTGAAATTTTTAAATCAGCGAGGAGAGGGTAACTGAATTAATTATAAGGACACTAATCTCCAGTTTGGAAGCTATTTTACAACACTCCTTAGTCTTATTCTAATTAGAAAATTCTTGAGAACACAACTTTAACACAACATGAAGTTCGCTTTTAAAGACTAACAGCCTAGTACAATAGAATAAAACAACTATAATCTATTATACTGTACCAATCCTTATCATTTGCTTAATGTATTGGTCGTGTACTTTCGTATTTAAAAAGACAGTTGATTCAATACAAATTACTGGTGAGGGGCTGTAAAATGTAAGTCGGCCCAAAATGCATCTATTTAGTTATGTAATCAACTAAAATAAACATAATTAAGCCATAAGTTTTGGATCATTGAATTACTGATAGTGTTTCTATACACCTGCAGACTCAGGATTATAGAATTCTCAAGAATTTTCAAATTATATATTCATGTCTTTTCTTGAAAATATATTTGAAACTACAGCAGTCTTAGATTTCTGTTGGACTAATGTAAATGCTTGAGATGTTTTTAGATCTTTGATTGATGTTTTATAAGATGCATTTTTACAAAAACTCTTCTTACAGAGTTTCTGCTGCTAACATCATATCTAAGAACAAGACTTGTATATCTTTAATTATTAATCTGAAAAACAGCAGTTAAAATGCAAGTTGTAAAAGATATTGTAGGTATATGTTGATAATACCAAAGCTTTATTTTCACAGATGCTTTCATTCAAGTATAGCAGGTTGATATCTGTCATCTCAAATATTGTTAGAGTAGTTGCACATAATATATAATTGTTTGAATAATTAATTGAGATAATGTATAAAAGACAATCCATAAATGCTAGAATAGCAAAATAAATAATTTTTACAGTTTCACCTATCTAAAAGCCTTTTACCAGTGCGCATCACACTAAACTAAATAGTTACGAACGTTTTTGAACCTTAACGGTTCTTCTTCAGGTAACGATCCCCTAATGGGAATGCATTTCAACACTAAGTTGTGAAGAAATACAATCCGGAGCATTGTCCCATCCCGATGACATCAATCCGGACTTGCGCACTACTCTTGTTGTGCTCTAATTTATTGTTTTATCTAGTAGGGCCTGCCATGTTGTCGATAGAGTTATCTTGTCCTTGTACTTAATGCAATTACCTTCATTAATAGCGTTAAGACATATGTAGATGGCCTCCAGCCATTTGGTAAAAGGCTTTTAGATAGGTGAAACTGTACTGTTCTCCGGTGTAGATATTATAACATCTTTCAAATATTTTTTATTTTTATGTAAATAAATTTTAAAAAAAATTCATTCAAGTCCACTTTAAAGCATCCTCATGATCACTGCATCATACTCCTTTATCCTAAGTAACAAGATTACCCAAGAAATTAATGATATTTGATACTCTCCATTTTTTCATGTCTTAGGAGCTCTATGTAACACTTGAAAATGCTAAAATTTATTAATGAATAATTTTACTGTACTTAAATATTGATTTTTTCTATTCTTATGTCATCAATTTTATTGTTCTAGCAAAAAATTAGTAAATATAAAATATTTACTAGTCACTTCACTGTCTTACAGAAGTACAGTAAAAGGCCTAGCTGAAAAGATGTGAAAAATCCTTCTCTAAAATTTCTGAATGCTTTCTGATGAATGTATGGCATAAAAACTGCTGGTTGCTAATCACTTCTTGCTCTGTTCACTCAAGATGAGGGCATACGTGTGATCTGCACTGTTCACATATATTTTATTAATATGTAATTGCTTCTCATATGAGTGTCCAATAAAACCTGCTGATTATGATTATGTAAGAAATCTTTTGACTGTTCACATAGTAGAAAACTAATCAATGGCAGGTTTAACTAAATCCCAACAAATATTGTAGAGAGCCCTGTTACCATGTGCTTTGAGCATTAATATAACATAAGATTAACAATTGACCCTTAGAGTAGTGCTTCCTTATGCAGACTGCTGCTTTAAAAATGCTGCCCATACAGTGTTCATTTAAATGGACTGCTCTACTATTCAGTGCTTAATTAATGGGAGTTCTGCTAATGTATAACATAGAAGAGAAACATACAAGAGTGCACTTTCAAACCTCTCCCTTGCTCTGTTAAATGGGCTGAACTCTACAAGATACTTTCTAAATATCACTTAAGATGTTTACTTCTATTTTAGTATCTATTTCCTGTCTACAATGTAGATAAATGTTTGGTTACTTAATATGTAAAAATTGATAACTTGAATGTTGTTGAAGATGATGATAAATACTATAAATTAGTTAAACATCTCAAAGCCTGATGTTTTAATCATAAGCCAAATGATTTCCATACTAAATCGGGTAGTTGCCTGATTTAATATGGCAATTGTTTGGCTTATGATTAGTTTTATAGAGTATAAAAAGGAAATTTGTTTAGTTAATAGTAAATGCCATAAGCAGACATAAAATTAAATATTTTATGTATGCAGTTTTATCTGGAGATGAAATGAAGTTTCAAAAACTTATGACAGTCTATTTATAAAAAAGCAAATAACTACTTATTACAAAAATTCCTTCTATTAAAATAAAATTCTTTTAATTGGAATGAAAAAATACAGAATTTCAAGAGATCTAGCATTTTTGAGTATTCAATCATCTTTAAGAATAATAATCATTAATAAAACGAATAAAATATGAGAATGGTAAAGTGTTACAAGACCAAAAAGAAGATAAAGGAAAGATGGAAGAATTACTTTAGGAAGCTACTGAATAAGGAAAATCCAAGAATACTTTGTGAGGACAGGGAGGCAAATGAAGGAGTATCAGCAGATAGAAGGAAGTAGAAAGGGCACTTAGAAAAATGAAGAATGGAAAGCAACAGCAGTTCATTAGATCTCGGCTATGGTATGGAGATGTTTGGGCAAAAAGGGTGGTGTTATTGTATGAGATCTTATGAAAAAGCTATTACAGCAAGAGAAGATATCAGTTGAGTGGAGGAAAAATATTTTAATGTCAATTTATAAAGGAAAATGAGATGTGCAGGAATGTATAAATTACACAGGAATTAGACTAATATTGCACTCAATGAAGATCTTGGAGAGAATTGTGGAAGGAAGCTTAAGACAAGAGATAATTATAGGTGAGGAGTAGTTTGGTTTCATGCTGGGAAGAGGAACAACAGATGTGATTGATCTTTGCTCTAAAGCAGCTGATGGAAAGGTACAGAGAGAGGCAGGCAGAATTGCACTTCGTTTTCATATATCTAGAGAAAGCATATGTCAGGGTGCCTAGACAGGAGGTATTGTGATGTATGAGGGTAAAGGGAATACCAGAAAAGTATGTAAGACTTGCAAAAGAAATATATAAGGAAGCAATGTTTTGAGTAAAGAGTAATGCATAGTATGACAGAAGGATTCACTGTGAGAGTTTGACTGCACTAGGGCTCAGCCCTTAGCTCATTTCTGTTCAATTTGGTGATGAATGTATTGGTGGAAGATGTGAAGAGCACAGCACCATGGAGTATGCTGTTTGTGGATGACGTGCTATATGAAACATCCCAAGATAAGGTAGAAAAGAAACTGAAGGAATGGAGAAAACTGCTGGAAGAGAGAGGCATGAAGAATAGAAGAGCAAAGACAGTATATATGACATTTGGTGGAGGGGATGAGAGTTATATACAACTCCAGAGTGAAAAGTTAATTACCACTTCCAAATTTAAGTATCTTGGATCATACACAGCAAGTGATGAAGGAATGAGTGTAGAAATCCAGCATAGAATTCAATGTAGATGGCTGAACTGGAGAAAGATGAGTAAAATGTTGTGTGATAAAAAAAAATAATAATAAGATGCAAAATGAAGAGTATACAAAACTGTGATAAGACCTACAATGATGTATTGTGCTGAGACATGGGCAGTTACAAGAGCTCAGGAAAAGATTGAGACTGTGTAGATGAGAATGCAGAAATGAATATGTGATATGACAAAGAACAGAATTAGGAATGATTACATAAGAACAGTCAAGGTGGGTACTATAAGTAAGAAGATGCAGGAAAGTAGATTAAGATGGTTTGGATATATAGAGAGAACAAATAAGAACTTTGTTGGGAAGTTGGATATGATAGGGAGGAGGAAGTGGGGAAGACTGAAGATGAGATGGAGAGACAAAGTGGCAGGGGATTTGGGAAAGAAGGGATGGAGGAGAGAGGACACCCTGGATAGAGAGAAGTGGAGAAGACAGATTAAAGATGGGAATACTGACCTCACATAAACATGGGGAAAAGTTCAGAGAAAAGTCATCTTTAAGAATTTACAAAAACAAGACAAACATTATTACTAAAGTAACATGCTATCACAGATTGGTGCTAAAGCATAAAATTAATTCATTTTTATGCTTTTTGTCTCTATATGTTCATATAATTATTAAATTTGGCTATAGTAGCCATTAGATATAGACTAACAAGCAAAAAACTACTCACAATGTCGATCAAACTCCAGCAATTAAACTAATGCACGAACATTTTCATCTACCTTCAAGTAGACATCTTCAGGTGGAATATTACAATTCTACGATGTCTACTTGAAGGTAGATGAAAATGTTCATGCATTAGTTTAATTGCTGGAGTTTGGTTGACATTGTGAGTAGTTTTTTGTTTGCTTGTACATCCAGTATTGTGTTGTCGTCAATCTTAGATATAGACTAATCATACACCACAAGTGTAGTTAATAAAGATTTTTGTGGTGTGTGATTAGTCCATATCTGATGGTTATTATAGCCAAATTTAATAATTATATCAGCATAAAACTCATTTTAAATTATAGTTACCAGTAATAAAGAAATCCAGCAATGATTTGCTGAACTTTCCTGGTAACATTAATTGTGTGTGTTGGGTACTATCTGTTATAATAGTCTATCATTAAAAATTTCATTATACTTTTAATTATTATAAAATGGCCAAAAGCTTAATTTTGAAAGTAGGGAAGGGTTTTATAAAAGTTGTAAATGCTAATAATGAGAAATTGTCATTAAGTCCAATCCTACTCAAGATATGACACACAACCCCCTTTATTGTCCTCATTCCATTGCCAAAATTTAATAGCATCAATCCCCTAATATACAAATCCTGAAAAATTTCAGAAATTTTTGACAAAAAGTACAGGAGTTAAGCTTCAAAGAGGATGAACAAAATCATGCCCACTCCACACACAAACATCCATACATACAGAAAAACCCCGGAATTTATTATTAGTATTATTATTGCATTTCTTGATGTTTTAAGGTCCCGAGTCCAAAAAATTTAAAAATCTTGTATGGTGGCAATCAGTCAAAAAATGTCAAAATCATTTTTGACCGATTGCCACCATACTTTCCCTGTTATATATAGCAGAGCCAGAAAAGTAAAAAGGAGACTAAAAATTAATTTAAAAAATTAAAATTTATCTGAATAAAATAACTAAAATATAAGGATATGACATTATTGCATAGCTCTAGACTTTTGTTGTTTTTAGTTTTTATACAAAAGAAATTATATCTGTTGATTGAATAGCGAATCTGGATCTGTAGTGTTCATTTTAGCTTCATTTTTACATTAAGTGTATCTTTTTTAAAATTGTTTCTAAACAATCAGGTTTGTTAATGTATTATTATAACATTCTGTCTTTTCTTTAGGTTCCTAAAGTTAGGTAATTATTTTGAGTATTTTCTCATCATCAGAAACTTAAGAAATTGAAATTCTGTTAAATTTAGAATTCTATATTAATATTTTTTTTATTTTTTTTTTCTATGTATCATTCTCAGATTGTGTTCAGTAGGAGCCAAGTCTATGACACCAGTACAAAATCTTAAACAGTTTGGAGAAATTTTCTGACAATATGAAATGTTGCCAGAATGGTAGCTTTTTGTAAGAATGTATATAAATTTAAGTGAATGTCTATTGTCTTCATGCTTTTATGTAACAAACATGGGATAATTCCTGTCTTAGATAGAACTGTTGGTGGGGAAAATGAATGGACTTCATTCATTTTCCCCAATTCTACATTCACAGAACACTGGGATGAAATCAATATGTACCTGAACCTGTTACTGATGTTGGAGAAAAGACAAATAAATATCGTAAATGTTTTCGAACCTTAATAGTTCTTCTTCAGATGATAAAAAAGAGAAGCGACAGAACACAGAACAAAAATAGAACATCGATATTTAAACAGAAATTGAACCCACGTCTCGTTTAAAATTGTTGGATTGGACATGCGCATTCGATGCAGGTAGACTGCAATTAAAGGTCTGTGTCAATGAGGGCCTGCCAGGCAATGGACAAATTGAGTTCTTCTTTATAATTTATGCAAGTGGTGGCATGGCTAGATTTGTAAATGGAGATAGCCTCCAACCACCTCAGGTGCTCAGGGTGAGGCGAAGTGATGATGAGCCTTGCTTGGTTGAAGGCCGCCTCAATGTCAGGATTGGCTGCGTAAACTGCAAGAGCTGTAGAGTTCCTCCCATGTAGAATGTCTGCATTGTGCTCACGTATTCTGATTCCCAATGATCTCTTGGTTGAACTGATGTAAACAAGGTTCCTGTCACACCTGTGGTCCTTAAGAGGTGTAGAGTAAATGTCCAGGAGTCTGTTGGGATCGGAAGAATCCTTCCCATTGTGGAGGATGTCCAAGATGGTGGGACATTTTCTGTATGTGATTTTAATGCGCCGTTTGTTGGCAATCTTTTTATATAACAGCAATATACGGATTATATTGATGGGGATTTGTGTTTCATCTTCTGTAGGGTCATCATCACGTGAGCAGATGGCAAACACATGTGCGGAGCGGTGGTAACGATTAATTAATCTATTGATTAGCTTATGGTACCCATGGATGGTCGCTAGGTGTTTAATATGAGCTAATTCGGTGGCTAGTGCTGCTGGAGTGGACAAATGAGAAAATGTTTACAATATTTATTTGTCTTTTCTCCAACACCGGTAACAGGTTCAGGTATGTGTTGATTTCCCCAATTCATTGTGTTTTTTTCTCATGTAAGATTATTTTAATAATTACAATAAAGGGAAAATATAATTTTAATATTATAGATATTTTGGGTATAAAGAAACAGAAATTAATATAATTATTTTCATGAATATATTTACTAGCAAAAAAGTATTTGTATTTTAATAAAGTACTGTATTTAAAGATTATAAAATTTTTAAAAGTTCAATTATTAAGAAAGAACTATATTCAAAGTAGAATGTAAAGATGAAGACATTTAGATGTAAGTAAACATTTCATTAATAGCACTTGATAGTAAATTATATATTTCATTTTGGAAAATTAAAGCTCCCAATATTTTAAAACAAAAATGCTGCTGAAGAAAAAAACAACCTGTTTCCTGAACTAAGCAGTAAAATTATTGTTTTGTAATCCACCATTTTCTATGAATTTTTGAATTTGTGACTTGTAAAGAAAACTGAAATATAATTTTATACTTTCAAAGAGTAGAAAACAAAAAAATACAAATAAGAAATAATTTGTTTATTTTATATTTCTTCAAATCCATATAAAACAAGCACAAGAATTTGCTATTTGTAATCAAATCTATTGCTGTAATGTAGCAACATATAGAAGGAGAAATTTAACAAACATAATGTACATTGAAATCTATATAAATAAATGAGAATGTTTGTTTGTTTGTTCACTATGCACACCTAGGCCATTCAACCAATTGCTACAAAACTTTGCATTTACATTAACGTACTTCTAACTTAGATAATGTCCTAAATTTCACTCCAAAATATTACTTGAATTTCTGTCTACATTTGATTTGCTGGTTTACATATATAGCACCATCTATTGACAAAAAATTTAAGAAAATAAACTAAATATAATTTTTAAAACAGATATAATTTTAAAAAATATATAATATATTCACTTGATTACTGCTACAATGATATACTGTGAATAGGACACGCTATATTATAACCTTGACGGGTAGGGTAGCACATAGCACTTACCTACATGGAATCAAAAGTGATACCCTGTGGAAAGTCTATAAGTATTTAATTTTCCACATCTAATGACTTGGGTTTTTCCATTTCTGAAGTAGCCCTCATAAGTGTCTTCCAATAGCTGAGTGGATAAAATCACCAAACACTGGTAGTTAGTTGTGGGTTTGGGCATCTCCAATGTGGAGTTTTCTGGGTTTTCTTCACATTAATAACAACTAAATAGGGACCAGCTTCACATAAAAGACTTCACGAGATGCACAGACCACTTGTGTCATGTTGCTGTAACAAAATAAATCAAACTAACTCTAATAATTTTTTTATAAACACAATATTTACAATGACATACTTCCCAGTAGTTTATACAATCTGTTAAACTTTACACTTTATCATCATATAAAAGCAATTATTCTAGCATTTTTAAACAATTTTCTCATTTAAACAAGATATGAAGTGTTTTGGATGTTAAGGTTAGTAACTTTGATCATGTGCAGGGCCATCACAACCTATCCAACACAGATCACTTTTCAAATATTAATAGTAGACCAGTATTAATTAGTAGTCATTGACCATCTCTTCCGGGAGGAGGTCAACAACTACGTTTGGTCGGATTACTTCAACCCCCTTTCTCAACAGTCCTTTCTTTTCCTATTGGACCAGTGGTATGGTGGCATTCAAGTAGGAAAATTACACAATATGAGGTTACCAGCCTGCACTAAATGTTTTAAGTGGTTTTTGAGGGTACCAAGTTTAAGTATTTGGTTCGTTTTTCATGAAATTTAATTCGTTGTCAGATGACCATTTGGTATTTGGCTGTGAGTGGTACAGTTTCTTAGCGTTAACATTAGAAAAGAACTGATATCTGAAAAAATTTAAGATATATTTTCAATTGCTGTCTACTTGACCAATGAAATTGTGCCATTTTGTACCATCCAAGTATTGCAATAAACATGACAATAATAGGCTAAAATAACCAAACTCTATATGGTTTTCATTTTAATGTTTGTCATATTATAGTATTTGATTTATATAACTACAAAGGTTATCTTAATTAACTAAGGGTTTATCACACCAACTGACAATCTAATGCATTTAAAAAATTTTCTTTCCCCTACTGTACAATTTAAAGAATTTTTAAAAGTCATGACATTGGGCACTTAGTGTTTTATACCCTTACATAAGATAACTTTTGTAGTTATATGAATCAAATAGGCCCACTATAATCGAATATAATAGAAGAGTTAGAAGTATGAAATAATCTAACAAACTTAATGCTTTTTGTTGTTTTTTTTGCTGGGCAACGCTGGGCTTACCTGCTAGTATACAATGTTTAAATTAAATAATAATCTCTCAAACTATATACCTAGAAATTTTGATATAATAAAATCACAATAATTATTTCCTTAATAAAAAATAGATTAATTCTCATTACCATCATTTATTACAGTTTTGTTTTCATTATTACTTTTTTAGACCTACTATGATTCAAGAGCTAAATTAATGATTCATGCTTGCTTTCTCCTCTTTTTGTATTAATAAATTTGATCTGTTTGATTCTTCATCAATTAGGAAAACTATTCTGTTTTGCTTTACCATGCTGTCTGATATCTTTTGTAATACTTCCACATTACATATGAGAATTTATAATAAATGTTGTCAATGTTCTTCTTAATATAATATTTATTTTGTGCTCTTTCATTCTAGATTTTAGAAATAACTTCACAACAAATTAGACTGGATAGTAATACTAATAAAAACCTCATTCAACTTAGAGCCTTCTTTTGTGTTCAGTACTGTTTAATGATAAACAAAAGTTTGAAGACAAATGTTTTTGATCTAGTCAAGATCATCTTCATGTCTACATGAAATGGAGTGAGTTTTGGCATGTTAATGTATTTTGAAAGAAAAAAACGAAAAGTTCAAATACAGAAATTGTGCAATAACAACATAACTACAAGAAAAGTATCAGAAAAGTATTATCCAAAATGCATTTCATTTCATGTAGACCTGAGGAAGATCTCGACTAGATCGAAAACATTTGTCTTCAAACTTTTATCATTAAGCAGCTGGAAACAAAAAAGGCTCTAAGTTGAATGAGGTTTTTACTAGATTTTAGAGTATTTTTTGTACATAACATATTTTGCAACTTGATGTTCATTTCAAAAGAAACTTTTTATGAATTATTCTGTTGTTTTGATTTATTTTTTAATCTTTTATGACAAATAAATTAGTGTCAGACATGTTATCATAGCATTTCAGAGCATATATTCTGTTCATTTCTTGAAAATTTTTTTAATTTTAAAGAAATACAGTAGAGAGTCGTTTATCCAAACCCCGGTTATCAGAATGATTTTCAGTCGGACTGTGCCGTGCTGGATCGAACGTTTTGGATACTAGATTTACTTCTAAAGTATAATTTTCATGTTTTTATATTCTTCAATATATTTATTTTGTTTGTACAAAATAAAGAAATAATTTTTAACGATACAATAGCCTCGATTATTATTATAAAAATTTTCGTTAGGCTTAAAATCGACGAAAATTCAACACAAAGCGACACGCAACAGAGAAAAATTTGAACATCGGACAGGTTAATATATTTTTTCATATACAATCAGTTATCCGAACAAATCACTAATCCGAACAACCCTAGTCCCCAATTGATTCGGATTAACGACTCTCTACTGTATTAGATATTTTCAAATACTTATCAAATTTTAATAGTAAAAGTTGTTTTTAATAAATTTAATTCTATAATTGATATTCATAATCAATATTAAAAATACATTGCTACATATTAATATGATTTGCAGATTATTTTAAATTACCTATTGTATATTATTTCTAGCCTTTATATCCAATGATTGTTACACCAAATCGTTCTACTGGTCATTACACAGATTGGCGAATGTTGAGAGATGTAAAGCGTCGGAAAATGGTAAAAGACAATTATAAACTAAGGCTCCATATTAATGCCTTACGTAAAAATGATATACTTCCAAGACAAATACGAGTAAGTAAATTATTATTTTATAAATATTTTAAAATATTGTTCTCAAATTAAGTTGATTTAAAATATAAATGTTTATTGTTATCCAAACAATTTAAAAACTAGAAGAATTACTACAGCTTTTGATATACAGTCGACTCTACATAAGTCAACACCCGGATAACTCGACACTCGTTGGTTACGTAGTCAATTTTTTGTGGTCCCAGCCGACTTACATAGGCATTAATGTTACTAACCTTAAAAAACTCGGTTTACTCGACATCGTTTAACTCGTCACCACTGGATAAATCAACATACTTTTTCTGTTTTACACTTTTTGGAATTCTGATAAGTCAACTCCCCCTTGAAAAATGAGTTCACACCACACAATAAGCTGTATGGTGTGAACTCATTTTTCAGGGAGGAGTTGCCTTATCAGAATTCCAAAAAGTGTAAAACAGAAAAAGTATGTTGATTTATCCAGTGGTGACGAGTTAAACGATGTCGAGTAAACCGAGTTTTTTAAGGTTAGTAACATTAATGCCTATGTAAGTCGGCTGGACCACAGTAAATTGACTAATTAACCTATGGTGTCAAGTTATCCGGGTGACGACTTATGCAGAGTTGACTGTATTTTTAATCATTTTGTTTGTTATTTTCAGGCTTTGCACTATGTTTTACGAAAGTTAAAAATATAAACTAAATTATGTATAGTAGAATCTCTATTATCAAAGGTGTGAGTTGAGGGTTGTGCCTTTGGATACATTAATGAATACAGTGTACTCTATTTTTAGACTTTTTAAGTTCTACAATAAAATACTTTTAATTTTGTTTACAAATTTTTTTATAGATCTAGTTATTAAAGCAGATGTGGTTTACATCTGCTTTAATAACTATGATTATAATTAAAATATGATAACCTATGATTATGATTAAAATATCTTTAACTTTTTTAAAATTTGTATGGTCGTAAGTAGTCACCAGAGTAAATTCTTTTTAAAACTTCTAGAGCTTTTTTCAAGTATGCAACCAGCTAAGATATTTGAGAAAAATTATACTGACTATGTTCTCTTGTCTTTGTTAACAAAGTATTCTTCCACAATTCACCTTGGATAATATGGAGCCTTGGAGAAGTCTTGGTTAATTGGGACCCTACTATAGTTTTTTTCTATTATATTTCTTCTTTGTAAAATAATAATAATGTATAAGGAGTGATCCTTATGTGTAAGGGAAGATTTGCAAGACAAGTTAGATTTGCAGAAACACAAATTAATTCAAGATGTTTCTACTTGCTGGAATTCTACATACTACATGTTGCAAAAAAACTTGGAACAGCAAAAAGTCTTTGTCACGTATCATATAGATAATAAAATTTCCACGTTGAGCACATATTAGTGGTCTCTCGTTGAAAAAATTGTTCTACTTTTAAAACCATTTGAAGAAATTATGGAAGCCAGCAACTGAGAAACCACCTCATCTTCAATAATTCACACAATAGAGACTCTGACATTATTCTTATTATCAAAAGCAAAGGGCAGTAGTTCCTTTAGTGGCATTAATACCACAATAGGACTAGAAAATTCAATTAAAAAAAATTTTTAGCATATATAGAAAACAAGTCTTTATGCTTGTCATCTTTATTAGATTCACGACTCA
The DNA here is from genome assembly GCF_030686945.1 of Centruroides vittatus. NCBI lineage: Eukaryota > Metazoa > Arthropoda > Arachnida > Scorpiones > Buthidae > Centruroides > Centruroides vittatus. Next base: position 1,992,197 of record NW_027120684.1, on the reverse strand, counting down.
AAATAAAATTTCAAAAAAAAAAAAAACAAATATGGTAGAGGAAATAAAAAGATGGACAATCAATAGCTTAGATAATGTTGATAATTCAAAATCTCAAGAAGAATTAAATCTTGAAGCTTCCATTTCTGGAGATGATCAAGATGGATGGGAATCTCTTAAGTTTTTCTAATTTATTTGATGAATTAGCTTCTGGTAAACGAAAAATTGAATAAGAACATGCTTTTAAAACATTTTGATCAAGAATTGGAAAAATATTTACATTTACCTCTTATACAAAGACATAGTGACCCATTTTTGTGGTGAAGTTCAAAAAAACTTTTTCCTAATTTTAGCAAAATAGCTATGAAATATCTAAGTGCCCCAGCATCTTTTATATAATAAATATATAACAGAAATTTATTATTTTTTATTACTAGCCTTATACATGACATTCTAACAAAAATATTAAAATGCAAAATTGGCCAATTAATCAGTGCATCCTTAGTTAAATGGGAACGAATATCTTACTGTATTTGATTTTGTATCGATGTTCCCTTCCATTTGTTTGGAACCATGTTTCTGTTATTGTACTATACTGTATTTTAGGAAAGATATTCTCAGATCTTTGATAGTTTCTATACATTTCAGGATATTGCAGATGCAGAAATTGCTGCTCTTCCACACGATACTGCTCCAGTAAGATTACATGGACGATGTGTGATAACTTCTCGTGCAAGAGGAAAACTAACACGTTGGAGAATGTCAAGAATAGTTTGGAGGCATCTTGCAGATTATAATTATCTTTCAGGTGTTCAAAGGTCTATATGGTAGAAATGTATATATAATTTTTTTTTTTTTTAATAAATTGAAACTTTGTTAAAATATAGATGATTTCTTAAACTTCAATATGAAATAAATTAGCAAACTGTAATATTAAATTGCTATTGAACTATTTTTAGTTTATTATTATGTATTTGAACTTAATTATTATTAAGTTTTTATTTTCTCTCTTCAAAATATTTAACTTTCCACACTTTTAAATAGTATCACATGAAACACTTCATAATATATAAAAGAAATTTTATAAATTCAAATCAAATAAAATCAAAAATTTTAATAAAATAAAAACAAATTATATCAAATTTATTTTTTGAGTCTCTTAATATAATTGCATTAAATGAATACATCTAATTAGTCTATATTAAAACTAAATATATTGACAAAAAATTACACACCAAGATAGAATTGGCTTTATTCAAAAATAATGCAAAAATCATCATATAGCTATCTGTAAAAATTTCACCAGCTTTTTCTGGTAATTTTTGAATAATTGTACATGTACTGTACATGCATGTGAGACAACATACATTCTTTCTGATTTCATTTATTGAAAAACTTTATGTAAATAATATAAAAATGGAAGAATTAAAAGAATTCAATCAAAAATGGGAAATCTTATACAGTTAAATATTTCTCTGCAATAGAATTTTACAGCTTACAGTGTAATGCATCATTTCAAGGGGAGAGCAAGGGGAACCTGCAGAACGAAGAACATGAAGTGGTCACAAAAAAGGAAGAAAATGGCTGAAAGAAAGAGGAACCAATTGGAGGTAGAAACCTTGGGAAAAGTTGAACAAATGCTTAGAAAATTGGGAAGAAAGTTCAAAATTTCACACAGACATATTTGATGGATTTTGAAGGAATATCAAGTGACTCTCAAGAAGTAAAAGTTTGCTCCAAAATACACAACAAAGCAACTTGCTATTCAAAAACCCTTATGTCGAAGCTGTGTGATGAAGTCATCGAGGCATCAAACAGATCTGATGTGATTATGGTCAATGAGTCCTATTTCACTTTTGACAGATGTGAATGTGCTGATAACAATCATCATTCCCAAAGATGGGCTAGATATGAATCCTGAAGTCAAATTCAAATGACACTCCAAGTTTTTGCTGAAGCTTCTAATTTGACTGGCAATCAGTTCAAAGGAACATTCACAGGCCTGCCATGACTTGTTAACATCTTTCCATCACCAAAGTGGTGTATGGAGAAGAGGTTAAAATGCATTGAGAAGAGGTTAAAATACTACCTTGACCAAGGATATGTCTTCTGGCCAGACATAGTCACTGCCCATTATACTCATGATACAGTTGACAAGTTATATCATTACAGAATTTGATGCATTTCTCCTGAAGCCAATATTCTATAATTGAGACTGACTGAAATATTTTGATACCAACTGAAACAAAGAGTTTATGAAAATGGTTGGAAAGCTGGATCTTTGAAGGAGTTGGAGGATAGGATTGAGACAAACTCCACTACTACAAAACTGACTACTTCCAGAGGTTAATGGAAAGGGTTAAGACAAGTTGAAATTACAATTGCAGCCAGTTGTGATTCTGATCATTTCATCTGAACATCGAACAACTTATCCGTACTCAAAAAAACCTTATTTTAAAATGAATAGTGAATTTTAAACAACTTTGAAATTTGTGCAGATTTTTACAATACATGCCCTTATGTCTTGGACAGGTATGTAAATGATTACAGTTCAGGTCTGATTACCTGCCAGATAATGTCACTGGAATTTCTTAAAATTACTATGCCAGTATCCTATATAAAAGTTTATGTTAAGAATTTTCAGTGTGCCTGTTTGGAGGGAGGTCTTTGAATACCAGGTATTTAGTTAAAGACATTACACATGACTGGTAGAATTTGAGAAAAATTGCATCATCAATCTGAGGAAGCAGCACTTAGAAAACATACATAATACACACAGGTAGCAGTATGCAGGGGGTAGCAGTACTAAATTTTGTCCTAGTGGCTGAATTCAATATTTTAATGAATTAATAATTATAAAACTAATAGTAAGTAATATAAAAAAGAACAAGGAGAAATTTTAAGTCAGATCTAGGAAACAGCTTCATTTCCATTCTTTGCAGATGTGCATGAAGTAATATTAAGTATAATTTGTTTTATAAAATTTTTATGTCCGTAATTGGAAGACAGTTAGTATTTTATTCATAAGCTGTTGTTTTCTATTAGCATATAAGAATTACAACATTTCACATAAACAAAATCACAATAGTAGTAATTTTGACATCTATAATTTTTTATAATGTACATTTAGAAAACAAGATGGTTGAAAAATTGATCATTTTGATTTCAGAATTGTTAATTTCACACAGTTTTTGTTAGGGGCCATCCATAAATTATGTAAGGGCAATTTCGGCCATTCTAGACCCCCACCCACCCCTGTGTAAAAAACCATAATATTTTCTTTGATCCCTCCTCCCCTTCCCCATATTTCCTAATATTTAGGTATAATTTTATAGAAAGATTTTAACGAAAATAAATTTTTTTAATGAAACCCTAAAAACTTTAGGTCCAAAATATATAATTATTAATTAGTTAATTAATATGTACTATAATTTATAAAAGACTATGTTAACAAATTTAAAAATATAAAAATTTAATGAATTCGAATGAACAATTTATTTTAAGAACTTTATTTTTTAATTATTAACAATCTTTTTATTATTATCATTTATCAACATAATATTCATTTTTATATTAATTTTAATTTTCACAAAAGGACACAAAAAACTTTGACAGATTGACCAGCTAGTGCACATGTAAACAGAAACTTCATACAAAATAAAACAAGAGAAAATAGAAACCACATTCTCTTGCCATATTGGTTACATCTTGGCGAAGACCAAGAAAATAAACTACGTGCTGCTAAAATGTGCTAGGTGCACTGGGGAACTAAATCATAAAGCTTATAAAACTGTATATAATGGGCAATACAACTAATGCTGCTCTCTAACTGGGATCATGTAACTAGTAAAAATTCAGTAACAAGTAAATTACTCTCTCTTCAAAGACAGTTTGCCATCAGAATTTCAAAGTACTGCAGAACTGTTTCTACTAATGCCTCTCTGATTCTAGCAGAGCTCCTTTCTTTGCCACTATGTATGGTAGAAAAGGTTCTGAACTACTATATCAGAACTACAAACATCATAGCTCAACAACAGTCTCTACTCCTGTCTACAGCTGTTCAAATGCTACCATATTGCAATTACCCAATCTCTGATTATCACCCTGTAAACAAGGTTATCCTCAGGGTACATTCCTCCATGGATAACCATGCAGACAATAATATCTACACAGATGGGTCCAAAAGCCCCCTTCATGTCTGCTCAAGTATCTGTATCTTCCTCCAAACTGACATATTTTGGGCAAAATATGTTAGAAGATACCCCCACATATCAAGCTGAAGAAGATGCTGTCTACCAAGCTGTTCAGTGGGCCACTTCACTACCAAACAAAACTCTGTCTATCAACATTTACAATGATTCTTAGTCAGTCCTAAAATTTCTAATAAATACCAATTTCAATAGCAATAAAATCACATATATCCAGCAACATATTAAAAATCTTGTAAATAAGATAACTGTTTGGTACTTTCATATCCTGTAAAAGTATCAAACAGTCATACATCCTACTTTTACATCCTGTTTGATACTTTTTACAATTATGTTCAAAAAATATGGAAGATAAGATTATTTCTAATTTCTAGTTTTACATTTTAGTTTTCACTAAAAATTGAATACTAATTTTGTTTACTTTGTATCATGTATTTTGGTTTATGTATTCTTGGTGTTATGTATCCATAGGAGTGGTGCACTTATTCAAATAAAAAAAACGACGAGAAACCCCTACACGGCCTTTCTCCCATGATAAAAAATGTGTAGAGAGTGAGTCTACTAGCATTATTATTCTATCACGTCACATCTGATGGCATCAGTACAATGAGCGTTCTTAATAGAAACCACCAAATTCAAAACTCCACCACTCAACGAGATCAAAAAAATAAAAACAAGAATATTACATAAGATGAGATCTATTACTCCCTATCCCCGAGTAAGATATCATAAGAAATCCTTGACCCTCACCCACCCCAAAATACCTTACGTAATTTATGGACGGCTCCTTAGTGCAATATCAGGTACTTGTCAACCTTGAAAAATCTAAAACAGTTTTGAAATATAGTTACAGACAAACGTCTAAAGTAATAGTAATAAATAAAGTAATAAAGCAATTAATTTTAACAGGTGGGTGTCATATTTATATATATGTTTATTACATATTAAAATATGTAATAGATGTATAAATAAACTATTGTTTGTGAAAATTGCATCACCAAGAAGGAATTATTTGATCAGAATGACATTTATACCATGCATTACTAATATGACTGTATAAAATTTTCATAACAATATAACAATTATTACTTGATAAAATCAGTATCTTGTAAAGTCTCTGCAAGCTGCAATAAGAGTTGCTATATGTCTTGACAAAGAGTTGAAAAAGGCTTTGGATGTATTGCTTGCCAGGTGGTTCATATTTATGCTTTGAACATTTCTGGTAACATGTTGAATATTGTCAATTGGAATATAACACCAGGAGTTCTCTGAACTATTTCTGACTCCACAACTTTCCTGGTGTAGTGGTTACTTTTGAGATTGCCAGTAAGTCATAGCAAGTATGGTTGTGAATGGCACCCTAAACTGTCACACTTGGACTTTGGCCAGTATGATGCTCTAAACTGCATTCTGGAAGATGGCATTCACTATGATACCTTCTAATGTATATGATGCCATCATTGTGGTTCAGTTAAATTGGGACTCATCTGAAAACATGATTTGGTGCCAAACAATATGCCATTGTATTCATGACCTGATTGTGGCCTATGGCATTGATGGTTTAGGGTTAAGGAAATTGCCACAAAGGGACATATGCAACCAGTCTTGTTTAAAGCAGATGGTATCAAACTATGCTTGCAGACAATGCCACACCTGTTGCTACTATGATAACCTTGCAATGATGCAAAACAGTCAATCACTGACTGCAATGCAAAAGGTGTCGTCACAATTTTTGTTTCGATGACAAATTTTTGATGCACTCAGTCTCTTCATTCCACTGCTTTCACACACATTTCTGTCTTGGTATTATGCCCTGTAATGTTGTATGAAAATCTGCCTTCAAGCAGGTAATCAACATAGTGAATCTTGGACGAGCCACGGTGAGTCTGCTCACTATCTGCAATGCACTACTTGTGTGGCTTCTAAACAGCCCTAACTCAACAGCTAAGTAGGCACCACTGAGCCCAGATGTGCAGTCACATTAAAATTTTGATCATTTGCATACCATACCCTGATTTATATATACTATAAGTTATCAAGCAAAAATATGATTCCTTCAGTGCTATAATTTTCACAAGCAGTACTGTATTTCCAGAGAAAAGTACAGTACATTAATCAATCTCAGGAAAAACTAATGTGTATTTAAAAGATTTCATGATGGTGAAATAAGAGAAATTATTTTAAGCAAGATTACTAGATAATACAGTTGGGGAGCTACCTTTGTAATCACCTTTCGTTTCAGTTCTAGAGACATCTGCTCCCAATAGAGTGGAATTCCGATCGTTCTAAGGACGACGTTGGCGAGAGTTGCGTTAACACGTGCATTTTGTGTTTGTTTTTAGTTATTTCAGTTTTCTTCCGTATTTTTTTTTGTAATATACGATTGTTGGATTTGTCTTTAGACCGTGTTTTCTTGGGATTCCTTGGATAGACCATAATCCTACTAATGCTCTATGGCAGGCATGTCAAACTCATATGATATTGCGGGCCACATGATCTATTTTGTATAAGTCGAGGGCCGCATGTTTTCAATGTTCAAAAAATTAATAAAATACGGTTTTTAGAATGATTATATTATGTATTTATTAGACTCAATGTATTGTATATTATACTTACATAGACATTTTATATTTCATATTATTTTTTAAACTTAAACTATAAGTATTTTATATTTTTTATAAAAAACAAAAATAAAAGTTATAATAAAAAATAAACAAAGTCACAGTTTAATATTACTTTTTAGAAGATATTTGACAACGTTTTTCACAAAGCGAGTCATCAAAATTTGGTTGAATATATTGAGCCGATGCAATTTTTAAAATTGATGATAAATGTTGATCGGTTAACCTTGACCTTTCTGAATTTTTGTTATTTTTCATTAAAGAAAACAGTTGCTCGCATAAATAAGTGCTTCCGAACATAGCCAGTATACGGGTAACAAACGATAACATTTTAGGAAACCGATCTACAGATAAATATGTATAAAAATCTGGAATTCCAACATCCATGTATTTTTGCTTCAGCAAATTATCACATTGGATTTCAATTAATTCCATTTGTAAGTTTTCATCAACAGTTTCAATATCGATAGATAGGGGCGAAGTAAAAAGACGAAATTGTAATTCACAGCTTTTAAAATCAGAAAATCTTCGATCGAATTCCCTTTCTAACAATTTAATTTGGTGAGCATATTCTGTAAATTTTAATTTAGGTGATTTAAGCAATAGATATTGACAGCTTTCGAAGTGAGACAAGTTTTCTTTTTCTATTTGTTTTCGCCAAAGTGATAATTTTTGTTTGAAAGCGTTAATATTATCAAATAGCGTTGTAACAACATGATTTTTGCCTCGAAGCTTAAGATTAAGTTGATTAAGATGACTTGTAATATCAACTGAGAAAGCCAGGTCCTTTATCCATTGTCCATCTTTTAATTCAGCACATTCATAATTTTTTGTTTCCAAGAAAATTATGATTTCGTCCAGCAATGTGAAGAATCGTTTTAGCACTTTATGACTCGAAAGCCAACAAACTTCCGTATAATATGATAGATCGGTGTGTTCGCATTCAATATCTTCCAGAAATGAAGCAAATTGACGATTATTAAATCCACGTGCTCGAATATAATTTACAATTTTGGTGACTATTTTTAAAACATGTCCCATATTTAAAACTTTGGAGCACAGTACTTGCTGGTGAATAATACAATGAAAATGTTCAAAATTATTATTGCCATGCTGCTTGCATGTTTCTTTTAATCTTGCAACAACTCCTTTAGTAATACCGGTCATGGTAGGTTGTGAGACAAACCAACTTTTCCAATGGTAACTTAAACTTCTTCAAAACTTTCATAAGTGCATCAAAAATATCAGCTCCGGTGGTTGTATTATGCATAGGAATGATTTCCAAAAGTTCTTCACTTATTTTTAAATTAACATCGCATCCGCGAATAAAAACGGCCAGCTGAGCGATATTTCGAATATCTGTACTTTCATCAATTGCAATAGAGTAGACTTGAAATGTTGATATTGTTGAATTATGCTGATTTCTCGAATTATCGGCTATTTCATCAACTCTGCTAGCTACAGTATTTCGACTTAAACTTACACTTTTAATTTTTTTTTTTTTTTTTTTTTTGTGCTGGACATAATACTTTCGCCGCTTTAATTAAGCATTCACTAATAAATTCCCCTTCGGTAAATGGTTTCGATCTGCTTGCGATTAAATGTGATAATATATAACTAACTTTTACAGCAGCTGTATTGTCTTCAACAGATTTAGTGAATACACTTTGTTGTTTTTGAAGAAGTGATTTCAATTCTAACAATTTGTCTTGCAACGTATTGGTCAGAGTTTCTTTTATGATTTCTGTCATAGTGCCTTTTAAGATTATATTCCTTAGGAACTGAAATAGAATTTTTACATATCAAGCATAATATTTTATTCTTGTTTTGGACACAAAAATATTGCAATTTCCATTTTTCTTGAAAATTACGATGTTCCTCTTCAATTGACCTTTTCTTACTCATTGTTCTTGAAGTTAGTCAAATTTGAAATACCTCTTTTCAAATTAAACAAAACGTTTATGACAACTATTTGACGTTACATGAACTTACAAGGAACTAACAAGTTCGAAAACGTTAACGAAGATTTTTTCGTTTTGCGTCCAACAGGCGTACCAGCTTTACGGTAGACAGAAGTTTGTATATATGGTCCTTCAATGCTGATGTTTAGATCTAAGAAATGGACCCTGGTGCTGTTAGCTTGTTCCAATTCTACGGTCAAGCCATAAGGGTTGTCATTAACCGCTTCGACGAATGCCGACACATCAGGTACATTTCTCCATAATATGATTATGTCGTCAATATACCTTTTGTATAAGATGATGTCAGGAAGATAGTGCGGTAGGACCTTTTGCTCCAATTGTCTGATGACCATCTCGCACAAGTCTCCCGCTACTGGGCTCCCCATAGAGACTCCTCTTTTTTGTGTGTAAACAGCTCCATTGAACATGAAAAACGAGTTATAGCACAGCATATGGGCCATCTCCAGCACTTGTTTGTGCAAAGTGCGGTCTCCAACAATACCGAGGAGGAGGTCCCTGAGAGCGCAAAACGCTGGGGGGAGCTCCAGTGATGGGTATAAAGATTTAAAATCCAAAACGGTGATAAATCTTGGGGGAGAGGGAAGATCCTTAAGTATAGAAATGAGTTCCACCGAGTTAGCGATGTTGAACGAGTAGCCATCCAATAGGGGGGATATCAATGAGTGTGCGCCCCTCTCGAGTTTACGAGTAGAGGCTCTAGCTTTATCCACCACCGGTCGTAATTGCCGACCTTGTTTATGTGTCTTGGCGAATGCGAAGAGCCTGGGGGTGTCGGGGGAATCAACAACAATGTTACCGAATTCCAGGCATTTAATTAGCTTCGAACGGGCTAGTCTCTTGAGCTTAGATTGTAGTTTGTCTACCATATCATCTCCCACCTTGTTGCACTGCATGAGATTAAGGTATTTGGTTAGATTTCGCTCATAAGTGGAACGCTTCATAAAAATCAAATAGAAGTGTCGAAGCGGTTAATGACAACCCTTATGGCTTGACCGTAGAATTGGAACAAGCTATCAGCACCGGGGTCCATTTCTAAGATCTAAACATCAGCATTGAAGGACCATATATACAAACTTCTGTCTACCGTAAAGCTGGTACGCCCTCTCTTTACATCCCTGTTGGGTCATGTGACCCATTCCAATACAAGTCCGCCGCTTTCAACACGTTAGTTAAGAGGGCGTTTTTGCATTCTTCCACTCCAGCAGCACCGGCCACCGAATTGGAGCATATCAGACACGTAGCGACCATCCACGGGTACCACAAGCTTATTAATAGATTAGTTAACCGTCACCGTCACCGTCACACAGCATGTATCTCCGACATCCGATCGCGTCTCGGCAATCAACCTGATGATGAGACACGGATCCCCGTCACATATAATCCGTACGTGGCGACGTTATATAAGAGGATTACCCGCAAGCGCCGTATTAAGATCGCATACAGAAGACGTCCCACCATTTTGGACATACTCCGTAACGGGAAGGATCCCCCCGACCCCAACAGACTTCCGGGCGTTTACTCCATTCCTCTTAAGGATCACAGGTTTGACAGAAACCTCGTTTACATCGGGTGAACCAAGAGATCCTTGGGGATCAGATTACGTGAGCACAATGCAGATATTCTACATGGGAGAAATTCTACGGCACTCTCAACTTACGCCACCGATCCGGACATCGAAGCGGCCCTCAACCAAGCCAGGCTTATCATCACATCGCCTCACCCTGAATACCTGAGGTGGTTGGAGGCTATCTCCATTTACAAACACAGCCACACCACCACCTGCATTAACTATAAAGAGGAACAAGAGGAACTCAATTTGTCCACCGCCTGGCAGACCCTCATCGACACGGACCTTTAATCGCCATCTACTCGCACCGTATGCGCATGTCTGACCAGCTGCATCGTGAAGCATTCGATTTCGGTTTAAAAATAACTCGTTCCATTATTCGATCTGCGTTCCTCGTTTTTACCGTCTGAAGAAGAACTAACAAGTTCGAAAACGTTAACGAAGATTTTTTCGTTTTGCGTCCAACACCGGTAAGAGGTTCCCGAAAGTGTTGTTTACATCCCCGGTGTTCCTTGATTGTATGTAGATACTTACCTTATAGCGATGCCGGCTAGTAATTATCGTAAAACGCTCGTTGCTCTAACTAAAGCTAGAGCTCGATTGCAATTTCTGATGGAATGCAAGAAGAATCGAATACTTCCTATGTCCTTTTATCGCATACGACTACCTCCCGGTAGCGAGCCTCTTCTCAGTAAGGTCCAATTAATGTGCCTCAACAGGGCCATGTCGTGGCTATAATTTGGCTATAGGAGGGCGGCGGGCACATCTCCGCCAGAGGGCGCTTTTGTACCATTGACCAACGAGGTGTGCTTGTTACCTTTCATGTAGAGCTGGTGAATCCTTTATAGTTGACAATCAAGTTGTTATGTTGTTAAACGACTAGATTAATTGAGAATATAGATATCCTAGCATGCGACAATAACGTAACAAAGGGTTATGGGCCCAGGAAGAAAATTCCAGCGTTGATGCAACTGGATTGAACGACCAGCCACGGTAAGCCTAAATTTGCTATCTTAAAAACCGAACCTTTATAACGAATAGAATGGCCGAAATAGGACATGGTCAGTTACCGAAGTTTACGGGTAACAATTTCACAAGCTGGAAGTACCGTATAATGGCCATCCTAGAAAGTAGAGATCTGGGAAATCTGTTAATAGACGACCCACCTGTGGATCCCGCCGAAGAGGCGAAATGGGAAAAAAAACGGACTCACAGGCCAGAGGCATTTTAACATGCGCGATGGATGACACAAGTGGCCCTTATCTTAACGTGTAGAACGGCAAAACAAATTTGGACCCACTTAAGAGAAAGATATGAAGGGGACGTAAGGAAACAAGCGATAGAGGCCAGAAACAATGTGGCGAGATTAGTAATGAATCGTGACGAAACATGGAGAGATTATCTATTAAGAGGAGAAAAACTTCTAGGATAATGGGAGCTCGAATAGAAGGCGACGAATTCATCACCGCACTATTGAAAGGTTTACCGCAAAAGTACAACCTAATAGCCATGCAATTCGACAACTTAAAGTATCCCAAGATCTCCGATGTGAGAAAAACCTTTGAAAGATATGAAGAAAGAAATGGGCCCGAACAGGGAAAACCTCGCAGCCTACAGAGCATGTCACCCACCGAATTATAAAACCCCAAAAGACAATGCACAAAGAAAATCTCGAACGAGGAAAGTGCTATGCTACATCTGCCGTAAACCAAATCACAAGGCAATCGAATGTTGGTTGAACCCTATTAACAAAGCAAGGAATAGAGACAAACGAGATAACTACTTCGATCTCGATAACCGAAGATCAAATTTCAAAACTTCTAAAATAGCTTGGGAAAACTCAGCTAGAGAGGACGATAACCGACAGAGAAAGGAAAAATCAGCTAACGAGGATAACAACCAACAGAGATTAATGACTTTAAACACAAACGGTGAGCCAGATACATGCTGGATCATAGACAGTGGGGCGACCAGTCACATGACCCCAAATCGCCAATGGTTAGAGAACATGAGTGAAGACAGAAAAACAATCACCATAGGCCGATAATAATGTCATATACTCAGAAGGCATAGGAGTCGCAGAAATAAGAGACGAAAACTCTAATAGATTATTTCTTGAAGACGTACTGTACTATACACCCCAGATCTGAGCAACAATTTAATTTCTGTAAACAAACTGGCAAAGGAGGGAATCAAGATAATCTTCGACGCTGAGAACTGTAAAATACTTGACGAAAGAGGAAATGTCATCATGTTAGGCAAGAAGTGGAAAGACCTATACACTGTTAGACTCAGGACCCCCAGCCATGAATACAGTATGAAATCCCACCATAATGACTGGGAGACCTGGCATAAGCGACTCTGCCATATCAATGGAAATTACATGAACATTTTAGCCAAGAACGAGATGGTACACAAATTTCCACTCGTACCACAATCCAACACACCTGTATGCGATACCTGCATTCGAGCGAAGTTCACCAGGAAGCCCTTTAAGCCGGTGATCACAAAACAATCAAAAAATCCTCTCGATCTCCTACATCTTGACTTAGTCGGACCCTTCAGAGATGAATCAATGGGAGGAGCAAAGTACGTACTCACCATTGTGGACGATTACTCAAGAAAACTTTTCACCAAATTCTTAAGAGCCAAATCCGAAACGCCGGAAGAAATCATAGACTTCATAAAAAACGTCGAAAACGCAACTTCGAGAAAGGTCAAACAAATCAGATCTGATAACGGGGGAGAATTCCTTAACGAAAACCTAAGGACGTTTTTAAAGGATAAAGGTATTAACCATCAACTGACTAATTACTACTCCCCTGCTCAAAACGGCGTGGCAGAAAAGGCCAACAGAACCCTTATCGAGGGTACCACAGCGCTACTAATAGAAGCGGAACTGCCAAAAAACTTCTGGGTTCTGTTCAAGAAACCTCGTTTACATCGGGTGAACCAAGAGATCCTTGGGGATCAGATTACGTGAGCACAATGCAGATATTCTACATGGGAGAAATTCTACGGCACTCTCAACTTACGCCACCGATCCGGACATCGAAGCGGCCCTCAACCAAGCCAGGCTTATCATCACATCGCCTCACCCTGAACACCTGAGGTGGTTGGAGGCTATCTCCATTTACAAACACAGCCGCACCACCACCTGCATTAACTATAAAGAGGAACTCAATTTGTCCACCGCCTGGCAGACCCTCATCGACACGGACCTTTAATCGCCATCTACTCGCACCGTATGCGCATGTCTGACCAGCTGCATCGTGAAGCATTCGATTTCGGTTTAAAAATAACTCGTTCCATTATTCGATCTGCGTTCCTCGTTTTTACCGTCTGAAAAAGAACTAACAAATCGTTAACTATTCTTAAATTTTAAGTATTTAAAGATTTTCGATAACAGAAAATTTTTATAAATACAAAAATGATATTTTAATCTTATATAATTTAGTACATTTTTTTAAAATTCAATTTTGTCATTCCTTAATTGACGTTAAAAATGGCTCTGAAAAGAGCCTTTTGGTAACTAAACTAAAAAAGTCTAGCAATTTTTATTAAATTTTCTTTAGTAGCTGTATTTTATGTTTATCAAGTGGTAGTCTCTTTAATTTGAATAACGGTAGACTGTCTCACAGCTAATTGACGGTAGACTGTCTCTAGCAATGCCGTTGTCCATAATCCGAGATATCAAAATTTCTTTTAATGCACTTTATTTATCTTATAAGCGCCCCTTCTGCGAGATGTTCTTTTCTTATTTCTACTTCTCCTTTGGATTGATCTTTTTTGTTCCACTTCTTCCTTTTCTTCTTACAAGGGGAGGGCACGGCCTGGGAAATTCACTTTGGGATGAGACTTGGTATATAGGTAGTACTCCTTTAGGATGTTCAATCCTCAAAACAAGAAAGCGCAATGGCCAGCCAATTTTAAGAAAAAGGCCTTTAAAAATTAGAGCTCAGCTTATGTACTAATAAGTTTCAGGTCAGCAGCTACTGAGCAGCTCAGTCGACATCATTCTTGCTACCGCCAAGTCGTTCGGGTTTCAAATCTCGGTCTTGATTAGTATTTTTTTTTTCTTTTCTTTCTTTCTAAAAATTTTTTAAAATAAGTATTTTGAATATATATAAATATTAAAATTTTATTATAATAAATAATTTCATTTAAAAAATGTTTAACACATATTACATGTCATTTTAATTATAATAATACAAAATAATTAATAATAAGTTATAAATAATTAGTTATGAAACAACAGTTTTCATTTATTATTCTATTGTATCAAATTTTTCGAAGGTTACTACTATTATTAATTCTCACCACTTAAAAATAAAAAGTATAAAACGTGTCTTTTATATTCATCCTTTACTTCCATTTTAACAAAAATAAACAACTAAAATGTTTCCAATTCCAACAGTATTATATAAATGAGATCCAATTTAACACTTCAGCGTGAAAAGTATCACATTAGACTGACATTTTCAACAGCAAAACAAGATTTTTCTCAAGGTCATAATAATGAGCATGGACTTATGGACTGACCTGATATTTGGAGTGTCAGTTTACTTTTGGATTTCGAAAAGATCATAGTGTTCCGTAATATATCACACCATAATACAAATAGTTTCAATATTTTATAGTAAAATGTCTGTGAATGAAGATACTATCAGTTTACCAACAGTTGAAGGGGAGGGCACGACCTGGGAAATTCACTTTGGGATGAGACTTGGTATATAGGTAGTACTCCTTTAGGATGTTCAATCCTCAAAACAAGAAAGCGCAATGGCCAGCCAATTTTAAGAAAAAGGGCCTTTAAAAATTTGAGCTCAGCTTATGTACTAATAAGTTTCGCTAGGTCAGCAGCTGCTGAGCAGCTCAGTTGATATCGTTCTTGGCTACCACCAAGTCGGGAAGGGGAGGGGAGGGGCTTGGTTACCGCCCCTCCCCTCCCCTTGTTAGCTTGTTTCTTCCTTTCCTTCTGGATTTGAATCGTGAGCCTTGAAAGCTTCCTTCTCTGCGCTTTGCCTTTCCTCGTTCTTTTCAATTTTCTCCGAGCGTTTTCTTCGGGGTACGGTGCTTGTTTTCCAAAAGTGGGGTCTCCGTTCAATTCGCCGATGTTGTTTTGAATGGAATCGGTGTCATTATTGATATTCGTTTTCATATCCAAAGGACTTACTTTCTCCATTTCTGGACGATGTTCCGATTTGGAGCGACTGCGGCTTTGTTTTCTTCGTCTGTCGCTGGGAGAATCGTTCATCTTGCTACTTTTTCTACAGAACGAAAGAAGCAGAATAACGGAATTCGAAATTCTGGAAGCGTATTTAAAAAGAATTTCGTTCTATATTTCGAACAGTTTTAAATTCATATCCAAATGGAAATGCTCTCAAGAGTTAAACTTTTTTATAATCGAAGTTTGCCAATCAATAAACAATACTTTGAACTTTTTATTAGTTTCTAATCTATATACATAAAAACGAATGTATGTCTGCTGTCTGTGTGTTTGTCCTTCATGCATTACCACACCATTTATCCGATTGCCATGAAACTTCGGGAAGTTGTTTAATACATTCCCGCGAAGGTTTCTGGCATATGTGAAGACCACCCTTCCCCCCTTTCAAAAATATATTTATATATAGATTAAGGCTTTTATGTCCAACAGATGGCGCTAACTTCCGACGACCTAAGTTTGCTTTTCTGTGAGAATGGACTGAAGCAGATCATTTTCTATCTATATAAATAAAATTTAACGTTTGTTCCTACCGATTCCTTTGAAATTTTGACACAACGTTGCATTCGAATACGCATGTGTTTTTATACAATATGCATGTCGAAATTCCCCTACTGGGGGGAGATGGACAGGATTAGAACTTACCCTGAAGAATTCGGCTTATATTTATACTATTTTACATGCGGTTTTTTGCGTTTTTAATTGCGTTTTAATAGGTTACGTCAACAGAATATACACTAAAAAGGGATTTTTCGATATTTCCTTGCGGGGGAGAGGGACAGGATTAAGGCTTACTGTGAAGAACTCGGCTTTATTATACTATTTTAGATGCGTTTTTGATTGCGTTCTAATAGGGTACGTCAAGAGAATGTACACTAAGAAGGGATTTTTTGAAATTCCCCCCTCGGGGGAAGTGTTATACATTTATAATAGATACATTTTGAGCCACAACAACGCGTGGCCGGGTCAGCTAGTAAATTATAAAACGAATCGACCAATTTTTATGTATTAAATTTATAAATTATTGTCATGTTATGTAAAGAAACTAGAGATGGCACGATGTCATCAAAGTTGAAATGATAGTCTGTCCCACAATAATCGAATATACAGTGATTGAATAGGAGCTTTCCATTATTTTCATGTAACTGATGAAATTTTCTAATTTTCCTTATAACAAAACCTCAACTATTGTTTCACATGTTTAGAGGAAAATGATAAACAAAAGAACTAGACCAGGTTACGGTCGTGAACAGTCGAAAGACGTAGTGTTACCACCCGTCCGGTTTTCACCCGGACAGTCCGGGTGAACTATTAATTTTGTCCGGGAATTTCGTAGAAATTGCGAAATTACGATGAAACAAAGTTCTTGCAAATATTTTTATAAATTTACACCATTTAAACAGCAAAAGACCTCACACTCACTGAAAACTCATCAGCCATTCCGCCACGTTAATCTACGCCAGTGTTTTCCAAAGTGTGGTACGCGTACCACCAGGGGTACGGGAAGAGTTTAGTGGGGGTACACGCTGCACCGTGCTTCGGCTGTTCCTGGTGCAACAAGCAGTTTACTTTTTTCGATTACGAACATAGAAAAATAATAAAAAACTTCGTTACTTCTTAGCGGTTTCGCCGGGTGCTGTGATTCTGTGTATTCCTCCACCTTATGGCCAAGACAACAGTGTCACACAAAAACCTCCAGTATCTACACATTGAATTGTTACAATGTGCGCGTGTGTATTTTTAGCTTTTCTGCGATTTTTCTAACAGGAAAGGTTTGTTATGTGCTTTAGTATTAATAAAAAGCTAAAATTGCCGAATAAACCAATTTTTCTGTAGCTAGTTACTACAACTAACAATTCTTAGCAGAGACTTACTTTGACAGTGCTTCTAGAAAGACGAAAATGAGACCTAAAGTCCATATCGCTATATCTAGGAACAATATTTTCCACATAGTCTTCTATTTTGGCTTTTTCGATTTTTCAATTGCAGCAGCATATAGAAATGGAATATCCTCGTTATCTTTGGTTTTTGATTTAAAGTATATGCAATTTTTTTGACGAGGGGTACTCAGCATTAAGAAAATTATACAAAGGGTACCAGATGTCAAAAGTTTGGGAAATACTGCTCTACGCCGACGTGTGACGCGCAACCTGCCTCTCGACCTTTGTTTTTTTTTCGCTTGTACGTGCATACACGTCTTCTATGGAGCTAAATTATTTTCCATTGCGCATGCATCAGGAACTTCTGTTCGAACAAACCTGACCTGCCGTCCGGGTCAGCGATTTTGTAAAGGTGGCAACACTAAGACGAAGGCTAGTGTCGGAAGATCAGAGTAAAGTACTTTAGATCAGAGAGATGCCTCCAGTAAAGTAAACAAGCAGGGAAGGTGGACCATGATGGCGATAGTTGATATGAAAGAGTAATCATAACCGAACGAGAAAAGTTACTTTCGCATAACGCTGGGTACAAAATCATATATTTTATTTTTCAACATAGTCACCGTTGAGGATATGTCGAAAATAGTATTAAATATTTATTAGACTCTTCTTATCTTGCCTTGAGATGTTCACGCTCACATTCCAGCAATGAGCTTATGTCTCCAATGAGCACGGAGCCTTTGACAGCTGGATATTGATCTGGCAACCGATGGCTTCTCTGCAACGTTTAGTATTTTCAAAGCAAGAGAACATGAGGCTTACAGGGGAGATAACGATATTGCGCCAGAACATGATAATGTTGGAAAGGCAGAACCTTGCCATAACACATTTCTCCCAACGTGTAACAAGTTTTTTCATTCCGTCACTGAAAAATTCTTCCGACTATTCTCGAATCCAGGACTTGACAGCTGCCTTCATCTCATCGTCCAAGGAGTAATGATTACTCTTGAGGTCTCTCTTGAGTAGAGGAAAAAAATAAAAATCGCAAGGCGCAAGATTGGGGAATAAGGAGGTTGTGGAATCGGTTCGAACTTCATGTTTTGCAGAGCCTCTCCAGTTGCGCGCGAGGTATGTGGATGAGCATTGTCATGTTGCAAGATTATTGGCTCCAGGCTGCCTCTAACACGACAAATAATCATTTGGCGCCAATAATCTTGCAACATGACAATGTTCATCCACATACCTGGCGCGCAACTGGAGAAGCTCTGCAAAACCTGAAGTTTGAACCGATTTCACACCCTCCTTATACACCAATCTTGCGCCTTGCGTTTTATATTTTTTTCCTCTACCTCAAGGGTAATCATTACATCTCGGGCGATGAGATGAAGGCAGCTGTCAAATCCTGGATTCGAGAAAAGTCGGAAGAATTTTTCGGTGACGGAAGGAAAAAAACTTGTTACACGTTGGGAGAAATGTGTTAGCCTTATCGGTGACTATGTTGAAAAATAAAATATATGATTTTGAAGCTTAAGAATTGTACTTTTTTTTTTTTTTTTTTTTTTTTTTTTGTAACTCTTTCCGCCCTGTGGGCACTAAGAGGGCCTCTTACAGCAAGCCCATTATGGGTTCGGCCAGGCCCACAATGGGGCGGCCGGGTGGTGAGGGACGGGGACCGACATATCCGGACGGACCACCCCCCGAAAAATTCCTGGGGATTTCTCGACCCGTCCGGATTCGATCCCGGGTCCCCAGGGCGGTAGGCTGCTAACCTTGACCGCTCGGCCATCCGGCCGCTAGAATTGTACTTTAATGTACAGTACTTTTTGCCAACCTTGCTATTTGTTTTTGTTCGTGTTCTACAAGCATGTGTGCATTACTTTTCAGCCTCCTTGTATTTATGTATTAAATAAGAAAAAATTCATTTTAATTTGCAACTTGTATTTTATGGTGGCTCAGAAATATAACTTTGAACAAAGGCTCGTATTATCGGCTTGATTCGAGTAAAATTAAAATAAATATATATCAAATTATTTTATGGATTATTTTACTTCTGTACTAATAGGCTCTCATGCGTTGGCTTAGATTTTGAATTTACTCGCGATCAGCGTTGATAGGGGCAGTGGCGTAGCGTGGGTGTCTGCCGCCCGGGGCGGAAGAAAATTTCGCCGCTCCCTTAAAATTTCGTCCCCTTAAATAAAATACGGGGAATCCCCACAAGTCAGTACAGACGGTGTTGTCAGTCGCTACAATGAGCAAGATGTCATTATTATACATTCATTTAAAGAAAGGAGATTCCCCAGTTTCGTCACAGAATAAGTAATAAAAAATTTCGTACTCATTTCAATAGGTCCGAATCGTAGGTGCGACAAAAATATGAAATGAGATGGTTCAAATTTTTACAAGATAATATTATTATTTATTGTGAAAAAATGCCGCCCCACTACGCTACACCGCTGGATAGGGGCGGCCAAATATCTATGGCACGCAGGCGGCTAACAGTGCAAAACCGGGCCTGGTAGTGATTAGAATAATTTCATTACTTATAATTTAATCACAGTCATGACCCGTGGTTGTATTAGAAATGATCACGAGTTTTGATCATATTAGTCATTGGTGACTAGGGTTTCTCAAACGGGATCCCGGTTGTTTTTTAACCCGGGAAATCCCGCAAATTTCTTAAAAATTCACTTTTTCCTTATTTTACGTTAAGGTTGAGGAAATTTTGCAAATAGAAAGTATAATTAACTCATAAACTGTCAGAATACATTTGTATTTATTAATTTTAAACCTACTTATTAGTTTTTTTTTTTAATTTTTGCTCGTTATGGCACTTCACAAATGGTCAATAATCAATACGTTGCTTATTTGTGGCAGGACTCTCAAAATTCTTTACCAGTAATATCTGGAATAATTGTGCTTATGCTGTCTTAATTTTTAACCATGCCCAGTAGCTTCAATGACTGCCTAACGCCAAGTTGTGCAAATTGGGCAAGGATACAAACGAGTACGAAGTCAGCGAGTATGAAGTTTTTCTTCATAATCTGATTATTAAAGAACTGTCGAATTATTGTGCTATGATGTTTCTATTAAAGTAGTCGAGGTAGACAAATCAAGAATACTAGGGAACAAAAGAAGTACTACAATCTCAAAAACGATCTAGAAATCTTTCGGGATACAGGTGAAAAACACATAATATTTGTCTTCTCTTAAATGCATTAAACACGATTCCAATCACATCAATTGAATCGGAAAAGGCATTCTCGGTAGCAAGACTTTTCATTACTAAAATAAGAATTAGATTGAGTGATCGGAGTATCGACCATTTTTGCTTTTTAAAATCTTATAAAAATTTACAATATTTTGTATTATATTTTATTTAAAAAATCAAAAATTACCTTCTAAGTTCGAAGTTTGATCTAAATTCATTTTTCATTAAATTTTAAACTCAATTCAAAGTCATTTTTTGTTGTTGTATGCAGTTTCCAGCAAACTTTAATAAATTTTTTCTATTTGTGAAAATTTTTACGTAATTCAAAGGTAATTTTTAATATATATCTTACACAGCATTATTAATATGATTTTGGAGGTTGCGGAACGTATTAAATTACTTTAAAAAACGAAAAATAATTATATCATTTGATTTCATGATATTTTGTATATCTTAAAAATAATTAATTTTGTCCCGGGATTTCCCGGGATCCCGGAAAATAGTTCACTTTTATCCCAAAATCCCGGGACAAACAAAAGACCGGAAAATGGGAAACCCTATTGGTGACCCATCTTTAAGTACCAGATTTGGAGATCCTGAAATTTTTGTCGTTATTTACTAGAGACAATTTATCAATAAAATGTGATGTTTGTAATAATAAAAAGTAACATTCGTGTCTCGTACCATCTTTTATGAGATTGTGTTGTGTAAAGAATGTTTTTATATTATTAATTATTATAAGATGACAAAAACCTTAATTTTGAGGGTAGTGATTGGTTTTATAAAAATAATCGTAAATGCTAATAACGAGTAATCTTCGTTAAGTCAGATCTCTCTCGAGATCGCCACTATTTCCCCACCTCCTCGATCTTGACTATAGGGACATTGATGATGATAAAGTTACCGTGCCAAATTTCGTGTTATCGTCTTTAATTTATCCTGAGATATTAAATGAAATAAACGCCAACATCCGCACTCGCATGCCACATGCATCCACAGATATCTTTCCCGTTAATAGCATTTTCAATTTGTTTCTTTTATAAAACTCATCCCTACTTTTTTTTAACTCTTTCCGCCTTGTGGGCACTAAGAGGGCCTCTTTTAGTAGGCCCACAATGGGGCGACCGGGTGGTGAGGGACGGGGCCCGACATATCCGAACGGACCACCCCCCGAAAAATTCCTGGGGATTATTCGACCCGTTCGGATTCGATGCCGGGTCCCCCAGAGCGGTAGGCTGCCACCTTTACCGCTCGGCCATCCGGCGTCTACTCATACCTACTTTCACAATTAAGGTTGTTGCAATTATAAAATACTAGAAACAAAGGATTACTGCATAGCGATGTTTTTCAACCCCTATTTGGTCATGTGACACTTATAAAATATGGAAGCATTCAAAACATACTTTGTTGGAAAAATTAAAGGCTTACCTATATTATGAAATAATATACGTTTGCTATAATACAATTTTAATAACTACGTGAACGTTTATTTGAGAACAATCTTTCATTTATACTTATACAATACTTATACTATTTATACAACACGATTTTAAAATTGCAAGAAACGAAACTCTAAGCGATACTGTGGTTGAAAAACAGTGCTGTACAGGTTAGTGCAATTTGATCTCCAAACTTTTTTGATGACGTACCCCTAAGACGAAAATAATTATAAGTTTTACCCCGTATAATATAATATAAATCATTTTGATTAAGTAACACAAAATAAAAACATTGTGTTTTGACCGGCGCCGCATACCTGTTATTACATGTTTAAAAATCGATTGTTTTTGGGTACTCGACTACATATTAGGTCAAGGAATTGGAAGGAATGTCGAATCTAAATGATTCTCACTCGTCTCGCAATAAAACTTTTCAAATAAATTAGAAAAATGTACTGTATGTACATATAATATCTATGTTTATGGAATAAATTACTGAGATGGTGTCAATTTCTTACCGAAATAATATATTGTGTAAGAGATATGGGTACTGTACCCATATCTCTTACACAATATATTATTTCGGTAAGAAATTGACACCATTTTGTTCACGACGCGTTTCAGGATCTAAATAGGCAATTATTTCTAACACGACCGGATTTCAACAAATCTAACCAAACTTGGGCCAAAGGTTATAGATATAACACAGGAAAGATGGATGGGAGGCCGACAAAGTCTCGCTTGGAACGACTCAGGGCCGGTTTTGGTAGGTACGCAGTGCGTGCATGCACGCTGGCGGCCGATAGTGCACTAAAAAATATAATTTTTCGTACTGTAAATATAATAATCAACTGGCTCTTGCCGGTCGTTATCTAACGCCTTTCGGGGGAGAACTTTTTGAATGATGTATAGTTAATCGGGACATGCCGCCCCTAAGCTTTCTATATTTGGTCTCGAGTTTCATGTATCGAACTCCGTTCTCGAGATTAAGGAAGGACAGTCATACGGACGGACGAGCGTGGGAATTTATAGGTCTACAATTTTTTCAAATTACAGCCCAATTTAAATAAACAAAGAGATTCGTTGTTAATTTAAATAAATTTTTATATACACATACTCATATACTAAATAAGAAAAATTTCATTTTAATTTGCAGCTTGTATTTCGTGGCGGCGCAGAAAGGCGCCTATTATCAACGGAGAGGTTTGATTTGAATAAAATTAAAATTAATTTTAATGGATTTTTTTAACCTTTGTCGACTACATGAAACGCTCTCGTGGGTTTTGAATTTACTCGCGATCAGCATTGATAGGAGCGGTCAAATATGTGTAGCACGCAGGCGGCTAACAGTCCAAAACATGTCCTGGTGGCGTCGACAAGAAGAGGTCAGCATCTGCCTCCCACATATTGTAGTATTTTCCATTATCAGAAATTGCTTCAACAACAGCTACCGTGAGAAACTAAATTCGTTCCACATTAAATAAATGTTTCAAAAACTGAAACATGAGAAATAATTTCCTCAGGCTGCAAAGTATTAATTAACTTTCTTCATTGAAAAATGAACCATCAACGAGTTGGTCTTCTTCTTCTTCAGTGGAAAGCTCGACATTCCAAACGCCATTGTCAAACTTCTAGGCTTACAGGAAAGCGGCGCTGAACGTCCCACGTACACGTTTTCGCGTTTAAAACTTCGGCCTCAACCTCGCTATTACAAATTCCTCTTTGGATTTTTGGATTTTCAAAAATACAGACATTACTTTAGAATAAATGAATGATTCGACATTTCTATAATTTTATTTACAAAATTAGAAAAAAAGCATTATTTTAACTTAATTAAAAAACTGAAAGTGATCCTGTTTCTAATGGATATTAAATAATTTAATAAAATGATATTTTCTAAAATATTTCAAACCGATTAACTGTTTTACGTAACACGTGACGTAAAAATATGACGGGATCGTAACACGTCAAGCGTTCTAAACAATACATTCTAACAATACGTAACGAATTGTTGGAATGCAGTGTTGGCTTTTGTAGGCAATTGTTATTAAGCGTAAATTTGTTCGAAAGTTCCGCGTTTCTTTGAGATTTCGCGAAAAAATTGCGATTAACCCTCTTACGCTCAACCTGCAGAATTTTCTGCAGTTGTTTTACTCCCTCTAACGCTCAAGCTGCAGAATTTTCTGCAGTTCAGAGTTAACGGTTTAGAAAAAATATTACTTGAGAACTATACATCTTAGACTCTCGCAGTTTTCACGATTGTTTTCTTCTGTGTTTAATTTACATAGAAAAAATTGTTTTGGATTTTTTTATTAAATAGATTTGTTATTTTGAATTTTTTTAAAAAACACAACTCAAGGTCATCTATAGACTAGAGGTAAACGTTCCTTTTTCTGTCTTTTTCTTTAATTTTTGTGCTAATTTTTGTGTTAATACAAATTTATTTAGTTCATTACATATGTCCATTATACTTTTCATGATTTCTGATGATATATATATATTTTTTTAACGTAAAAGCAATATATAAAAGTCACTTTTGTTGATTTTTTTATTATTTTGTTAGTTTTTGTACTAATTTAAGCTGTTATATGTTTGTTATTGACGGCTTTCTGTTATTTTTCACAGTTTTGTTCACTTTTGTTAATTACTTTATAACATATAATAGTGACAAATATTGTAAACAAAAGCACGTGTTTTAGTGGTGACGTGAGAGGTCATGTGACCGCAGAAACGCCTGGTGACGCCATTCTACTTCCTGTGACCTACCTATGACGTAATATCCAAAACATCAAAATAATTTAGTATATTAAATGTTTTTTATTATTTAAAACTATAATTTCGCTAAATGAATTCATTTATTGTTGAGATATTAATGATAAATTAAATTTAAATATATTAAAAGAATAAATGAATTTTATTATGAAAATAATAATAATAATAAGTTATTAGAATAAAAACTACAGAAAATACATTCTAATAATTATTTTGTAATATATTAATAAGTTAAATATATTTTATAATATATAAAATATATTATTTCAGTATGGAAAAGATAATTTCTGTTCTGATCTCCAGATGGCATTAATGTAAATATATTCCGTTTTTACTTTATATTTAATTTAAAAATTTAAGTAATTCTACTTAATTGAAAATTTGTAAAAATATACAATTCTAAATGTTAATATTTTTATGAATCAAATTAGAAGTAACATTACTTCTATTTTTTTAATAAATAGTAACTTTATAAATTGCATATTTTTTGTTTAATGAAAAGAGAGGCTGTAAAAAAAATATATATATATAAATATTTTAGTTTTTTAATGCAATCACATAACATTTACACTAAAATGTATTAACAGGTATATAAATAACTTGGGAAGGTCTTTACTTTAAAATTTCGTTACAAGATGGCATACGTGTAGCCTGTCATAAATGCGGAAAAAAAATTATTATTTTTTACTGCAAGTTACGTAATCGTAACTCTAGTAATTACGTAATTACTTGTACTGACGCGCGATTAGCGCTTAATTATTTTTTATGGGATTTTTTTATCGAATTAATTTAATTAATTAACAGATTTTATTACATACACGTTGAATAAAATATAGAGGACAGAAATAGCAATAAAAATTGGAAATTTTGTAAAACATTTAGAATTATACTGTTATACTAAATATACATTGTTTTAAAATAAATTTAATTAATAATTTTCTGAATAGAACTGAAAATTTATTTAATATGATGAAGTCATCAATTAGAAAATTCTGTGGCATTTCTAACAATTTAGCTAACCAGAACGAGAGAGATAAAGATCTGCAATCAAGGTCAAATATTTGCAAACACTGGTGACCGGCCTGTGTCTATTTACAGCTTGTTTTTAAAAAAATTTTAAATTTTAAGATTCCAATAACCCACGGTTTGACACAAGAGATTGTGGCACTTCTTTTTTTATCATATTCTTTTTGATTATAATGTTAAACAAATATTCAGTGTATAAATATAAACTAAAAGTTATGAAATAAAATAAATTATTATTATTTTTATTTCAATTTAGCAAAAATAAATTTTTCTAAAACGTATATGCATTACCTTAATTAAAGCACAGACTGCTTTTATATAAAAACCAATTACTAATAAAAAAAACATTACATTTATCTATCTACGTTTTTAAAATTCAAGATAAAAATTGAATTAAACAAAAGAAATCCATATGAGTACTTATTATTTTTTTAAGATATTATATTTAAATAAATGATCTTAACTTTTCTGTATAACTTGTCATCTTAAACAGTTATATTTCCTAAGAATAAAACGATTTTACTACTACAGTAAACAAAAATTGTATTTATAGCATTTAAATCTCTTAAAATATCAAAGTCTTGTTTTAAAAGCTATTAATTTTACATGACTTTTGCACTTTATAATATAGAAAATACATTAAACAAAAAAATTTTTTGTTATGTATTTTGCTAAATTATTAAATGAATAAAATTGACTGTGACAATCAGAGCCTGTTACAATCTACTCTCTTTCTACGCTATTTAAATATCAGTAGTTTTGTACACTTTAACATCTCATTTTTATATGATACAGGCTTACAAATATCTGTTAACTTTTGAAACTATTATATTTGAATTTCGTTGATTTACAAATATATAATATAATTATAATTAACACATACAACATATGATTATTGTTTTAAAACATAATTTATATAACTATTAATAATTAAATGTAAGTTTACACTAACATTTAAATGTTTCATTTTCAAGAAAAGCATTATAAAAAGAATTAAAAAGATCGGTTTTATTTGCTGACTGTATAACATGATGTACTGTACTTCGTAGAAAAAGAATGCACCTCTCCCGGGCCCCCGGGCTCTTGTAAACTTACAGCAAATGTTTATGATGCACTTTCTCCCTTCATGACTAATTGGGGGGGGTATGGCTTGGGTAATGTCCTCAAAGTTCGTCAATATATTTTTCTGCTTCAGATAGTGAATATTTGACACGTACCGACACGGTAATATTCTAGGATAGGGGAAGGGGGGTTAACCCCCCCAAACGATCTCTCCTAGAATATTACCTTTGACACAGTTTACATATTTTTTCCAACGCTTTTACAATATAATATACTATAATAAGCGATTACGCAATTCCCCGGAAGTAACGATTTTCCCCGGTAAATTTTTTGATTGGAAGCTTTTGATAAGAAATTTTCTGGTCTAAGTAAAGTCAAATAACATTGGGTGAGGCATCCCAATTAATTTCATATCATTAACTGATATCGCTGATTTAATTATTATAGCGAGTGAATTAATAAATAAATTGCGCGTAAATAAATTTTTTAAAATTTAATAAATTCCGATTAATTTATTACAATTAATTAGATATTTATTTATAAAATATAATTGGTATTTTAATTTGTATAGTGAAGTTTGATAAAAACTGTAATGATAAATTATCCTGGAAGAAAAACTGAATAAATGTGTTTAGAAAAATAGACACAGGCTTACAAACATCTGTTAACTTTTAAAAGTATTACATGTTAATTTCGCTGATTTACAAATATGCAATATAAGCATGTTCAATCTTTATTAAATAAACTTAATTATAATAAAATTTTATTTAAATATTAGTAGTTTTGTACACTTTAGCATTTCATTTTTATAAGAACATGTTATTATAATTAAATATTTAAATTTCCAACAAGTGTTTGAAACAACTTTTTACTCTTAAAAACCGTATTCTTCTTCAAGTTCTGGAGTGAGTAAATAAACAGTCACAAATAAAACCTTTGTAGAGTGTTATTTTACGTTAAAGTCAAATCACTGTCTACAAAGGTGATGTTTGTAATTGTTTAGTCTTACTTTAATTAAAATTTTTCGATTTTCAATTCTTGAAAGTTGATTTGGGTTAGTGAGAACAATAGTTTAACACAAGGCAATGGTATTAGATCAGTGTTTCTCAACGCCCCAAGTGGGCGATTTTTCCATGTTGGGGCGATTAGTAACAATTTATATTTTTGGGGGCGAAAAACAATTTTCTGGGGGCGATATAGCAAAACATTATATTAAGAATAATTAGATATTTTATTCATTATATCGTACAATAATTAAATAAATGGCATTCCTATAATCCTTCTTCCTTCCACTTTTAACCCTTTTTGTACCGTCCAAACAAAGAAATCGGTTACAATTAACACAAAAAGGTGATTTGCAATAAGTTTTGACAAATTTCGAACCAAAGATAAACAAATTGGCTCAACTTCATCAGCTTCGAGGTTCGCACTAACAATAATTTTTCTGAACTAGTAAAAGTCTCTTTAATCCGAAAAAATCTTTAACGGTAGACTATCCCACAGCTCTTACAGGTTATAAACTCCTTTATTGTTTTTCTACACATGCATTTCGGGCCAGTGTTTTCTTCCTGGTCCCTCTTCAGTGCTACAAAATAAATTTATTTTCTGAACTAAACAACGCGAGTAGATGACATTGTAAGAAACACTTTAAAACCGTTTCACTATACCCTAAGTTCTCCTTATGTTTCTTCACACTTTTACGGTACTTCTGTGTTCCATTTATGTTTCCTCCAAACACCCACCGCTGTTTCTAGGACGAAAATAAACGATAATCAGAGAGAGAGAGAGAAAGTGTTTATAGACAAAATAAAGACAGAGCGTTTCTAGCGCAAAATTTAATAATAAATAATGACTAGACAGCGGACTTCAGGCAAATGCCTATTTTTTCCCTTAGCATATACATGGATAAGATTTTGTATTAATATTTTTCATGAACACATTGACACATTGACTGATTGGAATATAAAATATAGAACAAATTAAAATTATGTAACTTTGTACTTTAATTTTAATGTAAGCCTTTATGAAATTATAAATTCTATATTAACACTATTTTTTTTATCCCATTATTCATTTCTCATAATTTTTTTATTTTTAATTTAAAAGTAGTATTAGTAATTTATAAATTTTCGGATAAAGTATAGGCCTACTTATATAAAATTATCAACATTATATTGTCAACATAATTGCGGACCATTTCAGCTATTGTTGAAAAGTGAAATTAACAAAAAATAATTATTAGAATAAGCGCTTCCATCTATTGTATTTAGAACATTATAAAAATTGTAACAGTGTTTATTTATAACAATATTTTAACACATTCTGATTGTGTTATTTTGTCATATAAGTTTAGAACGTTTTAATTTATAATTTAAAGGTTATATGCTTGATTATTTCTTATTATTCTTTTTCTTCTGAATATTTCGTGATGGTCCCGTAAATTTTGGTCTAATGTGTTTTTGTGACTCAGAGAAGATGCAGCTGGGTCCAACCGTCCAGAAGGTCAGCAAAATTCCGTTTTGAACAGTAAGATGACCTCCACCCTCCCCGGGGGTCGCTCGCCCTCCCATTTTCCACGACTTACGATTGGGGACGTGTCAATTTGGTCCGGGAATGCGACATTTATATCGTGTTACACTCCGATGTTTTTAAAGCGAAAGTATTTTAAAGTAAATAACTTCCTGAAAAAGTTAAATTTGACCCTGAAGTAATTTAATTTTTCCATTGGTATTTTTTAATCATTTTATAATGTTTTATGATACCATAAAACACAAAATTGTCACAAATTATATACGATTACAATATAAAGTAAAAATAAATTAATAATAAAGCAAAACTATCAGGTATGTCTCCAAAGTCAAAAAGTAAAATATTACATTGTACTATTTTATAATAAATATTCAATTTTAAAACTTTGGATTTTAAGTTTTGCATATATTTGCATGTTCATTAAAAAAAAAAAAAAAAACAGATAAATAATAATAGAAATGAAATTTTTAAACTTCTTTGCCTGAAGATGACTGGTAAGATGGGAAATTGGTATATTTAGATAGTCATTTGTTATGTGAACGTAATATATCAACTTATAAAAAAAGTAAATTAGTCCAATAAATCCGTAACCCTTTTCCATGATCCTTTCCCTTTCCTACAGCAATGGCCCCAAGCATGTGCCTTCTGATTCTCACCCTATACAGTATTTAAACCTTTTTCTCACTATGTTTCTTCAAAAACAAAAAGCATAAAAATCTTTTGCTAGATGTATTCTTTTGAATTATTTTATTTTACTTTTTCAAAATTTCTAAAAATGTGTTATTTATATATATATAAAATATTAACAAAAGTAGAATAATTCAATTGTTCAACTTTTATTAAAGTTATATAACCTGTAATTATCTATCACTCTTCTCTTATAATGCAGTACTTTGAGCTGATTCATTCTCAAACATGAACATGAATTCAAGAATCAAAAATAATTATAATGGAATGACTTAGTAGGCCCATTTGCTAGATGTAGCTAATAATTTTTTTATTAATTGTTACATTTTTGTTATTACTTTGAAATATGAAGACATCTGTTTAATTACAAACAAAATATCAATAAGACTTTATGATCAATGGAAAAATAATAATAGAATTATTCCTGTTATGTTACTTTACATT
Organism: Centruroides vittatus; assembly: GCF_030686945.1. NCBI lineage: Eukaryota > Metazoa > Arthropoda > Arachnida > Scorpiones > Buthidae > Centruroides > Centruroides vittatus. The sequence continues at coordinate 1,961,569 of NW_027120684.1, read as the reverse complement.
TTAATTTGTATTTAATATAGAACAATGTCTACTTAAAATATGAGTTAATTACACTTTATAGGGTTTATTGTATTAAATTTAATTAAAAAATATACTTTATTTTTCTTTTAAATATATATATTTTATATAATGGTATATTTTTCAAAATTAAGTATTCGTAAAGCAAAAGAATGAGCTGAATCACAAAATTACATATTGTGAAAAATCTTCACATGAAAATATTGTAAAGGTTTAAAATTTTTAAATGTAAAAATTAAATTATGTAGAACTTAAATGTTTCTTTTGTTTAATAAAAAATGTTTGCTCCATGAAATAAGAAATTTGATTTATTTGTTTTAAATTATATTAAATGTTTGTTAGCATTTATTTTACAACATATTTGTGTTTTAAGATATTTTATCTAAAGATCTGTTAATAAAGAAAATTTTTTATATATATATATATATAATTTTTTTTTTCGTACAAATTAAAAATGAATATAGTTGCTGTTCATTGCTATTTGTAATTTTTATTTAATTTTGTTGATTTATCTACAAAGTATGAAAGAAAACATAATAAAGAAAATATTAACTGATCTCTTTAAAAGCACATGTTTCTGTTTAAAAACAATATATTTAAATTTAAATACTTAATCAGAAAAGGTAAAACTTTTTGAACAACTAGCAATGAGTTTGTAAAAATTTTTTAGCTTATAAATAAATTTATATCTTTTTAAATCAATTTTAATTAGGGAGTTAAAAATTAAAAAATAAATACATACTCATAGTTAAATATTTATCTTAAAATACTTCCATGTTTACAATATTTAATATTAATTGTATCCTATAAAATCAGATTTTAATTGGTTGTTAATAATAAAAGAGTATTATTATTATTATTATTTGATAGACAAATAAATAAAATTGTAACTCTAGGTCATCTCATTAAAAGAAATTACAGAGTTTACAAAGCCATATTTACTTACTTTTATATGTTTTGTTTGTTAATTATATTGTGAAGAAAGAGTTAATTAAATTTACTTATAACAACAATGACCAATAACAATGTAGTTTATCAATAAAAAATGAATGCTGAAATCTTGGATGGTTTAAGAAGTTACTTTTTATTGCTAAATCTTTTCACAATCTGATGTATCTCTTGTTCCACTACAACTATAATAATTTATATATTTTTTAACATCTGAGAAATTAAACCAAAAATAAAAAGGAAAATTTGATAACAATTTAAAAAGTTTACAATTTATGTCATAGTAATGTAAAAACTTGTTCAAGATAAAATTATGTAATGAATTAGAGCTATTATATTACCTTAGAATAAAAATCACTTTCTTTAAATAAAAACAAATAAGTTTTATTATGAAACTTTTATTAACTTTTTGGTTTTACCTAAATATCATAAAATAAAACATTATATATGACATATCATAATCCAAACACAAATGTTACTAATTTTGCTCAAAAATTGTCCAGTTACATTCAGATTAATTATATAATTTGATGATTTTGATTACGATTAGTTATATTATCATCTGTTGATTATGTTAAAAATTAGGTTATTTCAGATTTAGTTAATTTTAGATAATTCTGAAAAATATTAACCTGAATTCAAGTATGAAATTCTATCTATTTATAGTGTGCAGGTATGCTGAGAGTTATATTATTCAGATGTAAAAATAAAATTCGTTCAGGCATAAATAACCATTATTATTATATACAAGTTTAAACTAATATATATCTGGAAAAACTCTGGCTTGGAATCTACATGATATCACTGGCAAGATATTTGCATATTACACAAGGGTTATGATTGAAATTCCACTTTATTAGTTATGCTGTTTCGGATGTATCTAAATTTATTTATTTCCACTTTATATATTATTAATATAAGTATATAGATACAGATGGCATTGTGCCTATGTGGGATCAAATATGAAATTACTAACTAAATCAATTGTCTTTTAATACTAGTGCCAAAAAATCTCCAAGTTAATGCTAGGTATAACATGTCAAAAATTATTGTTGGCAGAGTTTTATTTTGATGACAGAAATCAATACATAAATCTAACATATTTTGTCTTTAATGGAAGATTGTATAATGAACTAATATTTTATTTCAGTGACAAAATTCTCATATATGAAAAAAATAATTACTAAACTTTGTATATAATAATATTTGTAAATATGTTTTTTACAATACAAGATTATATTTATAGAGTAACATAAAAAATATTTGTGTGTGTTGACTACAAAAGGCTTCAAGGTTTAAGTTCTTCATGGCTTAAGAAATGATTATCGATGATTCCAGCTAAAATGAAAAAAAATATAAAAGACCAGTTACAAAAAAATTAAAATATAATAAAATTCATAGATTTTATATCTTAAAAATTTTATCGTTTTAAATGTTAAATACTTAAATATTTATAAATAAATGGTCAATTTTATTAATTTCTCATTTATTATTAACTCATTCAATTTATTATTATTCAATTTAAAAATGTTTAAACTCCAAATACAGTCAATTCTACTTATTGTAATCACAGAAATTATCATCAGTTGGTTCACCTTATTATGTTCTCTTTTCGTGTTGTCAGCCTCAACATGTTTAAATGTCTTTTTTTTTATATGAAAAAATCATTTCTAGTAATTAGTATCTTAACATTTAGTTTTTAATTGTACTTTTAGTGACAAACATTTGAGTGGTGATAAACTTTTAGTGACAAACAGTGGTGAGGGTTTATCTCTGTGTTGACAGTACAGAGATGGAAGCATACAAGTACCAAATACTTGTATTAGAAATACTTTTTCCCATATAACAAATAGCCTACCTGATTTAAGTTAGAGTATTTCTGATAGATATTATTTAAACTACTAGGTATCAGAAATTTGAATTTTCAAGTACAGTATTTGAAAATCTTACATAAGTATAGTACTTGAAATATTTTAAAATTATTTGGAATACATAAAAATATTTGAAGTACAAATATACTAAACATCCAGAAGCCTGATACATAGATACTCAATCAAATGATCGCATTAAGCTATCAGGCTATAAATCTGCTATTATTAATGATTAAATACTAAATAATTTGGTATTTAATCATTAATAATAGATTTATAGCCCAATTGTTTAAGACGACCATTTGGTTGAGTATTCAAAGTACTTAAAAATGTTTGAAATTCTTAAAAATATATTTGCTATCCACAAAAAGTAGCAAATATGTTAATTTTGAAATTTTGTAACAAGTAGAACAATTCAAAAAATTTGATTATCTGAAGACTTTTCATGAAAACTTTTATCTCTTTCTTTATTATTTAACTACTTTAAAAAATTAAAAGTGTAGGTTTATTGCATTTTTATATTTTACGTGTTAATAGCATGAAGATAAATAAAGAGCTTGTAAAATTGGATATAGCTCAAAAAATACAAAGACAAACAATCTCCATGTAAAAGTCCTTTTACTAAGTGCTTTTTTATTCAAATCAATAATAAAGTTATTTATTTTATACATATTGTTTATTGCTAGGTTACCTAGCCTAGCTTGTAATTTAGGTCTTGGTTTGTATGAATTATTTCAATGATTTGATATTTTTTACGATTCTAATGCAGCACAGTCAGAATAAATAAAAAGTTCTAAGTAATTAAAAGTTCCTGGATTTACACCAATAACAATATTCTTTAGAAAAATCTGAGAATTCATACCATAAATGTTAAATATCTACTATAACTTCATTACAGTGATAAAAATGATTACAAATGTTAACACTTTAAAATTATGGTGTTATAACTTCAAAATCAGTATGTTTTAGATTCAGAAATAATACTTTTTATTATATTTGGTCTTTTATTTATCAATTTTGTCCAGATAAAAATACAACATATAACATAGTTAATATATTTTTTCTGATCAATTCTATGAAAGAATACTTCATTAAAGATTATATATGATTATTAACTTGTACTCTGAATAAGCTTACATATATTTACAGCTAATTATTGTAATTGTTCTAAGCATAAAATAGCCTCTTGGAACATAGGTTTTACATGTATGAACTTCCAATTCTATTTTCATTGCTTCAGATACAATTTTATAATTATTATTTTATAAACAGATAATTTTTTTAAAAAGATATCCAATTTTACTTAAGAACTAATTCAGGAGCTCGGTTTCCTTCATACTTAAAACAATATTTAAGATGAAAACAAGATACTTCTTTTTGATTTGTTTTACATTTACTGTGAGTAGAATTTATTAAAATATGTTGGATGCATAATTCCATTCTTACAGATATAACAGGATGAGATCTAAATAGATAAAAATGAAGAAGACAATCTGTATATAACATTACATTAATCAAATAAATTTTAGTTTTTTGTATAAATTGTATAAATAAAGAAGTATCCAATGGAAATTTTTAAATAATATGAATCTAATCTTTCGCTTAATTTATCTCTAAATTTGATTCTGTTAAAAAGTATTTTAATTAATAAAATATCTATATGTTCCACGAAAATAATATTTTCAGTTTGAACTTTCTTCATAAAAATACACAGCGCCATCTTTCGTTTAAAATAAATAATTTATAAATATCCATAGTCATTCTATTTTATATATGTGCCGCCATCTATCGCATATATTTTAAATTATTTAAACTTATATCGAAAAATCGTAAATAAAATATATTTTTATCAACAAATTTGCTAACATTCATATAAAATAACAATAAAACATAATTATTATTATAGAGCCAATTCCATGTTTAAAGTATCTATGTTATGAACAACATATGCATCGAAAATAATATAAATAAAAAGGTTTTTGATATACTTTAATACAAACATATCATAAATTATTCGCTTGTTAAAAAATAAATCATTTGAAACATTTATAAAAGAATATAAAAGCTTTATAAACGAAATAAGACAGTATCCCAGTCACGTGACACCACACTTCCGCTACGTCACCCTAGTCTGACGTCACCGTTTAAATATCTGGTTTAAAAGGACAAAGGAAAATCCAAACAAATGAATATAACTTTAAAACTAAAACTTAATAATACTCTAAAATGAAAACATATTAATTAAAATATATAAATGAATCTAATAAAAGTAAATTTTTTTAAAAAAAGTTGTAATATTGCTATAATTCATCGATTTATATATTATTAATATCTACCGATTAATTAAATAAACTAATTATATATTCTAACAAACCGAATGTATATGAAAGAACATACCTACATGTAGAATATACGTACATGTTAAAAACGTACTTAAAATGGCAGCACTGTCGACTCAATAGTTGGATAAAAAAGAACCGTTGGAAAAATTTACTAAAATTAAAATTAACATCATTTACGATAAATGTAATAAACTAATACTTTAATATAACATAGAATTAATAGTATACTATCAAATACTACATTAACCAAACGTAAAATTTAATTAGATTAGATAAAATTGCAATTAATTTACAGATCATTAACGTAAACAAGAATATACGAATTTTTTACAGAAATAATAAAAAATATAAGCAAATAAATAATACACCAAATAAAAGTACACATACTTCCATATCAGAATTATCTGTTTTCATATTTTTAATACCAACGGTTGATTTTATACGAATTTTTTAAATAATACAAGTAAATTTTCCCCAATGACCTTGGAATTGGCCGAGAACCAGCGCCTACTCGTGTTTCGGCACTCCGCGAGAGCAAGAGGGTTAAGTAAACTTCGGTAATGTACGGGGACGCAGAAAGGACTCTTTGTGTCGCCTTTCTCTTAGGCCCGCTCGAGAAAAGGGATGGAATCTCCCATCGGCCTTTTTACTCGAGTTACTTTTTATTCAAACTAACCTTTTGTGTCCCCCATATTTAAGGCCCGCTCGGACGAAGACAGGAGATTTGACCGGAGGCGAAGAACGCTCCTTGTGTCCCGCATCTTCAAGGCCCGCTCGGACGAAGACAGGAGATTTGACCGGAGGCGAAGAACGTTCCTTGTGTCCCGCATCTTCAAGGCCCGCTCGGACGAAGACAGGAGATTTGACCGGAGGCGAAGAACGTTCCTTGTGTCCCGCATCTTCAAGGCCCGCTCGGACGAAGACAGGAGATTTGACCGGAGGCGAAGAACGTTCCTTGTGTCCCGCATCTTCAAGGCCCGCTCGGACGAAGACAGGAGATTTGACCGGAGGCGAAGAACGTTCCTTGTGTCCCGCATCTTCAAGGCCCGCTCGGACGAAGACAGGAGATTTGACCGGAGGCGAAGAACGTTCCTTGTGTCCCGCATCTTCAAGGCCCGCTCGGACGAAGACAGGAGATTTGACCGGAGGCGAAGAACGTTCCTTGTGTCCCGCATCTTCAAGGCCCGCTCGGACGAAGACAGGAGATTTGACCGGAGGCGAAGAACGTTCCCTGTGTCCCGCATCTTCAAGGCCCGCTCGGACGAAGACAGGAGATTTGACCGGAGGCGAAGAACGTTCCTTGTGTCCCCCATCTTCAAGGCCCGCTCGGACGAAGACAGGAGATTTGACCGGAGGCGAAGAACGTTCCTTGTGTCCCCCATCTTTAAGGCTTGCTCGACCTTAAAGATGCGGGACACAAGCCACCTTTCCGCCTCCCGTCAAATCTGTCTTCGTCCAAGCGGGCCTTGAAGATGGGGGACACAGGGAGCCTTCTTCGCCTCCGGTCAAATCCCCTGTCTTCCTTCGAGCGGGCCTTAAAGATGCGGGACACAGGGCTTTAAGGCCCGCTCGGGCGAAGACAGGAGAGGCGGAGAAAATTTCCTGTGTCCCATCTTCAAGGCTCGCTGGAGTGAAGACAAAAGACGGTGAGGCTTGGAGGACTCTGTGTTTTGTATTTTTAAGGTTCGCTCGAGTAAAGAGGCCAATCAGAAATGGAGAGGGCTTTCTGTGTCCCGAATTATTAAATCCCGCGCAGGGCGAGTATTTTTTTCTTTTGTCTTTTATTAATGAAGTTCGGTATGAGATTAACTAAATTTTTTGGCCCTAACGTGCGTTTTATTAAGACCAGATGTATTTATAGATTTCCGTCTTTCTTTATTACTATTTGTTGTAATATTGTATCCCTTAGTTTAGTTAGTAATAATACAGCGAGTTTTGAATAGCTGAATTTGGAGTATTCAGAGGTAATTATGAATATTTTCATCGTGCGAGTTAGGAAGAACTCGACTCGACAAGCGATGTTGGTCACTTGTGGAGTAGGATTCTTTCCAACTGTTGGTGGAACTCTGAAGCAGCCACCTCCACGTGGTGAGTTCTGGGTTGTCGTTCGTCTGGTAATGACGAACGGCAGGCGAAGAGCTGCTTGTTCCATTCTTATCCATTCGGCCGCTGCTGCATTTCTTATGCCGTTTGACGTTGAAAACCCAAAGTGTATTGGTGTTTCGAGTACAAAATCAAATTTAAATTTATCATAAACTGCTAATAAGCAATTTACGATTGTCCCTCCTGTGATTTATTAATTCTAAAACTAGAATATTTTGTTAAATACATTCTATTATAATAACTCCAGCTTTCTTGACGGGGTTGACTCTTCAGGGGTCGATGAAAGTTTGCGGAGATAGCTAAGACTTTGCAAATATTTAAAATTTTACACATTTTTCTTCTTGCTCTTAAATAAATGTCTTTTAATAATTATATAAGAGGTTATATTATATATAATATAATATTTTATATAGCAGGGGGTGGCCAACAAGTCGATCGCGAATCCAATTTTGGTCGATCGCTCGCGATCTCTTGACTTAATGTGTTACACTTGTAATCGAACGTAACGCGCAAACGTAACAGTATGCATGCAGTTGTGACTGGACTCAGAAAAACAGCCATTTAGCTTGGATATTTGCTACTGTCATACGGTAACTTCCTTTCTTGAAAAAATAAATTGTGGAATTTATATCTTTTCCTTTTAACAGAAATTTGTGTGAAACGTATTAGCCAAAAAATTTCAGACATATTTCATATGGAGCAAAAGGCATTAGAAAATGAAATTATAATTTTACAAACTGATTTAATCTTACAAGCCAGAAAATTTGAAGGAGATTTTTGGAAATACGTCAACCGAGAAAAATAGCCCAGTATCACCGAATGTAGCGAATATATTTATACTTGTTTCGGATCTACATACCTGTGTGAATTGGCATTTTCATAATTAAAGTTAACGGAGACTAAACAACGTTCTGTGCTGACTGATTCCCATATTGAAGACTCATTATTATTATCTTCGTCAGGATATACACCTAATTATGACTCCTTGGTTAGAGACATGCAAACGCAGTCCTCCCATTAATGTTAAGATAATAAAATAAATTCTAAATCTGTCTTTATCTGTAGCTATTTTGAATTAATATTGTTAATAATTACTCATGATGTTTTAATTTCCCTGGACGTGAGTTTTTTGGCCCGTTAAATAATTTACCTACCGTTAATAATCTACCTACGTAAAAACGTTGTTTTTTTACGTAGGTAGATATACAGGGTGTTTTAGTACGAGGTGCAATCCTGCGAACTATTGATAGATTAGCGAAAAATAAGTCTGAACCTTGATATCATTTTTCTATGATAAATTTCCTTGGCCCAAAAAAATCGCGAAAGTGAAATCAAATTATCAGCCATACTGTGCATTTTTATAACAACTTTTTCATATTTATGAACAAATAGTACTACAACTTTTACATTGCAATTAATAAAAAAAAATTATATTTTAAGTTATATTTTTAGTAACTTAAAATATAATTTAAGTTACTTAAGATATAATTAATATATCTTGAAAAAGAGTCGAAAAATCGAATTTTTTAGGTACCGCCTGTACGGAATGAACTCGTAGATGCAAATATCAAAAGTTGGGTCTGGAAATTTATTTTCTTTATGAGCCTATACCTCGAAAGCTTAATAAGTGATTTAAAAAAATAAAAAAAATAGCTTTGAACATATATTTTGCTTATCTACCCATAGTTGCACCACGTACTGAAACACTGTGTATAAACATAGTCTAAATGGGGAGGGGGAGGTGTGAAATACATACTATGTTTATGACAACAAGTCGATCGCGACATATTTTGAAGATATGTAGTAAAAGTAGATCTCACGTACACAAAAGTTGGCCACCCCTGGTATATAGTACATAACATTGAATGGGTCGACAGAAAAAATACTTTTTTAAAAGGGGACAATACACGAAAAAGATTAGGAACCCTTGCATTAATTGGTCTAACTTTTCATTTTATTGGTTTTTAGGCAACTTGAACCAATCTTCCAACTTACTTTACCGTGTTATATACAAAAGAAGCCGACAAAGTATTTGAATCGTATCAAATTTGTCCTTCCGAGATTTTTCCAATTTCGACGATTTCAACCCAGAAAACCGAAAGAAATTCCTACAATGAGTTGCGTGTGTTATAATGTATGAAAGGTGTAGCAATAAACGTAATTTTTTGCAATCGTGTTTTCATTTACTGGGAGAAATTTTAAGGCAAACCTAACGTGTTTCAGTTTTGCTACATCGCGCATATTTTTCGAATGGTAGTCGGCATTCTAATTTTTCGTGGCTACAAATGCTCTGTCAGCAAAACAATCCATTTTATAGTTGAATTTTACAATTGCGACTCTTAACTTTTGTCTCTAAAAACGCATGTTTTAAAATTGTAGATTTTGCCATCAGGATATTATCGATAGTATGGAAGCCGCCATTTTTTTTCACCGTCGTTCTTAAATGCCTACAAACAGCAGCGCACGCGTACATGCACATAATAAAGTTTAATCATAAAATCCACTTACGGGAGTATAATTATTATCAATAAGCAACACGAATACTTTGATTATTTTAAAACAATTAACGTGAATACTAAAAACAAGTACACAGTATGGATAAACTGCTGTTATACGTCCGTGTTGATGTCACTATCAGCTTAGACAGAGTATAGTTTATTGACCATTAGGCCGGCCGATAAACTGTAATATTAAGAAAACTTCCTTAATTATCTTGAGGCGTACGATAAAAGTATATACAGTAAGACCCCGCTTAACGCGGGGGATGCATTCCTAGATGACAGAGCGCTAAACGAAACAGTGTTAAACGGGGTCATCTTAACATGTAAATAAGGGAGATACGTGAAACAGAACAGAGAATAAGAAAATTTATCAGTTTTTTTTTTGTTTTATTTTGTAACATTTATTGTTAAATACTTTTTTTATTACATTAATTATAGACTTATTTGTGGCTAATATCGAAATTTATTCATAAAACATTCATGAAAATAAAAAAAGTTCGAGTAAAGAAGTTATGTTTGTGATGAGGAAGGTTCTTCCTCATTTGACATTTTTGTTTTTGTGAAGAAGTCATCTAACGTCGTTTGCCTTTTCCTGTTTCGTTCAGCAAGCAGTTGTCGATAGCAAGACATCGCATCCATGACACTTCGTCTTGCCTTTGAACTTCTATCAAAATTGAAATCATTTTGTATAAACTGATCCATTATTTCCATTATACTGGCTAAACTTTTTTTTAGAAAATCCGTTGAAAGTTCCTTTTGTTCCCCATCTTCAGAAACGCTAATTTCGTCATCTTCATGCACCTGTTGTTCTACTAATTCTTTAAGATCGTCATTGGAAAAACTTTCTCCAGTTGTAACTTGCAATAATTCTTCAATATCCTGCGCATTTATATTATCCAACCCTGTTTCATTAGCTAGCTTGACAATTTCGTCGACATCAACAATGGATTCTCTTGTGTCAACATCCTTGCTTAGCTCCGGCCATACGTTCTTCCATACTCCTTTCAAACATTTCTCGCTCACCTCATTCTAGGAAAGATTGATGTTGTCTACAGCATCCATGATATTCTAGTTTTTCCAAAAATCTCTAATGGATTGTTTATCTGCTCCATCTGTTTTATCAATCAGTTGTCGGAATGTCTGCCGCAGATAATAAGCTTTAAAATTTGATATTACGCCTTGATCCCAATACTGCGTGCGATCTCGGGGAATTTCAATACTACCGCGTAATACCGAAACAGCGTTAAGCGGGGCTTTACTGTATTCACTTTTATTTATATAAGAGAATTTTCACAAAAATTGTAAGTTATTGCAGAGCCGGGCCTAAAAGTATTTTCACCTGTGGTAGAAGGATAAATTTCCTATGTATAGTTTTTTATTTATAATAAGTATTAAATTAAAATAAATAATGAGTTTGAGAGCAAAATATATTTATTAATTATTAAATAAAGAAGTTACAGAACACAGTAATAATATAACAGTAGGCTAGAGGACACAAAATTAAAATTTTACAAGTAAAATCACAGCAACCTTTACAAAAGAAAAACAAAATAGGTGTTACACGAGATGAATTAAAATGTTATACATTTGGCTTATTATTATTTTTTTTTTATTTTGCAAGTTATTAATTTTAATTTTTCACCAATTTGGCGCCCTTTCTCATTGTTTAACTGAGGCAAGTGTCTCGTTTGCCTCACCCTTGACTCGGTTCTAATGTATTGTTGTAGATGATAAGATTGCTTAAATTAGATACACAGTATCTACAAAACCGTGATCATGATTTCATAGATACCGAACAGCAAAAGAACCAAACTGAAACAAATCAATGAACGGATGGTAGAAATATTCAACCATGAGTGAACAGTAATGAATAAAAAATAAGACTGCTAATGATTTGTATCCATAGGATGTTCTAAAAACAGTTTAAAACGATTACTACAGCCTGCCACTACAAAAATCCCACAAAATACTATAAAAATCTATTCCGTTTGCTTTCAAAAATGCCACGAAACGGGAAAAATCCCTCGAGTTGTGAAATCTTAGAAACAAGATGGCCGAGCAGTTAAGGTGGCAGCTACCGCTCTAGGGAACTTGGGATCGTACTTTGGGATCGTACGGGTCGAAAAATCCTAGAAATTTTTGGGGAGTGGTATGTTTGATATTTCAGACCCGGCCACCTTATTCTGGGTCCGAAAAAAGCACTCTTAGGGTGCGTTCTTTAATAGCGGTCGTTCCGCGTCGCCGCTGCTACGGGAGTGCGCTGCTGTTTGTAGGCATTTAAGAACGACGGTGAAAGAAAGAAAGATGGCGGCGCCCGCACTATCGATAGTGTGGTGATGGAGAAATCTATAATTCTAAAATATAAGCTTTTAAAGGCAAAAGAAGAGTCTTAATTGTAAAATCTATATATATAATCGAGACGAGTTGATAATCAGCGCAAAGCCCAAACGGTTAGGAATTGAAAGTTGAAATTTAGTACACAGTTAGGGTGCGTTCGTTAATAGCGGTCGCTCTGCGTCTCCGCTACTACGGGAGTGCGCTGCTGTTTGTAGGCATTTAGGAACGACGGTGAAAGAAAGAAAGGTGGCGGCGCCCGCACTATCGATAGTATGGTGATGGAGTAATCTATAATTCTAAAATATGAGCTTTTAAAGGCAAAAGAAGGGTCCTAATTGTAAAATTTAACCATAAAATAGATTATTTGTTGTAAGAGCATCCAAAATAGCCACGAAAAAATTAGAATGCCGGCTACCATTCGAAAAGACACTTACATCACCGCGTGCACTAACTTGCGCTTTCACAACTTCTAAATTTTCATTCATGAAACCATATAATGGACTCCGGAACGAAACTATCCGAGCCATGGAGGACGCCATGTTGCTTTCCACCGTAAACTACTGCTACAAGCGGCCGTTTTTGCCGTTCGACGGCGCGCACTCCCACCGGAATTTAGAAACGCGTTCCGCAGGAATGTTTAAGCGAATGTCGCTCGCGCGGAGTTATGCAGAGGAATAAAAGAACCCACCCTAAATTCTTAATGCCCACGGCGAAAGAGTCCTAAAGCTTCATTTAGCAAAGCTGTCTTATTTCTTAACAAACTTTTTTGTATAAAGCATGAGTCTTAAATTGCTTAGAAATGCGGTACAAACCACATTTATTATGATGTAAAAAAGCTTTTTTCCCCCTCCCCCTTTTTTTACAAAAGACACACAATTTACGTGCAGAGGTCGTTACTGTAGAATCGACAATCTTGAAATTGACACTTAGTGTACATTTCAAATTTTATAGAGGTTTGCAATGTTCTAGAATTAAGTTTAAAATATAATTTGAAAATGGATTTTGTTTTTTGAAGCTCGGAAATAAAATTATTTAAAATGTAATTTTGTAATGTTTCATTAAACATTTTAAGTCCTATTGTAGAACGGGTGGCCAACCTATGGCGCACATGCTCAAAGTAGCATGTGGAGAGAACCAATTACAGGTAACGTGTCATACGATTAAGGTTTATCGCCCATCTTTTTAAATAATATTTTCGGTTTATCATGTGATTATCTTTTTTCAATCAGCTTCTTTACATTTATTCCAATTAAAGCATGTTCGTTTCATATCTTTAAATATTTTTAAAGATTATTATGCTCACTATATGACACGTGGACTCAAAAAGGTTTGCCATCCCTGATTTAAACAGCTTATTTAATAATGATGATAAGAAATTTAAAATATTACAAACTTTTATTTAGTTGTCATGGATCAAAGCAGTTCAATAAAAATTAAAGAAATGGGAAGTCATTTGTAAGTAATTTTGTAAAATATTTTAAATTAATTTATATTTTTTCTGATAAAAATAGGTCTTATGTATTTTCAACTGTCTACTACTATTAACTATACATCTTTTAAACACTCCTTTTAAGTAATTATTGTGACTTTGGTGGTATGAATTTGCAGATTTGCTAATAATGAAATTTAATATCCGATTGAAGAATTCAATATCTGTTTTGATTTTTATTATTAATGGTCTGATTATAATAGGGTATATCTGTGGTAAAATTTCAGAAATGAATAAGACTGTCAGAAAATCCTTAGAATTTTGTCTGTTGGATAAGTAAAAAGTCAAAAGAAACATTGGTATATTTGCTTCTGAGTATTTACAATGTCATTTCCAGTTAGGTCTGATGCAACCAAAAAGAGATGCTGCTTTCTTTGTGCATGTGCTCCCTGGATGTTGAGAATGAAGGAATTCATGAAGAAAAAAAAATGTATGAAATTGCTGTAAGGCCACTGAGTGTGCCACCCCAATGTGCAAAATATAAAAACTTATATTATTTTCAAAATGATTCATTCTACAATTTTATTAAATTTATTTATGTTTTTAAATAATAATTTTTATAAGTATTTTATTCAGTTATTATTGATCTTCAATATTTACATGAATTGAAAATATTTTATTATGAAGTTATACTGATTTACTATATTTATAACACTTTGCATAACTTTTACAAATATATTATGTTTCTTATAAATTAATTTAAAATTTAATTTCCAGTGAACAAAAAGATGATTATATTACAAATACTATTACTTTACTAAGAAAATGGGCAGAAGTCAATGCAACAGAAGATACTTTAGTCAAAGAAAGAAAGGTAATTTATTACTTCAATTTAAATTAATAATATTGGGTTGCAATTTGAAAATTGCAGACCTATACATTCCCACTGTTGTTCATTTATCTGTCTCTCCTTCGTTAATCTCAATAATAGAGTTAGATTAATAAAAATTGAAACCAGATATGGAAAACTTGGAGGCTGGAGCTTCAATTAACTATACACAAACTTCTGATCTGTACTGGAAGTCACATGATTTCAATTCAAAATTTTCTTAAGAACAGTTAGATGACCAGCATGACTCAATTGTTACAGGAGAAGTATGATGTACAGGGGCACAGCACCACTAAAATCTGTGGAAAGCTTAGGGGTTGGAGATCTTGGTTAACTATGTACATACAAACTTCCAGTCTGGATGGAAGTTGTGATGGTTTTTAAATTAAAAAATGATTAAAAATTGCAGCCCAGCATTGTGATGATGATACAATAATTTTGAATTATTTTTCTTTGGTTTGTATACTTATAGTATATCTTTACTTCTGACTTAATAAAAATTAACAGAAATAAAATTTAAATGAAAACTCATATAATAATTAAAATAATTTATTTAGTATTCAGTTTCAGAAGTTTATTTTGTTTCTAGTTACTAGTTGTTTATAATATTATGATTCCATTGGTTTCAGTCTGATAATTTTACAAATTATTATTGGTATAATAATTATTATGATTGAAATATATAATAATAATTTTTGAAATTTACCAATATTGATTTATCAAATATTGATTTATCAGTACAGTGGAACCTTGCTTAACGAGCATAATTCATCCCAGAATGTTACTCGAAAAGCAAAACACTCTTTAAGTGAAACAATTTTCCCATATAAATTGATGTAAAATAAGATAATGCATTCCATGATGAAAATAGTACTCAAATATTTTATGTATAATGTTTATTCAAAGAAAATTATACAATATACATTAAGGAGTGTTAATCATCATCATCTTTTCTTCTAGCACATAATGAACCAACCTGGAATGCAAATTAGATTTGCAGAAAACAAAAAAAAATCAAAATACAGTAATTTTTAATATTTAATTATAGCCTTTACATGGCCCAACAATTTTGCATATTGTTTGGTGTGTTTATTATATGATGGGCTGTGGTTGTTGGTTTATATGTAATATGTCTGAACACAAGTTTGGAAAAATGTGTGATCACAAGCAACACTAAGATGCTAGCAGAACAAGTGCTAAACACAGACTGATGTAGCATGTGCACAATCCGGGACTTCCCCTCTTCTTGTCACTCATTATGTGAGTCACTTTTTTATAATTTTCTTTGCTTGTTATGTGAATTACTCATTATGAGAGGTGCTTGTTAAGCGAGGTTCACTGTAAATGATAATGAAAATTGATAAGAGTATTGTAATAGAGGGAAATACAAATGGTTAAGACGACAGGTGATTCATGTTCTCTCTATTATGGCATAAACATAATTTATAATATTCTTAATTTTTGTACAAAAAACTGATGAGTTTTGTACAGACAAAAACACTTCTGTTATATTTCATTATATATTTTGCTACTTTATGTTACAAATATGCATGTTGTGTTCAGCAGTCATGCCATATAGTGTCCTGTTGCTTACAGACTAATAAGATTAATGAATTGAATTGAATGAATTGAATTAAGTTTATTAACGTAGTAGGCATTAGCCTGTTACAAGGGGGTTAATTATACATTTTTTAGGATATTATAATCTACAATTATAGTTCTTCTTTAACATTATATGCCTTTTTCAATTTATTAGTTAGCCTTAATGCTTAATTAACAATCAATATATTGTCTCAATAACCTATTGACAATATTGTATAGCCCATAAATGTCATTACTATTGTTTCCAAAAAGTTCTCGTGTCTCTTGATTCTATTAATTTTTTGTTAATATTGATCAAGTAAAGTTTTTTTTTGCCTTAATTAAGTTTGTGTATATTTTTTTGCTTTTCACATAGTTTGATAATGCTTCAGGAGTATTATATTTCCTAAAAATTTTAAGATCTTTTTGCTTTTTAAGTTTGTGGTGATAACAAGAGTTGTCAAACCATTGATTTTTAGTTTTCAATTTGAACGCGTGATTACGTCGCATGACACAACATTCTACCATTTTAGAAACTAGTCTTTGGTAATTGACAATCGGTTTATTTTTTTCCTCCAGCCTAAGTACTTCAGCTGTTATAAAATCAGCTCTTTTTAACCATTTTTGCTTATCAATTCTGGATTCACATTTTTTGCTGAATTCTGATATATAACCTTTTTTAATAATGTTGCTTCTTATATCCTTTTTAGTTAATAATGTGAGTTTTACTGGAAAATGATCCGATGTGTCTTCAACAAGAACTGTTAAGGTCTGACAATGTTCGATTAACTTCTCGGAACATATCATGAAATCTACGATTGACTTCCTATTTTGTGATATGTATGTGTATTCTGCTGGAACATCACCTCTCATTCTGCCATTAAGTATAATAAGCTGGTTTTCGTAAACAAATTCTACTAGAGCTTTACCTTCACTATTTAAGATTTTATCTTTAGACTGTCTGCTGTTGTATATATTTTCATAACTTATATATAGTTTTGTATCCATCATCTCTCCAATTCGAGAATTGAAGTCTTCTCCGAGCAACCAGACTTGTATCAAAAAGGCCCATCTATCAATACAGTGTTGTATTTTCATGAATATCGATTTCTTATTAACCGATGGAGGGAGATATATCACAATAACTCCTAAGTAAGATTCGTTCCACACGGATTTGAGTTGATTATTTAATCTAATTATAGCTATTATATAGTACATTGTTATATTTTGATATATGATTTCACCAACGTTTCTCTTCATAATGAGAAGTATGCCTCCCGAAGGTCGACCAAATTTACTTAATCGATGAGCGTCACTGGAAATCAAGATATTCTCTTGTTCTACATGGTTTTTATCAATTAAATTTAAATTTTCTATCCACGTTTCCATCAAACCAATAATTGTATTAGAATTTATTAGTTTTTTTGTTGATAGCTTATGAATTTTTTCTTTAAGGCCCTGACAGTTCCAAAAACTAATCTGAAGACAGTTTGTCACCATATCAATCCCAATATTATTATTTTGAATATAATTATATTTATCCGAGGATCGTTCATTCTCGATTTTTTTACAGTTTTTATTCTTAATTAAATTGTTTTCCTGAATATCAGGCTGCATAGTTGTTGTTGTTGTTACTACTTTCTTTGTGAATCTTTGGTATCTTGACCTAAAAAAGAATTAATAACTATAAATTCATTCGTGTTCATATCCAACGTGTATACAAGATCATCTTTAATAAAATAGTCATCCCTGATTCTCACTTTGGTATTAGTTGAGAATTCTAATTTAATTTTATTAAGTAATAGTTTTTTCCTAGCTCTTGATCTATAACATAGATCTGTTCTAAAGATAGTTTTTCTTATCTCTTGTCTTATATTTGGTCTCATAGTCCAGAACTTTTTAAGTATTGAGTTTCTATCTTTAACCGATTCTGTTATTAATTTTATCATTTGATAATCTGAACCACTCTTTCCTAATTGAATTAAGCCTTCTATTTCTATGTCCTTTAGGTCAAGATCTACCTTAATAAATTTTTTAATTTCTCGCAGCTTATCATCAGTATTAAATGGGAAATTAGTAATAACCAGATTTCTATTAGTATTTTCATTGCTAAGTTTATCCAACTCAAACTCAAACATACCTTTTAGGTTTGCGCAAAACTTTGTTTTATCTTCACATTGCTGAATTTTTTGTACAATCGTATCCATTTCTTCTTTAATTTTCATATTATCTCTTTGTATACAGCTAATATCATGCCTAATTGAATGAATTTCTTGATTCAACAATTCAAACTTCTCCTGAATTAGATTATAGATGGATTTTAACGAGTATCTCGAATCACTGTCACTTATCTGGTCAAGGTGCTCCGATGTTGTAAAATAATCCTCAATTCTAGATTTACCCGTAATGTTTTTGTTATTTCCAATTTCTTCCTCTGGAGTATATTCTTCGCTAATAAGATCCACTAGCTGGCTTGTTTCTTCAGAACTCTGTGCGTGTTCCTTCCTCGGTCTTCCACGCCCCCTTTTTTGCATATCAGTTTGACTTGTGTGAACTGGCGAGTGCTGAATCGGGCCAGGATTAGTTTCGACTCCAGCCATTATTAAGAGCAATAATATTAGTTTTAATGATACCATAATTAATATTATAACTTAAAAAACCTTTAAAATTATTGTATAATGAACGTTTCACAAAACTACGTTTTCTGAAGCAGGTCACTGAAAAAGTCGCCAACACTGATGATGGCTAGAAGCGCCCCCCAATAAATCGACTAATAAGATTATGATTTCAAATGAAAAATTTTAAATGTGTAATGATTAAAATTTAAATAAGAAACATCTGTTTCAAAAAGTTCAAAAATAATTTTATTTTTGTATTTATTAATTAATCTCAGAATTTCCTATTTTTAATGAAAGGTTTATATCAAAAATAATAATAGTTATCTGTCAGTATGCAAATTAGTCTATCAGTTCAGCATTTTAGATTGATGTACTGTTAAGGAGAAGGATGGTTTTTGTTCATTTTTCTTAATTTGTTTAAGCATGAATGAGGTGTTTTTTGTATTGTGCAGGAGTTTGGTATATTACATTCTCAATATTTTTTCAAAATAGGTAATAAAATGCAGTTATTTTAAATGTGTTAAAAGCCAAGAAGGACATGTAATGAAGCAATTTGTAGGTGTGATTTTTGTAAATATGAACTAATATCTCAATGCATGGATTAAAGGTTATTTTTTGTTGTTTCCTTTAGGTTTGAGTTTTGTAGGATTGAGAAATTTTTTTATTATAGTTTTACCTGCAACTTTTAAATGTGAATTGTTATTCTAAGCAAAGGAAAGTAAGTAGCATTCCTTTAAATTGCATTCAAGTAGTAATAAGTAGATGTTTTAATGTTTTTCAATGTAACAAAAATATGTAATTGTAATTGTTTATGTTAATCATTTTGGTTAACTTTGAAAGAAATTTTGATTTCTTGATTAGTATGCGTCAATGTAACAAAACTAACAAAACAGCATTTAACTGTAATATTTTAGAAAAATTCTTCTTGTTAACTTCAAATAAATTTTGATTTTTGAATTGTTGATTTACATGCTTTTTCAACTGTGATGTAAAAACATGGCTGTGCAACACAGTGTGACATTGGAATATGCTACACAAAGTAACACAATGTAACATACATATCTATAACATAAATTATCCACATTTTATTAATTATTATATGCTAATTTTATAACAGTAATTTTGTTTAGTGTATTTTAATAATTCAATTTTTTAATGAAATTTGGTTTAATTGATGAATGTCCATTAGCTGAATTCTACAGAAATTTAACCAATAGACAATTTTCTAAAATAACAAATAATATCTAATAAAAATGGGAAGAAGATATCTCGATGTAATTTGAACTTTGTCATTAAATTCAAGCATTTACTAATTGTATATAAATTTCACAAGTGTTTAAGTTCCTTAGTAAAATTTAACATGAAAACATATGAGTCTTTATACAAAAAATGTTCTGTAATTATTTTATTAGTAATTAATTTAAATGTTTTCATTAAAATATATCAAAATTTTTTCTTAAAATATTGTTTTTATAAAGTATTTTTTATTTAAAAATAATCAAATACAATACATTCTGCTTATTATCATCGCTTTGAAGGATTAGCCTATATTGATGATGATAATCAACTGATAGCATTAAGCAGGGCAGATAAATAAGACTACAATTAGAGGATATTCTGTCTTTATTGACTCTGTCATTATTGTTGACTTGTTCAAACACTTAAAAAATTTAAAACTTGAAGATTTATAAATTAATAGTAATTTATGCAGTGAGTGATTTTATGTAAGAAATACCAGTAATTTAAACTATTGTATTGTGAACAAATGATGATTAAAATGATTAAGGTTTAGTATTTAGAGTACTTGTTATGATTAATAGTCATAATTGATAATACTTGTACATTATCAGCATTAATAGCAGGCTTAGTACTAGTGTGTCCGTCGGCCATGTTATTCGCGTATTTTATATGTTTTTAATATGTAATATAAGTTAATGTTAGCAATTCCTTTGTTTCTTTTGTATTATCTATCCTCCTTTACTTTCCCCACCACTCCTTTTTACCCTTTGGGTGGGATTATCGTTTCTAAGAAAGAGACAACGTATAGAACAATAGAAGGGACGGCGCCGTGGGTCTCGAGGAATGAAAAGTGAATCACTTTTCGACTGGACTATGGAGAGTGAAGGTGTGAAAAGGAAGCTCTCGACCGAGGCGGATAAGTGAGCAGCAGAAAAAAAGGAAAGGATACGACGGGGGAGTGAGAGATTCACCGAGAACACGGGAAGCCTATAAAATAATCAAACAGGACTCAAGAGTGGTATCCCACCAAGTATTTCAATCTTCGACTATTTTTATCTACATGTATATATTGTTCTTCCCTTTAGTTATAAGTAGGATAAGTTTAGTTTTAAGATCTGCACACGTATAATTTTGTCGGGTTCCGTTTTGAGCGCGCTTTTTAGCTGTAAAAAAGAAAAGCCTTTCTTTGTAAAGTTGGGATCCATAAAGAACCTGCTTCTGTTCTTTCTGGCGAGAATAAAATCGTACCTTTGTTAAAAGTAACGTGTTTCGATTATTATTTTGTGTTGGTCTGTTCGCGGAAACCGTTACACCTCGTCACGAATCATCACACTAGGCACTGGTATCATGTAGGACATAATCCACCAAAAAATAATTATAATTAATGAATCTGTGGGTTTAATTGTGTTAACATAGTCTTTTTTAACTCTGATGAGTGGGTTTACCAATGGTTTCTTCTCTTCCTTGAATGACTTAGCTTTTAAAAAATATAACATTTACAAAAAAAGTAATAAACAAAATAATATTTTTTGTTTGATTCAATTGTGTTGAATAACTCCAACAATTCAGGAGACAGTGAGTATGAATGATTGCTAGAAATGTTATGCTAAATCTTGCAAAATCTGAAGAATATATATATACCTACATATGCTTACAATGTAGAGCCCATCAAACGTATCATGTATATTTATAGGAGTACTCACCAAAGATTTAATGTCAGAATCAATAAATAAATTTTCTTATTCCATTCAATAATAATAGTCAGTTGTTATATTAGTATAGATGAGTCCCAAAATGATTACAATAAGTAATTTATATTTTTAACAAAATACTATACATTTATTGTTAAAATGATTAATACAATAGTGAAATATAACCTATAATGATAATTATATTTAATAATCTTTTAAGCAACTTCTGTTTGTATTTTTTAACAAAAGTTATTTTTCATTATAGGAATTCAAGAAAAATATGCTACTCTTAGAAAAACGACATAATGAATTTATAGAAAAAGAAAAATTATTTGAAGATTCTACCAAAAGATATGAAAAATTCCTTCAAGTAGGTTTTCTTTTGTAACTCCCTTCACTCTAGAATGATTTTTGTGAAAATTATATATATTTATATATATATTTGATAACAATCTGATACTGCTATAGAAGGGGATGTAATCTCGACAATATTCTAAGAAAACTAATATACCGAGGTATATTATTTCTGTCAAATGGGTATAAAATGAGGACTTCACAAAGAAATTTACAGGAATTTAACAACATGTTTATTTATATGTACACCGAGTAACAATTAACTTATAGCTATACAGTATATTACAAAGGTTAATCATACGATTAATTAATTACAAGATTTCGGTCCTCCCGACAATTAGAGAAAATTAACGCTCAAAAATGAGTATGTAACCTCACGATAATTATACGACGTGTACCTCCGTCTTCCTGGCACAGAACAGGTGACCCTTCTCATTAACGATCCTTCCTTTGTCTTCAAAATATCATATACGTCCAAACGCCCGAAGCGCCAGTTGAAGGAAAAAAAGTCTTTTCTCAGGTCGTACATTCCTTTTTATACCTCCCTCCATCCGGGAATTTCTCTATCACGTGACACAGGGTAAACCAATCGGCAGAGCATGGCTGCATGACGCGATACATGGTGAAACCCGACACAGTTAACGGAATACAAAAAATCACAAAACAATACAGAAATCAAACACAATAGTCGCGTAGCACTACAATATCTTATATACTAAATCACAATATATATTAAATATGTACACTCCTGGTAATGTTTCCTTAGTTACCAGATCTTGAGTTCCATCTCTGGGACGTTCAATCTATATTCTGATTATACTTCAAGATTTTCATGGATGAGTCTTCATCTAAACATCATTTTCCACCCCTTAATTCAAACAGGAGGAAAATTCCAAAATAGTCTTCAAGTGATTCTATTCCATACTATATGTATTGGATCAACATATATGGTGTCACCTTCTTTCTATTAAGAGTAATTAATTCTTTGTTTCTTCCTACACATGCTCACCTTTCTTTCTTCAATGATCTCTTCCACCTGCTTGATGGTCATTTCACATGAGAAAAAGCCCATTGAGGGAAAAATATGTCGTCACCTCAGTTCTGTTGTTGTTATATATTTTTCTACACACTACTTTCTCCTTTCCCCTAATCAGGGCACTTCGTGAAGATGGCTTGATTGAACCGCTTCAGATGCTCATTTGATAAACTGAGACCATTATTGCCCCTGGCAATAAGTTTAATTAAGGTGTTATAACAGCTAAGGGTGAAAAACAAACTAACAAAAAAACTAAAAATGATTACAAACAATTATAATTAAAAAGTCAAAAACTTTAGGTTTTTTAAAAAATCCACAGAAACCAGTAACGGAATGATTGATTAAATTATAATTAACTTTTATTTATATGAAATAAAAAATATATCTTTTAGATTCAACTAGATTTAAATATGAAATGTTTTTAAATATTTTGATTTTTTTATTGTGTATAACAATCTATTAATAAGTGCAAATCTGTTAATTTTGGATATTTTAAAAATTAAATACAATTAATATATTATAAGTAATAGTCTGTTTTCTTATGAGTTAGCTGGTATAAATCTATGAATGGTAATTTTTATTCATTTATCATCATCAAAAATTAAAGAAATATAGATTTCACTCATGACATATTGATTTGTTTTAAAAAAATTATTGAATAATTTTACTTTGTGATTTTTTTCTATTAAAAATATATATACAAAAATTCTAATAAATATTTATCTAAAAAGTTACCTTGTTTTTGTAATTATAGAAATATTTTTTTTTAAATTATGAATTTTTTTTATTTTCTCTGAAACTTCTTTATGGTTGCTTGAATGGTTGCACTCAAAACCAGTGATACCAAAGAAGATTGGAGAATGAGAATGAGACCTGCATTGAGCGTCAAAGTGATCCCGCTTAGTAGTGAGTCTCGGAGACATAGTCTTGTCCCAAATATGGCTTTGCCATTTTACTTGTTTTTTTTAATATCTGTCTAAACTTAATAGGATTAGTTTAGTTTTTTAAGAATGCATACATAAAATTTAATTGGACAGTATAATTTTATTGACATATTTAGCAAATATCAGGAGGTCACTTGTAAAATTAATGAGTCATAAAAAGTTATAAATTTGGTAAAATAATTACAAAAGTTTCAAAAAGAAAGTTAAATGTAAAAAAGAAGAAATATAGCATTAATAATATATGAAGAAAGTGTAATTTTAACATCAAATAAATATTCCATTATTAAAAGACAACTTATGTAATTAAAAGTACACAGTTTTAAGAAGAATAATTTGTGAAATTATCTTCTTAAACATATTGCTTTCTATGATAAATTTTTTATCATAAAAAGCAATATAAAGCTTGAATGAATATCAAGTATTAGAATTTCTGTATGGCATATTGGAATAGCAGTAAATAATGTAATGCATAGAAAATTTCAAAAGACACAATAACAAATAGAATTAAAAAATCAAAATATTTTTTTTTTATATATTCAGCAAATTTATTGGTATTATACTTGTGGTTGAAATCTCCATTCAGTCAAATATTATAATTATTAATTTTAACAAGAGATGGCACCTAACTCTAGTGCCAAATTTATTTCTAATCTATAATCATTTATCCAAAATTTAGCCCGATCATTTACGGCAGTTGTTGGTGTATTACATTATAATCAAAGTATATTATGTTGGAATCAATGATCGCGATGTTTTGTAGATGTTCTTCTGATGTAATAAAAGGTTGGTGGCGTTGTTGACCCCTTGGGGAAGGTGACCTCATTTCACTCTCCTCTTTCCAGCGCTGACCTTCCGTGAGTCAAGACTGTGTGTAATCTTTGTGCACTCTTTGTTCTTTTGTTACATAACCGGTTACGCTAGTCCAACTGCCTTTTTTACCAATCTTTCCGATAAGTGCCAAGTCTAACATATTATGCTTGTGTTCACTTTGGACATCCTTGTGAACTAGGACTTGTTATACTGAAAGAAGAGAAACACACCATTTCCAATTAAGATATATTTATTGTAACGTAATCTTGTATGCCACTACGATCGAGCATTTCGGACCAACGCCCCTCCTCAGCAGACGTTACTATTTTCTAATTACAATTTAAAAAATTACACATTAATTTATAAATTAGTTTTTTAAAAATATCTTAAAAAGTAAAATACCTTTATATGTACAAGTTTATATTTTAATATATCCATATATTTCTTTCAACATTTTCAGAATAGACTTTTGAACCTCAATTCAATATAATTTCCAATATAAATAAATTCAATTCAATAAATACCAATATAATTTCTTTACTAATTATAAATCAAGCATCCTACCAGTAAAATTTTCTTGAAAATGTATCTATTCACTTAAACATCACTTATTCGTGAAATGGATTACCAATGCACCGACCGATGGGATAATTATTCTGCTCACTCAACAGCTGTAACACCTCTTGAAGATTCTCAAGCACCCTCAATGTTTAACATACTATACAAGGATTTATCTATCATTCTGACCAAACTTTCATACATTTTTTTTTTATCTTTAGATGAAATTATTTCCAGATGTTCGAAACAATAGTCTTTTGTAGGCATTTTCTTCTGTTTTTACTATTTTTACTGTATTTTGATTTATTTCACATCCATATGTATTGCAATGAACCACTACTGCCAAATTAGAATAGTTATACTTTATTGCTCTTAAATGTTCAGTTAACCTTTTCCTTAACTCTTTTTTTTTTTTGTTTCTCCAACATATCTATATTTTTGTAAACAGTTGGAAAGAGTATACTATATTTGCTTTGTCGCATATACTAGTGAGCCATTCCACTTTATTCTGTCTTAGTACTCTATTAAATCTGTTGGTTTGTTCTGGAATTAATATAATACCTTTACTTTTGACAACTGTTTTTATAATTTTAAATATTTTAGGAATGTAGGGTTAAACTATGTAGACTTAAAAATATTTATTATTATTTCTCTCAATTTCCAATTCACTTCTTGTGTTTTCAGTTAATCATTTACTTAATAATACATTACATTTTCAAAAAAATTTTACTGGTAGGATGCTTAATTTATAATTAGTAAGGAAATTATATTGGTAATTTATGATTAATTAGATTTATTGACATTATAGGAAGAATTTAATAAATTGAGGTTTAAAAGTCTATTCTGAAAGTGTTGAAAGAAATATATGGATATATTAAAATATAAACTTGTACATATAAAGGTATTTTACTTTTTAAGATATTTTAAAAAAAACTAATTTATAAATTAATGTGTAATTTTTTAAATTGTAATTAGAAAATAGTAACGTCTGCTGAGGAGGGGCGTTGGTCCGAAATGCTCGATCGTAGTGGCATACAAGATTACGTTACAATAAATATATCTTAATTGGAAATGGTGTGTCTCTCTTTCTTCAGTATAACAAGTCCTAGTTCACAAGGACATCCAAAGTGAACACAAGCATAATATAACTAATTAAGGACAAGAAGCACACACTAACATTATAATCAAAGTTTTCCAACTTGAAGATCTGCCTTTCTTAAAATAACTTCATTGAGTTTTTATCTATTAAATATTTCTCCAAACTATATTCATAAATCTTTGGTTGATTTTATGTTTTGTTCTCTATATGATCAAAAATTTCATAACTACATATCATTTTAAATATGTAATATAAAAGCAGATGATGTACCTGATAATTTTTATTTACAAAAATATATAAACTTTTTGATATTTGCAGGATGATAATAGATACTTGGAACTAAGAACAGATTAAACATACCTGTTTTGCAATTAAATAAACTTTTTGTTTCACTTTCTCTTTCATACTCATTTGGTTTAAATATTTAAGTTAGAGAGAAAATATAACTTAGTTTAAAGTTACATATCATATATTTCCACAGATATGATGATAGTTGAATCATAAAAAAAGGCCCCCAAGATCCAGAGTCGTCTTATAGGACAGATACAAAAAAATTAGATTGAAATTTATATAAATAAAAATAATTATAAGAAAATGGACAAATTGTAATTATTTACTAGTAGAGAGTAGGGCATGTCCACAAAATAGAATAACCTGTACGACGTTTTTGTGAATAGTCGAGGTCATTACCTGAATGCCCGAATCAGTGCAAACATTTGCAACAATAGCAAGGCAGAAAATAAAATTTGTTCATTCAAAAAATTACAAATAGGACATAATTTCATATATGCTATACAGTATTATTATCCAGATGATGATCACTGATCTAAACTACATTCATAGGCCATTGATAGTTTGGGGGTCATCTTATAGGACAGATATATGCTAAAACTATAAAATTTTGACGAAAATTTATACCTCATCTTATCTGAAGGTTGTCTTATCTGCAGAAATATATGGTAGTTATTAGAGAAATTTATTTTATATTAAGAACA
The DNA here is from genome assembly GCF_030686945.1 of Centruroides vittatus. Taxonomy (NCBI): domain Eukaryota; kingdom Metazoa; phylum Arthropoda; class Arachnida; order Scorpiones; family Buthidae; genus Centruroides; species Centruroides vittatus. The sequence continues at coordinate 1,934,206 of NW_027120684.1, read as the reverse complement.
TTTGGCATTAACTATATTCTATATTTTTTTTATTGGAATGTAAATGTATTCATTTATACAAATTTTCTAGGTATAAATATTTAAATTTTGTTTCAGGAGAATTCTGTAAAATTAGCTCATGCTGCTAAAAAAAAAGAAGAGGAAGAGAATTGCCAAGCTAGACATACAACCCTAATAAATAGGTACATTTTAAAATTTGTCCATTTCTTAATTATAATATCATAACTTTCTGAAGTGAAAATTACATTCTACCATTACATTCCAATATGAATTGTTCAGAACTAGAGGAATGGAATAGCTGATTCAAAAGATAATTTTATTTTGCATATTGGTATTTTGTATAGAATCCTCTGTCAACTGTTCAGAATTATTGATGATAAATGTTTAATACTAATCTTTGTCAATATAATATACAGGGTAATCTTTTTGGGATGTCATAAAATTAAATACAGTCGAGTCTGCATAAGTCGACACCCCAAGGGGAAGTGAAGTGGAAATGTGTCAAGTTATCCGATGTGACAACTAAAGCGAAGTTGGAAAAAAAAACCACAAAACTACAATTAGGAAAATACAGTAATGCGTTATACAGTAGTATAGGCTTACAATACATTGTCTTCCATTTACAATTACTCTGTAGATGAAAAACTGAAATATTCGTTTAGTGTTGTTTATTTTGAGCACTTAACTGTCTCGACTTTCTTTTTCAACGATCATGAACACCTTGAAAACATCATCTTTGCAATTGTCAATTGTTGGCAAGTAACATCTAAGGATTCTTAATGCCTCTAGTGTGAGAAAATGCAAAATTGGATTCTGGTGTGATGTTGATGTAGATTGTATATTTTCTTTTTGTTTATCTGTTATTATTTTATACATAAAATGTTAAGGCATTTTTATTAATATGTATATGTATATATATATATATATATATATATATATATATATATATATTAATAATAATAATATATTATTATATTATTAAATATATTAATTATATATTAATAAATAAATCGACTCCCCCTCCTGAAAAAAAATGAGTTCACACCACATGTGTGGAGTGAATTCATTTTTTCAGGAGGGGTGACGACTTATCAGAGTGTGGGACAGCAAAAGTATGTTGACTTATCCAGTAGTGATGAGTTAAACGGTGTCGAGTAAACCAGAGTTTTTTAACATTAATGCCTATGTAAGTCAGCTGGGACCAGAGAGAACTGACTACTTAACTGATGGTGTCAAGTTATCTGGGTGACAACTTATGCGGAGTCGACTGTATGTGTAGAAAAATAAAGTAATGCTACTAGAGGTTACTAAATGTTATGTACATGGGTTGGAAGGATGTCATTTCCTGCTTAAACACTTAGCATGGTTATCATGGTGGATGGTCACATTTCATACTGGGTGGATGTGTAATCATGCATATGCAAGTGATATGGAAACATTTTCAAGTATCAATGCATAATTCTCTGATGTATGCTGTATGGAATGTTATGTTACTGATAAACAACACAGCAAATTTGTAGTCTTTGAATCATGGTCTGCAAACTTTTTCTTCTTTTGCCCCTGCCATGAATTTTTCCTCTAGTGTGAGATAAAGTCAAATCCACTTGCAGGAGCTGTTGGTACTATTTCACATTGTCCTGATGTGATAGAGCATGATAACACTCATAAATTCACCAGAACTCTTTCTGGACATAAGTCTCTTTCATTTCACATATTATACTGTACATTAGGCACTCTATTGTGGTGTGACTGCTATTTTGTGTTTTCAAGCACATGTGCCATCATATGGCTGAATATCAAAATGAACATGTTTCATTCCAAAACTGACAACCTTCCAACACATTCATTTAATATTTAATGATGTTTAATTACTTTATTTTCTACACATTTTTAATTTTATGACATCCCAAATGGATTATCTTATATATTTTGTTTTATTATGTAACAGTGCTAAAATGTATTATATAAAAGCACACGTAACATAACATGAACAACCCAAGGATATCTTCAATTAGAAACTGAATATGACTATTTACAAAAATATAAAATTTTCAAGTCTTTTCTTACATCCTTTTTCACTCCACCACAGAAGTAACAGCGTATTGGCTTGAATAAACTTCATTCGAACAACAGGTAAATTATAAGAAAATTTTCACACAAAGTTAAAATTGATCGAAACGCCGACCTTTTATTAGAGGATCCGGCGTTCTATAAACTAAAACCAGAAAAAGGATGTAAGAAAGGACTCGAAAATTTTATATTTTTGTAAATAGTCATATTCAGTTTCTAATTGTATTATATAACTTTGTCATCATTACAGTCTTTTATATTATTTTGTTGATTTGCTTGTTTTGATTTTTCAGCTCTGTTAAATATTTGCTGATAAGTACAATATTTTAAAATATTGTAATTGATTTACTTTCATAAAACTCTAAATTTAGTGTTAATAGAGTTCTTTTATTTTTACATAGTCTTAAAGAAGAAATACAACTTTTACAACAGAAAGAACATAAATTAAACCAACAAATTCAAAATTATCAAGTCTTTCAAGAATTTGTAAGAAAAGTTGTTGATAGTAGTGGGGAGGTAAATTGAAATTTTATCTTTAACATAAGTCAATTAAAATTATTCATTATTAAATTCTACTAAATTTTACTACAAGTAGTTAGTGAATAGAAATCATGTTATTCTCATATGATAAAATGAACTTGGAAAACAATATCAGAAATTAATAGTCTGTATTGAAAACTTTAATATTTAAATAAATTATATTACATTACATAAAAGTTTTTGTTCTGTAAACAGATCTTTATTCTTCTGATTTATGAATTTAAAGCTGTGATCTGGTAGAATTGGGAACAATGTCTTGACATGTTATATTCGATCACCACATTTGTCAAATTTGTTAAGCCAGTCTCAACATTTCTTTATTACAAAATATTTGCAAATTTATAAAAAAATTTTTTTAAATAAAAATTAACACATTGAATCTTCAAAATAATTTTAAATGGAAACACTTCGCTAAGCCATCCAGCAAAGTATTGAAAGGCTATTTTATGTTATTTGTTGCATTATCCGTCAAAATGTTGCAAAAAAGGAAAAGTAATGTTGACTAGATGGCTACTATAGTTGAGAATTTTGACATTCCATGCATAGAATCAAATTCAGTTTAGTCCTAATTTTTCATCAATGTAATGAAATAGCTAGGAATGAGAACTAGCTTTATCACTGGATTAATTGCATTACAGATATAAAGTAGCAAGTGAATAATATCAAGTAGTAAAGATGAAATTTAGACATTTTGATTTTGTTTAGAAACAACTAGAAAAAAAATGTTCTAGAATGTTTTATGTGAGTATATACGTAGAGTAACCAGGTAGCATTGTAATATGTTTCATTGAAATAGATTCATCAGCAATGTCTGACAATATGAAACTTTCAAAAGAACACATTTTCATGCTGTTGTTCTATCATTTCAAAAGTGGCCACAATGCAACAAAGGCTCACAGTTTCATCAGCAAAGCATTTATTAAAGTATTTATGAGTAAACAAAGATCAACCAGCTGTTGCAAATTTCAAAGGGCTGATTGATCGTGCAGAAGAAGGCTATGATCTGCATTTGGCATCATCATGGTAGAGTTGCTTTCAATCAATCTTACCGATACAAAAGAGCTCTGTTGTGAACAGCTCGATCATTTGAACACCAAGATCAAAGAACTTCATCCAAAAATTGACAAAGTCTGATACCACCATAACAACGTGCCAGCATATGGAGCAAAGATGACGTTAGAGAAGCTGGCCAGTCAGAGCTGGGAGGTTCTGCCTCATCTACATTACAGACTGACTTGGCACCAACTGATTATTGCCTTGCAGAACCACATTGCCAATATACAATTCAATGATAATACCAGATGCTCAGACTTTCTTGAAAGAAAAACCCCAGTCATTCTATGCTCATGGGATTGAAAGTTTGTAGCAAAGGTGGCAAGATGGTATGGTGATTACCTAAAGACTTAACTGTAATCATTGTTGAGTTAATTGTCAATGAAGTTTTTTTTCAAAATGTATAAATTTTATCCTTTACAACCTGATAAATTTAAAGCATATGCAAAGAAGCACATTTAGTGTATATTATGGCAAGCATTACAAATTATAAATGACAGAGAAAATATTTAAATAATTTCTAAATAATATTTCTTTCAAAGTATATAATACAGAAATGATATTGATACAATGTAAAAACTCTTGGTAAATGTTATTGATCTTTACAATAGAAAATTTAACATACACTGATAACACTGGACAACAAAAAAAATGTTTTTGAATGTTTCCTTTATTTCATGAGTGGAATCTTACTAATTTTGGGGTGATAAAATTGAATATGACAAAGAAAAATTTTTATTAGCTCTAGTTTCTGTGATATACAAGAGGTGGCAGTATGTGATTTTAATGGCTTAAGAAGAAATGACACATTTTAATTACATATGCTAACAACATTGAAAGTGCTTTTGAATTTTTGAAAATGTTTGAATTTGAAATTCAAACATTTCATCAAGCCATTAACGTCACAGCAAACAACCAGATTGTTTTTCTTCTCAAAAAAAGAAATCGGATCCCTCTGACGTTCTCTGTACTGTGAGACCCTGACATCACGTTGGAGAAGATTCCGTTGCTGTAGTCTTGACCCTAGAAGTTCCGCTTTATTCTTTGACAAGACTAGATCTTGAATGAGATCACTCAATTTCGCTTAATTCAGTCTGTGGTGTATCATCTTTTATCTCAAAATCAGGGTCATGGAATGTGAAATGCTTGTTGGGTTCTTCTTCTCCCACACTTTTTTCATTTTCTACTTCAAGCTCATAATGTTGGAATGGAGTAGGAACTGGTAAACTATCAGAATGTAGAATAGGTCAAACTGCAGATGGAATATTTGGGTGTTGAACTGTTTCTTTTTTCTTCATTGACAATCCTGCCTTTATAAGTGAAGTCAAGCAGAAATAGCAGTCATCCGTATGGTTTGTAGGCTCCCGCCAAACGATAGGCACAGCAAAAGCCATAGATCATTTTTTATTTTTCAGTCATTCTCATAGTATAACTGAACAAGAGTTGCAATATGGAGCCCATGACTTATCCTGCCCCTACCTTTATACCCAAATAATGGTGATAGGCAGTCTTCAGAAGAGGCGTCAGATTGTGTTTCTGTGACGAAAATGTTATTTCACTACGAGTATAACAAAAATTGTTCACTAAATTTACACATTTTCGTGGCATTTTGGTATAACCAGTGTTACAGTTCAAAAGTACTCCAAAACCAGATATTTTAACCAAGAAAAACAGAAGCAATATTAAACTCAAAGTCATAGCTACATTTATTATGTTTATAACCTACAAACATATGGAGAACGTTTTTTGCTATGTCAGTGTGAGAGGTGTGACAACTCCCAAAAAATAAATTTTCTCCAAAGTACAAATGTAGACTCTAAAAAATAACATATCACTGTATCTCCAAAGCAAGAGCTAATCGGTCATTTTTATGATGATTTTTGAATTCAGCAGATGAAAATACATAAGAATATGCTAATTTTGAGCCCAAAACAAAATCATTGTTGTTCAGTGTAATTGTATTTTAGTGAGCAAACATTACAAATGAACATTTTGAGTTGATATTTTATTACAATTAAAAAAATTTTTTATTGCAATATTTTTAGTTTTATTTTTCCTTCTTTTTTGTTTAGTGCCTATTACTATATATTGTAACAAATGGGCATAATAGAAATTTATACGTAACTTCAATTACTTTCATTATTGGGCTGTAATTTGAAAAAAATTGTAGACATATAAATTCCCACTGTCTGTCTGTCCTTCCTTAATCTCGAGAACAGTGTTAGATAGATGAAAGTCAAGACCATATATGGAAAACTTGGGGATGGGAGGCCCCAATTAACTATATATAAACTTCCTCTTTTGGACAGAAGTCATGTTATTTCAATTGATGGAGTTTGATACACGATTGGCATGACTTCATTGTTAATAGGAAAAGTATGTAATACAACTTGATCTTCATGCCAGATGTTAAATAGCAGGAAGGAAAAGTATGATGTACAGGGGCAAGACACTACTAAACTTGATGAAAAATTGCAGCCAACATTGTGATGATGTCACAATAAATAATTTCTTGTTGTAAATTTATTTAAAAAATTTATTATTGATTTTTGCAATGCCTGCAAAATTATTTTCGTTTAAAATGTAGTAATTTTTATTTTCAAATTGTATTTTGAATTAAATTTCTCATGAAATAGATATCTTTATTATGTTAATAGTATGATTATGTACATAATTCTGACATAATACAATAAACTCAAAGTGACTGATTCTAGGAATTTTTTAAAATTTTCAAATAATAAATAAGATAGTTCTACTTGTGTGATTTCAAATAGTAAGCTGGAATTCTGAATCACGGATTCTTCATACAAATTCACTACTGAATATAATGCAATAGATGATCCACCATAATTTCATACATAATGAAAACAAAAAGAGTATTAGACTTTGAGTAAAATTAATAATAATTTGATAAATGTAGATGTATGTATTTTTACAATTACATATAAGATGAAACTTTTGTCAATATCTTTACAATAATAGTGATCTTTCACAATATATTAAAATGAACAGTGGCTAAATTGATTATTAACACATTAATTGTTATTGTACTAATCTGTTTTGGTTTGATTTTTTAAATATTATATATATATATGAAAGGCACTCAGAAAGTTCCTGGAAAGTGGTTATTTGTAAACAGAATGCTCTATTTATAATTAATTGATGTGAACATAAACTTGTTTTATCAGGTATAAGCAATCTATTACAAAACAATTTTAAGAAAACTGCATGCAACTTGAAAAGAAAAACAACCTGGAAAAACTTGTCAGTGTGTCTTGTTCCATCACAATAATATACTGACTCACTGGCAAGATCTACCACAGTAGTAGTGTGCGAATACCGACAAGCAATTTTACCCACACCAGACCTAGCTTTATCAGGCTTTTTTCTTATTCTCAAATTTAAAAAAAAGTCATTAAAAGCATTTGCTGGCAGTCAATAGATCAGGTGAAACATTTTGCAGTACAGTGGCTAGAATCAAAGAGCATTGATTTCTATCAGAAATGCTTAAAAGGGTAGCAACACCATTTAAGTGCTAAATTCAATATACTGTCTTTTTGTTTACATTTTCCAGGAACTTTTTGAATGTCTCATACATGATGTTCATTAGAGATTTAAAATATTCATTACTTAACTGAAACATTAACTATGTACAGGTACTCCTCACTTTATGACCGAGTTCCATTCCGGCGACTATGTCGTTAAGCGAATTGGTTGATAAGCGAGGAGCTTGCGCCGGGAATATAGGATCGTTGTAAAATTATACAAATTATGCAACAAACTTCAAATTTATTCATAAAAAGACTATTATAGTACTATAATAGGCTAATAGCGTACTATAAGACAATTTTAGTACGTGTAGGCCTATTATAGTATGCTTAGTGCGCATGTCACCATTTGCCACTGATCGACCTTCGAGCTGAGAAAGGGAATTCCCCGAATTGCAGGTCGAAACTCAATTGGTCGTAAGTGCGAGTGGTCGTTAAGCAGATAGGTCGTAAAGTGAGGAGTACCTGTATTACTTTTATGTTTTTAGAAATATAAATAAATAATTAAAAAATTCAATTTTATTTTAGTTTAGTACTGTTAATGATGTGGTAAATCGATTTGAAATATTGATGATTGTGTTAAAGGTGAGTTTAATTTTGTTTTAAATCATTTATTTAATTATCTCATTTTCAATTTCTTTAATATATATTTTATAAACAGATCTATTACAATTGTTGATTTGTGTGGTGAATGAAATCATTGCTGTTTGGGAATTTAATAGTTATTTTTTTTACACAAATAGACGTAAGTGATCATGATTGAAGTATTGATACACTTGGAAGATGTAAACTTTTTATATTGACTTCAACCCATCTACATCAGACTCCCTTTCTATCTGACCAGTGGGATGGTGGCATTTGAATAGGAAAATTAATTAATACAAAGTTACCAGTGAGCACAAAATATGTATTTGGGATTTTCAAGGGTGCTGAGTTTAAATATTTGGTCCATTTTTGCATAATTTGATTGGCTGACTAATTATCATTTCATATTTGGCAGAATGGTATATTAGAGATAACGTATACTGTATTTTGGATGATTGTCTTTGTTGTTGTTGTTGTTGTTGTTTATTTATGGACAGACAAAAGGGCACTGAAAACTATAACCATTTATAATCAGATTAATTTTTGATTTTCTAGTGTTAAAAATCTAAATCTAATTTGAAAATCTGCCATCAAGCTAAAATTTATTTGATTTATGGATAATCAAATAAATTGATGTATCAATATTTATAACTTATTTATTAAATAACTTCCAAGTATTTAAAAAATTTTTCATTTGCTTACAGGAACTTTCAGAACAAGGAAGACTTTTCAATGAAGAAATTGAGGCAGAAAGAACTCAAATGATGCAATATATAGATGTATGTTATACGTTAAAATTTAAACATAGTTTCAGTTTATCTTAGTTTTATATTTTATGTGAATAATTTATAAAACTTAAATTTGTGCAAGAGAAAAATTATCAATTTTTAATAAGCATATAACTTTTTGGTTTATGCAAATTTGGCCATAGAATAATTAACAAAGAGATTCAAAAAATCAATAGAAAATAATTAATCATATTTTTATTTTTAAAATATAAAAGTTAATTTTATGATTGTAATAGATTATCCAATAATCTTAAGCCTATCTAATAAGTAAGCCTACTTTGTATGAACTTGTTTGAAGGTTTTGTGAAAGCTGGATCAGATTTTTGATAATCACATCATTTCTAAAGACTTAAGTCTGCAAATAAGGTGGCCATAACTTTAGATACTCCCATGAAAATAAATCTGACAAAGAGTAGCTTACATAAATAATTTCTGTAATTTGGATGACCCGAAACTCAACATTATGACAAGCATAATGGGTATCATGCCAACAAAGTTATGATATGTGAGTATGGATATATATATGTAGGGTAATCAAAAAGTTTTGTGCCTCACATAGAACACATGGGCAGAGCAGGTTGAAATTTGGTATATACTTTATTCCTTCTCCACACATTTCTCCCATCGGTGGATCACTTGTCAGAGGCTGCCAGAATAGAACTTTGTGTTTTGTGTTGAAAACCATTCCTCCACTTTGGAAAAGGCAGCCTCTTCAGAAGGAAAATGGTGTCCACAAAGAGGTTTCTTCATTTCCTGGAAGAGGAAGAAGTTCGATGGTGCAAAATCAAGCAACTACAACAGATGTGACAAAATTTCATATCCATGCTGATGAGTGCATTTGGTGGGTGAATTTGACTGTGGAGGAACATTATTGTACAGCAATCTCAATCCTTTTGTGACTTTTCTTCACCTTTTGTTCTTCAGATGTAAGTTGACCAGAAATGAACTATAATATCTGCTATTGATAGTCTGTCCCTTGTCCAGGTAGTTGCTTGGGTTGAGAACCTTGAGAATTCCAGAAAACTGAAAGCAACATCTAGGCAGCTGATGGTTGCATTTTGGTATTTTTCAGTGATAGTGATGAGCAAACAGTGCAAGTATTTATCATCTATTTGGTTTCTAGATCTTATAAACTTAGCATTCATTCAGAGTTACCAATGGTTAAAAAAGTCATTTTGATTGGAGTGACAGCACTCCAAACTGTGCTTCCATGATTACACCCTTGCTTGCTTTTGGAAAGGAATCGGCATTCTTGGAACCCACTGTGAACCCATCTTGGACATGTGCAGATCTTTATGCAATATATAGCAAACTGATCATGACTAATGCCAGGTTTGTGCACTATATTATCGATGGTCTGCAAGCATCAGCTCCTTCCTCTACTTTTGATGCTGTCATTGTTCTAAACAGATGATGATCATCCACTGAGGGTTGTTCTCCAGGTTGATACAGCCTCAGCCACACTGAAATTCTCACTTTTGTGACAAAGCCAACTAGCCCCTCAGGTCAGGATTTTTTTCTGACATCACCTGTGTATTTAATCAAAACACAGGAAACCGGTTGTTACACTAAGCAGATGCTCTACAGGTAAACAGATAGAGAAGGGATAAAAGAGAGATGTAACACCCAGAAGAGAATCACTCAACAATGCACTGGTGTGCCATCCTTGGAAGCGGTGGAAGTGCCACTTCCTTTGTATTTTCTAAAATATAAATACATATTGCACGATTATTTTCATATTTTAACATACTTTGAATTAATTAAAATTAATATTTTATTATAACTGCATTATGTATTTTATTATTACAAATTTTTATACTACATGTGAAAAAAACAATAAGATTGCTATTGTATACACTCAAACCTGTTTTTGTGCGGTCTTTTTTTGTGCGATTTTTTATTTGTACGATTTGTTTTGTGCGATTTTTTTGTGTGGTATATGAATTTCAATCAAATTGGTGTACCGACAAAAAAATTGCACAAAAACAGGTTTGAGTGTATTTGAATATCAGTGGTGGGATTGAAGCACTGTATTGTTGAAACTGGATCAGCTTCCACAGCAAAAATAACTGAATGGTGTAAAGCATCCAGGTTATAGGCATTTGCGCACGTGCTTTACAGAGCACCAACCTCATCCTGTTTAGCTGGTGGAAGCCACACACCAAAATATCGTATAACGCTTCAAATGATTCTGGTTTGGGCTGTTTAGCTGCCTTCCCGCTAGATATTTGGCTGCCCTCGCCTGATTATATGAATCATGAGTAGATTTACAATTTAACCCAACTGATAGGAATTTACTGGCATGTTTTTATGATCGTTCTGTATAGTTGACAGAATTATATAAAAATCTATTAAAATATTTGATATATTTATTCTGCTCTCCCATCTTATATTACTTATGGATTTTAATGTTAAACCAGTGATATTAAGATTTAGTATGTCCCATCTATAACGGGATGCAGAAAAAACGTGTACAATTCTTGCACAATGTTAAAAAAATTAATTGTTACTTTGGCAGCATCATTTACAATCAAATTTAATGAATGAGACACACAAGGTACAAATAAAGCTCTAGAATTTATATTCCTTAAATTTACTACTTATGTATCTGTCGTCATAAAAATTTCTTTCCACTTCTTTCCCAAGACTACAAATATTCAAGTACAAAGTAACCGGTTTCAACTTATTTCTACTTAAGTAGTAGTTAAATAATCAAGAGATTAGGGAATTAGGGACATAAATAAAACCCTGCCGAAAGAGTCAGAATTTTACTTAAAAGGTTAACCAAACCAATCTCTAGCCAAGTGCAGTGGGGACTGATTTCTTCGTAATATTAGATGTAATAAAGAGAAATTTTTCCAGTTCAATGAGAGTGACTGAAAAGTAGTAAATTTTGGAAATTTCTGTGGACACCTCGTCCTAAAACGAATTAGTTAGAAACAAATGACGGACAATCTATTAAGTTTAACATATGTAGATTTTTTCAGCTATGTTGAGAAGCTATGGTGGCTTGTTTAAAATTTACAACAACCCTGTTGTGTCCTTTGAGGTATACTAGTGATGCCACAAAAGAAACATTTGACATTGACCAGTATCGGCACACCCTCGCCTGCGTGCATGCACACACTGCACACCTGCAGGACTGTCTCTGATTCCATCATTAGCCACTTGTAGGGAGCTATTTGACTACGTGGATTGTTTTATGATTTAAAAAGTGACGATTTTATGTTATTTTTATGTACATTTTTTTACAAAGCTATATTTAATTATAATTTTCTTTAAAAGTATATTAATACAATTGAAGAATATTTTGTGCCAGGTATGTATGTCCACCACACATTTTATTTCACCAAGTAAGTTTTTAAAATTTTATTTTTAATTTTAGCCCTTATATCGTGGCTCGCGATTCAGAATGTAATTGCGATATTGAAAATTTATTTTAAAAGTTTGGCTCAAGACCATATAATGAAAAAAAAAACATTATTAAAAGAGAAAGACCAATGCCTAAATTAAATATAAATACGTCGACAAAACATTTGTTCGACATTTTCACGATTAAATTTATGAAGACATAAAATGGCTTTGTGGATGCAAAAATTGTTTTGTTGGCCTCGCCCACTATTTTCAAATGAAATTAGTGTGTGGAATAAGAAGGCTTGGACGATTTAAATAATTTGAATAAAGCTGGCAGAAGATACGAAAATTGTAAATGTCACATCAATTTTTTCGTAAAATTGAAGCAATTTGGAAATCAAAGCAGAATAGAATTTAACATTAGTGAACAATGTAAAATAAATATTGAAAATTACAACAAGATAGATCTATTAATTTAGATTTTACAATATATTAGCCATAACTATGTTATATGTTTTTTTTTTTTAATCAAAGCAAGGATCGGCATTTAGAAGGCATAGGGAATCTAATAACAGAGGTAATTATATTGAACTTGTTTATTTATTAAGTACATCAGATAATCTATTAAAAATAAATTTAGAGAAGTCTGTGATTTTTACCGGCTTATTGAACAAATGAATGCAAATGGACCCCAATCAATTATTACCATTACTGATGCACAATTAATTGATTGACCCTGGAAGTTGGCTTCTTACAGAAACACTTCCCTATCATCAGATGTCATGGCATGCCACTGCAACAATGCACTTAACAATAAAACAACATGATTTATTCTAAATATAAATAATATTGTATTTGCGATTTGTAATTTAGATTTATTCATGATGCTAAGAACTACTACAGTATTAATGTTAATATTGTAGTATGTCAAGAAACTGTTACAGGAATTTTTATTGTCTGAATACTTATCATACCACATGTTAATTGTAAAACTCTCTTGTGACATAAGTACCTTGATAGAATTCACCATTAATATTGTAGTTATATGGTGAAATTATCATCATCATTATCATTAATAGAATCTTACTAACTTCCTCGTTGATTCTCCAAATTTTGTACTTTTGTTAAGCTTTTTATTTAATTCAATTATTAAATTTTAAACCCAGGATTCTCACACTCACTTTTTCACAACACTATAAGCTGGACAGTCATTGCCATACACTTGCTACTTCTCCTTGTGAATTTGTTTTGCATTTTTTTCTTGCAAATGCAGGAACTGAATATCAGCCATGTTATACAGTTGCCAAGATGACACTTTTCTGTACAATCTGATCTCTAGTAGCAAACCTGCAAATCACATCACAATACCCTCAAACCCGAGGCACCCTCAAACCACAATACCCGAGGCACCCTCAAACTGCAAGAATGGGTGAAACAGTAGTGTGTCACACTTCCTTCAAGACATCTATGCATTCCTATGCAAGGCATGAAACTTTTTTGGCTGCACTTTGCACATTGTCATATGGTTCTCTGCTTCTAGATGGAAGGTAGACACTTCCAAAAATTTCTGAGTATAGCTGATGATTTGTTCATAGGTCATGTTTTAATGCCAGATCATGTCATAATAAAAAAAATGTTAAAGGTTCAGCAAGGAACTTTTGGTATAGTCTGTACCAAAAGTACCTTGGCCAGATGCCCAAGATGGTTAAGGCATTACCTACCACTCTCATGAACCCAGCATTCAAACAAGCAGCTCTAGAGGTTTTTTGTGGACAGTTCATCCTGGAGATCAGACCCTGTTTCTCATCACTTCATTGTGGACATGTTCAAACATATGATGGACATGGATAGAGTTAATTTTTTCCCCAGCTTGTGGGCACTAAATTTTTTTTCATTTTTAATAGATAAATGAAAAATTGTTCTTTATATGAAAACTTTTATTTCTTATTGAAACATGTTTGTGTATTTTATCACCAGGATAAAAACAACGAAATATTAGAATATAATAATCAAATAGCCAAGTTACAAAGACACGTGGATCATGCATTGACCGAAGCATTGAAATGTGAATCGAGATGGAACCATTTGAAAAATGCCATGAGTACGAAATGTTTAGAAAGAGGACAAATTAAAATGTAATTTTATCACACATTTTAAACATATTTTAAAAACTATAACTGAAAATTTGTTTTATATGTATTTAGGGCAGTCCATAATTTATTTAATATAATCATCAAGCATCAAAAGCTGGATTTTCATACTGAAGACACAATGCAACAACTTGAAAAGGTAAAAAAAAAAAAAAGATAAATAAAAATCTGCACTATTAAACTATGTTTTATGTTTTGAATAGATTCAAGAATTTATTGTTGATTGGAAGGAAGTGGTGGAAGAAATGAAAAGTACTCGTTTGTCTGTGGAAAGTATATCTTAGTTTATAGTAAAGAAAATTAAATTTATTTTTGACTATTTATTTCTTTGATTATAATATTTTACTTTTAGAAAACAAATACCATAAGTTTAGGAAATTTTGTTATGGTAACAAAATAAAATAATATTTTTATCATCTATTATTTGAATATACAATATAAAATTTAAATTTGCAGGTTAGTAATCATTACATGTACAGTACAGTACTAAACCAAATGATTTTTCCTCTCACATAAGGATTTCTTGCAAAACAGAAATATTGATATTCATAGTTTTATACAACCAACCACTTCTTTGCAAAAATGTATTTTTATACAATAAAAACCAAAATACAGACTACAGATTCACTGAAATAGTTTTGAATAGGAACAAGTTCAGTGTAATTGTTTTTTGTTATGGAACTTCATTAATCAGCAAGCATGGCGTTGCTTCTCGACGGAATCTTTCCTCAACAATCCATGGGCTGGATTTACAGGCTTGTCATTATAAGGCATAATGGTGTTTGACAGTGTTGTTTTTTTGTAACGTTTCAAGATGGCAAAAGAAAGTTATTTTACAATCAATGAAGAGATAATAATAATATAATTCTTTATCCCATCTATTCATTGTTGATGATTTTTAATTATTTAAGGAAGTATCTAATTTTTTAATTCAATCAAACCTACCAATTGCATATATAAAAACATAGTAAGACAGCATAAGCATAAGCATTCACTAAAATAGTGCATGTTTTTATGCACCTTTGAAAACTGCTGCTGCAAAAAAATCTTATCTATTGTTGAAGGTGTTACAGTAGAGTGTCGAAAATCGGAATCAATTGGGGACTGGGGTTGTTCCGATTAGTCATTTCTTCCGATTACCCATTATGTACGAAAAAATACATTAACCTGTCTGATGTTCAAATTTTTCTCCGTTGCGTGTTGCTTCGTGTTGAATTTTCGTCAATTTTAAGCCTAACGAAAATTTTACAACCACCTCAATTATTATTATAATCGTTAAAAATTATTTCTGCATTTTGTACAAACAAAATAAATATATTGAAGAATATAAAAACGTGAAAATTATAATTATTTTTTGTATAAAAGAATATGCAAATTTAATTAATCTGAATGACTGTATGCAGATAGATGCATGCTGGGAAAACATCATCCAGCATAAAAGGTACGGAGGTTACCAAGACTCAACTACCCACTGATGAGGCGTTGTGAAATGCATTTGGGAAATAAAATAAAGAAGTTGATCAAAGTATAGCATTTTTTGTCCTTTATTGTCTAAATAACTCACTCGAAATCGGAGTTAAAGAGGAGTATATTTTTACTTGGAATCTAAAGTTTTTTAGAGTTTTTAAAGAATTATGAAAATTATACTTTAGAAGTAAATTTAGTATCAAAAACGTTCGATTCAGCACGATACAGTCCGACTGAAAATCGTGCCGATTACCGGTGTTCCGATTAACAACTCTCTACTGTACTTTGATTAATATGAACATCAACATCCAGAACAATTTTTTAGGTCTGGAAGTAAGTACACTGGACTGTCATATAGT
This sequence comes from Centruroides vittatus, assembly GCF_030686945.1. Taxonomy (NCBI): domain Eukaryota; kingdom Metazoa; phylum Arthropoda; class Arachnida; order Scorpiones; family Buthidae; genus Centruroides; species Centruroides vittatus. The sequence continues at coordinate 1,918,292 of NW_027120684.1, read as the reverse complement.
GAAGTACTTTACACCTTTCATTTTAGTGCGTTAATTTTTCTATTTGCCAATTTTTTAGCAAGTTTTAACTTTCATTTTAGTTCTACCCCTTTGGTTTTTAAAAAAATTTGGATACTCCAGCAGTCACTAGTAAATGTTTGACGTATCTGATGAAACTGCATTTTGGGCTATTGCCCTTCATATCATTTTTATAAAGTGCACATGATCAATCAACTGTGTTCCTGTACGGAAGTACACAGAATTGCCACAAACTTATCAAAGACAAATATTAGTTTTCTAGTCAGTGACAAATGTCAATTGCACTACTAAATTTCTATACATTTTTTCAACGATGTAAACAAATAATAGGTTAGTTCATTAAAATCTATTATTAGATTCGTAAAATATATTGACCTGTCAGATATATTTGGTAATCTCAGACATGTATAGTACATATTTAGAATATTTTAGTGGTCATAGATTATGGAATATATTTTTTACTAGGTATTTTCTAGGAAAATGAAATTGAGTTCTGTGGCATAGGATTTTTTGTTTTGGCTTCACACAAAAAACAAAATATGGTGACATGCTTATAATCTTGTCTAAAGCAGTTTAAAACATGTAGTTTCTGGGGAAGACGATGTTTTTGTTGGTTATGATGATGTGCCTGTTTTAAACACACATGCATGTTTGGCCACAAGTTGGTCTCTATGACTGACCATCATCATGCACAATGTAAATTGACAGCAATCAAAAAGTCAATTAACGCATAGCATACAATAGCTCGTGACCTGCAAATAGTCCACAGACTTTACTGGTGAACTTTGACCTCAAATTTCCAGTTTCGTCACGACGCCAACCTTGCCAAATTGTACATATTCGCAAAAAGATCATGCGGTTGTTTGAGTGCAATTGCAGACAAACACAGGACTTATGCAGAGCATCACTTATTTTCCACTAAATCAATGCACTTTAATATTGGATGGAGCTGAAGGAATGCTATTCCACTTTCATCTGTCCATGGCTGAAGATGGCCTATTAACTGGGTTTAACATGTTAGTGTTCCTTTTATTCCATCCACTATTAAAGGTGCAGACTATGATGGCTCGCTCATTCTTATATTATAAACTGATTAAGAAATTTTTATCCTCAAATCACAAATTAAAACTTCTAATTTCATGTTGTCAATGGAAATGATGACATTTCCACATTTCTGATTCTAGTAACTTTCATTAACAGGACACTATTCTACAACTGCTTTTGTGAATTGCAAATATAAACTGTTACTTTAATTTAAAACATTTTTTAACAGATTTTTCCAGCCGAGATTCATTGCAATATTAGTTTGAGTCATAAATGCTTCAAGAAATGAAATTACAATCACCCTAAGTTTAATCTGAAGAGGAGGCAAAATTACTTTAGATTATTCCTTCTAGTCACAATCACACAAACTCCACTTATTTTAATTACACAAATCCTTGAAAACACATTTGAGAAATTGTTCCTAGAATTTACATCAAATATGGTTAGATTATGATGATAAAATTCTGAAATTAAATTTATTTGTACCAAAACATTACAATTTTTGTAAATACTTCCGATTAAATTGAAACATAATTTCAGAGTGCTAAATAAATGAATAAAATTCACGAGTAATGATTCAAATGTGATCAATTACTAAAAGAAAAATTCTAGGAAAGAATAACTTTCTAATTTATCAATTTTATTTTCTTTTATAGGCATAAATACAAAAACGTGTTTTAAGTTATATAAATCAAATTATAAAGTTTACAGAATTTGCATTGCTTAAAATATAATTATACAATCATTTAATATCACAAGAACTGAGACAATAGTTTTATCTAATATGAATATTGAGCATTCTAGATTCTAGAACTTCAAGTTTAATTTTTAATGCAAAAGCACTTTTTATATAGTGATTTACCTTATGTCTAGTTCTATAACAATTATATTAGATTTCAGTTTATGAAATTAAAATATAAAGAAGTTGTGTTTTGAAGTTTTATATTTGTCAATATATTATAATGTTTGTAACAAATACTATGTCATTAATTATATTTTGTTGTGCTATTAATTTGAGTTTAGATTTTTTTACATGATTTAAATTTTAACTTTTAATAAATACATGAAAAATTCATAATAAAATATGCAATGGAGAAGAAATAACTGTAAATTTGTGAGAAACTGTCTTTATTACAAAATTTCCAGATTTAAGGCCTAAATGATTCTTTCCTTACACTAGAATAATACATGGTAGTGTTTAGTTATCAGTTTTCAAGAAGGAATAACTAATTCAATGATTTTGCATCAGAAAATTTCACAAAAATATTTAAGGAATTTTTGCTTTTCTACTTAGTCAAGTTTTGAAAACTGTTTTCTAACAAATAATTTTATAATAATCCTCTCTCCTGGATTCAATAAATATAAATTTAAATAACCAAAATGATATTTTGTTATAAATATAAGTAGAAGAAATCACTTTGCAAATGTTTTCTGACATTTCTCTCTCTCTCGTGAATTTTCACATTTTTCTCACTTGATTTTAACAGCAATGTCCATATATGTGAATCATTTTAATATTGTTCCATTGTTAAAGGGACTGATTAGTTTTCATCATTGCAGCCAACATTGGTATGTAACATTTAAATATCTTTCTTAGAAATTTTACATTTTATTGTTTAAATTGATTAAAAACTTGAAATTGTTGAGCAAGAAAATAAGATAATATTAATTTAAAAATAACTCTGAGAATTAGATCGTAGGTAAATCACTAGCTATGTAGAATACTACGTTCGACATACTTACGTTATCTTACAATATTTAGCTGTTTTATAGCTTTTGTCAAACACATTATTATAGTACTGTATTTTCATAATGGAAAACATTGTTATTTAATAGTTAACACACATCATAGTTTTCACAGTGACATTTTTATATTACTGTAATTACAAACATCAAAATATGGACAGATTTTTACTTTACAATACATATTTTGTCTATTATATGAAATAATTTGTAACAAGAATTTTAAGATTACAGATCCTTTTCTTATAGATAAGACTTTACACTGTTCAATAAAAAAAAAGAGACTTAGTTAATATTTACTTATAGTATGCAATATAGTTAAAGTAATTTAAATCTGAATAACATTTTACAACATTGAAACTTTTTATAAACATTCTTAACTGAAATCACGATCGGGCAACACGATAGGTGCAATCAAAGTCCATGTATATAATATGATACAAATCCAGCTGGAGACTATTTTAATCCACATGGGTGGATAAAAGTTATCAATGTTGGCTTGGGCAGTCACATTGTGGGCTGATGGTCTAAGAGGGAGAAAAAGTATTTTCTATGAGTAAAAAATATATAAATCTGAAAAAATTTCTTTAAAATTAAAAACAAATATTTAAGATAAGATTTGTACAAGTTATAATAAAAACAAATATCAAATAACATGATTAATCTAAAAATTTGCTGAAAACTAAAATATTTATTCTTTCATTGTCTTAATCACTAATTAATTACTTGTCAACTGCTGATAATTGTACTTACATAAAACAAGACAAATTCAAATTACCAGAAGTGTGGACTTCACATTGGTATCATTTTTACCAACTCTGACCTTAATTTAAGACTGATAATACTTTCATACTGTGTGATAGTAAGTGTGTAATTTCTGTACTTTACAACTAACAACTAATATTAATATTCCTTTAAAATAATAATTCAATATCACTAAATACAGAAAATTAAGAAAAATCATGATTTTAAGTCTAATAGTTATTGCAGTTAACAAGTTATAAGTATAACTGAAAAGTAGTTTGATGATTCACATCATCAAACTATTTTGATGAATGGTACCACATGACATTTATTTATTTTAGGTTTACCTTTATTAAAGCATATTGAGTTTTCATGAAGAAATTGAAGTCAGATTTAAAAATTGAGGAACCAGAGTTAGTGATTGTGCATGCCCACTCTCACAGTCTTGTAAATCACCATTCTTTTGAGAATCTAGCATAAGATCTACCAGCAAAATTAACAGGAAGATTTCAATAATTGGGCTGCAATTTGGAATGTATAGATCTGCAATTTAAAAAGTTGTCCATCTGTCTGTCTCAAGATTGCCTTCATTAGATATATGTTGGATCTTGATTTTCATCTAAAGTTTATAGGCTGGAGGACCCAATTGACTTTGTCCACATCAGAAGTTTGTACAAAGTCAATTTTTTAATTAAAAAATATATTAAAAATTGCAGTCTGGCATTGTAATAATTGCAAGATTTTATTGGGCATTATGTTGTTTTATTGTAATTTTTAAATTTTTTTCAAAGTTATGTTGAATATTAAGTTTTTACAAAATTTGCATCAAAAACTCAATATTACTGTATTGTGGGATTTGATTAACACTTGAAATTAATTGTGGTAATCCCTTTATATGTGCAGCAGAAGTTTTAATTTACGTGGCTTTACCAGCTGTCTTTACTTAACCTCTTAACAGTGAGGGACGACTATACTCACTAAATTCTTTTGGGGGTATTGCCAAAAACTAGTGCGAAAAAGAAATTCACATAAAAAATGAATTATGTAACAATAAAAAAAGACTTTTCTTTACTAGACAGAACTATTTACAAAATCTTTTTCCAAAACGGTAATGAGAAAAAACGCTTGAAAATATACTTTAAAAATTTCCCACATTACTTCTCCACAACTAAGTGGGAGCCCCACACCTGACTGTTCCACTGTTGAAAGGTTAATATAGATACTGTATTTTGATATATGCAGTAGGATTAAGCGATTACTTAACCACCTTAATCAAGGGATACCTGTATAGCTTTACATGATTATATAATTTGATTATTTGTTTATACAAATAGATAAAACAATTCTGATTATATTTTTACAATCAATCAATCAGAATTGTTTTAAACTCTTTGAATAAATTCGTTTTATGAAATTAAAAATAATTCCTATAATTTGTGATTTTTTTTGTCTAATTTTGTCTAATTCATTAAATACTTTGTAAGATTTGTATTTTGTATAAAACAAATTATTGAAATTAGTTTTAAAAATGTTAAAGTATATTTACTTACTTGTACCAATTGGTCAATGTCATCATAACATAGAGTGAAGCCAGGGCAAACATAAAATGAAAGAAAGACCAACTGTAAACTACTGCATCATCTTCATTATCCCAGACACGTCCTTTCTCTTCATCACCTGATTTTCCTTCTAGAAATGATTAAAATTGTTTTTAAAAATTATCATCATAATTAGCTATTTTACATCTATCAGTTTCACTACAGTCAACACTCACAATCTGTTTAAAATTTAGTTTACACAGCATGCAATTTTCTATTTTTCTTATGTTATTTTAAGAACAAAAAATTTCCATCTTGTATAAATTTGAATATTTCAAAAAATTAAATTTTTTAAAATTATTACAAAGCTAAACATTATAAAATTAACAATATGTGAATTAACAAATTTACATGAAATAAGCTATATATGTATGTAACTCAACAACAAATGAATTTAGGAAATTATTTCTCAACAAAGAAACTCTATTCTACTTTTGAAGACAAGCCACAAATATGAGAGAGAGAATAACTTATAGACTAAAGCCATTTAATTTTTTTATTCATGTTTTAAAAAGTTTCTGAAGCCATATTATTTAACACTAAATTATTCATATATGATAATAATATTTATGTAAAAGAAAATTATAAAATAATAAAGTTGAATGAAAGGTTTACAATTTTCATCAATGAAAATCAAATAAAAATACTTTGAGACTAATGGGACTAATCTCATGGAATTTAACCCAAAAAATTAGGTTAAATGCCATGACATTTGAAAATTTATAACTATAAATAATTGTTAAAAATTTATTAAATTTAAATACATTTCTTAAAAAATATTAAAGATTTATATATAAATTCTTGTCAAATTTCTGTTATTCTTCTAAATTCATACTTTCTCAATTTTAGTAGATATAAAATTCCCCATAAAAATAAGTTATAGAATTGGAAGAATATAATTAGGCTCACAGAATTTCATTTTTAGTCTATATAGCATGAATTAGTCTTTAACAATGTATTATATAATATAAGTTATATATATATATATATATAAGGATTGATCAAATGGAACCAGTTCGTGTCATGTCACATAGTCTGGAGCAAGGGGAAGGAATGATATCTCATGTGATGTGATAAGTATACACCAATGAATAAGCAGGGAAAAGTTCAGTTGTCTCTCACATTTTGTTTTTGGCATAGAGTAGTGAAATCATGACCAGAATTATTCAGAAACTGTCCAAGGTCGAAACATGGTTGATGCCACGTTTCGACCTTGGACAGATACCAAACAAGCATGCAATGCAAACACTCAAACTCACAAACACACAAAAAATTCAAAACACAGGCTTCCTATGCTGTCATCATGATGACTGCATTTTTTGACATGGCAGGGCATTTGCTAGTGAACTTTAAAGATCCTCACCTGAGCATCAATGCCAACCACTATAATGTAACATTAGACAAGCTACATAAATCCATAAAGAATAAATGACCAGGTATCATGTGGTCTGATTTTGTTGCATGCCAATGCCTTGACCTCATGTTGCAAACACTGTGCAGGATGCTTTAGCACAAGAAGGTTGGGAGGTTCTGCACCACCCTTCTTACAGCCCTGATCTGTCATCAGGTGACTTTCATTTGTTTGAATCTATAAAAAAAAAAACTCTTAATGGATAACGCTTTACCTATGATGTGAAAATCAAGAAAGAAATCACCCAATGGTTCACGAATCGACCAACATTGTTCTTCGCAAATGGTATCTATTGTCTCCCCAAGAAGTGGAATGCGTGCCTGAATGCCTATGACTTTTTACTGAACAGAAGTGCATTCCAATTTCCTTATATATTGCTTTAATTATACCATACCAATGAATGTACTGTTTCATTTGTCTTAATAAATTTACTCAAATGGGGTTTATTAGATCAATCCATGTTTATATGAAAACTATAATCCAATTTTTAATAGTCAAACATTTAAAAGTCATAGTTTTTGAGTTAGATTTTATTAAATAATTTAAAATTACTCTAATTATTTTCAATTTTGATCTTACAAGATGGTGCTTAACTACCTTATGATTCTGTAGACTGACTTTCTTTAACCTTTTTTAAAATTGCATGTATTTGAAAACAAATAGCTTTATAATTTTTATTGTCAGTCTATATTAAAGATATAATATATCAAATTAAAAGAGAAAAACTGGGAAAGGATTTATTGATATGGGTTCAATTAAAGATCATTTGAATTTAAAATTAAAAAACTAAGTTTTGCATTTGTTTAAACTTTTTTCTTTTTTATAAGTGCACCATTTGAAAAATCCAAGCACTATTCTGATTCAGTAATGGTTTATTTTCATTCTATTGATTGTTTCCTATCATCTGACGATATATGCGACAGAATTTTAGTTTTTGGGTTTTGTTTATATGCCATCTCATAAAATATGCAAATTAGTAATCAATAAAAATATGCATTAAAAACTGTAATAAAAAAAATAGCAGGAAAACAATTTTTATTGCAAAAAAGGTTTTTTGTCATCACAGACTGAATTAGGTATTATAATATCTAAGGTCTATGCACAAGAAAATATGTTTAAAACAATAACAAACAAATGAGCATATGTTTAAGTATTTAGGTTTTGACAGTTTTTTTTAGACAAACATATTAAAGCATGAAATTATATAGGCAAAGGTATTAAAAGTTGGATTAAAGTTAGAGATAACTTAAAAATTAACCATCACACTATGAACAGATTAGTAAAATTACACATACAATGACAGAAGTTCAGACAAAACAATTTCTACACAAGAACATAAGATACAACTAACAACCATAGAATAATTGATAACACTAAAATAATTAGATACACACAAAAACTGAATGTTTGGATGTTTGAATTTTTTAAAGCACTCAAGAATAGTCCTAGGCTCAGACATTTCCAAAGGCCAATAAAATTTTCTTGAGTGTTTGAGTTTTGAGCACTCTTTTTGAAAGATGCCATGGAATTTGCTCATTGGCTGAGAGCCACAGCAATAGGAATAATCCCATTGTATATACACACTTGCCAACCAGTAGCATTTTGTATGTTCCATCAGCGGACAGGCCACTTTTCCCTTTTATCAGCATTTGATATTACCACAAACAATTCATTTAATTAGTCTAATACCAATATGTATGCCGAAGACATTGTATTTTATTATGAATGACTGAAGCAAACCAAACGATGTTCTCAGATTCCTTTAATTGATAATCAAGATTGATATTTTTATATATGTATGAGAATTTTAGCTCAAATGTGATCATTTTAAATGGCAGATAAATTGCAACTTCAAGTCTGGCAATGTTAGTGCCCTTACATTAGTGGTTAAATCAATTATGGTCAAAATCATCATTAGAAGGAAATGAGTTACTTTTATAGTTAGACCAAACTATTGAGCAGCACTACAGTTTCTCTGCCCAAAAAGAAGAAATGTCTAATTCATCACTTAAGAATATACAATATGAACTTTCTCAAGAAAAGAAACCAGATGGTTCTTTGAGATTTGTGACATTTTACAAAGATTACAAATCTTTGTAAAATAGTAAAATATACTGATGCTTTTGCCTCACTGTATTGCAGGGCCTCCCATGCATTGTGGTGTGACAAATAAAAAAGTTATTCTGCATGATAAGAAATAAATTACAGCCAGAAAAATTATTGTCCTTAATAATTGCAGTGAAAGTCAATAAACTGACTGATACCAACTGTCATGAGAACACTAACACTAATAAAGCAAATCATGCAACAATATCAAGATTCCTGACAGATCAAGATGAAACACATCATAAATCAGGTATAGATTTATGATGTATCCTGTAAAACTAAAACCTTTTTAAAATTGTGATGTTAAGAATATGGCAAAAGCTTTATACTCTAACAGTGTTAATGTCAATAGCTTTATAAAATATCATATGCAGAGATACCTTTAATAAACAAAATTTAATTTATTTAATATAAGCATTGAGCAATATCAATGTTAAAGAATTTTTTCACTTTTTATGCTGTCAGCATTTTTCTACCAATGCTCCAGCTATTCCCCATACTAAAAGTTGGCAAGTATATGTACAAAAGTATACAAATTTCAATCATCATGTACATACTCTTAAACAGAAATTCAAACATTTTGAAACAGTCAAATTTTATATCTATCTTTTTCTGTTCCCTATAGGACTTGGCCCACCAGTGGCCAAGCGGTTCTGTCGCCAAACACTGGGAATTTGGTCGTGGGTTTGTGCCACTCTCGAACGGGCTGGCCATGTGGAGTTTTCCAGGTTTTCTCCACGTTTTTAACACCCGAATAGGGGCCAGTTTCCTTTACAAGACCTCCCGGAAGGCATTTCCCCTCGCATAACATCGCGCCCCAGAGAAGGCAACGGGGAACCACTCTGGATGTAATTTCCCCCAGGATACATCTTGGCACATTACTAACCATATATTAACCTACACCAGGTGTTCACCGACATCAGGAGTCCTGATATGGCATGTAGAGAGAGATAGGACTTGATGTATCTTGACATCATATACTGCTGTTCATTGAAATTGCAATACCAACAAAGACATGAGTTACAACAATGAAATTTATTTAAATGATTGAAATTACAGATCTGTAATTGAAAAGTAACATGCTGAATTCAGTATTTTGTGTCCATCTTTAGTGGTTATAACTGATTGCACACAGCAAGGCATGACCAAATAAGATTGTGGATGGATGTTTATGGAATGTCATTTCATGCAGATTCAATACACATCCACAATTCAGCAGTTGTAAACTGCATGAGACAAAATATGGGCCAATTTTTGAGCAATCATATCTCACAAGTTTGATGGGGAATAAATTGGGCAACCATTCAGGCCATAGAAGAACTGATACTTGTTGGCCATGGAAGAAACATTGAACAATGCATGTGACATGGGGATTAACATGGAGAATGGTAGCTCCAGGAATGGTCTGTAAGAGGCAAGACTTCTGGTTCCAAGATGTACTGCTGACTGTTCATAGTGCCTGTGATTTGTAGATGGTGAAAGCATGATTAAAATGTAATAGCACCCCAAACCATAATGCTCATAGAACTGCTATGACCCTTCCAGATAACATTCCCCACAGTACCTGAAAACAAAGATCCAGCTGTCATGAGTTTAGATATTATATATCTAGACTCATTGGAAAACATGATTTGCTCCCATTCAGCAATCCAATGTCTTCATTCTTTGCACCATTGAAGCCTCTGATGTCTATAGTATAAAGTCAAAAGACATCACAGTAATACATACTGAACTATGACCTCTTGCTGCAGCAATCATCCTCAATTGTTATGATAACATTGTGTATGTTGCTGTTTGATTCATTACCACAATGCATACCAAGTACCTTCTTTCTGTGCTGACATAGCCATAGGTGCTCCAGAACCCTCACAATTATGACTAGAACCTTCTTCTGTCCAATGTCTCCAAATAAAAATAACTTCAACTCAATGCGAGAAGTAATTTCATGATACAACTGCCTTTTCTTAACCCAACAATTCTTTCCTCTTTCAAAGTCCATCAACTGTTTATATTGTTCTCTTGTTATGTGATGAGGCATGTTTACATAATTACAAAGTAACATAAATTGAGTTCATTGATAGAATGTTCAGAATTTGCTTTTTCCAGCTCTCTTATATCCTCGGCACATTGCAACCTTCACCAGGGCATCCTATTTGAATATGCAGCTAATATTTTAATCATTTGCATTTCCTACGCAACAACCTGACTGCCAAGTTTTTGGTTGATTCAATAACTTCTCATCGGTGTTATAATTTCAATGAACAGCAGTGTATATATCATAGCACAATACAAATTCAATTGTTCCACTCTCTTACAAAACAAAGACAAAGAGCATGCATTGAAAAAAGGAAAAATCATAATGACAGTGTTACTGACACAACATATTGATAAACAACTGATTACCAGCTCAAATGGTATAGAAAAATGATATAATAAAAAATATTAACAAGATAAAATATTACTAAAAATGCTTAATTTGTTATAAATAATGACAACTTATTAGTTTACTTAAAATTTAAATCATATACTCAAACATTTTCTGTTAAATGAAAAAAAACTTCATTTGGAATAGATATACCAGTAACACCTTAGTTTGTAAGGCATAATTATTATAGAATTTAATATAAGCTATTGACTTCTTCTCAATGGAATTTCTGACATCAATATTTTTAATGACTTAAAAAATTTTTAACACAATAAAACAATGCATAAAAGCTGGTAATTTCTTGAAATATAAAAATTTACTAACCATTAAGGTTAAACTGCTTAAAATATACAATTCAAATAGTAAAATATTTCTTCAATGAGTATCAAGATCCATATATACTTGTTATTAAGGTTGAGGCTTATTCATAAAAATTATGGCACTATTTGGACGCAATCACACAGGAGTAAAGCTATTAGCTGTTTTAGAATTTTTTTATAGCTGTCAGTTTGTCGAAGATGCATCTCGGACTGTGCCCCTTATGTTTGACAGAATTCCCAAACTTGCAACAAATGTAATAAAAAAATTGTTGCAAGTTTGGGAATTCTATCATACTGATGAGGGGCACAGCCCAAAATAGATCTTTGATAAACTGACAGCAATAAAAAAAATTCTAAAACAGCTAATAGCTTTACTCCTTTGTGAATGCATCCGAACAGTGCACCACAGTTTTTGTGAATAAGCGTCAACCTTAATAACAAGTAAAATAATAGTTGATAGTTAATTTGTTTATTTAATTTTCATCAATAATCTCTAATGTAAAAAATAAAATTATAAAAAGCCAAGTGTTTAATAAACAACACAGTCTTGTGTTTAATACTCCATACACAGCAAAACACTGTTTCAAAAATATATAATAGCTACCTACAAATAAATTGTACTCTGATCACTAATATAATGTGATTATAATTCACAAGAGGAATTTAAACTGCATTGTTCAGTAATAATATAATATAAACATTAATAGAATATCATTAGCAATGCTATTATTAATACAAATTTTAATAATATTTAAATTATTCAGGAATACTAATTAAAATGTAGTAACAAAATACTATACTACAGTAAATATATTGAAATAAAAATATAATTCACTATGATTGTAATGCTTAAAAAAAAAAAATTATTCTTTCAATCAAAAATTAGCCTAAAATAAGCTACTATATGAGAAAATGTAAAAATTGTTAATTCTTGAGAAAAATTTTAATGCAATAGTTCTGTAACAAAACATTTTATCATCTGAAATCACAAAAAAATAATCACATTAACATTTTACTTCTGAACAATATTTATTTTCTTAATTAATGATGTTTAATTAGAATTTGCTTTATCAATATGTGTATCTATTTTTTATTTCCTGAATGTAAAAAAATATCAAAAAATGTTTACATTAATGTTTACAGATTGCTAACAATTTAATATTATGAGGATAACATTATATGTAATAATCAAAATAGAATTTTCAGAATTACTTTTAATCATTTCAAACAATTGTAAACAGTTCATTATGCAATTTTTTTTCCTCTTTGTTACTCAGTTACTACAGCATTAACACAGAAAAATAAAGAAAAAGAAACACATGTAAACACTGAAGAAATAATCATACCTTCCTCATCAACCAGAGGTGTGGATCCATTTTCTGGAGAGTGAAACAGACAAGAAAACAAGAAACATATGTAAAGAACAAAAGAATATCCATTAAATATTTAAGAAATTATTTAATTCACATTAAAATAAAACATATAAAAATATTACAAATTATTATTACATTCTCACATTCATCATTTTTTTCAATAAAGATATATTTCCTACTTTATTAATAAAAATTGATGAAGTACATAAATACATGTTTAAATCATATACTTTCATGTTTAAAACAAAAAACTTCTATTATAACTATTATAGGTGTAGTTTATATTTAAAAATTCTTTTTAATATACGATATAATTTGAATAAGAAATTCATATTAATTTTTTAATATGAATTATATAGTTAAATTAATGTTTTAACATATGGTGAAAGCCATAAGTTCCTGGAATAATCACTAATGCTCTAATGAATAATAAAATGATATGTTAGTGCAAAAATTGTATTTAAATTAAGTAACACATTAAATTTATCATAACAAAATTTAGCTTGAATGTTTTACACAATGCATTAAAAATGTAATAAGCTGCTGTATAACAGCATGACAAACTTTTGTTTTGTTTTTAATACACAAGATTTTGAACATGTAACAGTTTTTAATGGACAGAAATATACACTAATTTTTCATTTTTCCCTATTCTTTGAATATTTTATATCCAAAGTAGGAAATATGATAACTGGTTCAGAATTAAACACTTTGAAGAAATCCACATTAACTATTAACTAATATCAAATATGTAAGCTGAAACTTACATATAACACAAAAACATACTTCCATATACTTTCTAGTAGTTTTATTTTTGTTATATTTTTGACATTTCAAAAGTTATGAAATCAAAGAATGGTGACAATATTCCAAACTTGGAAATTGCTGTAGACATTCGGTTTTGTATAAGCTGTAACCTTATGCAGGCCCATAATGTGGTAAAAAACATTTACTACTTGGAAGGTATGTTTTTGTGCTAATAAAATATATTTTATTTATTCAATCTAGGAACTTATGGTTGTCTCCTCTTACAGATTTAATACACTATTCTTTTATATATTGCAATTCAAAATACTAATGAACTTTAGTAAATTATTCAAATTTATTAATTTTAACAATTTGTTTCAGTTGAGACTTACTGTAAAAAGAGTGCTGACTGTAGTAAAATATTTCAACTAATTTATAAGCAATATATAAATATCAGAGTATAGGTTTTAAAAAATTCATTTTAAAAATCAATAAAATTAGAGTTGTGTATCAATGTTATCAGTCAGCTGACAATTAACTCTTATTACCATGTTTTTACTCAAATATGTAAGATAATGTCACTGTCGAATGTAAGATGCACCTTAATTTCTTCATGTTCATTAACAGATTTTTTGTCAACAGAACCAGCATCTATTTACAGTGCATGTAAAGTAAATTGTATCACTGTCTTCCATGATAACAAAGTTGGAAACCTCTTCATTTTCCATGTTAGATTCTTCTGAATCAACACTGAATTTGATAATCATATTTTTCTACACAATCATCCTTAGTGCTATTTAAAGAATTAGAAATGCATCATTTCTTAAAAGAGCACTGTAGAACTTTTTCTGAGATTATCTTCCAGGTATTTATGCCACTAATGTAATAGATTAACACAACTGAGCTAAGTTGTTCTCTTTAATGACTTTATTAAACCAATGTTTGTAATCGGTAATATTTAAAGTAACTCAATTGAATTATTTCCTCTGTTGACTATTTATTTAAATTAATAAAATAAGAAGATTAAGCAAAATAAGATTGGTGACCTCTGGTTCCATGCAAGTTATACACCCCATTTTCAGACATACTGTGAAAAAAGTGCCTCTTATAATTTGAGTGAATACAGTAACTTCTAGATTCTAAAGTTAGATTATATCAGGCTAACAGTTATCAGGTTAATTAAGAAATATAAAACTTACTTTTAAACAAAACAATACAGTACATCACAATTTACTGTGTAAAACCTAAGGTATTTATTGAATTATATAAAATAGCTGTTTCTTGTTAGTCTTATATGGTTTTTTTTTTATTCTTAATTACCTTTTTATTTTTGTATATGTTCAATTTAATTATATATATATAGCATACTTCATTCTATGCTCCATTTTAATATGCATTTAAAATTATATTATTGGGAAATTATTATAAAAATAGTTAAATTAAAAAGTTTATAGTAGAGAAGGGCTTCTCTACTAAAACTACTGAAAAAATAAAAGGTTAGCCAATTGATATAAATATTTCCAGCTTAGAATTATTTACTTATTTGGTAAATCAATAATAGTTAACATTTAAAAATTTTTTTTCAATACTCAGATTCTAAAATTATGTAAAAATACTGTAATGCTTAAATTCTTTGCCTCACAATTTTCAAAAAGATGTAATATCCTCAAGAAATCATTGCAATTATTCATCCCTAATTCACAATAAAAACAATTCTAATAGTAATAATAATAAAAATAACAACTTACGACTTCCATTATCCTTGACCAAAATATTTTCAGCCATTGTGATTTTTCTTACTTGACTATTACTAGATGTGCGAATACTAGAAATAAAATTTAATTTCATTTATAGTTTATTATTTTAAGTACTTATATTAAGATTTTTTGAAATCTTAAATCAAAGAAAATGAAATAAATAAATAAATATACAGTAGAGTCCACATAAGTCATCACCCGGATAACTCGACACTCTGTTACGTAGTCAGTTTTTTGTGGTCCCGGCTGACTTACATAGGCATTAATGTTATTAATGTTAAAAAACTCTGTTTACTCGACATCATTTAACTCGTCACCACTGGATAAATCAACATACTTTTTCTGTTTCACACTTTTTAGAATTCTGAAAAATGAGTTCACACCACACGGCTTATTTTACGGTGTGAATTCATTTTTTCAGCAGGGGAATCTATTACACTGCATTATTACTACTTACTTATACATATAGTGCCAAATGTTGGGCACCAATTTTTGTACTTGCTTGTACCCAACTATCATATTACTGACAATCAACCAATTACATATCATATGACAGTCAACTATCATAAAATAAATGCATTGAGCTTTATATTTACATTTGTTCTTGGATTTTACCATAGGATAACATGTATGAGTAGCACGAATCACAAAAATTTTAAATCCCATAGGATAACATGTATGAGTAGCACGAATCACAAAACTTTCTCGTACGATAACATGTATGAGTAGCACGAATCACAAAATTTTCCCGTACGATAACATGTATGAGTAGCACGAATCACAAAATTTTCTCGTACGATAACACAAAATTTTTTGAGTTAGTTGATAATAATTTTTCGACGTCGATATAATTTTTAGATCGCTTACCGTTCGATAAAATTTCTGCGCGCGTTCTAATAACAAATACCTTTTGACATACTTACTATAAAATGTGATTGGTTGATTGTCGACATATATAAATTTTTAACATACGTTAGAATTTATTTTAATGCCAGGATCGAACATGGAAGCATACGGCTTTATTTTTACCTACGACAGCGACAGAAATTATTCTGTTTCTCCTCGGTTGTACAAGTCTCTGGACGCCTGTATAGCTGCGGTAAATAATTTTTCACTCGATATTCCCGATAATTTTCCCGTTGTTTTGCGTTATTTTAAAGTTAACGGAGATATATGGAAGGAAGATGGAAAGTTCGGTTTTGTAATTGTTGATGAAGACGGAAGAATTAACGACGTTAGTAATAAATTATATTATTCGTTCGAAGATTGTTCGGATGTTATGAGAGAAGTTTACGTTGAAAAGAATAAAAAGAATATATTAATATTTAGAGAGATAAATTGCGGATTGAAACATTATAAATTTGCTAAAGTCAGTAAAATCGATTGACATGTATTTTAAGCACCCGAGTAACTGCATAATCGCTGGACCGTCGCAATGTGGAAAGACTACGTTAGTAAGAAAAATTATTCGTTGTAAAATTTATGAAAAACAGTTAAAGAAAGTTTTATGGTGTTATTCTGTATACTTACCGTTTTTTCGAGATGAAAAAGGTATTACATTTATGTACGGCCTACCTGAATCTGTGCAAGGATGGGATTTAGTAGTAATCGATGATTTGATGCACGAACTCAGTTCAAAAACTGCGTTTCTGTTCACAACAGAGTCTCACCATTATAATGTAAGCGTGATCCTGATAATGCAAAATCTGTTTCCGAAAAATAGAATTATGAGAGATATTACTTTAAATACGCATTATTTGATTTTGTTTAAAAATAATCGAGACGAAAGTCAAGTAAGCTGTTTGGGACGTCAAGCTTTCGCAGGAAAATGTAATTTTTTTATGGACGCATATAAAAAAGCGACAGAAAAGGATTTTGGTTATTTGCTGCTGGATTTTCATCCTAAAACAGACAAGAAACTTTCGGTGCGGGATTCGTGTTTTCCGGACGAACAAGGTATTTATTGGGTATACTTACCGATAAAATGAAGAACGTAAAGAAAAATTATCACATGTTGGCGCATTTAGCCAAAACTACTCCCTCTCAACGAAGAGCGATATTGAAAGAGGCTACTTCCGACCAAGTTAAAGTTTTGTGCGAAATATGCGATAATTTTCTGAGAGGAAATATACCTGCTGACGTTCATAAATTACGAAAATATAAAAAAGTAATCAGGAAATTAAGTGAAAAACGTGTTCCTTTAAATATCAAGAAAAAAAATTTTGATTAATCAATCGGGTGGATTCCTTCCTCTTCTACTGGCGCCGTTATTGTCTATGGCAGGAGGATTAATCGGTAAAGCAATAGGAAAAAGAATCTAATGGCGAAGCAAATGGCTCTGGTCCCTCCCGAGTTGCTGGCAGGATATCAAATTAAACCCGAAATAAGAATTGGAAGTAATATCGAAGAATTACTCGAGAGTACCGATTTATCCGACGATAGTAAAGTTAAATTATTAAGTCAGTTGATTTCGAGATATCAGAGAACCGTCCATAAGCCGAAGGAGCCTGTCAGAGTATCCGTTGTGCCCGATGAAAAACCGCCGGAGCTACCTGAAGAAAAACCACCTACCTCCGATAACGGTGAGGATGCGTTTATTAAACAAATAACTATATCTGTACCCCAGCTATATCAAAAATACGTTCCTCATTTAATCGATAAACTGAGACAAAACGACTACGGATGGAATACAAAAGGTGAATTAACAGTTAGCGGCACTCCAGTACCACGAAGCCACATAATTGATCTGTTATCTCATTTGTTTCGCAATCGAAAAACATCTATTGCGCCTATCGGTTTTAACGTGTTTTGGGAAGCTGTAAGAAAACTAAATTTTCCTAGAGAGTGGATAGGAAATAAAAGTTTGTCGACTCTACCCGAAATCGGCGAAAAACCGCGATATCAACCGATACAAGTCGAAAGTCCCGAAGAAATTTTTTCTACAATTTCTCCGAGAGTATTTTACCAGTGGAAAAAGTCGTCGAAAAAGAGGAAGAAGAGTCCGGAATGGAGAAACTACTGAGACGGTTATATTATAACCCCAAATCTTCGGCATCGTTTGGAGGAGTGAGTAAACTAGTTAAAGCTTCTAAATTTCCGAGATCTACTGTCGAAAAATGGCTGTCTTCTCAACCTGTTTATTCGTTGCATAAACCTGTAAGGGTTAAATATTCGCGAAGAAAAACTAAAGCTTTTTATCCTAACGATCTATGGCAAGCCGATTTAATTGTGTTAAAGCAATTTTCTAGATATAATAACGGTATAAAATATTTATTAACAGTAATTGATGTATTTAGTAAATATTGTTACGTTGTGCCAATAAAGGATAAAAAACCTAAGTCTGTTGCCGAAGCGTTTCAAATTATTTTTAAACGCAATGTTCCTAAAAATATGCAAACCGATAAGGGAACCGAATTTTATAATAGATTAGTAAAAAATTTGTTTAAAAAATATAAAATTAATCACTATTCGACCCATTCGGATACTAAGGCTTCGGTGGTCGAGAGATTAAATAAAACTTTACGAAATAAAATATATAGATTAATTACTTATCGTAATTCTTATCAATATATCGATAAATTAAACGATATTGTAAAAGGATATAATAATAGTTTTCATAGAAGTATCGGGATGGCTCCATCTGAAGTTAGTCTTTTGCATTACGGTTCGATTTTTGATAGGCTGTACGGTATAAAAAGGAAAAGTAAATTTAAATTTAATATTGGTGATTTAGTTCGAATTTCGAAAATACGTAAAACATTTAGTCGCGGATATCTGCCGGGCTGGACGAAGGAAATATTTGTTATTCACGACCGATTTCTATCACATCCTCCGACTTACGTATTAAAAGATGCGAATAACGAGATTCTAGAAGGAAGGTTTTATACCGAAGAATTACAAAAGGTAACAAAATGATGCAATCAGATTTTTTCGTGACGCTGATAAGTAATGCAAGTATGGACCTGTTTCCGGGGAATACGCAGTCGCATTTCACGGTGAAAATGAGTCCTCCTATTAATTTACACGGAAATTGGACCGTCGGTCTTGCCGAAGCTATTATTCCGAGAAACTGGTTTAATATATCTAATCATAATAATCAGTATATTGTGACGATCGAAGAAAGCGTGAAAGAAGAAGACGAACCTTTGCCGGATAAATCATATTTGATTCCATTAATTTCTATTAAAGGCGATAAAACTGAATTGTTTGATATAATAAATTCGAACATAGTTAGTCTAACAAATTCTAATTTGGCAGAATTTATTTTCGATAAAAATAATCAAACTGTGGATATAAATATAAAAGACGAGCACGAGTTATTTATCACCGTAAAGGATTCGTCGAAATTACTTTATATGCTAAACTTACCTAACGAAGATACTGTATTAAGGGGTAATTCGACTCATAATTTTCGACTGTCGACTCAGGACTACTCTAACGAATATTTTAATTTAGTGGAGAAAAATAGAAAGAGAGAAGTAATTAAGAAAGTTTATAAAGACGAAAAAATCTTTATTCCTATCGGATTATACTCGTCTCCCGAAAAATTTCTTAGCATTTTTAAGTATATAAAACTGGCATTGCTGCCTAATAATAAAATTATTTTAAAAGTTCCGTGGAATATTTCTGTAGAATTTGGAGATGAATTGAAAGATTTTCTCGGATTTACGGCTACAAAATTTCCACCCGGCGAATATATAAGTCGCTATCCCATCGAAATGTCGGCAGGAATTTCGGAAATTTTTATTTACTCGAATATTATTTCTTCTCATCACGTAGGAGATATAACAGCCCCGTTATTAAGAGTTATACCCGTTATGGGCACGAAAGAAGATCAGATAGTCAAAGTTTATTCCAAACCTTTGTATTTTCCTATTAGGAAAAATTTTATCGAAACAATCGAAATCGAACTGAGATCTGCGAGCGGAAAAGAGATAGTCTTTTTCGGAGGAAAAACAATATTAATTTTATCTTTTAAACAGTTATAAATACCTGTTAGTTTAATATCTAGCATTAGTTTGTCTTTAAGAAGTGCAAAATGAAGCTCGATCCAAAAGCTTGTATAAATTACTACTGTAATCAAGCAGGAGGTACGTTATGGACTCCCGATTTATATTTGAGGCAACATTTGACGGGACGAGGTTATTTTGCGGGGCCTCAAATTCAGCGAGGGTATGGATTCTTCAGTGATCTTTTTAGAAAATCAGTACCGATTCTGGGCCGAATCGGATCGTATCTGGGGCGCAAAGCATTAAATTTTGCGTCGGGTGTTGGATCAGACCTAATTGCGGGGAAATCATTTAAAGAATCGGCAAAATCGCATCTAAAGGATATTGGCTCTGAAATTAAAGATGATGTAGTTAAAAAAGTGCAAGGCGGATCGGGTATAAAACGAAAGCGACCGAAGAGACTGAAGCAGACGCAGAATAAAAGACGGAAAGTACACGATATATTTTCGGAATAAGAAAAATGGACCCGAATTCCTGCCCCTGCACCAAAAGCGAGCTCGACTTATTTAGCACCGTTTCGACGCAACTGGCCATCGACAATACTACAGAAGTTATTGTTCATCCCGTAGCAACAATATCGGATAGCCGTGCCCCGATAGAATTTTACATATCCGGTTCTGGCGAAAATTATATCGACTTGCATTCGATTTATCTCCACGTTCAAGCAAAAATTATTAAAAACGACGGAACGGACGTTTCTGCCGAAGAAAAGGTCGCACCTGTTAATTATTTTTTAAATAGTTTATTTTCTCAATGCAGCGTGTTTTTAAATGATAAACAAATAATTTCGCAGACTAATTACTGCTACCGATCTATTTTAGAAGCATTATTATTTTATTCAAAAGATGCGCAAGAAACTTTTTTAACGAGCGCATTATTTTATAAAGATACTGCGCAATATATGGACTCGTTAGACGATAATAATGAAGGATTGGCTAAAAGATTTAATATTGCTAAACAAAGTAAATTAATAGATTTAATCGGAAGGCTTCATATCGATTTGTCTAATCAACCTAAATTGTTAATTAATAACGTTGATTTAAGAATTAAATTAGAAAGATCTAAAGACGATTTTGCTCTAATGTCTACCAGCAATAATTATAAAATAATTATAAAAAACGCGTCTTTAAAAATTAATAAAGTAGACGTTAGTTCGTCTGTTCAAATTGGAATAGAAAAAGCGCTGCAAACAGGCATCATAAAAATGCCGTTTCGAAGAACGGATGTAAAAGTTTTTACCCTAAGTAGCGGAATACAATCTACTAATATCTCAAACGCCGTAATCGGCCAGCTGCCTTACAGAATGACTATCGGACTAGTTTCTAATACCGCATTTAATGGAAATGTAAAATATAATCCTTTCAATTTTAAAAATTACAATTTAAATTATATATGTTTATTAAAAGACAACCAAATGTTTCCGCCGCAACCATATTCTCCGAATTATGGAGGAGACGCCTATGGAAGGAATTTTATATCATTATTCGAAGATATAGGATGTATTAATCACCATAAATATACTAACATATCTTACAAAGAGTATAAAGACGGATATACTCTCTACAGTTTCGACTTAACACAGGATCGAGCCGCCTCCGAATCACATAAGAGTATAAATCAAATAGGAAACATCTCAATCGAATTTAAGTTCGCAACGGCATTACTAGAAACTGTAAACGTTATTTGTTTACTCGAATACAATAATACTCTAGAAATCGATGCTTCGAGGACTGTTTTTGTCGATTACTAATGAACACCATCACGCTGTGGAGGCTCGCATCCAGCGATCCGAAAATAAGAGAAACTTTTGGAGGAGTTTTTGCATCGGATGATTTACCTGTTTGCATCGCTAAGTATAAATCGTATATAATTAACTTAGACGAAAGAAATAAACCCGGAACTCACTGGATATCGGTATTCTTTGACGGAAAAATCTGTTTTTACTACGATAGTTATGGGATTAAGCCATCGAAACAGAATATAATAAATTTTATAACACGCAATTCTAAAACTTGTTGCTGGAATAATAACGTTCATCAGAGTTTATATTCGACGAATTGCGGCTATTTTTGTTTGTATTTTCTATATAAAATGAATAGAAACCAATGTTTAAACGAATTAAGTAAAACGGATAAAGTCTATAACGACGAATTTGTACAAAACTTTGTTAAACACCGTTTGTATTTAGCGCGCCCACTTACTGTAACGTATAACCAATGCTGTAATTCAATGAAAAATAATAAAAGCATTTAAAGTGTAAAAAAATTGCTTTATTTTTTCAAAAATAAATTACAGGTGGGGGTATTGCCATATATCTGTAAATAAAAAAACCCGAAATTAAAAAATAAATATAATATTATTTACCGATTTTTATATAAGAATAAAATATATTTACTGTGTTTAAACATGTATGTCTTATACGAAAAAACATCGCACAGAGGACAATGAGCAATAAAACGGGTATGGTCCGTACAGATGTTTAATAGCGAGGCACCATCCTGCGGCCGACGACATTCGTGCGGATAACCCATCCTGTGAATACTACACACCGTTTCTTTCGTCCGTTTTTTGGGAGGAGGGCAGTTGTGAGGGTATTTTTTTAGATGGTTCGGGCATGGAACCCTTATGTCGGAAGATTTCGGCACGCCGAAATCTTCTAGATCGAAGTATGGTATATACACGTTATAAATTTCACTCGTTAAATCTAAAAAATTTTTTTCAATTTTCCCTCCCTTATAATAAAAAATTTTATATTTTAAAAATAAATCATATAAAATTCGACAAACATTTTCACTTTTCTCCCACTCACCAAAAGGCCCTTCTTCGTATGCTAAATAAAGACCGTGTAAATGGTTGCCGAATCTTACATTTTTTTGATTAGAAAAATTTAACCACTCGAAAACAATATTTTCATTATAAAAATTAATTATATCGAATTCGTTCCAATTGCACGCCACATACCCGACCTGACGACATAAGGTATCGAATGCGAGACCCATATCCTTGATTGTAAATACCTCAAAATCTATAATTACTCCTATATTACATTTCTCCTCCTCCCTCGTATAGAAACGGTGTGGATGCATAGTCATCCACGCAGGATGTGAATCTATCCAGTCGTAATCTAATTTATATAAATATATATTATATAAAGAATAAAGAAAACCTTGTTTTTATTTTAGTACTCACATTTAAAATCGCAAGATCCATCGCGGACTGCAGGTATAGCAGAATTTACATTATCTAAAATATTTCTTTTTTTAAAAAAATATATTAATTAAATGTAGATATATATATAAAAATATACTTACAAGCCATCTTCTAGCTGGATGTTTCGAGTTTGATAGAAACTTCTGAGTTCCGAGCGGTATTTATACAAAATTCGAGGGTATAAAAAACTTTCTAGCAACCGAGATCGTTTTCCTTAAACTTTCTAGAGACGTGGAAAATAAATTAGAGGTTTATAATCTATGCCGACGGGTTGCTGAAGGGGTTATGAATGGCACAGTTAGATTATTTTCGCTGTCGACACGACGCAGTTTCCCGGTCAAAAATAAATTACGAAATTAGTTTGTCACTTTTTCCGCGTCAGAAATTAGATTTTTCTGGGACAAAAATTCGCCAAAAGCCTTTCCTAGTCAAAAATAAATTACGAAATTAGCTCGTCGACACTTTTCCCGATCAAAAATAAATTTTTCTGGGACAAAAATTCGCCAAAAGCCTTTCCTAGTCAAAAATAAATTATGAAATTAGCTCGTCGACACTTTTCCTGATCAAAAATAAATTTTTCTAGGACAAAAATTCGCCAAAAGCCTTTCCTAGTCAAAAATAAATTACGAAATTAGCTCGTCGACACTTTTCCCGATCAAAAATAAATTTTTCTGGGACAAAAATTCGCCAAAAGCCTTACGAAATTAGTTTGTCGACACAGTTTCGCTTTTTCCGGGGCTAAAGGGTTTACTAAATTAGATTTTTTTTAGGACAAAAGCCTTACGAAATTAGTTCTGCGACACAGTTTCCTGATAGACAGCAGTCGACTTTCCAGTTCTAACCGGTACAATCCGGTTAGATTAACTGCTATATATACTAGGACCAAGAGACTGTCCGACACATCTTGTCTACTACAAGTATCTCCAATACAACTAAGAAAACATGTCGTCAGATGCTGGTAAGAATTTATTATTTTTTATTATTTTAAAAATATTTTTATTAAATAGTATGTAATTTTAAATTTAGAAAATGAATTTGATTTTACCGTGAAACAGAGCGTCGGTAAAAAGAGGGGTCCGAAACCTAAAATTACTGAAGAACAGGAGTCGAAAAAGCAAAAATTTGACTTAGACCTAAGCGTACATAATACTAAAACTTTGAAAATTCGGCCATTTAAAATTAAAATATGTGAAAATCAAGTAATGGAGGTTACGGAATTTCAGTCTACTGCATATGTTTCTCTGACAAGAACGAAAGGAAACTATCCGTCTAACAAATACAATATTAATGTTAAGGATTTTAAATTATATAAGAAGGCTTTCGATGCAATGGGCGAACATTTAGACGAAAATGTTTAATTTTATATTAAGAAAGAAAGCTTTTAGAGGATATGCGAAAACATATAGAGCGTTTATTGCAGAAAATGTTGATCCCGCAGTCTTTTTTGAAAAAATAACGCCGACTGTTTATAATATTTTAGCTAGCGATAATTTTGTGTGTAGAAGAAAATTTTTGATAAATTTAAAAACTAAATTTTTAAAATATTTAGAAGACGATATTGCAGAATATCAAGATGTGTATTTTTCCAGCCGTGTTGAGCATATTTTATCCTCGTATATGATTAACGATAAATTAACTAATGCTTTCGATACGATTCTAAATTATATCGACGAATTTATTAAGTATGGATCGGGATGGATACTAAATGAAATTATATTCATAGATATTAATATTGGCATATATAAAAATGAAAGCGGTGGCTGCGGAAATATTATTCTTCCTAAATCTTTAGTTAATAAGCGTTGTGTATTAAATATAAAATGTTCGGACAATCAATGTTTTCTATATTGTATAATTGCACATTTGTATCCCGCAACCGGTAGTAACAGAAATTCTGTATATTTATATAGAAAATATTTAAAATATTTAAATACAAATCGTTTAAAATTTCCTGTAATCGTGAAAAATATTCCTATATTTGAAAAAAATAATTGTCTGACTATTAATGTTTATGGCTACGAAAAGAAATTAATTTATCCTATCTATATAAGCAAATTTCAATTTGAAAAAGAGATAAATTTATTGCTATATAAGTCGCACTATTTCTTGATTAGGAACTTCAATAGATTAATGTCCGATAAATTTTTACCTAGAAAATACTGTAAAAAATGTCTAAACGGATTCGAAAGAGAGTGTACTTTAAATGATCACGTTAAATTTTGTTCTAATCATAAATATCAAAAAGTATCAACCCCAAAAGGTGAGAATGCGATTGTAAAATTCCGGTCGATAGAAAAGGAATTATTCTTTCCCATAGCGTGTTTTTGCGACTTTGAGTCAATTTTGGAAGAGGTTTCTTCCGATGAAATAGATCCGAGTGTTAGTTTTACTAAAAATATCCAAATTCATAAACCTATATGTTATTCTATTATAATTATCGAAAACGAAGATAAGATAATATATAGCAATTTTTATTTGGGTGATAACGCCGTTAATAATTTTCTAATCGATATCCAAAACCAGCTAAGTAATTTATTAGATATAATAAATCGCAACGTCGAAATTAATTTAAATAGTATTTCTAATATTTCAAAAGATATATGCCATATTTGTAAGGAAAAATTTAATGATGATGATCTGCGCGTATTGGATCACAATCACCAGACAGGTGATATCCGCGGATACGCCCACAATCGATGCAATTTGAATTATCGATTAAAAACATTTATCCCGATTATACTTCATAATTTTTCAGGTTATGATTCGCATTTAATTTTTAAAAATATTCCTTCCAAATTATTTTCGAAAATTAAAATTATTCCCATAAATTCCGAAAAATTTACAACATTTTCATTAGATTATTATAAATTCATTGACAGTTTCCAGTTTTTAAATTCTAGCCTCGCTGTTTTAACCGAGAACTTAAAAAATGCGAATTATAATTTCCCAATTTTTAATCGTTTTTTTCGTCGCTGTACATATAGAGAATTATTATTAAGAAAGGGAATTTTTCCATATTCCTATTTTAAAAATAAGCGAATATTAGACGAAAAACAATTGCCTCCTAAAAAATGTTTTTATAACGAGTTATCGCAAGAAAATATTAGCGACGAAGATTACGATCACGCCCAATTAGTTTGGGAAAAATTTAACTGTAAAACTTTTAAAGACTATTTAAAATTATACCAATATGTCGATACTATATTATTGGCGGATATATTCCAGAATTTCAGAAAATTAAGTTTAATGTATTATAATTTAGATCCCGTATATTTTATAACTGCACCTGATTTAACATGGAATTGCGGTTTAAAAATGACAAAAATCCAATTAGAATTATTCACTGACATCGAAAAGTATCAATTTATCGAACAAGCCATGCGAGGAGGAATTAGTTTGGCAGGGAAAAGATTTGCGCGAGCTAATAATCCGCTAATACCGCAAACATACGATAAAAATCTGCCTCATAATTATATTCTGTCGATAGACGCAAATAATCTTTACGGGTTTGTGATGAGCGCATACTTACCCGTAAATAATTTTAGATGGCTACACGAAGACGAAATAGACGCTTTAGACATACCTAATATATCAGATAAAAGTAGCATAGGATATATCTTAGAAGTCGATTTAAAATATCCCGAAACTCTTCATGATAGACACGATGACTTACCGCTTGCCCCAGAGCATATTTCGATCCCGTACGATTTATTATCTAATTATCAAAAAACAGTATTAAAAAAATTAAATTTAAAGTATGTCAATACTAATAAAAAATTAACTCCTACTCTTTTCGATAAAACAAACTATGTAGTTCATTATAGAAATTTAAAATTTTATCTAGAAGAGGGATTGATAATAACTAAAATTCATAGAGTATTAGCGTTTTGTCAAAGTCCATGGCTTAGAAAATATATTCATTTTAATAATAAAAAAAGACAAGAATCAACTAATGATTTCGACAAATCATTTTTTAAATTAATGAATAATAGTTTTTTCGGAAAAACCTGTCAAAATGTAAGAAAGCGTATTAATTTAAAAGCGGCTACAACATTAAATCAATATCGTAGATATCTGTCTAAGCCGTCCGTAGAAAAGTTTCAAATTATAAATGACAATCTCACAATTTTTAAATTGAAAAAACTTAATTTAATTTTGGATAAACCAATTTATATAGGTTTTTGCGTATTAGAGTTGAGTAAATTGCATATTTACCAAACATTTTATAAAATATTTAAAAATAGATATGGCGAAAACGTACGCTTATTATATACAGACACAGATTCCCTGACACTTCAAATTTTTACAAACGACGTATACGAAGATTTCAAATCATTTCCCGATATTTTTGATTTCAGTAATTATCCTAAAACTCACAAATTATATAACGAAACGAACAAAAACAAACTGGGTTATTTTAAAGACGAAACTCAGTCGAAACCAATAATCGAATTTTGCTCGCTAAAACCGAAAATGTATTCTTATATTTTCGATAAACAAAATAAAAAAACTGCTAAAGGTATTAAAAAATCTGTTATAAAAACATTTAATCACGATAAATATAAAGAAGTATTATTTAATACAGAACTATTAAGACACAGGCAATACGGAATTAAAAGCAAAAATCATGAGGTAACAACATATCTCCAAAATAAAATTTCCCTTTCCCCCTTTTACGATAAAAAATTTATTTTAGATAATGGAATAGACGTGTTATCATTTGGTCACTATAGTTTCTACTTTTAATTTGCAGATCTACCATCACCGCAATATGGGTTCTTAATAATATATAAAAGAAAATATACTTATGTAATACACCGCTTTAGTAGTAAAACTTATTCCTGTTTAAAACAGGCGTGTATTAAAGCGGCCTCGTTGAAAATGTTAAATAATAAATCATATAGATGTAAATTTTTTGTAATAGACGATAAGATAACTTTACCTGTTTTCGATAAATATTTTATAAAATGCGAATGTATGGAATGTAATATTAAATAAATATTTTATTTTTCTAGAAATTATATATTTTAAAAAACTAAACAAAAATGTAAAACTTCCAAAACGGATGTCTAGCGGAGCAGCAGGATATGATATTTTCTGTGCTGATGGGTTTCAAATAAATCCAAATGAACAAAAATTAGTTTTTATCGATCTAGCTGTTGAAATGCCACAAAACTGTTATGGCCGCATTGCTCCAAAATCTTCTTTGTCTTTGAAGAAAATTATAGTAAACGGTGGAGTTATCGATTCCGACTATCGAGGAAATATCGGAGTTCTGTTATATAATTTCGGATCAGAAATTATTGTGTTTGAACCTGGAGCAGCTATTGCACAATTAATTTTTGAAAGAATCTTGCATCCTATGTTTTTAGAAACAAATTCATTGAACGGTACTGACAGAGATGAAAAAGGCTTTGGAGAATGCACCGATATTGTTTTTTCTCAAAGTTTTGAAGATTGTGACGATATTGTTTTTTCTCAAAGATTGTAATCGGGTTAAATCATGTACTCTATATTAATGTACTCTATATTAATGTACTCAAGTAATGTAATTAAATAAACAATGTTTATTTATTTCTTTGTAGTTAATGAACCATCCCCCATCGACTGGGAAGCTTTCTCATCATCGCCTATCGATGAGAAAACGATAACACAATTTCAAAATTTCGTACACTGGGGAACAATCAGCAAACGACGCGATCTATCTCATAAGTTTATTTCGGATTATGCGGATAGATTAAATTGGGAACACATATGGAAAAATTACAAATTTCCTACCACGTTTATTACGTCGCATCTTGATTATGCAAAATGGGATTTAATTTGCGAATATCAGCAATTAGACGACGTTTTCCTTACAAATTTTTCAAATCATCTTGATTGGAATAAAGTCGCCGAATTCCAATCTCTTTCAAAAGAATTTATTATCGCCTTCGTACATAAATTTGATATTAAAAAAATTTTAAAACACCAAAAATTAAGTACATCGACTTTACGTCAAATACGAAACCATCTCAATTGGATTTTTGTTTCTCGCTATCAAACCCTTGACGAAGAATTTATTAACGAATTCCAAACTAAACTTTCTTGGTGTTATCTTATTAAATATCAAAATTTACGCAAGGAATACATTGTTAGCAATCGCGAAAATTTATTCTTGTACTTAATGTCAGAAATGTGTCTTTGTTTAGACAAACTGAAAGAAAAATTGTAAACGTTTTGTAAAAATAAAAATCTTTCAAAATAATTCCAGTGTTATATTATTTCAAATCACACTCACTTCGTAATATAACGCGCGCAGAAATTTTATCGAACGGTAAGCGATCTAAAAATTATATCGACGTCGAAAAATTATTATCAACTAACTCAAAAAATTTTGTGTTATCGTACGAGAAAATTTTGTGATTCGTGCTACTCATACATGTTATCGTACGGGAAAATTTTGTGATTCGTGCTACTCATACATGTTATCGTACGGGAAAGTTTTGTGATTCGTGCTACTCATACATGTTATCCTCATAGAGTGCCAAATGTTGGGCACCAATTTTTGTACTTGCTTGTACCCAACTATCATATTACTGACAATCAACCAATTACATATCATATGACAGTCAACTATCATAAAATAAATGCATTGAGCTTTATATTTACATTTGTTCTTGGATTTTACCAGTTTGAGGGAATTTTTATTATTTTAGCTAGCTATATAAACCAGTAATCTTACTTAAATTTGTTTGCTTGGAGTTTATCACTATTTTAAAAATTTACAAGGTTGTATGGCACAATTTGCACAAAAGATCCTGTACCATTAAACAATGCAATAACATAATGTTAAAAAAAATTGAGAGAAACTAAGTTATATTGGCGATTGACTTAAAATAAATTTTTAGTAAACATTTTTTAAAATTTTGAATTAATTACCTTGAATAAAGAACACAAGCAAACCATATAATTAATCCAACAATGCTTTGAGCATCAAAAGTATTCTTGCTTGGACTGCCCCAAGGTAATGATTTGCAATTGGGATCTAAAAAAATTAATGATTAATATATAATTTCAAATATTCAATCTAAGTGTAATAAAATTTAATTTTTCACTTATACATATCATATATTAAATATAAATTAGGAAATAAAATATGCATTAACACAAAGTATAAGAAAAAATTATAGAAAACAACCAAACATAAAAATAGAAAATTTCCTAGAGAATAATGTGTTTGTTTCTTGTCTTTATGAATACCGTATAATTTATTAATTACACCTGTATCAACAAATTAAAATTTCTAAGCTTGTCAAATATTACAAAATGGTATTAGAATTCAGAAATAAAATTCTTTAGATTTCAATACTACTAATGCATGAATGATTAATTAAATATAAACTGATGAAATCTTCATAAAGAAAAGAATCGTAAACTTTATTAAAATTGTTCTCATTGAGATTTTTCATATATTTTAAATTGCAAACTGAATAACTGGTTTCATTAATATCAAGCAAGTCAATTTTAGACAAAAAAATTAACTTTAAAAAATCTCTCTTCAATCTGATTGAACTTAATAAATGTCTAATGTAGCAGGAGGATACAACAGGCTTAATTTTCTTGTAAAAAGATGGAGGGGAGTGTTATTTTTTAATATAAACAATAAATTTCTACCTGATCAAAGGTATTCTACTGTGTTACAGTCAATCCTTAAAAAGGACTGTAAGACTTACTGTCCAATTTGCCTTCCCCCATTAAGTTGAAAATATTTGAAGCCATCTATAACCAGCAAAATGTCCTTCAATCAACATAACAGCATAGCCCACTGTTTCACTATTACTAATTTCCTGAGCACACAGCATGAAATAACTAATTTTAAAAAACTTTTAATCTATATAGAATATCAAAAACACTACTCATACTAAGTAGAAAAAAACAAACAACAAAAAATAACTTTATTTCAAACCAGCAAACAATTTTAATGTATAACCAAATCTATAACAAACCATTTATCTACACATTCTACATAATGTATAGACAACTTTTACAAAATTGCACCTCATAATATAAATTTTTAATTTTGTACATAATATGCATGTGAATTTCAGATGTCATCTTCATATCTAGCCTCATTTTTTAAAAGTAGAAGGCCTAAACATGATCATGCCTAAAGACATCACTTGCTAATGCGTAAGTTTTCCACATTTCAAAGATAAAGTTGTATACTTTGACAAAATCCTCAAACTTTTTTCTTCTTTATTCCCCTCTTTTTAACCTACACATCCCAAATTTTAACTCATGCAATATTTTTTGTTTCTAATCTACTTTTTTTTTCATATCATTAATATCCAAAATTCATATTTTTACAGATTCATCAACTCTATCAAAAATGCTGAAAACCTATTACATCTAGACTTTTGTAAAATTTAACAATATTGTAGAAAAGCACTATATATTCATTATGATGTTATATTCTATTGCTTTTATATTTGTTTTTATTTCAGGGCCAATTTGTTGTTTGCTTAGAGGTTCATATTATCTAAATGGCATCACCTTTCTAATACTTAAAAAAAAAAGAAAAAGAAAAAACTAAGATGAAAAATTTTAAATCTTACCAGAGTTATGCAAAGCTGACCAAGTGAGATAAAATGTGTACAGAGAAACAACAGATGCTTGAAGTAGACCACTACGTGGTTGAGCTATTATGATAAAATTTATAATTTCATTAAAAAGTAATTAGAATTTACATAAATATTACAATAGTAAAATTATAAATAAAAATTATGATTATCTAAAGCTTTCATAAGAGTATTCAATAAGAAATAAGAATTAATAAAATACATAATTTAATATCTTACAAATATAATGTTTATCACATGTTTACCAAACAAATTTGATATCTTACAAAATACATTTCCTATATATATTTTATTGAAGCATATATGATTGGTTATTATTATTATTATTGTAATTATATATAATACATTTCCTCCAACTATTAAGAGACTATAAAATGCTTTTGTTCATGTACATTTATTCTCTTTTTTCTGCATAAATACAGCTCCATAAACAATTCTCCTAATAAGAAGAAAAATATGTGAGTATGACATCATATTTCCTCTAACAATTAAAAAAGATATTTAGAAATTTTTGATTATAATTATCAAAAATTCACAAAAACAATTAAACACGGCATTTATTAATAATAATTAATGCAACCAAAATGTATAAAATGCATATTTCACATATTGGTTTAAGTACCTTTGGTCATTATCCAGTAGTAGTATTAACTATATTTTCTCATAACAATGTTAAAAAAAATATATTTTACATAATTTTTCACAAATCGCATATTTGTGAAAAAAAATTTATAAAGATACATATTTTAAAATATTTTGCATTCTGCATATCCACATAAACAAATTAATATTTCATAATAAAATCAAATTATGGTGCTCTAATGAATAAACTAGAATATAAATAAATCACCTAAAAATCTCCCTGCTTGCAATTTGTTTTAAGAAGAAAAAAAATAATAATGACCAGATCCTTGCTTTTACATGTCACTACTGCACAATTTAAATTTCTGTATCAATTAATTTTAAATATTTTCTACTTTTCTAAATTATCTACCAAATTTTTAGGATGCATGTAATTTCTGGATATAGGTACTGTACAACAGTTTAATCCATTATGTGCAGATCTTGTACAATTTACAGAACCAAAGGAGTTGAACCAATTTGCACAGCAAGAAATTCTGTATGTTGAAACTGCTTACTATAAAGCTATCTTGTCCAAAAATCAGGACACAATGGATGGAAATGCTATTTGCTATGGGTTCAAAAAATATGCCTCAGTCAAAGTAAACTTGTGATTGCACCATTATAAGTATCTCATAGTACAGGTATCCCTTGCTTAACACGATTTTTGCTTAATGCAGGATTTGAGTAATGTGCAAAATTAATTGTGGAAATCTCTTTATATACATGGCAGAAGTTTTAGTTAATGTGGCTTTAACAGCCATCTTACTTAACATAGACATATTTTTCTCAGCAAATAAGATGTTGGTGAATTTGCTATTTTTGTGCTAAGAATGATTTCTCATAAAAGATATGTAGTATAACAACAACAGTTGTGAAAATTTAACACATTACTGCTAATGCGATATTGTATTCTTTATTTAGAAGCTAATTTTAAAACATCACATTTTGTTTGCATAAAATCAAATCAAAATGTCTGCAGATAAAAAGTATAAATAATATGCCTGATATGCATTTTAAGTTTCGTAAAGGATATAATGCTATACAAACAGTAAAAAATTCTTGTAGCGTGTATGGGGAAGATGCTCCAAAATGCTGGACATGTCAAATGTGGTTTTGAGAGTTTTGTTTGGAAAATTTTGAACCAAAGGATACAAAACACACAGGGCTACCCAAAAGCTGTTGAAGAGAAATTTCAGGAAGAAATTGTTAAAAAAAAAATCAATAAACAACAACTTGCGAACTTGCAAAAAATGTTAGTGTATCACCAACATGATGATTGATCAAGTACCAAAGTACCACTGTGTTTGATTAATGAGAATTTGATATATGTGAAAGCATTGAGGGATTAACTGCATT
Source organism: Centruroides vittatus (assembly GCF_030686945.1). NCBI lineage: Eukaryota > Metazoa > Arthropoda > Arachnida > Scorpiones > Buthidae > Centruroides > Centruroides vittatus. Next base: position 1,884,186 of record NW_027120684.1, on the reverse strand, counting down.
AATCAAGGAATACCTGTAGTGCAGAAGTTGAGATAAGTTTCTCATATTTTAAGAACATTCTTCTAACAGATAAAAGTTCCCTAACAGAACAAAACCTGGAAATAGATTTATGACTGAATTTCAACACATCTGGCATTACCTATGTGGTGAATAAATGATATACTATGTCTGGAAAAGTGACCAGACTAAGTAGTTTTAAATACAAACTATCAAAATAAAATTTAAAAAAAATCAATAAGCTTTGACCACATGTATAAATTGAAAAGAAACAAATAATATGAGTTCTGTAATGTTACACTGCTCATTCATCAAAATACTGAGAAATGTAAGTAAATTTAATCATGAATGTATATTTCACAATGATACATATTTTGTTATGTATCATTGATTAATATACACTTAAAATTTGCATAATTCCTGTTGCCTTATTAATAATGTATTAAAAAAATTCAATAAAGTTTGCAATTATGTTCTAATAAATACCACATTTACTTGCGTATAAGACAAGGTTTTCATCCATTTTTCACTGCTTCAAAAACCTAGGCCATCCTATAGCCCAAGTGAAGGATTCTTTCCACTGTGACCAACCTGGCAACACTTCAACGCATCCCCACATTGTCTTTGTCTTCCTCTCAAGTTCATTCTTACCACGTGTGTTGTACTGGAGCCAGTCTTTGTACCCCAGTTTCAAATAAAATTATTTTATTTTTTTAAGATCTGTGATTATTTTGTCTAAAACCCAAAATGTTTTTGCAATAATTTCTGTGAATCATGTATAGTTCATGCTGCCATTATAGGTCTACAGTCTATTTATGGTAAGTTGGCACCTACTGTAAACAAATTAAGACACCCCCTTTGTTTATTAGTTTAATCCTATGTCCATCAATTAAAACCAGGTTGCATCTCATTCGTCTGCAGAAAACAATTCTTTGTTATTTATAAATTTATTAATGAAATACTGGTCACTTAGCAATGATTATAAATGTAGTTATTTCATATTAGTTAAATTGTTAGTTTTAATGAATATTAATTAGCATATTCTGAATCATTAAAAATAAACTATTTCCAGTCATGCACATTACAATGTTTTGGTTTTGTTTTCCATTCATCATATATTAAGGCAAACAATCATGTTTGCCTTAATACGTTCATTTGATAATATTTTATTTGTGATTAAACAAAATAAAATTAGAATTAATAAATTTGATTTTCTTTATTTTGATCTTTAAAGTCACACCTCATCCTATATGTGATATAATCTTATATGTGAGTAAATACAGTATATCAAAATATTATTAAATATTGAAACATTAAATTACACTTAGTTATACTGTTAAATTAAGCTATATACAATTAAACTACTTGAAAAATTAAACATTTAAAAATAATCTTTACCTTCTTGAATTTTTGGAATAATGGACAAAATGGATAATACTACACACAAAATCAAATTGAAGCTGATGAAAAATTTGTTAAGACTACACCCTTCACTCTGAAAATATAGAAAACTAATTTTTTAATTTTCTGTAAATACTGAAAGAAAAAATAATCAACATTGAATCAAACATTTTTTTCCATTTTAATAAAACTTCTGAGTTTTTAATCTTATAAATTATACTAGAAATTTATATATATGTTTAATCTTTGAAAATTAAAAAATCGAATTATTATAAACTTAACAGATCAATTATACTGTAATAAATTATTACTGAATATTGAATGCCAGAGTCTAAAATCCTTCTAAAAGTCATAAATGATTTCTTCAATTTTGTTTTGACAGATTTTGTCTTCAATCTTTTAATGTGAAAATTAATGTTTTTCTTTTAAACTGAATTTTAAAATTGGAGATTAAACACTTTCATAAAAATAACTCATAATTGCATTAAAAACTTAAAAAGCTACAAAGAAGAAGACTGATATCAGGCATCAGAACAGAAAATGACTTCAAAGTAAGTGAGAATAGTAATGCCAAGCAAGGAAAAAGTGACTGAAATAACATTAGTTGGCCATTATAATATACATTATTTGTAAGGAGTCAAATCTGAATGTTGTTTTATGTTTATGGGTTTTGTTTCATTTGACGTTATAATTTAGTTTGAGAGTTTGAGAATGTTTTCTTTTGTTTAAAGGCTGACAACTTATTTTCATTATTAACTAATAGTAATTATGAATAAAGCAATCATAATTTGTAATTATGCCACAAAATATCACAAATCAAGTTCAGGCCATTGGCACTGTTTGCCTCAGCAGCATAATTTAGAAGAATGCTCACACAAGATATAGATATTTGTGTGCATTTCTCGCATGTTTACATGAGAAATTCTTTCCTCACTTCTGCATAGTGTTGTGATTGCAAATTCTGGTCTGAAAAGTTTGTTTTTGCATTTTTTCCCCACTTCTCATGTTTGCATAAATGCAGCCTTACAGCAAAGACATTAGACAAATCTAGAAAGTAAATTAATTACAACTATAATACAATACTATTTTTAATAATTTACAATATCAGAATATTTAGAATAAATCTTTCATTTAGAGTTAAAAGTTAACTAATAAGCATTCATATACTGAAAGAGTGAATGTAATTAGAATTAGAAGTTAACCAACACTTAATCCTTAGTGGTAAATATAACCATAAAATATTAAGTTATTAAATTTGTTTTTGAGAAGTCTCTGACATAATCTGAATGTTGTTTTGAAATATTAAATATGGAGTCAATTTATACAATTTTTAAATATTGCTTTGAAAGAAATGAACTGCAAAAACCAAACAATAGATAACTAGAAAAAAAAAAAAAAAAAATTTGTTCACAAAATTATTATTATTTTATGAATAAAAATAGTGTTTGATGCATCAACAATCAAAAAATATGCAGAAAATTCTCATATTTTTGATAATTGAGGCATCAAACACCACTGTCTAATGTAGTATTTGATGTTTAAATCAACAACAGCAATAATTAAAACAATAATTCCAATTAAATATTCTTCCATAGTTAATAAAAAAAGGAAGTAAATCTAAGAATCTTATTTAATTTAAGTTTTTTTTAATTAAAACTTATTTAATTACTGATGTTATATATTTCAATACTTACTTTAGTGTAATAAATAAACAGGAGAACTATAGCAGCAATACTGATTGCATATTGTATGAAAGTAAAAAATAGTAGTGCTAGAAAAAAATAAATATAAAATTAATATCTTAAAAATATACAAAAACTTATTAAATTTGAAAATTTTACAATTTAAAAACTTTTGAATTTAGTTGCTTGAAGTTAAATATTTATGTATTTCTTAAATCTCACAACTTGACAAATGTAGGCCTTATCACAGAATGTCTGTTTAAAAGAGTATGGCAAAAATAATCACTGCATTGTTGCTTTAAAATGCATTTTGGGTCTAAACCAGGGGTGGCCAACAGTTTTTGTCCCCTGGGCCAAATTGAAAAGGAAAAAAAATAAAATAAAAAAAATAAGGTTGACAGGCAGGCGGCACTGTGCGTCACACGTCTGCATAAACAGTGAGACATGGTGGCAGATGAGTTTCAGTGAGTGTGGGGTCTTTCGTTCTTCAAATAGTGTAAATTTATAACAAATGAATACAAAAGTTGTAAATCTCTACAATGAAATTTTTTTAAAAAATAAAGTAGTATTGCGAATCATCCATTCGACCAATTATTGGAAGTTAAGTAGCTAATATTGAAAAATTAATCGTGGACAGCATAAACCCATTAAGCAGCCGTATGTTGGCCACCCCTGGTCTAAACCCTTCTTTGGCTGTTGATAAGTTGTTAAAAAAAACCAGTAAAGTCACAAGGAAAATATATTTTTAGTTTAACATTAACAAATAAAAGGCATATATAATGTCATATGCTGAGTATTGAGTATATGATATCAAATTTAAAAAAAAAAATAAATAAAATAAACTAAAGTTAATTTGAGAGGGATTATAGATTTTATAAATTGAAATATGATCTAAAAACTATGTAAAATATTCCAGAGTTTAAAAAACTTAAAAATTCAAAAAAATTAAACCAAGTAAAAAAAATCACAAAGTTATTATAATGTGCACAAATGATTCAATTTAACTTTAAAAATGAAATCAGCCTTATCCATTAAAAATGAAAATCTGCCAATTGAAAAGTTGTTAGACTAGTTTTACTATACAAGTTCCCCTTGTAGCACAAGAGGTAAAATGAATTTAGTCATTAATAACATAGATGGAGTGAATTTTCAGTGAAAGAGTTAACAATCAAAAGTGAATCAAGCATTCTTTCCGACATTGATGCTCTATCAGGAGGAAGCGCCAGGCATGAAATTGAAAATCCCCATTCCATATCAGAATTGCCATGAGAGAGGGTCAATGCTGATTTCACTAATTTGACTACAATGGGATATCTATCATAATCAGAAACGGTTTCTTTTTTAACGCTTTGAGATGTGTAAATATTGATTTCAAAATAAATTAATAAATCTGAAATAAACAATTTTAAAACAGTATAAATTTAATATATAAATTTTATATTAAAGGATCCATAGAGAATTTTTCCAGACAAGGCTGAATGATTTATAATTTCCAATATTATTTTAAATAATTTTAGAACTGTTTATAATAACAAACTTATTCTTACCACCATACCATCCCTTTGATTCTGTTTCTTCATATTTTGAAACCCAGCTTTCAGCCCAACTATGTGCAAAATCAATAATCAAAATTAACTGAATCAGGATAAATACAAAACCACCAATCATTCCAAAATACATCCAGACTAAAAAAAGAAAAAACATATCTAAGAACATTTTAAAAAATTTTTAAATTTTATTTAAAGGAAACTTATATTTACCATCACCAAAAGCAGAATTTCCTGGAATGAAAAAGGCTCCAACCATGCCACCAATCAAAATCAAGTATTTTATTGCCCAAAATCTATAAAATTAATAAAATAAGCTATTATCATTTTTTTATAATATGAATTCATATGAATATGAAATATGAAAAGCTTATGAAATATGAATTTTATCAAACATTTGCCCTGTTGATAGCAAATATTTAAAGTTCATAACATATGTTAATTTAAAACCATAAACTTCAATCAGGATTACTTAATGACAGTTTGATCTAGTGCAGGGGTGTCCAACCTTTTTGTTTCTCTAGGCTACATTGGAAGAAGTCATAGAATTTTGGGCCACAAGTATATTATCAATATATATATATATACTTTTGGCCCAATCTTTAAATATACAAGTATATTTAAGAATTAACATGTCTAGATTATAGTAATAAGTATTAAAACTTTATCACAAAAAAGGATATTTAAAAAAAAAATTACATCTACAGACAATTTCGATTTTTACTTAGAAATAGATAAATTCATTTATTATAAAGGAGACAAACAGAAATTTATTTCAAAAACACAAATATTTGTTTTATTTGGGTCTCTAATTGATAAAAAATGACAAAACACCATTTTAAAGTGCATTTTTATTTAACTAATATATAAATAATATGTAGCCCAAAAAGCAGCCAATGCACCAAATGATATTTTTTTACGCCAAACTAAAAAAAGGGTAGCCAAATTTGGCACAAAGTAGCTAAATCTTGCAACACTGGAAGGAATACTAAAAGCTGGAATTGGGACTCAAAAGGACTATAGACCCAAATGCAGGAAAAGGAGAGAAAGGACAAAAGATTAAGGAAAGAGGAATATTGGAAAATTAAGGGTCAATATTTGCATAACAGAAGGTCTATTTAACCTTTCTCACAACTTTTTATCTTTTGGCCTTTCTCTCCTTTCCCTGAATTTGGGTCTATAATCCTTTGAGTCACAACTCCAGTTTTATTTAGTATTTGTTCCTCATTCACACATTTCCAAGTATTTGAAAATATTTCCTTTCCACTCAAAAATAAAATATGTATAAAGGTTTACGGCTTTGTGAAACTTCTTTTTTTGAGTTTATGCCGTTGAAATAAAAAAATAAAAATTTAAAAATCTGTGTTTTGTTTACACATTTATTGGGCCGCACTGGAACTTGCCTTGGGCTGCAGGTTGGACACCCCTTATATAGGGATTATGGCTTTGTATTGTTGCATAATAGGCAGGAAACTGCACTATAATTAAAAGTGTTCACTCCTTATTGAGGCAAGGCATTAGAAAAATCTCTTCTATGTGGCTTATAGAATTGTGTACATTCTCAAAATCCATTTGATAGATTTTTGATTAAATTTTACCATTTTCCACTAATTACAATGAAGAATCCAAAAATATAATAAAAAATGGGGGTCAATGACTTCATTTGAGATATAAGATCATTTCACAAGTGTGCACAACAAAGTGATGTCGCGTGATGTCCCAAGGTTGCTAACACATCTATGTGGCTTATAGAAGTGTTCTCTAAATTTAATGGGCTAATTTTGATAAAACTTTGCCATTTTCTATTGATTGCAATGAAGAAGCTAGAAATGGAATTAATGTAAATGTATAAAATGGGTCCATGATTTTGTTATCAATATAAAGTGGGATCAAAGTGACAATGTCTGTGCTTCTTGAGCATGCCTAATAGAATTTAGGGGTCAAGTAAAAAACAAAAACAGCATTGCATGCACCTAACAGAAAATAGATGTAAAAAATGAACAGAGCAGTTAGCATTGATTGCTTTAGTTTTTGTTTTATTTGTGTACAACAATGCAACACATGGGCAATCTGCTGAAGGGAAATGCCTCTTGGAAGGTCTTTTATGGGAAATGGCTCCCTACTTACTTGTTACTGTTGTAAATAAAACTGGAAAACTCCACATAGCCAACCCATTGGCCAGGCACAAAGTCACAAGCAATTACCAATATTCAGTGTTAGTGGTTTTATCCACATCGCCACTGGTGGGCATTGCAACTGATCAGCAAGGTTGAGGCCAAAGTTTTAAACGTGAAAACGTGTATGTTGGATGTTCAGCACCGCTTTCCTGTAAGCCTAGAAGTTTGACAATGGCGTTTGGAATGTCGAGCATGATTCCACTAACTTTCCAAACACCATTGTCAAACTTCTAGGCTTACAGGAAAGCAGCGCTGAATGTCCGATGTACACGTTTTCGCATTTAAAATTTGGGTCTCAACCTTGCTATTACTTGCTCAGTAAAGGCAAGGATCATCTGTGTGCACCAGACAGTACACAGACTACTTCTCCTGTGACCAGTGGGTGCAAAAATGCCTCTTTCATGGTGGCAAGTGCAAAGTTTGCCTGTTCATGGCTGTCAGGTACAAGGATCTCCTGGGTCTATAGTCCTTTGAGTCCCAATTACATTTTCTGTGTCTAACAAGTGCAAGG